>NC_051177.1:184932092-185617445 GCF_013339695.2 Rhipicephalus sanguineus
AGGCTGTTCGTGTGACAGCGGCATTAAGGTAGTGAGTAAAAAAAAAAAGATTTTTTTTTTTGCGTTACAAGAAAATTTCTACGTTTCGCGTCCCGCTCGCATTCTTTTTCAGGGTTTTCTTCCAGCCGGGGGTCACGTCTACTCTCGGTCGGCAGCGCACCTGCAGACTGGTTGACGTTACCGGCTGTCGCCTGGATGGGCCAGAACTCCACAGAAAGCCGCTTAAGTCGACGACGCGGGAGTTGTCGAATTCGATGCGGTGGTCGTTTACCATGCTATGCTCATCGAGTGTACTCCTTTGTCACGCGAACTTGCGGACATCGTTTTTATGTTGTCGCAGCCTCTCGGGGGGGTTCTTTGTTTCCCCCACGTACAAAATTTCACGATCGGCACGTGGTATGGAGTAAACCAGCCCTTGCGCTTTCTCTTCGGACGGCCTGTCCTTTGGTCACGAAAAGGCGCAGGTGCCAGCAATCCACCTGCTACATCCACTTCCACGAGAAGCATGTCCGTACAGTTTCTCATGGCGAATTATGCGGCTTTCATGAAGCTTTGTGTGGCGATGGCCCAAACCTCCACACAAGAAGTCGGCGCGTCTTAAGAAATTGGTCCCCGCAATTTCCAGAAGAAAAAGGCGATTCCGCCCACGCTTTCTTGGTCAGTGCCTGGTAGGCCGACAGCAGTCCGACGCTGCGACAAAAGAATTTGTCGGGGCGAGCTCTGAGAAAACGGCACCCCCAGGATGAAAAAGTAACGAGTAACGTGACACCACACGTTACCGAAAAATGTTAACGTAAGTACGTTACCCGTTACAGTTTCTAAATTGTAACTAGTAGGTTACTAAGTTACCGAAAAAAGTAACGCGTTACCGGTAACGCCGTTACTTGTAACGCGTTACCTCCAACACTGGTCCGTAACAAGTCTTACGCTTTGACCTCCAAGGTGGTGCCGGTGGGAGATTTTTCCTGTGCGTTGTTGAACAATAAAAAATTCGCAGCGTGCGCGTTAACTAAAAGCCGAATTCTTCTGTCTCTCATTCCCCATTAGCAGCCATTGGCATGTTCCAGTAGGAAACGTTAGTAGAAGTAGAAGTGTAAGTGTTAACTAAAAGCCGACTTCTTCTGTCTCTCATTCCCATTAGCAGCCATTGTTTACCTCCAAGGTAGTGCCTGGTGAGATTTCTCCTGTGCGTGATTAAACAATAAAAATTTTGTTCAAAACGCCGTTGATTGATGAAATAAACCAACGAAAGACGCCAGATGTTTTGTAAAAGCAAAACGAAAGAACGCCAGATGTTTCTAAAGCAAAACGAAAAGACGCCAGCTGCTTAACGAAAGACGCCAGATTTTTCTAAAGCAATGGTTTTCTAAACAATGAAAATTCACAGCGTACATGTAAAATTAAAGTGAGCTGCAAGTCGTCATAACTCATCGAACCTTTAGTATAAACGCGCCCGATCTCACGTCGGTGATGATGTACTGGGCAGAATTCACGGAAGATTCACTGTTTACCGATGAACCTCCGCAGCTTCGCCCACTCATCATCATTCACTCCGTGGATATGCTGTGATTTTTTTGGTCTGCCATCATGTTACACTACTACGACATGCTGTCTTTAGAGGCGTCGGGGTGGTCGTCGGCCTAGTGTGACCAGACGGTCCCGCGACATCGTCGGCAGGCGACTCGTCGGCTGAAAGTCTGCGTCTGCCTCGTGTTTGCGTCGGTGTCGTGTTGCTCTAGTGTAAACGCGCCTTGGTCGAGCGTAAATTTGCCCATGTCGTTGCTTCGAACGTCGAAGGGGGAAATCTTGGGGGAGATCCCCCTCTACATCCTCGGGCATTTGACAAAAGGCATCTCGCGCACCCCTCAGACGTCTTTTCTTTGCTTCCTTTTGTCTGTCCGCACCCCCGTACCCCGACGCCGGAAGGGGTGGCGGGGGCCGCGCCGCTACACCGAGAGGGACAATAGGCCTCCCAAGCTCGGCCAGGGGGCGCTGCGTCGTACGCGTTTCGCCGCCTTCCTTGCAAAAACCGGTCGCTGCTCTCCCCGCACCTGCCTTTTGACAGCGCTGTCTCCGCACGTTCACGCACCCTGCACGCGCTGTTGTCTGCTCGGCGTGCACGTGCAGCCTCATGTGTCGCTTGCTCTGAAGGTTTAGAAAGATCCCAGAGATGGAAAAAAAAATCACTAAATTAATGCAACAGCAGTTCGCCACAATGCAACAGCAGATACAGCAGCAGTTAGGCACCATGCAAGCGCGCGTGGGGGAGCTTGAAGCGAAGTTATCGATGGCAGTCAGTCTGCCTACCAGGGGCTCGCAAGCAAGCAGTTGCGGTCCCATTAAAACGACTGCAAAACCGTACAGCAGGCCTGCGGTAACAGAGACGACCGAGACCGCCGGAAAACCATAATACCACCATGGATAGACACAACACGTACACTATCTGGCAGTGGAATTGCAGAGGGTACACTAGGAAAAGATGTCATTTACAGCAATACCTGATCAACAAAGAAAATCCAGACATTATAATATTACAAGAGACTAACGGGAAGGCAAAATTATCGGGCTACAGGCCCTACAGTGACGCCACGGGGGAAGCATCGGCCGTTACCACACTGGTCAGACGAAGTCTAACGGCCGTCCAACACGATACAGAAATTAAGGGAATCGAGCACATTTTATTAGAAATCATACCGACTCGGAAGGTAGCTAGCAGCCTTTTTGTTCTCAACGTCTACAGCAGTCCGCGACGCAAACAAAAATTCGGCACGCTAATTCGGAAAGCGATCGCCATAGCTGGCAAACGAGCGATCCTCATTGCTGGGGACTTTAACGCTCAACACACCGCGTGGGGCTACAAATTCGAAAACGTCAAAGGTAGGAACCTGTGGCTCGACGCGCAGCAAGAAGGGCTGACCCTCATTACAGATCCCTCCTTCCCAACGCGGCGAGGTAACAGCGTTAGCGTAGACACCACACCAGACTTAACTTTTACGAAAAACATTGCCGATTCACATTGGATAAACACGCAGCAGGATCTGGGTAGTGATCATATCATAATAGAGATTAAAGTCAGGGCGGGACCATGCAAGACTAGAGGTAAACAGCTCAAATTGGTCGAGTGGGACAAGTTCAGAAACATTAGGGAGTCGAAAGAATCGGAGGAAGAATTAACGATATTGGCGAATGGACCGACTCGTTGAAGCGGGACGTTGCCGCGGCGACGCGAATGGTCCCGCCGGAGGCGGAACTCGAAGTCGTAGATAGCAGACTCCTACACATGTGGGAGGCCAAGCGCAGTTTGCAAGAAAGATGGAAAAGGCAAAGGCACAACAGATCGCTTAGAAAGAAGATAGCAAAGCTAAACAGGGACATTGAGAGTCACGCGCAGCAGCTGTGTAAGCAACAGTGGGAAAGTACCTGCAGTAACATGGAGAACCAGCTAGGGTTCGCCAGGACGTGGAACTTGCTTAGGTACCTGTTAGATCCGGAGGAGACGAAAACCGCGTACAGACAGAACGTCAACAGAATTATACATGCGTACAAAGGCTCCGAACAGGACATCTTACGGGAGATCACGGAACGGTACATTAGTTCTGCCCAATCGGACACGCATCCTGATTACGGAGGCGCAGTCAACGAAGACCTAGACAGACCGATCGGCGAGTCAGAGATCAGGGCAGTGTTACAGAAGCTAAACACTAAATCGGCGCCCGGGCCCGACGGTATCACGAACAAAACACTCAGGAATCTCGACGATAAATCGATAACGAAACTCACGGAGTACCTCAACGCGTGCTGGGAAACCGGGCGGCTACCACAACAATGGAAGACTGCGCACATCGTGCTGATACCGAAGCCGGGTAAGCGACTGCAGCTAGAGAACCTCAGACCGATCTCGCTGACTTCATGCCTGGGAAAGGTATTGGAGCACGTGGTCCTCACAAGGCTGACCAACTACCTCGAGGACCGCAACCTGCTTCCCCACACGATGTTGGGGTTCAGGCGAAACCTCTCTACGCAGGACGCGATGCTACAGATAAAACACCAGGTGATTGATAGCCCAACCAGGTCCACCAAGGCCATACTTGGCCTGGACCTGAAGAAGGCCTTTGATAACGTAACGCACGCAACCGTACTGGCCAAACTGCAGGAACTCGGCCTCGGCGAACGAACGTATAACTACGTTCGAGATTTTCTCACGAATAGAAAGGCCAAGCTCACTTTCGGGGAGCTTAGTTCCGAGGAAATAGAGTTGGGTAGCGCCGGTACACCACAGGGATCGGTCATATCGCCCATGCTTTTTAACATAGCTCTCGTGGGGTTGCCAGCCAAGTTACAAGAAATCGAAGGGCTCAATCACAGCCTTTACGCCGACGACATTACGTTGTGGGTTACGGAGGGCTGCGACGGGCACATAGAACAGACGTTACAGCGTGCGATCGCGACTGTTGAGCAATACTTAAAGAACACCGGCCTGAGCTGCTCAGCGGAAAAGTCCGAACTTTTAGTTTACAAACCCACGCGAAGAGGCCGCAAGCCGAACGGCTCGATGAATGATAAGGATCCCAGTAGCGACATACGACTAAGCACGTCCGACGGGCGACCCGTGCCCAGGGTAGAGAACATACGCGTTCTGGGCTTACACATCGCGGCAAACGGCCACAACGGCGAGACCATCAGAAGACTGGAAGGCGCGGTCGCTCAGACCATCAGGTTACTGAGACGCATAGCCAACCGACACAGCGGGATGAAAGAGGGCAATATGATCAGACTAGTTCAGGCCTTCGTAATGAGCCGAATAACGTACGTGGCACCCTACCTCAAGTGGCAGGTCGCGGAGAAGACAAAGATGGAAGGCTTAATCAGGAAGGCTTACAAACAGGCAATAGGGCTACCGATCAACACGAGCACGAGTAAGTTACTAGATCTGGGTCTACACAACACGCTGGGAGAATTGATAGAGGCACAGAACATAGCGCAGTACGAACGCCTTTCCAAGAGCCCGACTGGCAGATACATACTAGAGATGTTAGGAATAAGGTATCACGCTCAGCACGGTGTCAAACTCGACGTACCAAGCAACGTCAGGGATAAATTGGTCGTTCTTCCCTTGCCGAAGAACATGCATCCCGAATACCACAGGGGTCGGAGGGAAAAGAGAGCACAGGACATACAGAAGAAGTATGGCAACTGTAGAGATGCGGTGTTCGTGGACGCGGCCAGATACGCACACAGGCGCGGCTTCGTGGCCGCAGTAATAGATCATGAGAACGCTTGCAAGACAAGCGTCACGGTACGCACTGAGCACGTGGAGACAGCGGAGGAAGTGGCTATCGCGCTCGCTGTGGCCACCACCACGGCCGAAGTGGTAATTAGCGACTCCCAGACCGCAGTCCGCAACTTTGCCAACGGCCGCGTCTCCCCCGAGGCGTTACGAATTCTGCTTGCGGGCAAAACCGAGAATAGGGACGTTTACATCTTATGGGCACCCGCACACACCACTTCGCTCGCCGGCAATGAGGCGGCGCACGGGGCGGCTCGAGGGCTTACGGACCGCGCCGCCACCGTCAACACCGCCGCCGCCTCGGCCGCGACGTCGGGCGGGGAGTGGGAGTGGGAGGATCGCCTCACTAGTTTTCGAGAAATTACACAACATTACAGATGGGCCAGGTGCAAATTTCCGCCACCACACCAAAAACTGAACAAGAAGCAGGCGGTCACGTGGCGACAGCTGCAGACCAGAACGTTTCCGAACCCAGCGATCTTGAATCTCTGTTACCCAGAGCTTTATTCGGCAAGATGCAAGTTTTGCGAGGCCAGGGCTACCCTGGAACACATGTTATGGGAGTGTGACAGAGGTGGGGTACCAGACGGAGACGCAGCCTCGAACCGAACGCGCTGGGAGACTGCACTGCTCAGCTTCGCCCTCGAGGACCAACTCTGGGCCGTCCAGCGGGCCGAGGCAGCCGCCAGAGCTCAAGGGCTCGTGGCCGACGCCTAGGTGGGGATATTAGCCCAAATCCCCGAAGAACTCGCCGGACCTTTTTTTTTTTAATAAAGTTGCTCTCTCTCTCTTTCACGGTGGGAATCTCACCAGAGGAGGATGGTTGATCGACCATCTTTTCGGGACCGACCAAGTCGTCAAGGACGATGCTGTTTGTGCGAGCGCTACGTGCGTGCCGATGCAGAACGGGCACATTTCTTTGACATGAATAGGGAGGTTACTGCGCGAGTTCTGTAATTATGTTACCAGTAAAACGCACATTCATTGCGGCAGTCGTGTCTACTCGGAGCTATCAGCAAACATCCAGCACGCTTCCGCGTGCGTTTTGTATTGATAACTTTTCGATTGCATGGATGCCAAGTTTGTAGTGTGGCTTTAAATTTATTATGAGCTTAGTGTGAAGAGCATAAATTTACATCTGCCCTGTTGAGTCACTGGCTGCATCGCAATGCGCAGTGTTCAGTTTCGTGGGAGTTTCACTTTTGCCGAGGTTTGCATCGGAAGACAACAACGTCGGATCGCAAGTTTAATGCCACCTTGGATTGCATAATGATACGCGCAAAAAATATTTCATGCCCACTTCGACCATGCATGTTTCTTGCAGAGGCGTGTTTCATTTCGAATAATATCGACGCCTGATCACGGACCGTGTTCGCTTATTCGAATGTCGCTTTGGTTGTTTCGACAGCTCACTTGGCCAGCATCATACTATACAAGGGCGTAGCCAAGGGGGGTTGGGGTGTTCAAACCCTCCCCGAAAATTTTCAATTTTGCTTGCGTATATGTACACGCACACGTACAAACGCACGCACGAACATACATAGAGTATGGTTGGACCCCCTCCAAAAAACATTTCTGGCTACGCCCCTGATACTATACAATACCCACTGGGATCGCGCATGTTTACGATTATGCCGAGATTTGTGCCCGATGATATGCGCATCTGAATTCGCGAAGCCATCGAAAATTTAATTGCCGCCTTGATTCTTTTTTCAGCTCGTTTCCAAAGCGGCAACTGTATATTGCCCGCGGCTCACGCGCATGCAAGGCTTTATATTACGTGCCGAACGCATGACATTATTACGAGGCACGCCATGGTGGGGGACTTCGGATTAATTTCGGCCACCTGGGGTTCTTTAACGCGTACGTAAATCTAAGTACGCCGGTGTTACTGCATCTCGCTCCCATCGAAATGCAGCTGCCGTATGCGTGAATCGAACCCATGACCACGATCTTAGCAGCGCAACACTTCAGCCTGCTAAGCAATCACGGCGTGTCGCATGCAAGGCCAATATAAACGCTCAGTGCAAACATGCAGCTTAATTCTGTTTACAGGGAGCCGCGACGGGAAATGTACCGCAATCAGCTGAATTAAACACTTAGTACTCACGGTACGTTATTTAAACTGTGGTGTAATAAGCCCACATGCTCCGCTGCTATCACATTACAAATGGTTGACTCGGAAACCCAGCGCGCAATCTCGAAACGTACAGCGGCTGTCTATTTGTTGTAGCTTCGGTTCACAAACGCACTTCTTTTTCGAATCAGAACGATCATCGCGTTTCTCCCCGTTAGTAGTTGGTAATACTGTGTACAACAAAAATTGCTTCAAGGTAACAAGACCGCGAAAGCATCGCGGCAAACTGCCATAATCCACTCTCGACACCTCTGCTCCTTGCATTGGAAACGGTAGAACTTGACGGGCAGTTTTCGGCTGTTCGTCATTTTAAAACTTTTGTGACAGTTCACAATGCAGCAGGACTGCATGCCTGCTTTCGAGTACGACAAAGGAACGGCAGCAATAGCGTGAAAAATGCGAGATAAAAGCCCTGGGGAGCACGTTCTCCGGGCGCGCAATGGGAAAACCAAGCAAGAGCGACCCGTCCGAGCTACCGGAGCTACCCTGTCTCCGCTGGGGCGGCGGACGGCGCTGCGCAAACTTGAGCGTTGGAGGCCTATGAGGACGGCCTAAATGAGCTGCAGGTTGTCCCCCGTTTTCAACTTTTGCGAGCAAGCTTAGTCGGTGTCGCTGTGCGCGTTTTCTGTGTGACAAGAGGCCAACGAGAGGCTCAGAGCGCGATAAGACGTGGACGGCGTTTTTCCCAGACGATCGGCCGACTGTTGGCGTCGTAGCAGTGTGGATAGGACGACGACACGACAAAAGACACTCCCGGCGACAGTCGGCAGACCGAAATCGGTGTCGTGTCGCTCTAGTGTAAACGCGCCTTTAGAGAACATCAGATTTTTCCGCCGTTACTTGCTTGATTTTATCTCTCAAGATGGCGTCGACCGTGGACAGCTTGAAGTCTCTGTTGTCCGCAGCGATGCCATTTTTGACCTTGGCCCACACAAGCTCAATGGGATTAAATTCGCAGTGGTACGGCGGGAGCCTGAGTACAATGCAACCGGCCCTTACAGCTGTGTTGTCTACGATGCAGCTCAGAAAGCGTGACTTTACAGATGCCACCAGCTCAAGCAGCCGCTTCTTTATATTCCTTTTACCGTAGGTGATGTTCTTGCTTGTGAGCCACTCCTGTATCTCTTCCTTCTTCCAGGCCGTCGTCGGCAATTTCTCTTCTCGCCGGCTATGGTAAGGTGCATTGTCTAAAGCAATGACGCTACCAGCTGGCAACTTTTGCAGAACGCCATTGAACCAGCCCTCAAAGTAATTGCCGTCCATTTCCTGGTGGTAGTCGCCTGTCTTTTGGCCTCGGAATACACCCAAGCAGCCGTCGACGAAGCCATCCTCGCTGCCGATGTGCCTCACGATCAGGCGCTGACGTTTCCCAGAAGGTCGTTTTAGACCCGTCGTCAGGCCATTTGCTCGAGCAAACAGGCGTCCGCGCTTCTGCACCACGGTGTCTGTCCACACGATCGACCGAGTGTGTCCCGCCGTCACCCATGTCTCGTCCAGGTAGAAGATCTATCGGCCTTCCGCCCGGTAACGCACCATGTCCCGGAGGTAGCGATTCCGCCAATCGGTGATGTCATCCCTGTCGATAAGCAGCGAGTTGCGGCTTCTCTTTTCATGCTTGAAGCCGATCTCGGCAAGAAGGCGACGCACAGCACACCGCCTTAGTGGTGGGTGTTCCATACGCTCCGAGAACTCGGCAGTTATCTTCTCGACCGTCGGTATCTCGTTGCGGCGAAAGAAATCGTGCACACTTGACCTCAGCGCGCACAACGTGAAGCTGTCAAACTTCGCGCTGCGTCTTCTCTTCTCCGCATTGCGTGGGCGCTTTCGCGAGAGCGTCGTCAGTTTGCCCCCCGAAAAATCCTGAGCTTTAACTTCCTCCCTAACCCTGAACACAGTCCTTTGACCGACACAAAGCATGTCGGCGACAAACTTGCTCGTGTCCTCAACCCTGCGTTCAGGCTCCCTGTTGCGCCAGTAAGTGTAGCAGTGGAAGCTTCTGTTGCGTGAATCGCTGTTCAGGATGTGGCCGCTCTTATTCTTGCCGAGACTCCTTGGTGGTGTGGCCATCCAGATGACACAAGGCTTGTTCGGGAACAAAGGACCGCGTTCCGATGTCACCTCACTGGGCTCCATGGCGGAAAACTGGCACGGAATGCCGTGCGCCAAACGTGCGCGAATTGACGAGATTGTAGGTTCGCAACCGAAAAAAAAAAACAGCCTGACACATTGAAAAAAAATAAGCCTGTGCAAGCACACTAAAAGTACATACGAATTTTATGCTATTAAGTTAGCGACTGCTTTATAATTACACGCCCGGTGCCGTCGATCTTGTTCCGTCGCAGACGACGCCCAGCGTTGTAGAAGGCACGGAGTTACTTTTCTCTCGTGATCCGGCATGTGCTGTAGCATTTCCATGATTCCAGCTTTACCAAAGCGCTCGTCACGATACACAAATCTTATTTATACCGACGAATACGCGTTTTAGAAGCAGTCACAATTTTTCGAGCGGGACTATTTCTTTAATCGCGGAGCCAATTGGCTGCTGCGCTTCGGTCATCTGGGCGGGTCCTCTCCTGTCTTCTCAAGTTGTACCCAACTATAGTAACATACTCACGGAGGTCGTGTTAATTAATTTGCTCTATGACCTCGCTGAATAGGACAATGCTAATGATGATAGTGCAAAGTTGGACTATGGTAATTAAGCCTTTCTAATTAGCAACGTTTTCAGTGACATCCCACTAGTGTGCAAGGTCTTAATTAGCACGGTCTTAATTGGGAGTACATAAACGACATGGTCCTAATGAGTAAAGAGTTAATCACCATAATGTTAATTGACATGGCTCTGATTAGCAAGGTCTAAATAACATTGTCATCATTAACAATGTCTGAATTAGACAGACACTGACAACGCACAATACATGGGCATGTAGATATTTCTAATGAGGATCGTGCTAAGTCGGACTATGATAATTAAGCCTTGCTAATTGGCGACGTCTTCAGTGACATCACACTAGTTAGTAACGTCTTAGTTAGCATGGTCTTAAAGAGGAGTTCATAAACGACATGGTCCCAATTAGCAAATAGTTAATTATAGCATAGTGCTACTTGACATTGTTCCAATTAGGAAGGTTCTAATTACCATTGTCAAGATTTGCAATGTCTCCATGAGATAAACACTGACATCGCACGATACACGGGTCTGTAGCTGTTCGCTTCCTCTTCATAGCGGCATGCGCGTTCATTTCTCGGTCATTTCGCCGCTTTGCTTTGTTGTACGGCGCTTATCACCTCGGCTGTCGAAGCTCGCGCGTTCAGGTTCATAAAATGGGCGGCTGTACGCTCTGTGGCCGAGCGGTTTCGCACCGCGCGCTGTGAAGCGAGGGGTCGTTGGTTCGACTCCAAGCAATAAAACATTTAGATTCGAAGCATCTTTTGCTCGGGGCTGTGTTCGTAGGCGTCCGGGCTCCATTGTGCGTGCTCCCCCCCCCCCCCCCTCTTGCGCGCCTCATTCTCTCCTGCGTAGAGTAGGCAGCAGCGATGCCTCCGGCGTCATGACGTGGCACAAGCGGCCGATGGCCGCCTCTGCTTCTGTGGCTCTAGACGTGGGGTGCTCGTGCTCTCCTTACTTCGCTGAGGAATCCCACGACGAAACCAATGGCATGGACTGCAGGGAGGCAGACGCACATGATCTTGCGACTTTGCGGGAGTCTAATACCTCGGACGCCGGCAGTTCCACGCAGTGGGAGATGGATAGAGACTGAAAGACTGCTGATTCTACGCCAGAGGAAGGCATAGGCTCGAGAACGCAAGAAAAAAAATTACACCATCTCCCGCTCAAGCGAACCATCTCCCCGCTGCTTCGCATCCACACATGGTTCCCTTTAGCGGAAGACGGTGTAATTTTTCTTCGAGTTTTTTTCACTGCCATCTGTTAGTGTATATCTTACAACGTCATATCTGTGACGGAAATTCGTCAGTGGAGTCATGGTGGACCCTTGCATAAAACGATTTCGTGTTAAAATATGCAAAACATTCCAGTATCTAAATGGAGAAAAGGAAGCTGCACGTTTTCATTTTTCGAACATGCTCTTTTCTACGAAGAAAAGCGGAGGTGCTTGATTCGGTACGGCTGCGCAAGAAAGCACTGCTGTTTTGGTGAGAACCAATGCGCAAACCATTCACAGGTCACTTCCTTGCGCTCTCCGCATTTCTCACTGGTTCAACACTTGTGGGCTTTGCCCACAGCGCCTGTGGGTCACGTCATGCAGCAAAAGTCACGAACAGGCCCCATCGCATAGCGACTGCAAGCTTAATCACGATGAAGTAGAATATAAGAGAATAAATCATTATTACATTCCCTCTTTTTCGTCATGAGTCCTTCCTTAACTTTCAGCAATGTTTCGTCTGAGCTAAGATCACCTGCCTGTCAAGCGACGTCGCAAAACCTCGAAAACTCGCGACGTTAAAATGACTGAACAGCTAATTTATATACCGAACAATACCTACAGTTTCACGGACCAGCCAGACAGTGTTCCCTTCCGAACGGTATTTAAGATCGCTAACTGTCGATAATTTTGGCAGTGGTCTTTCGTAGGGCTGCGAAAAAATAAATTTACTCGTGTGTTACTAATACATTGCGTGGTGGTGTTGCAACGCCGTCTCAAGTCGACTGCGCACGTTACGACATCGCTCAGCCAACTCTTCATTGCTCAAGATCCGCTTTTTTTTAGCGCCTTGCCGCAAGATGCCGCTATCGTTGCAAGCCACTGCACAATAAGCAATGGGAAGCAGAACCAGTCGGGGACCCAGACCTTACCCTCATCCCCCGCTTTAGTTCTGAGAGCTCAGCCCAGGCGTGCCCTCTCTACTTCGGAGCGCTTATTGACTTATCTCAGCCGGTATATAACAAATCGAGTCAGAGCAGGCGACGCTACTTTTCATTCAAGAAAAAATGGGATTTTCAGTAAACAGGAACGGTGTATCAGCTGTTCAGGAAATTCTGCTTCTTTCCGCCCATGATTGTGTTGGCGTTGACGAAAGTTTGACGTGAGGCTTGTGGGGATCGCTGATTACCTTTGCCCTCGTCCACACCGGCGGTGCTACCAAGCGATAACGGAGGCCACTGCGCATGTCCCTCGAAGACCAAAAGCTTCATAACCTAACGCAGCGAGCAACCATGGAGGAGTGGCCGGTGAACTTTCGTGGAGTGTGCTGGTGTGCACGGCGTGCGGTCCGCCGAGGCCAAGGTTAGCGGGACCGGTACAGAAGTTGTGCGTAGATACTGTTTGTGAGTTTGTTTCATGTTTGCCCTTGCCGTCGTAACGTTTTCTTTAAAGTGTTCTTCCTACTAATAAATGTGTTTTGGTTAATCCCGCTGAGCGTCCTTTCCTTTGAGTATACGGCGGACCCCACAACTGGCGCCCAACGTGCAAACGGCCGCGTCTAGCTACGAGGAAGAATGGAGGCTGCTCTCAAGAGTCTTCTTGAGACGACGGAGCGTCTTGATCTGGCATCAGCAATGTACTGCGCGGCGCGGGGACATGCCGTCTCCGTAGCCTACCTTGCAGCGAGGGGCATGGCAATCCCCACGATCGCTAGTGGACGAGAGCTGGCGCCGCTGTTCGGGCAGCTAGAAGGACCGGCTCAACGGGGTCCCGAGGTCCACACAAGCGACGCTTCGAAGAAATGTGCCGACAGCGGTGAGGCGGAAATGGACCAGGCCGAGTCCGATTTCAGCGGAGACGACGGTGAGGCTGCCAGGGACAGCCGAACGAAAATGCCGGGGAAGTTTCAGCGGCGACAGAAGACCGAGATGCCAGCGACGAAGCTGAGGTGGCGTTGGTCGCGCATTCCAACGACATCGACGACTGGAACACGCGCGCGACGGAAGAGGACCAGACCACTGCGGCGAGAGTGAGTGGACCTACGGAGACGCCGAAAGCTGCTGAGGCTGCCGGCACCGAGACATCTTTCGCAACAAGGCCTGAAGGAGCGACGACGACTGAGGCCGCGGAGGATGCAGCAAAGAGGGCCGTTACGAGAAGGAAGGAGGCAGCCTGCACGGCCGCAAAGACGACAGCTGAGGCGACTGCGGAAAACGAGCCCGTCTACAACCTGTGGGTGAGCGGTCTGGCCGTAACCACTCGGACGGGCAACCTCGAGGCACTCTTCGGCGAGCACGGTGAGGGGGTGTTCGCAAAGGTCGTCACTGCGAGCAGGACGCCTGGTGCGCAGCGTTGCGGCTTCATCACATTGAGCACCGCCGAGGAGGCGAACAAGTGCATCCAGACCCTGAACTCCACCGAATTGCACGGAAAGAAGATATCGGTCGAGCGCACGGATACGAGCCCGGTTGCACCCTGCACAAGTTCCAGGCAACGTTGGCAGCGATTGGGGCGGCAGCCCCGCAGACTTTGGCCGACCTCAAGGGAGACCAGGAGGCCACCGCCAAAGCAGAGCTGGGAGCTGCCGAGGACCTGCAACGAACATTTTTGTTAAGGGGGGGGGGATGTGTGGAGATCGCTGATAACCCTTGCCCTTGTCCACACCGACGGTGCTATCAAGCGACAACGGGGACCACTGCGCATGTCCCTCGATGACCAAAAGCTTCATAACCAAACGCAGCGAGCTGCCAAGGGGGAGTGGCCGGTGAACTTGCGTGGAGTGTGCTGGTGTGCGCAACGTGTGGTCCGCCGGGGCCAAGGTTAGCGGGACCGGCACGGAAGCTGTGCGTAGAAACCGTTCGTTTGTTTTATGCTTGCCCTTGCCGCCGTAACGTTTTCTTTAAAGTGTTCTTACTACTAATAAATGGTTTTTGGTTCATCCCGCTGAGCGCCTATTCCTTGGAGTAGACGGCGGACCCCACAGACTCAATGGAACAAGAACAGGACGGAACATTACTACGTCATTCCGCCAGCCCAGTAAGACGTCAGCGGCAGCCAAGAAAGGACCTGACAGTGCGCATTGCCTCACAGGTGTACGCAGATCTACCAGTCATGCTCTTCTAGTGTTACCGAACGATGCGAGCATGCAACCTTTCAAATGTAGCTACCCTCGTATGCTGTTTACCGATGTAGCCGATGATGGCGATACACATTTATGGCACATCCCCATAGATGAAGTGTGGCAAACACATAACTACGACGACAATCGCCGAGATCGTAACAAGGAGGATTGTCCAAAGAGAAAGAGCGATATACAAGATTGAAAAATTAACTGAGGTGCTTCAATATGCATTAATGGGGCAAGTGTTGGCAAAAAAAAAAGAGGGAGAAAGGAAACTGATATGGAGACAAAACCAGGTGCGCACGAGCAAAATAAAGTAATTATAATACTAGACAATTCCATATCGACAAGCCATCATAGTATTGCTCTGCCGAAACGCCGTGTATCTTCTTTAAGGGTATAAATGAAGACTGCAGACATCGGCCTGTTGTCGGGTACGCGGACTGTACAAATGTTTACCTGTTACAAAAGGGTAGTGGAACAATAGGGTGAAAGAGTTTAATGCTCTGATAAGGAAGAAGTTACATTAACGAACATATGAAATAGAAATTGCCCAACATTGTTTTTTGTCATGTCGCAGGTATTCATTACTTAGAAAACGACTTCTTGTTATTCCGTTTTCGAGAACAGATTAAAGTTCATCTGCAGAAATAGTACTAAGCTTCGGTACCTCCGTTTTGGGACAGAGCTGCAGGGTTGTATTTGATGCCGTGTGTAATTTTATTGAAGCTACAAAACGTATACCATTTTAATCTTTATTTTAATAAATATTTTTACAGTAATTAAAAATGTGTTGAAATCTAACAGTTTAAATTGAAATTAATTCCAAATTGTTTGGGTCAGAAGAATACAGGTGCGGTCTGCTCAAAATTGCACAATTTTTAATACATTAGCTGTCATTTCCCTTTTTTTTCAATCTCTCTCTTTAATTTAGTTTTTTATTTATTAGTATTAATACGCATTGAAGCTATCAGAAAGAAACTACTATACGCAGTCTTGGCCAATCCCCCACAGTGGGTAAGTGCTATAGCAGAGTGTGACGTTGGGCGAGTTGGTGCATAGCCTAATAAAATATTTGTGGCGCAGCTGAGACCACCAAGGAAAAAAAAGGGAGAAGACAGGATAGGGCGCCAGACTTTCAATTAGTTTATTTTTTCTCACATTACCCAAATATATACGCTTCCAGATATGCGCACAAAGAGGGGGCGCAGCACAAGCGACTATCACATAGTACAAATAAAAAATAAAAAATAAAAAAATAATTTAAAAAGCACACAGAAAAAAAGCTATCGCACGGCGCTATCTAAATATAGGCATTCCTTCTCGTGCAAAGTGATCGGCGGGACACTGACGCATTCATTTCCCTTCCTCTGTATGTGATATGCCCCAAGTACTTCACGTGTGATCGTTTCCCAGCTTCGTCCTATCGCACGAGTTTCTCTGAACAGTGGGGCGCAGCCGCACGAAGCACAATGGAACAGCAGGTGTGAACCCACACCATTCTTAATTGATAATATATGCTCCCCAAGGCGGTCATTAACACAGCGGCCTGTTTGGCCTACGTACGACTTGCCACAGCTCAACAGAATTTCATAAACAACGCCCACCACGCAAAGCAGAACTGGCCGGGCGTGCTTCCTTTCGCATGAAAGCTTGGCTTTTTGCGAAGAAATGCGGGCACAAAGCTTCGAGAGCTTGTTGGGTGCCGAGAAAAGCACTGGAACGTCATGCCTGTTTGTAACTTTTTTAAAATTGTGGGCAATCTTGTGCATGTAGGGCAAAACCAGTGGTTTCTTTTTCTCCACAGCCTCGGGCTGCCTGCTGCATTCTTTAAGCTTCCGGAGCAGAGATTCGTACACACTGGTTAAGATCGCCGAAGGGAAACCGGCTGCAACAAGCCTTCAAAGCTGCACCTGAAGAGTGTCGTCCATGGTGTGCTCGCACGATTTCAACAACGCAGACCGGAGACACATTGTCGCAATGGCTATTTTCACGGTTTTCAAATGTGCAGATTCGTAAGCCAAGGGGTCCTTACATGCACGGGGGCTGTTCATCCAGCACGAATGTGCAGCGTTTATTGACACGATGATGTCTAAAAACTGCAAATGAGTGTCTTGAGGTAGCTCATGCGTAATCGTCAAGTCTTTATTTAGCATGCTGTATAAAAACTGATAAAACATTCTTTACATCGTCACAACCGATCAAAGAGTTAGCGGTGTTTAGAAATACAAGAAAATCGTCAACGTATCTAAAACATCACAGCATATCCAATTGGTGAATGATGATGAGTGGGGCGAAGCTCCGGAGAGAATCACCGGTAAACCGTGAATGTTCTGTGTAATGCCCCATCAATCATCATATGAAGAGTGAGAAACACTGTGTGTATATTACAAACATGAAACTTTTATTTTTCCTAATTAGATGATGCTTGGCTTGCGTTGTCCCTTCATTATCACGGCTTTATGGTTCGTTAAGTGAAGGGACAGCGGTTCTTGTACGGGTTGCAACTGCAAATTAGAAAATACCAGGTCTATACACGTCCCTCGGATGGTCTTCTCGCCGCAGCCGTGCAGCTTGTCGAGCAACTTCGGCCTCGCGGGCTCGAACGGCGGGGTCTTCTCGGCGCAGCCGTGCATCTTGTCGAGCAGCTTCGGCTTCGTGGGCTCGAACGGCGGAATCTGCTTCGCGGCGTCGACGTGCAGCTTCGGCCTCGCGGGCTCTCACCTCAGGATTCTGTCTGCGAGCGCGCGCTGCCGCAGCCTTCCGTGCCCTCCGTTCCGCAGCCTTGTCTTCCATCTGGCGACTACGAGCTAAAGAGAAAGCGTGCCAAGATGGAGCCTCATGGCGCGTTACTTCTCAAATGTTGTCCTCGGGTATAGTGTACTAGAGTAATTTCCTAGTGACGCGTCTGAGAAGGAGCGCGCGTGCCCGTTTGTGTAGACGCCACCAGGCGCCGCCACTGCGCCTTTTTCTAGTCGTCTGCTAGCGTAAATGCCGCAGACCGGCGGATTCATTGCAGTTCGGGACATCGCCTGCAGCAGTATCTATTCGCATTTTTTTATCATCCATTTGCACAAACCCAACATATGAGTAACTCTGCATGTTTTGCTTCTTTTGCGCAATACCTAGCACAACATTTAAATCGCATGCTCATCGCAAACTACACAAAAGTGCTCAGCAACGTCTACGCTGCGTTGCTATGCCAGAAGGCGTACGATGAAATAACGGCCTCGACGGACGTATATTGATGGTGGCAAACTTTTCGTGATTTATTCTCGGTTAGAGAAACGCAGCTAAACAAGATTATTCCGGCGTTTCCTTACCTCATTTTACGGCGTGCAATGAGACGTACTACATGGAAGCATCCCACATGTAAGCGTCCGGAGAAAAAAAAAAAAGTCATCCACCATTTTTTTTTCCCACAAGAACTACGACGTTGAACGTAGCGTCGCAGGGAACGCGCACGAGACAAGCAGCTGCAAAGCGCGTCTGAACCGGCCCAAACCGGCGCGAACTGGCTCCGCGACTAGAAAAAAGCGCAGCAACGCCACCAGTGGCGTCTACTGGCGTTTGCTTCAACCGGCCTATTGTCCCTGCCTCCTGGACGCGTCACTAGGAGATTATTCTAGTACACTATATCCTCGGGTGTCGTTGGAAACACGAGACGCAGTAAAAAAGAAAGAACGCCACACAGGCGAACACGCACAAGAGTGTCACTCGTCAACGTCGTCTTCTTCTTCTACTGCATACCAGAACGCGCGCAGTAAAGAAGAAAGAATGCCACACAGGCGAACACGCACGAGAGTCTCGCTCGTGAACGTCTTCTTCTTCTACTGCATACCAGAACGCGCGCTTCTCACGAACTAGAGGTGGCTACTACAAACCTATAAACTTAAAAACGGAGGATGGACAGACCCACGGCTTAAGGAGCTTCGCCCCTAAAACTGTGGGACAAACATCCGAGTCGAGGTTTGTAGCAAGTGCCTGGTCAACGGATGAGAGAAAGATGTTGCATAGGACAGGAGCTACACATGAACCAATGGAAATGCGTTTGCGCTGTACATAGATAGTCATTATAAGATAGAAAAGTGCTACTCAAGTAAAATTCGAGCGGAGACAAGAAATTGTCAATTGATAAACCACAACAGTTCATAAAGTCAGTGCTACCATTGCTATCAATACATTTTCTAACGCAGGGAAGAAGTTCACACTAATTTGCAGTTTTTAGACATCAATGTGTCAATTAACGCTGCACATTCGTGCTGGATGAACAGCCTCCGTGCACGTAAGGACCTCTTGCCTTACGAATCTGCACACTCGAAAACCGTGAAAAGAGCCATTGCGAAATTGTGTCTCCGGTCTGCGTTGTTGAAATCATGCGAGCACACCATGGACGACAGTTTTCAGGTGCAGATTTCAAAGCTGGTTGCAGCCGGTTTCCTTTCGGTGGTCTTAACCAGTGTGTCCGAATCTCTGCTCCGGAAGCTTAAAGGATGCAGCAGGCAGCCCGAGGCTATGCCGAAAAAGAAACCACTGGTTCTGCCTCACATGCACAAGATTGCCCACAATTTGAAAAAAAAAAAGTGCGAACAGGTATGACGTTCCAGTGGTCTTCTCGGCACCCAACAAGCTCTCGAAGCTTTGTGCCCACATTTCTTCACAAAAAGCCAAGCTTTCATGCGAAATGAAGCACGCCTGGCCAGTTCTGCTTTGCATGGTGGGCGTTGTTTATGAAATTCCGTTGAGCTGTGGCAAGTCGTACACAGGCCAAACAGGCCGCTGTGTTAATGACCGCCTTGGGGAGCATATATTGTTAGTTAAAAATGGTGTGGGTTCACACCTGCCGTTCCATTGTGCTTCCTGCGGCTGCGCCCCATTGTTCAGAGAAACTCGTGTGATAGGACGAAGCAGGGAAACGTTAACACGTGAATTAATTGAGGCATATCACAGACAGAGGAAGGGAAATGAATGCGTCAGTGTCCCGTCGATCACTTGCACAAGAAGGAATGCCTATTTTTAGATAGCGCTGTGCGACAGCTTTTTTCTGTCTACCTTTTTATTATTTTTTATTTTTTCTCTGTGCTATGTGATAGTCGCTTGTGCTTTGCCCCCTCTTTGTGCGCATATCTGGAAGCGTAAATATTTGGGTAATGTGAGGAAAAATAAACTAGTTGAAAGTCTGGCGCCCTATCCTGTCTTCTCCCTTTTTTTCCTTGGTTGTCTCAGCTGCGCCAGAAATATTTTATTAGGGTATGTGCTACAATTTTGAAGAAAGCAAAATGAAAAGGCGGTACCGCGAGTCAGGTAAACTCAGCCTTCTGGTAGGCTCTTAATTTGAGACTTCCGTTATTGTAATAGCACTTATTTTCTTCCCCTTTTCTAAATTTAATTTTTTGTGCTCCCACTTTATTTCTCTTTATCTTTATAATTTTTTTCTACTTGAGCGATAGGGAGGTAAACGTTATTGTAGTTATCATCCATAGGCTACAATACGTCTTCTTGGCCAATCCCTCAGATCGGGTATGTGCCAAACTTGACAGTCTACAAACAAACAAAAACAAACAAGCGAGCAGGAAGAATATCTTGCACATGTGGAAACAAATAATGTAGTAGCCACAGACGCTTCAGTAATAGACGAAAAGGCATGCGTATACATTTTACTCCCCTGCGCTTGGCTGGTCATATTCATTAGGACTACCAGACTTCACCCCCATTTTTGAAGCTGAACTCTTGGCAATCATTATAGCACTGCGCAAGCTAGCTTTGAACGCCCATAGCGCAATAATAATAATAACAGACTCCATATCAGTATGCACGTCGCTTACAGCTTCAGCAAAATCAACTGCTCTAAAGACGTTCCTTACGCTAATTCCTCCACAGCTGAAGCTCTTAAAATTACTATGGGTACCTGGTCACTCTGGATTAGAATTAAATGAAATGGCTGACTCACTAGGGCGAGCTGCATTGAATGGTCCAATTCTTTATGTCCTTCCTGTAGTGGCCATTGTAACTGCGATTAGATATAGAAAATTTTCACTTCGTGCAGACGCTATAGAAAAAGTTTCCGTGGAAGATCCAGTGGTGTCGTACTAGACAATTGGAAGTTTTAGTAACTAGTTTACAATGTCATATGCCCCCGTTAAGGTGGCGGTCCCACTCCGGCGAACCCCCCTCCGCATTTTACGCATTGTTTGCGGACGCACTGTGCTCGCTGCGCTTGACAAATAAATATTAATTGTAATAATTCAGAAAGCTTATGATCTCCGCTTTCTAATGACACCTGGTGTTAATGCCTGTTCGGAAGCGTTACCTAATAGCAATGAAAATAGTGTGAGCAACAAAAGGCATTTTTGTTGTACAAGCCTCCGTTGTACTGCCAGTACGGTGAAACTGTTCAACATAACAAGACCAAATTTACCGTGCCTTTAGAAGGAGTGCTATTTAAGGTTTCTATGAAGAGATATTAGCCATAAAATAATTAGTAATTTATTTATGCTGCAATGAAAATGGGCAAAATATTAAAAGTTTTTGTGAGAATATCCTTTTTACTTTTCAAAAGCAGAACAATAATATTTTGTGGCTACGTAGACTACATTACACTTATTTCCATGCGAAGTTGCTTTGTGTTCTGACGAAAACTTTATGAATTATTATTGTTTCAATGCGGCAGTTTATGGCTGTACTTGGTCACGCATTACCGATGAAGCGACAAAACTATACAAGCTGATACTGTGAACTTCTACATAATGAAGAAGCAAGGCCCTTTCTATGATTCTATGAAGAGAAAATTCCTTTATCTTTATTAGGGAACCTGCAAGACAGCATTGAATTTACGTAATTTTCCTGCTGACCAGTCCCGTAGAAACTCGCTTTTTTTTTCTTTTAGACGCTAATTGCCAACGAGTATTGCACATTAGTAGATGCATATTGTGTTTTTTATCTACTTGTGCTCACTAACTTGACCACTCAGTGCTTCAAACAAAATATTTTCAATGAATCATAAGTCTCACAGGCGTTTTTTTGGTGGTAGCTCCATCTATGAAATGAAACATCAAATTGCTTTATGCGAGTTCAAGCGTTCGCCAAAAGTGGCGCAATTAAACATAATAAAACGGGTAGAACAGGCATGAATTATATCTCCAGGCCTCATAGTTTGCTTCACTAGCTAAGTCTAGTCGCCGCGCGTAACAAACACCAACCGTAAAAGGAGGAGGGCTTAGTGATAAACCCTTTCCACTCGCCCCACGTCAGCAGGTGGGGCGGTCTCATCAAGCGGCAAATGGTTTCGGTATGCAGGAAGATTGCGCGTTCGTCACGCGTTCCCCGGCACGTCCTTAGTGATGTGCATCTCTTTGTGGTTCAGCTGCTCGTGTTTTGCGCGTTCCTTTGAGTGTTTTCGTGCCTGTGAGGTTCGAAATTGTGAAAGGAAGGACGCTGACATGCCGTGTGAATGATACGTATGTAGCGCCGCTTCAAAGGGGACACGATGGTGAACGTATGAAAGCTTGTCATTGCCGGAATTTTCAAAGTATGCCTGTCGAGCACTGTGCCAACAACTTCCACTGACCAGTAGTGGTAAGTTGTACCCAATCAGGTAGTTACATCCTAGTTGCAACGATGCGACAGAAGGGAGACTTTGTTGAAGATGCAGAACGTTCTAGTCAACGTGGCAGAATGTTCAATGTACAGGACCCTGGAAAAGTTATATTGTGCTTTGTGAAAAAGACGCACTCACTTCGGATAAGACGATCACTGTCTTTGCCACTAATGAGCGCTACGGTGTCAGGATACAGTTCGACTGAGGAGGACTACTCTCCCTAGTGGATAACGCTGTTGCGCACTGCTACTTGTCGTAAAGCGGCTTGCTGCGTAGCCAGAACTAGCTCGTAGCAAAGTACAAGGCGGACAGTGCAATGTCTGGTCAACGAAGAATGACCTGACTTAGACGCACGTGAGAGTGGCCACATGAACAAAATAGTGCCGATACATATGCTAGTGACGAACATTTTGTTGAAAAACTTTTGCGGCAACCTAAATGGAAAACTTGTCGATGGTGCCTGTAAGTCAAAATAAAGGAAAACCACAGCTTTCCACAACAGATAAGTGTATTCATGCTTTTATAGAACAAGCATAAATAAAAACTGGATTCTGTAAAAGCCTACATGACCGGTCAAGTAAGCCCCCAAGGCGACCCTGTCCAGCTCTGACCCAGTGCAGCAACAAGCCCTGGTCGACCGTCGTGCCCGGGCGGCGGCAAGAGCCAATGGTCTTCCGGACTAGGAGGCCCACCCCCAATAGCGACTTATTTCTACCAATAAATGTTGTATTCTCTCCCTCCAAATGGGGAGGGGGGGGGCGCCCAGCCCCCTAGTGTGCACGCCTACGCTGGCCGATGTACCTATACTCAGTTTCATACAATATATGCAACGCTGTGGAAGCTATACAAGAAGTTCAGTCTGCAGCATGTGTGACTACGCGCGTCTTGCGCCTGGCTTTCATCGTTGTAAACGCTCGTGCGAGACGACCACGAACGCGCCTGCACAGCGTCGCGAAAGGTTACAAATGAGAACAAAGAGACGAAAATAACGAGGTGTCTTGCCCTCCAACGCACAAACCATCTTGGTTTATTACTGTTCCCAAGAGAAAAAAAATCATGCCTCACATGGAAAAATCATTGTCTTCTTCCTCACGCAAACGCATTCATTGTCAGACGTCTCGCTGGCAGAAGCATGTGTTCTAGGAGGTTCTAACTCCGGTTATTAGTGGTAGTCATGTGTTCAACTGATCATCAAGATGTACTTTATTTTGGTAACCGTTTATTGCAGTTTGAGAGGATGAAATTTCGCAGATAACTCTCGAATTATAATTTGCTGAAATCTCTGTCCATTTTTTCCTCCTCCAATTGTAATAAGCAAAAGCACGCCCCCCCCCCCCCCCCCCCCCACACACACACAAAAGACATGCGCTCGCGCGATGCTATAAAAGTCACTGGCACGGTCGCTAAAATGAACCAAAATGATTGTTTTAGTAGCGGCCGTGCAATTCCACTGAAACGCTGCGAAGCGTTTGATTGATGTTTTGTTCAATACTATTTCACTGAGGCACATTATATTATGTGAGTGAGTGCGTTAGTGAGAGCGTAGCGCGTGCGTGTGTGAGTGCACGCTGTTGTACGCACCAGTGTGCGTGTGTGTGCGTGTTTTTTTTGTTTTGTTCTCAAGCGATTGTATTTAGACGCTGCGCTGTCCTTTCTCAAGGGCTGCAATAGGAAGCGAGCGTTTGTCCTTACAAACTGGGGCACTTATCGTCATGTCGTTGAAACGACGCCAACAGTTGGCCCCGATTGTAGCTGAAAGACGCCGTCCGCGTTTGTGCTCCTTGCTTTTTGTCGGCCGATTTCCGTCACCTAGCGCGACATATAACATATAAAACACGCGCGAGGCGACGCTGACCATACTTGCGCGCGCAATTTTCTGGCTTTCTGCAAACGTGGATGAGTGGCGTCGTCTGTTGTCGTTTTTCGAACTATTGACAAGATGGTGGTAGTGGAACCGCCACCTTAAATCTATATTCACACAGGGCTGGTCTGGCGATATCACCGCTATGTCACTATTGTTTAGAAATGGAATCAATCGATAGAGCACTATTTTTTATTATGCCGCCGATACATATTACTAAGAAAAAGAGTTCTTGTTATCCCATTCGCTAACCTGGGGCCGAACTTCACAATTCACAATGTGCTTACCTTTGGTGCTTCAGCCCTGGGCTTCAGACACAGGAACGCGTTTGACCCTTTGTGTAGATACTTTCACAAAACAAAACGAATGCGACTTTAAATTCCCACTTGTGTAGGTATTCTTATAATAGAAAAAAAAGAAAAGGTTTTCTTTTTATGATTATTTTTATTATTATTATTATTCTTGTTATTCTTATTCTAATTACTATTCGGGACAACGATTAAAGTGTTTGATCTTAATGTTTGAAAAACAAGTATTGCACTCTTTCTTTGTTGCTTATTTTTATTTATTTAAGTAACACTTTTGTTGGGCCTAGTTGGTACATAGCATTTAGGAACAGAACTTCAGCGCAAATGAAGGCGAACACAAAGACTAGAAAGACAAGCACTGGCGCTTACTAACAACTGCTTTATTCTTCTCTCAGCATCGCATATATATGCCACAACCACAATCATTGCATGCGCACGCGTAGCTTCGTATTACACATGTAAGAACATAGATATTTAACCAAGATATGCCAATCTTTGCATGCGTGCGCATGCAAAGATTGTGGGTGTGGCATATCTTGGTTAAATTGGTCTTTATTTTTTTATTGTCATCAACACTCAATACTGAAAATGCTTGAAAAAAATTTTCATGGTATCGATTCTTGGCCAATCCCTCAGATTGGGTATGAGCCATGGGGCAGAGGGCGCGAGAAGACAAAAAGGAAGCGTAATGCGTTAGTGGTGCTTGGCCACATTCTAGCGTTCCTAGTTATTTTTTCTGCTTCAGATTTTCTTTCTGCTGTTGTTTCAGGAGCCGTAAATGCCGGTCAGGGTTCGCCCTGGTCGGCAAGCCGCCCTACTGAGTTGGTACCGCTGGAGTGTTTTCTCCGGAACGGTGTAAGCATTCGTGTCGAAGCGAAGTGCGAGGGACAATAGGACACAGTAAAGAACACACAGGACACGCGCTAATTGCGTTCTTTACTGTGTCCTGTTTTTCCTCGCGCTTCGCTTCGACACGAATCAATACCAACTCGCCCAGTACTGTACGTTACTACGGAGTAAGCAGTTTGCCAGTGGCGCTTGTGCCTACCGATGGAGGAGCCATTCGGTTGAGCAAATCGAAAGTTTTCCTAGAAGAGCTGCGCAGCATAACGGGGCATTTTCTTGACATCTCGGAGGTGAGGCGTTTCGGCAAGAGTGACATATTAGGTAATTCATCAAATGTTCAATGCTTGACTGAATTGCTTGCCTGCACGAGATTCGCGTACATTGCAGTTCGCGCTTTTGCACCACTTCATCTTGCTTGCGTGAAGGGCATTGTTCGTGGCGTTCCCACTAATATTACTCCCGAAGCCTTCCTAAGGATGGTCTCTCCTGCTGAAGTAGTATCATTTTACAGGTGCAACAGGATTGTAGGTGATACTCGAGTACCAAATGAAAGCGTTTTTTATCGTCTCTTCTTCCGGTCTAACACGCCCCTCTGAGCTGAATGCCTGGCGCCCTACTTATCCTGTGTGGAGGCGTTGACACCACGGTCACTGCGGCACCGTAACTGCTGGTGATTTCGACATAGCTCTAATGCTCGCAGGTCCTCGATAGGATGCCTTAAATGCGGTGGATCCCATTCCGCATCAAACTGTGAGGTTGAAGATTTCAAGTGTTATGTGATGGAGCGCACACAGCCACGGTCACTAACTGTACCGCCCGTTATCGTGAGACACAGATCCTCGATGTTGTTGAGGAACACCGTTGTGCCGCGGCAGCAGCTGCATCCTTGATTAAAGAGCGTGATCTAGGGTATGCCGCGGTCACATCTCGTCAATGCGGGTCCCTAGTAGCGACAGTCTCATCTGCAGTTGCTGCAACGATTGAAAAAGCTATTCCGATTATAACGGGACGTCTTTTCAGCACATTTTCAGAAGAGCTGTCTGAGCTGCTAATCCCCAGGTTAAACAGCCTTGTTCACTGTTACCCTGTACCCACTGTCACTTTTAATAGTGGGTCTGAATACCACAGCAGTGAATTAAACCTCCAGAGTCAAAAGATGCTATTCCAGAGAAGCTTGCCTGTCCCTGCGGGATCCAGTGGATCTTTCGGTTAGATGAGGCTCGAAAATATCACTAATAAGCAGAGGAATGCCCCATTGTTTCCGAACCATTCTTCCCGGTCAAAACCAAAAAAAGCTACTAACACTGACAAAAACGAGCAGGACACATTGCGTTCTGCGGTGGAGTCAACTACAATAAGTCCACCAAGGCGTCTGTAAAAGTTCTTCAGTGGAACTGCTGTTCTGTATTTTCCGGTTACACTGATCTTGTTGATCTCATACACAAAACAATTCCCCATATTTTACTTAAAGAACCTTGGCTTTCAGTAAACAAAAAAATATCATTAATAATTTTCGTACACTTAGGTTAAATCGACCAGGTAGAGGAGGTGGGTTTTGGCCCTGGTCTCAGCAAAAATGTATCAACGTCACCGTATCTTTCCAACATATTTGTTCTGACTGTGAACTGTTATGAGTAGATTGTTTTTTGCTAAGGTAATGTAGGTTTAGAGTGGTAAATGAGCAGTTTCCTAATAGAGTAAGACGTACAGTGGCGCTCAATATGACTTGCAACACGGGAACGCGTGGCCGACGGAGCTCCAAGGCTGAAAGTGGCTTTCAGTCAGGGCTGGGCAGAGATACTCGGAAAAGTCTTCCGGAATACAGATATCGAAATACATGGACTGGAAGCCTGAAACACAGATACTGAGATACATTTGCCTTTAGCGTAACGAGATATTTCGGAGATACTTTCGCAATAGGACGGAAAAAGTATACCGGAATACAGATACAGCAATACAGATACTAGAATAATTTTTTTTTTATTTCAAGGGTGCTCATACTCCGCAAATATATCTATAAGTGCACCATAATGTTGTTAGTAAAGTCGCAGCGCATTGATACTTTCAGTTTCTTTCTTTCTTTATTTATTTATTTCTTTATTTATTCATTTATTCATTTATTTATTACACTACCCTCAGCGCCAATCAGACATTGCAGAGGGAGGGGGTTACAGAGTACATAATTAGTAATAATGACATAGTTACACGTATCAATTGCAATAAAAAAGTACGCTATTTCACAGCAAGAGTAACAAGCATTGGACACCAAAATCGACATACTTGGTGACAACAAAATGAGCTATGCTAGAAATAGCGCAGTCTAAGCAAATCACTCACATGGCTAATGAACACCAGTGAACTGAGAAAAAGTACACATTTATTTTGCACATAAGATCTGCTTTGCTGAGAAGGTTGCTGTGTGGGCTTCTCAAATAGGCTGTCTTCTAGACAGCGTCGGTTCAACCTCAGCACAAGACTCGCGAAAGAATAAAAGTCTCTCTGCCGCTGCAGACGAGCACAAATTCGTATTATAGTGAATAAATGCCGCATTCATAGCCGGATAGCCCTACAGCGTGGCGATATCTCTTCTCAGGTCATCTGGATACCGAAGCACTTCCTCCATCACCTGGGTTGTTCTGTTTGTTCAGAAGCTGAAGTCGGTCTCTATCCTCGGATCCTCAGCCGTCTGGTCCGGTCAGCGCCAGGTCAGACGGCTGAGGATTCCGCTGCCCATTTAGGCTGGCCATAATTACCTACGCGCAATGGAACCCAGTACGTCAAAACAGCACAATTCATGCATTGGCTTCCTAAAATCACGTTGTTTGGGGGTGAGAGGGTTTAAGCCCTCCCAAGTCGCTCCTGCCAGCTTTACAAAACGACGTGGAAACAGGGACTGCTGCTCAGAGCGCCCCATCAGAAACTACAGCAAGGACTGATCGCCTGGGCCGAAAGGGTCACTCTTCAATAAAGCTATCACCACCACCGACGCTACCAACACCCATTTCAGCAAGCCGCCACAGGCGAAGTCGGCTCCGACGGTGGGGGAGCCTGGTACCACAAAAGACAGTTTCACGCTTGTGATCAATTAGGAACGCACCCCGACACGCTGGAGAGGTGGCTGAAAGCGCGAGAAAGATAGCCATCTTCTAGACACTTCCGCCGCGACTACGGGAACGGCTTTTCGAAGTGCCGCCGCTTTGAGAACTGAACGCACGTGAAGCATTGCAAACCCTCGGTTGCAAGGCGGTATCCGCGCGGGAGGGTCACGAAGTAATGGCTTGCCACCCGACAAAAATTAGGCGTGCTGCACCGGCCTTGACAGACAGCGACTTTTGTCGGCAGAGGCCGACAACACTGCCTCCGCGATTCTGCCATCTGTGGCGTCGCGCGCTTTACCACATGGGCCATTCTGCGCATGAGGGGAAACCATCGCCGCCCTTTCTGTCGGCAACCGGCAGCGCGCCTTTGCTTGTCTTGGCACAAAAAAGGAAAAAAGAAACGTCATTCCCCCCTTTGAAATACGCCTCAACTCATTCCCGACAAAAAAAAAATGTAACGGAATAACCGTGTCCTGCGTTGTATCACGATACAAACGATACATTGTAAATGTATTTCACTACTGAGATACAAATACATTTCTCAAATGTATCTCGATACAGAAATACAGATACTCAAATGTATCTCTGAAATACTATCGCGATACTCTTGTATCGCGATACTGCCCAGCCCTGCTTTCAGTGCTCGTTATTACCTGGCCTTAATGCTGTTCTGTCATTTTGGATCGCCCCCTCACCTACGATCTGAGCGTGCCGTGATCACACGCACACCCGAAACACCCATTGTCCGCATTACTCTTATTGATCCTTATCCAAGCTAAGCCGTTTATTTACGCTATTGCATGGGCTAAAAATGGCACGTCATGTTACCAACAAATCGCTACACATGTCAGCTAGTCACTAGTGATACCAGATACCTATCCGATGCCCATTTATTCGTCTCTTTGATCAAGTGATTGTTATCTTGACATGCCAAACAATATCGTTAAAGAACGATCACGCGGTCACTATTAGAAAGTTCTAGTGCCTAGTCACTAGTGAAAATGATTGTTCACCTTTCAGTGGGAGTTATTTTCTCTGATCATAGTCATGATGCATTCCAAACGAAATGTCACTGCATGGGTTGATAAATGGTCATTGTCACGAAGCGAGAAAACCGAGTCACTAGTGACGCGCAATCACCAATCAGGCATCACTGCCGTCGGTCTACGTCGCACCATGTCATCGTGCATATCAAACAAAATGACTCTTCAAGAGCAAACTACAAGTCGTCTTTACAAACTGCTACCTCTAAGTCACTAGGGATCAATACTCCGCAACCAGTGGCCTTTGTGATTCGTATCAATGCACCGTGCCATGTTGCATATCATTCAAAAGGACATTTCAAGACAAATCGAATAGTTTAAACAAAGAGGCTATGTGTGTAGGTCACTAGTGATTACTAATGACTAATAAAAAAGTCATTTTCAAATGCACATCCAATGTGTCATGTCACATGTCAAAGAAAACGTCAATTCAAGACGGATCGAGGGGTCATTACTGCTAAGACCTATTGCCGAGTCACTAGTGATAACCGTAGTTCACCTCTTATTTGTGGTTATCTATTTTCTTTGAGCATAGTCATGATGCTTATCAAAAGAAAGGTCTCTGAATTGGTTGATGAATGGTTAATGTAACAAAGCGACAATACTGAGTCACTAGTGACGCGCAATCACCAATCAGGCATCACAGCCGTCTGTCTACGTCGCACCATGTCATCATGCATATCAAACAAAATGGCTCTTCAAGAGCAAACTACTAGTCGTCTCTACGAACTCCTACCTCTAAATCAGTAGTGATCAACACTCCCCAAACTGGGGCTTTTTTCATTCTTATCAATGCACAGTGCCATCTTGCATATAAATCCAAAGGAGATTTCAAGACAAATCGTATGGTTCCAAAAAAGAGGCTGTGTGTGTAGGTCACTAGTGATGACTAATCAATAATCGAAAAAGTCATTTTTAAATGCATATCCAATATGTCATGTCGCATGTCAATGGAAACGTCACTTCAAGACGGATCGAGTGGTCATTACGGCGAAGACCTATTGCTGAGTCACTAGTGATAACCATAGTTCACCTCTTAGTCATCGTTATTTCATTTCTTTGAGCATAGTCATAATGCATATCAAAACAAAGGTCTCTGAATGCGTTGGTGAATGGACATTGTCACAAACGACATTACCGAGTCACGAGTGACTGGCAAGCACCAATCAGGCATCGCAGAAGTCAGTCTACGTCGCACCATGTCATCATGCATATCAAACAAAATGGCTCTTCAAGACCAAACTACAAGTCATAATAAGAATAATATCTGGGGTTTAACGTCCCAAAACCACGATATGATTATGAGAGACGCCGTAGTGGAGGGCTCCGGAAATTTCGACCATCTGGTGTTCTTTAACGTGCACCTACCAAACTACAAGTCGTCTTTACGAAATCCTACCTATAAGTCACTAGTGATGAACACTCGCCATGCTGTGGGTGGTGCTAATTACTTGCGTCATCGCACCAAATCATTCTGCAAATCACGCATATACTCAGGCAGCTCGCAATGTATTGGTAATACTTGCAAATGTATACCACTAAATCAACGATGATGTAGCACTTTTATTTAAAAAGGGCTATGTTTACGACCTGTTTCAGCTTCTTTCTTCGGAGACAGAAATAAACACATCACGAGGAGACAATGTACACAAACAGACACTGCCAGAGGATCACAGGTTACAGTCGCAGCTAGGAAGGCATTTATCGCTTCAGCTTCATCAAACATATGTGCCGGACAAGGATGGCGACATTGGGTTATCGGGGTGTTACTGGTGCAGTTCAGTCCTGGCATTCGTGTGTACAGTTTACGTCTTCGAATAGAATGAAGTTTTACACGTGCAGTGGCAGACTATCTGTACAAGTGCGATGCCTGCTTAACGAAAGTGCAGTACGTGTGGAAGAAATGCCAACATTTGTGCAGTGGCTCGACGGTAAACATAATAACATAATCCTTCTTTGGTATCGTAGCTTGTAGGTATTTACTATTTAAACGGTTCCTGTGACCGCTTTTCTTCATTTTTTTTAAAACCCATTGCACGAAATTGTCAGACTATTCGCGCTATTTATTCAGGTGTGGTCGCTGTATAAAGGCAGCTGAGGACAACTGGGTGCAACGCTGCTTCTGAACACTGTTTGTCATTGTCAGCTCACCGAGCCCGTAGTCATACTAAATCGGCCTGAAAGTACGCAGAGAAATTATAGCTATCCGAGAGTGATTGAAGATAAGCGCAAGTACAGCAGTAATGGTGGTGGCTTTGGGAGTGAATTACGGCCGCACAGGCGGGAATCCTAAAAGCATTGTGTGCACTGTCTTGGCCCGCTGCAGATACAATGTGGCAGCTTGAAACGCCCCCAATCAGCGCTGGTCACGCATCTCGCGGCAATCTGGATAATCTTGTAACAGAAGCAGAAGAACAACGTTCGCCATATTAGGTTGTGCTGCTTTGTACTAGACGAAGTACTTAGAACGAACAAACATTTCAAATGGTTGAGATTAAGTGGTTGATTAGACCATAATCGAGGCCAGCATGAAACGCTGCGCGGCACGGTGTAAAGAGTGACGCGAATAAGATGAAATATTTTGCTTGTCATGGCACTCATTGACCGCTACCTTGAAAGTTTCCTAGAAAGCTTTTTTTTTCTAAGCTTGATATCATTGTCCCACCTTCGAAAGCCTTACTGTCTTTGTTTTCTCTTTGATATAGTGAGTTTTACAATCACTTTCTCTTTCGCCATATCACTCATTAAAAGAAGGCGCCAATAATGATTGCGATGAATGACTTTGATGGAATTTGAGGAAGTAAATTACAACGCCGTGATCGAGAGCTATCACTCTGTGAAGCTTTTTACCATGGTAGTCAGGGGAATCTGAATCTAATTAACGCTTAGCTTGTATCGCTTACCATTACTTGTGAATGTTACAGCACTGTGATACAACGAGAGGTTAATCTTTAGCATTGCCAGCAACCCACGGCCTCGACAAAGTGTTTGTAGGATATGACTCATTTTCAGCAACGTCATGCCAGCTCAACTTGAACCACTTTTTTGGTGAAGAAAATTTGTAGCTATTCTTATATTATATCACTCATTGTTAGCAACGTAGAATTATTAATGTCTGGGGTCTTACGTCCCAAAACCCCGTTATAATTATGAGAGACGCCGTAGTGGAGGGTTCCGGAAATTTCGACCATCGGGGTTCTTTAACATGCGCTTACATGACAAAGCACAACACACGGTCTTCTGTCAATTTGCCTCCGTCGAAATGCGACCGCCGCAGCCGGGATCGAACCCGCGACCTTCGGGTCAGAAGCCTAGCGCCGTAACTGCTACACCACCGCGGCGGATGCTAGCAACCTAGCAGTAGAATCACCCGATTATAAGGAACTTACCAGTCGAGACTCAAAACTCACATAATTACATCAGATCAAGCGTGTAGAAGAAATCCATTTTAGTCAGCCATCCCGTGAGCAATTATGGAGAGAAATTCCTTATTGCCAAAATAACGTCACTATGCAGAGACGCGTGGTATCGTACCAGACATTTCTTCTTATTTTTCCTTGTATGTACACCCACTCCTGTTATAACTTAATTCTTGGCATTGTGTGAAACAAAGAAAGTCGTTCGACGCCTAAAACGCTAGCATAAGCTTTTATGCATATATGTTTTGATTGCATATGTTTTTCAGCCAGTCAAACATTTCGCAATGTACAGCATTTCTTGAAAGAGCATACTTTGTCCTCACTGTTCCCCTGCAGGCAATGCCTTTCTTATAGAGCCAGCAGACGATCGCAGGCGACAAAGGAGTGGCGTTGACGCGCAGTACGGCAGCGCTCACACGCTCTTCATACCTGTCGATCTGTTCTGCTTCTGGCTGGGCATACGTTCACGGACAACATGGCTAAAGTGCCTGAGAATGAAAGAATACTCATCGTCGAGCGAGCACATAGAGTACATGCAACGTCAGATTGCTGCGATGACTGGTAGGTCGACGCATGCGGTGAACAGAATCATAAAGGCGTACAAAGAAGAGAAACGAATCTGCGACGCACCGCATGACCGCCGCCCTCGAGCTACCACTCAGCAACAAGAGCAAGTTCTCGCTACAGGCGCATATACGCCAGCCCCTTCAACACGGCGAAAGAATTAGGCAAATTCTGCGGTGTTGAAGCCCGTGTATCGGCACTCAAGAGGAGATTGGCCAAACAAGGGTTATGAATTCGCATAGCAGCGCAAAAACCCCAGCTTTCCGAGCAAACCAAGACGTCGAGAATGGGTTTTGCCGCAAATGCCGCAAATGCAACAACTGCTTTGGTCGTTCGAAGCGCTGTCAACAGTTTATCACAAAAAAAGAAAAAAAGGAAAAAAAAAGGAAACGAAGCGAAGCGAAGCGAACCGTTGTCAGCGCGCGGTGAAAGCTATGCTGCGTGTTGATTTCGCGTTCGCGGTCACATTGTCCCAGCAGCAGATTTGCGTCCACTTATAGGTTTATCCATTGTCCGGCGCATTGTCGGTATGATATGATGCTGCGAACCGAGAATAAGTGCGCAGTATAAAACACGCAGATCCGGTGATTGCACTCTCTCTTTTTTTTAGGCCCTATACGGTTGACAGCGCTTCTGACGGCGAAATCAGTTGTCGCGGCCGCGGCGATAACAAGGACGAAAATTACATGGCGAGCGCATCAGTGACACTGCGCATGCTCTGATGTGGCCCGTTTCAAGCTGTAGATGTCGCTCATGCAGTTCCGAGCACGACGCTCCGGCGTTATAGGCATGAGAGTTGACCACTGTACATACGGCGAAGCAAGAGAAGCACCTCCTCTGTAAACGCGGCGTGTGGTAGCTAGAATGGCCATCGAAAGGTGCTGACATGAATGTGACTGAGCACGTGTGGGCACAATTAAAGCTGAAGCTTTGCAAAATGTCGCTCACCAGGGCATTTGCTGACGTTCTCTGGAATGCAGTGAAGACACCATGGGACTGTCTTAAGGAGGACAGAGCATTCGTAGACTCGCTGTATCTTTCACATCCACATAGGTTGCAGGCTGTAATTGACGCGAAAGCAGGCATGACGCGGTATTGGCGACACCACTTTTGGACAGTATGAACCCCGTCACTGCACCGTCGGAAACTGTTCCGTTGGGCAGGCCCGTGCGTGGCTCAAGGGAAAAGCTACGAGAGCTCAGTGAGGACAAAATATGCTCAGTCGACAAATGCTGTACATTGCGTAATGTTTGACTGGCTGAAAAGCATGTGCAATCAATACATGTATGCATAAAAGCTTCTGCAAGCGTTTTAGGCGTCGAACGACTTTCTTTGTTTTACACAATGCCACGAATTAAGATATAACAGGAGCGGGTGTACAAAGAAAAATAAGAAGAAATGCTTGGTACGATACCACGCATCTCTGGAGTGACCTTATGTTGGCAGTAAGGAATTTCTCTCAATAATTGCTCACGGGATGGCTTACTACAATGGATTTTTTCTACATGCTTGATCTGATGTAATTATCTGAGTTTTGAGTCTCGACTGGGAAGTCGGGTGATTCTACGGCTAGGTTGCTAGCATCCACCGCGGTGGTGTAGCAGTTACGGTGCTAGGCTGCTGACCCGAAGGTTGCGCTTTCGACCCCGGCTGCGGTGGTCGCGTTTCGACGGAGGCGAATTGCCAGACTCCCGTGTGCTGTGCTGTGTTGTCAGTGCATGTAAACAACACCTATGGTCAAAATTTCCGGAACCCTCGACTACGGCGTCTCATAATTGTATGGGTGTTTTGGGACGTAAAACCCCCGGACATTATTATTTCTACGTTGCTAATAATGAGTGTATATAATATAAGAATGGGTACAAGTTTTCTTCACCTAGAAAGTGGTTCAAGTTAAGGCGGCATGACGTTGCTGAAAATGAGTCATATCCTACAAACACTTTGTCGAGGCCGTGGGTTGCTGGCAATACTAAAGATTAACCTCTCGCTGTATCACAGTGCTGTAACATTCACAAGTAATGGTAAGCGATACAAGCTAAGCGGTAGTTAGATTCAGATTCCCCTGACTGAGGTGAACTAAGGTTATCACTAGTGACTCAGCAATAGGTCTTCGCCGTAATGACCACTCGATCCGTCTTGAAGTGACGTTTACATTGATATGCGACATGACATATTGGATATGCATTTAAAAATGACTTTTTTGATTATTGATTAGTCATCACTAGTGACCTACATACACAGCCTCTTTTTTGGAACGATACGATTTGTCTTGAAATCTCCTTTGGATTTATATGCAAGATGGCACTGTGCATTGATAAGAATGAAAAAAGCCCCAGTTTGGGGAGTGTTGATCACTACTGATTTAGAGGTAGGAGTTCGTAGAGACGACTAGTAGTTTGCTCTTGAAGAGCCATTTTGTTTGATATGCATGATGACATGGTGCGACGTAGACAGACGGCAGTGATGCCTGATTGGTGATTGCGCGTCACTAGTGACTCAGTATTGTCGCTTTGTTACATTGACCATTCATCAACCAATTCAGAGACCTTTCTTTTGATAAGCATCATGACTATGCTCAAAGAAAATAGATAACCACAAATAAGAGGTGAACTACGGTTATCACTAGTGACTCGGCAATAGGTCATAGCAGTAATGACCCCTCGATCCGTCTTGAATTGACGTTTTCTTTGACATGTGACATGACACATTGAATGTGCATTTGAAAATGATTTTTTATTAGTCATTAGTAATCACTAGTGACCTGCACACATAGCCCCTTTGTTTAAGCTATTCGATTTGTCTTGAAATGTCCTTTTGAATGATATGCAACATGGCATGGTGCATTGATACGAATCACAAAGGCTACTGGTTGCGGAGTATTGATCCCTAGTGACTTAGAGGTAGGAGTTTGTAAAGACGACTTGTAGTTTGCTCTTGAAGAGCCATTTTGTTTGATATGCACGATGATATGGTGCGACGTAGACCGACGGCAGTGGTTCCTGATTGGTGATTGCGCGTCACTAGTGACTCGGTTTTGTCGCTTCGTGACAATGACCATTTATCAACCCATGCAGTGACATTTCGTTTGGAATGCATCATGAGTATGATCAGAGAAAAAAACTCCCACTGAAAGGTGAACAATCATTTTCACTAGTGACTAGGCACTAGAACTTTCTAATAGTGGCCGCGTGATCGTTCTTTAACGATATTGTTTGGCATGTCAAGATAACAATCACTTGATCAAAGAGACGAATAAATGGGCATCGGATAGGTATCTGGTATCACTAGCCTCTAGCTGACATGTGTAGCGGTTTGTTGGTAACATGACGTGCCATTTTTAGCCCATGCAATAGCGTAAATAAACGGCTTAGCTTGGATAAGGATCAATAAGAGTAATGCGGACAATGGGTGTTTCGGGTGTGCGTGTGATCACGGCAAGCTCAGATCGTAGGTGAGGGGGTGATCCAAAATGACAGAACAGCAATAATGCCTGGAAATAAACAACCACTGAAAGCCACTTTGAGCCTTGGAGCTCGGTCGGCCACGCGTTCCCGTATTGCAAGTCATGATGAGCGAAACTGCACAGATTACATGGATTGTGTCACCAGGAATTCCAGTTCAGATTCGAGTCTACTGGCAGGAGATTTTGTCGCACCACATTCCTTGGGGGATAAAAACATATGGTTGTGGGAAACTATTGTGGAATTGGCTGCAGGATACTTATTTGCGTTGTCATAATTCAGGTCAAACTACCTTCTTACGTGGGCGATGCTCATCGAAATTACACCTGACGTTTTCGTTGGGCAGCTTGTCATCTCATCTTGTGAAACATCTGAGAATGGGACGCGTAGCGACCATATTCTGATTACCTTCGAAATCATGCTATCCCGTCAGGCTTCTGCTATGCGGAAACGACGGTTCATCAACTATAAAATCTATAAAGCTACTTTAAATTCTGCGATCGTGTCATTGACAGCATACAATGAGCAACAAAGAGCTGACTAAGTAGTAGCACCTGCAATTGCTGCTGTTCAACCGGCAGAGTTTTCCGTTAGGGCTGGGAGTACACCGTCAAACTCTGCTTGGTGTAGTGAGGCATGTACAGTACGGTCCACTGTTAAAGAGAACACTGGAATGAGCAACTTTCATTTTGTTGGCCCCCTAACGGCTAGTGGATGCGGAAAGAGTGTTCGTGCACGTTACTAGTCTATCATAAGAGTTCGGAACTGTCAACCACCAGTAGTGTTATTCAAATATAAGCCAGTAGGTTTTTGCAGGAGAGTGAAATCCGGACATACCCGAAACCCAACTGTTCCCTTTAACAGTGGGCCCGTCTGTACGATTGATTGTAGGTGCCGGAAAGCTGCATGGAAGCGTCTAAGTCATAACCATACACTGAAAAATTGGATTGACTCTAAATTCTACGCTGCAATATATAAACGAACAGTAGCAGTATCTGAAGATAACCACAGATCTGATTTCCATTCGTATTTATAGAAACCGGATAAAATATCTGCACTTTACAGATTTTTACGCAACCAGAAATCGTCACAGATATCGTCGTATTCTTATTGCGTAGTGCTATCCCCTAAAGAGGCATCTGACATTCAGTAGACATCACGATTGCACTCCAAGCGCGTTTTGCTTCCACGTGCTAGAGGCCTATGAGGTTCAAATGTTCGGAATCGGACTTTCAGAAAGTCACTATGGCAGAATTAGTGGATGTCATATTAACTGTAAATCTAGCAGATGTTGGACAGGGTCACATAACAAACCCCATGAGGAAGTTAATATTTAATTTCTATCCCTATGAACATTTGAACATAGTTAACTGCTGTTTACAGTACACACTGATTCCGGGCTCATGGAAACTTCCTAAAGTTGTGCTGCTACGAAAAAGGTCAGAGCGCCGTATATGTCCTGGATAACATTCGGCATATCTCGCTATCTTCAAATTTAGTTAACATAATTGAAAAAATTATTCATGTTTCGCTTAGCGCATTCATTTCTCGTGAGGGTATCCTTTCTTCAAGAAAAATAGGTTTTAGACAGAGTTGTTCAATATGGTCTGCTCATCTTGATTTCGAAAGTCGAATTCGACTTGTAGGAGTATCTGGTCAGATTTCTGCATTAGTTACATTAGATATTGCAAAAGCATATGACAGTGTTTAACACGGTATAATAATTTCTAGATGAGTGAGTGCCAAATTACATCGTATCCTGTACCCAGGAGTTCCTCTCCGAGAGGCAATTCTTTTGTTGCCACGAGGGGGTTACGTCTGGCTCATATAGGCAAACACGAGGTGTTCCGCAAGGATCGGTTCTGTCCCAACTTTTATTTATTAGCTTATTAGCATCTATTCCAGTCAATCAAGATGTAAACATTTATGTCTATGCCGACAATATCGAATTTTCTCGTCATCATATGATATCAATGCTTCATACCAACCTTTCAGTCTTATTTGACTGAGGTTGAGGTATGCCTTGACGGACTTTATTTCACGTTCAACGTTAGTAAATGTGCTGTACTCGTATTCCCGTTTTATTGCGATAGCAATTATATGGACAGTCTCGGCTGATTTTTGCCGTCGCCGTCATTCACCGTATATGTCTATATATATATCACAAAGAAAGATAATTCAGAGAAACTTTCCAACGCGCGGAATCGAACGAGCGACCTCTCGGTTTGCAGCGCACGGCGTACACGGTTAGGCCACCGACAGCTCCGTCTTTCTGCCTGCTAACGGCGAGCTATTTATATACACCATTTACTTCAGCATGCTTCAGTCACCACATAGATGGCGCGATGTCCGCGCGTGGCGTAGTGCCTCGATGCGCGCGCGGAGCGCACGGGCATCAAGGCACCCTAGCGTGGCGCTTTAAAGATCGTCGCCCCTGTAGGCGACCACGCCCTGCAGGGCGTGGTCGCCTTCGTGCGCTTATCTCGAGGAAAGAAGGGGGGGGGTGTGTATGCGAGGGGTTGTATGTCTTGTGCTTTCCCGCGATGTGCGCGCTGAAGTCACAAAGCGTACGAAGGCCACTTCGCTCGCTGCAGCGGCCGCGTTTGCGGAAGGAGCGCGCTGTTCAAACATAAATAACAACTGTGGCAGTTAGTTCGCGCTCGTCCTCGTTCGTTTCGTGCGTCCTGCTTTATGTTTGAGCAGTGCGCTTGAAGTGTCGAGCTGTGACGCATGGTAGTTCGCGCTCGTCCTGTGTGCGTTCTCTTCGTGCGTCCTTTGGGCTCGAGCGACGCGCTGGCAATTTCGAGCTGCTTTCCGTTCCTCGCGTTACATTCCAATTTATTGCTATCGCATTCATTGTTTCGCCGTTGCGGCGAAACTGTGACTTTTTGTTTCACTTTATTATCGAAACAAACAGATCCCGCAAGTAACATCATTAAAGTATTTAGGGATTGTTCATGTTGACGATTTAAATTGGCAACAGCAAATTGAATTAAACACTCGTAAGGCAGACCGCGCCATGGGGTTGTTGCGCCGCTGGTGTAATAAAAATTCAGGAATGCGTAGAGAAACTTTACTCATGATATATAAACTTGATGTGCGCCCCATTTCGGAATTCGGTTGCGTCCTTTTTTCCGGATCTGCTGCTTACAAATTAACACCTCTATTTTTAGAAAGGCAAGCGCTATGTCTGTGTCTTGGGCTGCCGAGATGTGTTGCTATTAGCGCGCCGTATTTAGAAGCTCGCATCATTCCACTTGATGCAAGATTTAGGCAGCTTACCGTGCAGACGTTCTTAAAGCTCTAAGATTCACGTTTTCCGTTGCCAGAGAGTTTTTATCACATCTACCGATTCATTCTTCAACCATCCGTGGCAATGTTATCGAAGGCCTCAGGTCATTTTCGTCGAGTCGCTGTTATCGGGCGTACAAGTTTCACTGGCGTGCTTAGCTACCCCAAAACCATGTTCACTGAAGATTAATTTAGTTTTCGATGATATTTTCTCGAAAAATGCTAAATTGTTTCCAAAGCGTATTCTCGAAAGTCTGCTTCAAGTCAATTTCCTGCTCACCTTGTAATTTCAACGGACGCAACGCAAAATCTTCACAAGGCCGGAATGGGCATTTCCTTCCAGCAGCTCAATTGGTCTTTTGCTCTCCAACTACCCGACTTCACCCTAATATTTCTTGCAGAATTTATGGCAGTCACGTTGGCTATTAGAAAACTATATTCTTAAAAATCACGTGTTATCATTATTACCGATGCCTTGTCGGTTTGTACACATTTAACGTCCGCAAGACAATCGCATCTACTTAAAATATTTTCGAGCCTTGTACCATGTAGTATATCAGAAGTTCGGTTGGTAAGGGTCCCCGGGCATGTTGGAATCTTTCTAAATGAAGCAGCTGACTCACTTACTACGGCGTCTTTAGATGGTCCGGTGTTACATGCCGTACCCCTTTTTTCTTTCATTGCCGGAGAGAGATTCAAACGCCTGTTATATTTAAAAACAAACAGAGAAACAGCTGTCATACAATCACTGGAGTACCGGCACTTACAGTTCCCATGGGACACCACCAAATGCCTTTCACGTCAATGTGAGGTGACCCTCACAAGCTTTCGCTGTAGTGTTCCCTGGTTAAATTATTACCTTCATAAATCTGGCTTCTGATTAACTAATCTCTGTGTAACTTGCAATGAGCCGGAAATGATAGATCATTTTTCTCTATCATGCAGCCATTTCGCCTCACTCCGCAGAATGTTTCTTGAAATGCCGACTGGTAGGCTGGGTTTACCATTTACTACTGTTGTCGTTTGCAGCCGATCAGTTTGGGGCAAGCCGCAGTGCTATTGTGACTGCGCTACACAAATTCATTCAAGCAACCGGAAAAGTATGCTGCTAGTGCTACCGACCACCAAAACAATTTTTTTTCGTTCTTTATTATATTTTCTTTATTTTCTCAATATTTATCCTATGGCTTTTTGAATATTTCAACTCTTTCAATTTTTACTTACATCGCGTTTCGTTTTTCTTTCTTTTGGAAGTTTCATAGGGTTTACATTTCCCTTTATAATTGTCAGTGGCCAATCCCCTTCGTGGGTATGAGCCAGGCATCTTTAGGCGATAAACAAGCAACCTTCGCGGTGCGCTCGGACGCAGCGTGTTCACCAGGTTTTTGCATCTGCTCGGTAAGGAGGTGGACGCCCACAAGCGCGAAGAGATGGTGGATTCGCTGAGTCCTGGGTGAATTTGACCTGTGATAGTTCATTGACGATACGTATTACTTGTTTAGGCAACTGAATCCGTGTTAATGTCTAATTCGTCTCCTGGCCAAGGGCACAGGCCTTTGTCAGCCTCTTTGCATAATGGTGACCTGCCGTCGGAACCTTTCTTTCGCACTGGTGTTATTAGCATCCCTGTCGCACTGCTGCCTACGAGTGGCGGATTTAACAGGCTCAACAAACCAAAAGCTGTCCAGGCGGAGCCCCAGGTGCCACGACACCACACTTCCAGTTGATAAGCAACGTTCGTCAACTTGGAAGAGGTGGCGTGGTTTGTGGGTAGTCAGATCGCTCATGTGTTGCAGACCTCCTGTAGTGCAAGACATTCGCATCGATTCCAGTGAATGTGTTTATCCCGCCACATTTAGCATACACCAAGGGAATCGTTCGCAGAGTAGACTCTCGAGTAACACCAATTTAGACTCTGGAGAAGCTGTCTGATGCTGGGGTCATAGCTGTACATCGGTGTAACCACGAATTTAATGGTGAGAAAGATTCCGCTGAATCGGTTATTGCTACCTTTGCCGGCACCTCTTGCCCATCAGAGTTGAAACTATTGCCACTAATTTCCCGATTGGAATGCCTTGCTTCTCGTCCTCTTCCGTGTCGCAACTGTTGGCATTTTGGCCAAAATGTAGGGGGTTGCAAATCAAACTCACGATGCCGTGTCTGTGGCGACGATCATCCCTCTAAAGGACTCACTGTCGAGATAGAAAAGTACGGCAAGAGAAAATAAAGCTCAGCTGCTCGAAATAATGGACAGGCGACGATGTTCGCTGCGAGAAGCTATTGCAGTTGTTAAATAAGGGACACTAAACAGAAACAATGAATCGGTTTAGATCGATAAATTGTGCTCTGACAACTCTAATGTCGTTTACTTCGTCACCATAGGTTTAGTACCATGGGTTTAGTAGAGAAAGCAATGTCGAAGGCAATGGATCACATAATCACAAACGTAACTCAGTGCGTCTCGCAAGTTTTCTGCTCTCAAGTGCCACAGCTACTTTCAGCAGCTGCAATACCGATGACCGAACCGACATCTTGTCCTGAGAGACGTCTAATTCCGCCCCACAGCGGAAACCCCGAGCAGGTCAAACGGCTTTTGTTTTATTGCGATAGCAATTATATGGACACTCTTGGCTGTTTTTTGCCGTCTGCGGCGCCGTCTAGGCCCCTATATGTATATGTGTGTATATATATACAAATGCCCCCCCCAAAAATAATTCAGAAATACGTTCCGACGCGCAGAATCGAACGGGTGACCTCTCGCTCCGCAGTGCACGGCGTTAGACGGTCATAGGCCCCGAAGAGTGCCGTCTTTCAGCATGCTAACGGCGAGCTATTTATATATACCATTTACTTCAGCGTGCTTTCTTGCTCACCAGCGAAATGGCGCGAAGTGCGCGAGGGGCGCGCTTTAAAGGTCCTCGCCCCGCTCGTAGTGATGCGCTCACGCCTCCGTTCACTTCGCCCTAGAGGGCATTTTCGCCTGCGCGCGCTTTTCTCGTGGAGCGGGGGTGGGGGGAGGGTCTGTTTGTATGTCTCGTGCTTTCACCGCAATGTCCGCGCTGAAGTGTCAGAGCGCACGGAGGTCCCTTCGCTCGCTGCAGCGGCCGCGTTTGTGAAACGAGCGCGTTGTTCAAACAGAAATAAGTAACAAATGTGGCAGTTGATCGCGCTCGTTCGCTGTGTACTTGTGCGTTCGTTTCATGCGTCCTTTGTGTTTGAGCAGCGCGCTTTAGGTGTGGAGCTGTGACACGCAATAGTTCGCGCTCATCCTGTGTGTGTTCTTTTCGTGCGTCCATTGCGCTTGAGCGACGCGCTGGAAATTTAGACCTACTTTCCGTTCTTCGCGTTAAATTCCAATTTGTTGCTATCGCATTCATTGCTTCGCGGTTGCAGTGAAACTGTGAATTTTTTATCCAGACCCTCCACCTCAATTCAAGTAGTCACAGAATGAGATGGACATTGTCCAGGATAGTAGGCGTCAGAAGCGAACTGGGCCTCCAGTAAATTTTCCTTGTCTAAGTTAAAAAAAAACAAATGCTATTTCCAATCCAGTTATTCAGAAAGGTATTTCGGAAACGGTTGTTGCTGAAGTAATTCGTTGATCAACATGGATTCTTTGAATGTTCTACAGTGGAATTGTCGTTCTTTGGGTTCTGCTTCAACGGGTTTGCTTTGCTTAGTTATTCAATTAAATTCCGACGTAAAAAAATTGCAAGAAACCTGGCTTACTCCTAATAAAAATTACTATATGAAAAATTTGGAACATTTCATTTAGGTCGCCCTTCACTAGGTGGCGGTGTAATGATACTGATATCGAACATATTTTGCCACACAGCGAGTCATGGCTTTTCAATTATTGTGCTCAGAATGTGAAATTTTGGCAGTAGACCTCAGCGTGCCAGGATACCGACCTTTTTCTATTATAAACGCTTATTTTCCCGCAGGCATGCATAACACACAACTATTAGTGTTCAAGCCAGCTGCAAGAATGAATTAATTCTTACTGGTGACTTCCACTTACATCATAATTCATGGGGATTTAGAACAGACTCTGCTGGTGCTCCTCTGTGGGACTGTATCACACATAAAAATCTTACCTGCCTAAATATGAGGCAGCCTACATTTGTTCGTGGTCGATCACGGTTCGTGTAAGATCTGACATTTTGTAGCTGAAGTGTTCCGCTGAAGTCATGGAGAACAATTTATTTTGCTTCAAAACATCTGCCTGTGTACTTTGAAATTGCATGTCGAGTGAAGTCACTTGAAAGATAAAGAGAAAACATTGTACAGTTATAAAAAGTTTAAAGACCGCTTGCTTTCTAATATTAAGGCAGTCTCCAATAGTAGAAATGAATACGTCGGTAAGACTGCTTGCTCAGTGTTAGAAATCTCGAAAAACATCGGAATTTGTGATTGCTTCGGCTTCAACCAAAAATGCTCCAGCTAGCCGATGGTGGAATATGGACTGCACACGGGACCACAGAACAAAAAACCTTCATGGCAAAGTCTTATAAATAATAAGAGTCCACGAAATTGGAACGATTATCAGGTCATTGCGGCGACGTTTAAACGTATTGTCTCACGCGTGAAAGAGGAATATGATAAACATCACTTCCAGTATTTGTTTATATACAAAAACAACGTGGCATTATTCAATTTCATTTTTTGTAGAAAGAAAATTTCAATGCTAAGAAATGTAGATTCTATAGTTTATACCTCTCAAGAATTACATGAATCATTAAACCTATTGGCTACGGGACTAGAAAACACGTTCACAACACGCCTTGCAAATTATTCTTATACACCAGCGTTTTCGGACTACCTAGTAGTATCGACTTCCGAATTAGATCAAGCCATGTTAAGATTGCCAAATGCAGCACCACGCCCTGACGGAATTACAAACACAATGTTAAAAGTAATATACGACGACTACCCCTACACCTTTTAGGTCTTATAAACTACTCCAATAGGAAGGCATCGATATGAATGGAAGATTGGCATAATTATACCGTTGCTTAAAAAGAAGGGGCAGGATATAATCTCGACAACAAAATACCGATTGCATTGAAATCTAATGTAGCGAAACTTATCGAAAGGGTCCTTCATGGTCATTTAAACAAAATTTATTAATAAAAAACAATGGTCGAGCCTGTGTCAAATTGGCTTCAGATCTAGATATTCAATATGGCAAGCGCATTTAGACCTCGAAAGTGGAATTCACATTGCCCGGCACAAAAAGGAGCACGCGGCTCTAGTTAACTTGGACACATGTAAAGCATATGATAGTGTCGAGCACCCCCTTTTAATTAATTGGTTGTGGTGTCATGGTTTCCCTACTTACTATGTAGCATTGTTGATGGAACTCTTAAAGGGGAACTCCGGGCATTTTTAGATATTCACCGATTTGAATTAAACTTTGAACGTATGTTATCTTCGGTACCCTGATGATATGTGCCAAATTATACAACCTTGAGTCGTTCAGTTTTTTAGAAAACGAATTTTTCAATTCGTAGCCAATTCCGGAATCACGCCTGTTTACGCGGGTCACCCTGTGTGTGTGACGTAACGTGCCTACTCTCTTCGAACCCCGCCTCGCCCAGCAGAAGGTTACAGCGCGCGTTTTTTTCTACGAGGCGGTGACGATGCGAGTAAGGTTGTTCGGTCTTGTTAGCTGCTATCGTCTGAGTCGTCGTTGACATCAGGTTTTACAGTAAGCACGCACAATATTGAGCAACGAGGAGATCGATGCGGGGCACGTCAGATACTTCACGTGCCGGCAGGCCGAAATCAAAAGGCGATGTTTCCGCGTTTATATAGGAGCTGCAATCATCGCTGTACTCTTGACTGGTAAGTTGAGACGGGCTGGCACAGCTTGATTCCGCGTGGACTACATCGCCAGCTTGCTTTTCGTTCGATAGAGGAAGCACGTCTGCCATTTTTACACCCTGGCCAGCCATTGCGGCGTGTAGCGCACTTCGTGACGTCATCGCATACTCCGCACGGAACCGCTCAGCTCCTTGTTTCGGGTTCGTCTCCTCGTTTATTGCTTATTTAAAATTATTGACGAGTCTTTCAGCAATATGAACCACCCATGCTGTTACAGGACTGTTTATTCTATTTGAAAAGGGCATTATCTCAATATGGTCGAAAATGCACCGAAGTTCCCCTTTAAGCGGAACAGTTTTATTCTTTACAAGGTGGCTTTTCTTCCATCAAACACAAGCAGTCGCGAGGTGTGCCTCAGGGGTCAGTACTTTCACCAGTATTTAACTTCTTGATGTGAACTATACCTTTCGACGAGGGGTGTAAACTTATGTTTATGCTAATGACATTGTTTTTTTTTTGCAATGACAAATGGCATACATTGTCCTTACAATATCTTGCAGACATACTTGAGTGAACTTGAAAGTTGGCTAGATGGTGTACAGTTGAGTCTAAATACTAATAAGTATGCATTCTTGTCTTCCCTCTTAATGACCCTGCGCATACATCTATTAATTAAAAGCTACAGGATACCCCACAAGTGGATTCATTAAAATATCTTGGAGTTAATTATAACGAACATCTAAATTGGCGCCCTCGTATTGAATATGTCGCGACAAAAGGAGTACGTGCAATGGGTCTTTTGCGCAGGTTGAGCAGCCGTAGATCTGGCATGAAAAGGAACACACTCTTCATGGTGTAGAAATTGTACGTCCGGTCGGTTTCAGAGTTCAGCTGTGTTCTTTTTCTCCGGTGCGCCAGCATACAAGCTTCGGCCTCTAGTTCTATGAGAGCACCAGGCTTTACGGCTGTTCTTAGGCCTTGTCTTAAGTATGCCCTCAGCAAGTCGTTTGAGCACAAAATGAGTGATAGCTTTAACGCACCGGTTACGCATCTTTAGTTTTAGGTTATCTAGCAGTGACACTTGATGGGCACTTCATTCATACATCTGCTTCCACAAAATTTCTTGGAGTAATATTAGATAAACATATGAAATTCAGTGAGCATGCTCAGTCCTTAACTCAAAAAGTGTCTTTCGGTATTCATGTGATTATCAAAACACGGCCTTTTCAACCGAAATCCTTCTTTCCTTATACTACGCATTTATTCACAGCCATCTGTCGTACTGCCTATCATCATGGGGAAACACGTATTGGTCGCATATAGGTCATCTTGAACGATTACAAAAGCACGCTTTAAGACTTATCACTTTCAACCCATTTTCATCACCATCAGCCCCCATTTTTCGCAGCCTAAGCATTTTGCCTTTGCGTAAACTTGTTAGCCACATAATCCTAGTAATCATGTTTCGTGTTTTAAATCATGAATTATACATTTCTAGTTTTTCTGATTTAACTCTTGTGAATACCAACAACACAAGGTTTTCAACTAACCGTAATCTACTTTTACCTAAAGTACGCACAAACTAAGGTCGAATGACGACAAGATTTTCATGTGTAACACTGTGGAACAAGCTACCTTTTGATTCGAAATCATGCACAATGCACGCATTTTGTAAACGTCTTAAAATTGAATTGTTAAACGATTTGTGACTTTGTTTTTTTATTTCTTTGTTTGAATCAAATTGTCATTATTACTTATGTTGCCATACTTTTTTTCTCGCGCTCTTTTTTCTATATTTTTCTGCAATTTCGACACTGTTTTGCTGATTGTTGAACTAATACTCTGTTAAATTTTTGTTAGGAGGTCCCCCTGACAGTTCTTACTTTGGGACCTCTGATTGTTCAATTACAACGCAAAACGAATGTATATCAAAAATGTATATATTTTGAATAAACTTCAACTTCAACTTCAACTTCTTCGTGATGCAGTGGCCACTTTCGCTAAAATTTAAAGAAGTCCATTATGTAAGTCCGAACATGGTTGCAGAAAGCGGTAGGAAGAAACGTGTCGTAGGTATAGCATAGATTCATTGCGTATGTCACAGGCTAAAGAAAGTAGGAAGCAGATACGGCGTTAATGCTGTTTTCATGGCTGCCAATAAGCTAGGTAAGATTTGTGCCGCTGTGCAGAGGAAGAATGAGGGAGTAAAAGACAAGAAGCGGGCCGATATTTGTTTCGTAAAACACACCAACAAATTCACTGATTGCCGTACAAGTGTGGCGTATAAGGTGCCTTTCAGCTGCGGCCGCTTCTACGTAGGACAGACGGGCCGCCGCATCAAGCAGAGATTATTGGAACATAAGAGATCGCTAACCGGAGGTTTACCTCTAATCTACCTTTACAGTGTAGAGAGTGTAAGTGCACGAGAAAATTCGGTGAATGCACAGTGTTGTACCGGCATAAGAGTGAAGAAACGCGCCGAGAATAGTGGTAGCTCGTGCGTGAGCGTGAGTCGATGAACTCGCGTAAAGATGAAATCAAATGCTTTAAAAGTTATCTTCCACGTAGATCCCCTCGCGTGCCAGATTTATAGGCTTGCCTATTGCATGGGCATGCGCAGATAAGTTTTGATGCCTTCTTTCTTTATGCCGTTGTGCGTCTCTTCAGTTGTTTGTCGGCGTTTGTGGTGTCCTGACTTCTTCCTTGTGTCCGTGTTTGCACCGCACTGTCTGTTTAGAATGAATACTTACCAACTAGCTCACATGTCTTGTTCTAATGCATGTCATGTTTGGTGTGACACACCTGGCATGCGCATGGTGCGCTCGCGGCCGTTTCTCTAGCTTTACATGTACCAACTTTGGTATTGCGTGACGTGGCTGTGTAAAACATAAATAACAGGTGGTAACATGAAAATTTTGATATGCATTTCATGTAGGAAATGATTTGCACTCCACGCTCATGGTGCGCTCGCGGCCGTTTCGCTAGCTTGACATGCATTTCAAATTTGTTATTGACGAACATGAGTGGCAGATGGCAACATGACAATCATGATATGCATACCATGTACAGCATGATTTACATGCCCTGCTCACGGTAAGCTTGATATACACCAAAACTGCTATTGCGTGACGTGACTCTAAGAAGAACATAAATGGTAGGTGGTAACATGAAAATAATGACATGCATGTTACGTACGGCATGAATTGCACGGCACGCTCATGACAGGTCGCGGCCGTTTCGCCAGCTTGATATGCACTGCAATTGGTATTACGAAACGTGTCTGTACGACGAATATAAATGACCGGTGGTAACATGACAATCATGACATGCATGTCTTGTGGGCCACGATTAACGTCCCACGCTTATGGTGCGGTCGCGGCCGGTTCGCTAGCTTGATATACACCAAAATTATTATTGCGTGACGTGACCGTAAGTCAGATATATACGACAAGTAGTAAAACTGAGAGCTGGACGAGTTGGTATGAATTCATGTTGAAATTTTTTTAGCGCGCACAAAAGACGGAGGACACAGAAAGAAGGTACAAAACGAGCGCTTACTCACAACTGATTTATTTTTTGAAAGGGACTAAACATATTGTCACGTGGTCGTGACATCGACGAAGACAGCAGTCAGCACGTCCGAGATGAAACTGTTTATTTGGCCGAACTTGTGGCCGAGAAACGGAAAGGTAATTTACAGCAATACACACTGTATTCACTGATAGCGGCGATCAGAGCGTCGACCGTCGATCAACTGACAAGCAGTCAAGCGCGTCGGCTTTTATACAGGCGCCATCGAACTTTCCAGCGATATCGCTGTTGGCGGCGTTATCTCTCGACAAAGCTGGAACATTCTCGTGCGGCGCGCAATCTTAACAGATTGTTCCAAAACAATCGCGAAGCTTCCTACACATCACGGCGAGGCCTGCGCAGCGCGTTGCCCACAGTCTTTGTAGGAGAAGCTTCAACTCATGAAATATAAGACTCGCAGCAATGCCCCCTCTGAAAAAGCATCGTCCCGATGCTTAAAAACAGAACATGAACACATGCAATACTAAAGAAAAATAATAAAGAAAGCAAACATTAGTGTCCTCAGGTGCGCTAACGAGCATAGTACGGTTTAAGGCGCACCACATGCACGACCTCGGGTCGAGCTCGGCGCCTCTGAGAGTTCGTGATGCCGTCGGGGACAACCTCGTAGTCGAGTGCGCCTAGACGTCGAAGTACCCTGTACGGTCCGAAGTATCGTCGAAGAAGCTTCTCGCTCAGTCTGCGTCGTCGTATTGGCGTCCAGACCCAGACACGGTCGCCGGGCTGGTACTCGACGAAGTGTCGTCGAAGATTGTAGCGACGGCTGTCGGTGTGCTGCTGGGTCTTGATGCGCCAGGCGGGCCAGCTGTCGAGCTTCTTCGGCACGTTGTAAGTAAGCGGCGGCGTCGACATTTTCTTCGCCGGTGACCTTGGGTAGCATGGCGTCGAGCGTCGTCGCCGGGCTCCTTCCGTAGACCAACTTGTACGGCGTCATCTGCGTCGTTTCTTGGACGGCCGTGTTGTAAGCGAAGGTCACGTACGGAAGGACGGCGTCCCACGTCTTGTGCTCAACGTCGACGTACATGGCGAGCATGTCGGCAATGGTCTTATTTAGACGCTCGGTGAGGCCATTGGTCTGCGGGTGGTAGGCGGTGGTGCGGCGGTGGCTCGTCTCGCTGTACTTCAAGATCGCCTGAGTTAGGTCCGCAGTAAAGGCGGTACCTCTGTCTGTGATAAGGACCTCTGGGGCGCCATGACGCAAGACGATGTTCTCCACGAAGAACTTGGCTACCTCGGCGGCACTGCCTTTGGGCAAGGCCTTTGTCTCGGCGTAGCGGGTGAGGTAGTCAGTCGCTACGACGGGTGAGGAGTCAGTCGACACGGGTGAGGAGTCAGTCGGTGAGGAGTCAGTCGGGTGAGGCGTAGCGGGTGAGGAGTCAGTCGACACTTGTTGCCGGAAGTCGACGTCGGGAACGGCCCGAGTAGGTCCTTCCCGATTTGCTGGAACGGCCGGTGCGGTGGTTCGATTGGCTGGAGAAGTCCCGCTGGCTTAGTCGGCGGTGTCTTCCGTCGCTGGCAATCTCGGCAAGTCTTGACGTAGTGGGTGACGTCGGCAGCAAGGCGTGGCCAGTAGTATTTTTCCTGTATTCTGGCGAGCGTGCGGGAAACACCGAGGTGTCCAGCCGTCGGGTCGTCGTGTAGGGCCTGGAGGACTTCTGGTCGCAATGATGAGGGCACGACAAGAAGGTAGTCCGTTCGCAGTGGCGAGAAGTTCTTTTTCAGGAGAACGCCGTTCCGTAAGAAAAACGACGGCAGTCCTCGCTTGAACACCTTCGGAACAACGGCGGTCTTGCACTCCAGGTACTCCATAAGGCCCCTCAGTTCCGCGTCGGCTCGTTGCCTTTCGGCGAAGTCGTCGGCACTTATAGTTCCGAGGAAGGAGTCATCGTCGTCGTCTTGCGGCGGCGCGTCGACGGGGGCACGAGAGAGGCAGTCGGCGTCAGAGTGTTTTCGTCCGGACTTGTACACGATGGTAATGTCGAATTCTTGAAGCCTCAGACTCCATCGTGCGAGACGACCTAACTTGAAGGGTCCTTCAAGCTAACTTGAAGGGTCCTTCAAGTTAGCTAGCCAACATAAGGCGTGATGGTCACTGACAACTTTGAAGGGCCTGCCATAGAGGTAGGGGCGAAACTTTGACGTAGCCCAGATGGTGGCAAGGCATTCTCTTTCTGTTGTGGAATAATTGGCTTCTGCCTTGGATAGTGACCGGCTAGCATAACTGATTACCCTTTGAAGCCCGTCAGTCTTTTGCACAAGGACGGCACCGAGTCCTACGCTGCTTGCGTCGGTGTGTATTTCCGTATCGGCGCCATCGTCGAAATGCGCAAGTATGGGTGGCGTCTGCAGGCGTCGTTTAAGTTCCTCAAATGCTTGCACTTGCTCCGTTTCCCACCTGAATTCCACGTTAGTCTTCGTAAGAAGCGTCAGTGGTTCGGCGATGCGTGAAAAGTTTTTGACGAAGCGTCTGTAATAGGCGCATAAGCCGAGAAATCGGCGCACGGCCTTCTTGTCGGTGGGAGGCGCGAAGTCGGCGATGGCAGCAGTTTTCCGCGGGTCTGGGCACACTCCAGATTTGCTGATCCCATGACCCAGAAACAAGAGCTCGTTGTACGCGAATCGGCACTTTTCTGGCTTCAGGGTCAGTCCGGAGGCCTTGATTGCTTGAAGTACTGCCTCAAGCCGCCGGAGATGCTCGTCGAATGTCGAGGAACACACGACGACGTCGTCCAAATACACAAGGCACGTCTGCCACTTCAATCCGGCCAGCACGGTGTCCATGACGCGCTGGAACGTCGCAGGTGCCGAGCAAAGACCGAAAGGCATGACCTGGAACTCAAAGAGGCCGTCGGGTGTTATAAAAGCGGTCTTTTCTCGGTCTCTTTCGTCTAATTCGACCTGCCAATATCCGGTCTTGAGGTCCATCGACGAAAAGTACGTCGCGTTGTGTAGTCGATCCAGGGTGTCGTCTATCCGTGGGAGGGGGTACACGTCCTTCTTCGTGATTTTGTTCAGGCGCCGATAATCAACGCAGAAGCGCAGTGTCCTGTCCTTCTTCTTCACTAACACCACGGGTGACGCCCACGGACTCTTGGACGGCTGGATGATGTTGTCGCGTAGCATCTCGTCGACTTGTTTCTTTATCGCGTCGCGCTCTCGAATCGAAACTCTGTAGGGGCTCTGACGGAGAGGCCTTGCACTTTCCTCCGTTATAATTCGGTGTTTCGCCACCGGACTTTGTCAAATTCGTGATGACGACGAGAAGCAGTCCTTGTATTGCAGGAGCAGGGTTTTCAGCTGGTCTTTCTTCACCTTCGGAAGGCTCCGGTTGACGTCGAACTCTGGTTCGGGACCTCGATTCGTTGAAGCAGGTTCGGCAGCATCGAAGAGGGCGAAAGCATTGCTGGCGGCCACACATTCGTCGATGTAGGCGACCGTCGTGCCAATGTTGAGGTGCCTATATTCGTGGCTGAAATTTGTCAGCACTACCTTTGCTTTACCGTCACGCAGTTCGGCTATACCTCTTGCGACGCAAATTTGACGGTTCAAGAGTACTTGCTGATCGCCCTCGATGACGCCTTCAAGGTTCACAGGTTTTTCGGTGCCGACGGAAATAATGACGCTGGAGCGCGGCGGAACGGTCACCTGCTCTTCTATCGCGTTCAATGCATTGTTCCCAGGCGTCGCGTGGGGCGGGAGCGCTTTGTCTGAGGTTAGCGTTATCGACTCAGACCTCAGGTCGATGACGGCGCCGTGGTCACTTAGGAAGTCCATTCCAAGTATCACATCCCTAGAGCAATTTTGTAGGATTACAAAGCTCGCAGGATAAGTGCGGTTATTGATGGTGACTCTCGCCGTGCAGACATCAGTGCAGACACACAGGTGGCCTCCAGCTGTCCGGAATTCGGGTCCACTCCAAGCGGTCTTTTCTTTCTTCAGCTTGGTGGCGAACGGTCCACTGAGGACGGAATAGTCGGCTCCGGTGTCGAGGAGAGCTGTGACGCTGTGGCCGTCGATAAGAACGTCGAGGTCGCTAGTTCGTCGTCTCGCGTTGCAGTTAGGTCGTGGCGTGGGGTCACGGCTGCGCCGGTGTGTTTCGCTGCTTCCATTTTGCGTCGTCGGGTCTTCTTCAGTCCGCGAGATTTCGTGTTCAGGGGTCTGTCTGGTTCGCGTCGTGTTCTGAAGGTTTCGTCGCGGCGTCGTCGTCGGCAGCGGAGGATCTTCGGTACTTCGTCGTTCAGCAACCGCAGCTCCATCAGTTGCTGCCCTTAGTTTTCCGGATATGGGCTAGGCGACAGGCCCCGATTTGGGCCAGTGTACTGCCGGCGGTGCGGTGATATGTAGCGGCCGGGTGACGGCGAGCGGGAAGGTCGTCGTTCTTGCCACTGTGCTCCGGTGAGGTAGTCGTCGATGTCGCGAGGCCGTTCGCCTGGCTGCGGGCGCGGCGCGTTGACGGCGAATCCACGTAGTCCCATCTGTCGGTACTGGCAGCGGCGGTACGTGTGGCCGGCCTCTCCGCAGTGTTAGCAGAGCGGGCGGTTGTCGGGGCACGCCAGACATCGGTCTTCCTCGGGGTGTTGCGCTGGCCGACAGGTGGTCGGTAGGGTGTCGGTGGCGGCGGCGGCGTCTGGCGACGGTACTGCGGCGGTGTGGCGTCTTGACGGGGGCGTGGAGGAGGAGCATGACGGCGGGCTGCAGCAGCATAGCTAATAGCTTGCGGCTGCGGCTCTGCTAGCTGAGGTGCGCCGAGTGAATGCTGGATATCCTGGCGCACGACGTCGGCGATGGACTCTACTTGAGGTTGCGACGAAGGTAGAATTTTTCGCAACTCCTCTTGCACGATTGCTCGACTCGTCTCACGCAGGTCGGCGGGTCCTAGGGCTTGAACGTCGGCGTAGCTTGTAGCCGAGAAGCTGCGGTTGTATTGCCGCGTTCGCATCTCAAGCGTTTTCTCGATCGTGGAAGCCTCCGATGCAAATTCAGCGACCGTCCTCGGCGGGTTCCTTATCAATCCAGCGAAGAGTTCCTGTTTGACACCCCGCATGAGGAACCTCACTTTCTTCTCTTCGGGCATACTTGGGTCGGCGTGTCGAAACAGGCGATTAATCTCTTCCGTGTAGATGGCAATATACTGCAGAAGAATAGATGCCTGGGCAAGTTGGAATTGGTTATGCATGTTCGAAATGGGCGGCGTAAAAACAAGGGACAAAGGAAAGACTACACACCACAGAGCGCCTTGTGGCAATATTTGGCAAGATGGCAATATTTTCGTTGGGCAGCTGCACACGGGTCTCCAGCATAGCCGCGGCCCGTTCCTTGTGGACCACGCTCGTGAACGTGCTTAGGAACGTCGTCCGAAAGAGATCCCATGTTTGTAGGGCGGATTCTCGGTTCTCGAACCACGTCCTCGCGGCGTCTTCTAGGTAGAAGTATACGTGGCGCAACTTGCCCTCGCAGTTCCAGTTATTAAATGTTGAGACCCTTTCGAAGGTCTCGAGCCAGGTCTCGGGGTCTTCACATGGCGAACCACGGAACGTCGGCGGCTCCCTGGGTGGCTGCATCACGACCTTTGTAGGTGGGAGGAGGTCTGTCATCGTCTCGGCGGTCGATGTGACGGTCTTCGGCTGACTGGCGTTTTCGGGAAGGAGCCCGTACTCTGGTTGTAGTCCCTTCTGCCGGCCGCTGGGTCGAGGATCCGGGTTGTCCTTAGAGTTGTCTTCTTCGCGGCTTGGGCTTGGGTCAGCGCTCCGCGGTGGCGTCCGGATCATGAAGCAGCACCTCCACCAGATGTCACGTGGTCGTGACGTCGACGAAGACAGCAGTCAGCACGTCCGAGATGAAACTGTTTATTTGGCCGAACTTGTGGCCGAGAAACGGAAAGGCAATTTACAGCAATACACACTGTATTCACTGATAGCGGCGATCAGAGCGTCGACCGTCGATCAACTGACAAGCAGTCAAGCGCGTCGGCTTTTATACAGGCGCCGTCGAACTTTCCAGCGATATCGCTGTTGGCGGCGTTATCTCTCGACAAAGCTGGAACATTCTCGTGCGGCGCGCAATCTTAACAGATTGTTCCAAAACAATCGCGAAGCTTCCTACACATCACGGCGAGGCCTGCGCAGCGCGTTGCCCACAGTCTTTGTGGGTGAAGCTTGAACTCATGAAATATAAGACTCGCGGCAATATAAGCACAAATAATCATCACAAAGCATGCGCGGAGCAAGTCATGAGGCATATTAGCAGATTACAACAAATTAACCACAGTTCAAAAAAGACATTTCTTTATCAGTAAGCGCCTCCGATGGTTGACTGATACACTTTATCCCACACCTACTTATATGGAAAGCTTCCGTGACTTCACGTGTAAGTTTATTATTGAGCAAATAAAATGTCCGTCTCACTAAAAACAGGATTACAGTGGCATGATTTGCAGTGATTGGACAAGTGCGAAAAAGTCTCTTTTCCCAAAGAACTTTTATGTTCTTTTAGACGTGTATTGATGCAGCGACCTGTTTGTCCGATATACATAATTCCACAAGTTAACGGTATCCGATAAACAACCCCTTATCTGCACCTAATGAACTTGGAGCCTTCCTTCAGCCCACAACTACATTTTTTCTCTCTTACGTCACACTTTTTGACAACTGCCTGGCACAACTGTTGCACTTTTATAGGAGCGCTGAAAACAACATCAACGTCATACCTGCTGCCAACATTCTTCAAGGCATGAGAAAAATTATGAACGTAGGGCACAACTGCACATCGCTTTTTGACCTTGTTTATGCTGTTTCTTGAAGATGAATGCACACCCTTTACTATACTGAAAGGGACACTTGGCAGAAGCAGGTCGCATGCTTTATCCAGCAACAGCTTTCCCCATTGAAAATCTCTGACCCGCTAGTTATAGATAATTCCGAAGCGGTTGTTCAATACTTGAGAGAAAACAACCCAAAGAGATGCGGGCCGTTTAGTATTGATGTAGAAGACTTATTTTACTCAATTCCACACCCAGAGTTGCTGAAAAGTGTAAAATTTTGCATTTGTGAAGATAATGATGAAATCAAGTTTAAGAACGAATGCGGAATTTCAGTGGAAAGTTTTATGGAAATACTACTGTTTTACCTGAATTCTACTTTTGTCGGGTGGAAAGGAGAAATGTTTGTGCAAAAATCTGGCATATGTATAGGTGCGAAGGTAGCACCTTTACTAAGTAATATTTTTCTTGCACGAGTGGACCAGAAAATCCATCGTGCTGTACACGGTCTGGCAAAAAGGATCTTCAGTTTTGTTGATGACTTCTTGGTTATATTTGATGCGGCTGACTATGGGCCTAACACGGTGAATGTATTAAAAATGTTTCGTGAATGTGGCTTGGGTCTGAAGTTCACCCATGAGATAGCAAAAGAAAACCAACTACAGTTTCTAGACCTATCACTGCGAATTTCACCTAACCACATGTGCTGGATGTACAGCCCTAGATCAGAAAAACCGTTACTCCACTACAAGTCCGGGCATTAAAAAATCGCAAAAAACGGAATAGCAGTGTCGTGCCTAAAAGGCGCTATAGTGATGTCCTGCGGTCACCTAATGAAAGATAGCTTTTCTAAACAAGTAGGTAGGTTAACGTCAGCGGGTTTCCCAGAACTGGTTGTCACCAGAGCGGTTGATAAACTGATACGCATAGTAAAGGGTGTGCATTCATCTTCAAGAAACAGCATAAACAAGGTCAAAAAGCGCAGTGCAGTTGTGCCCTACGTTCATCATTTTTCTCATGCCTTGAAGAATGTTGGCAGCAGGTATGACGTTGATGTTGTTTTCAGCGCTCCTATAAAAGTGCAACAGTTGTGCCAGGCAGTTGCCAAAAAGTTTGACGTAAGAGAGAAAAAATGTAGTTGTGGGCTGAAGGAAGGCTCCAAGTTCATTAGGTGCAGAAAAGGGGTTCTTTATCGGATACCGTTAACTTGTGGAATTATGTATATCGGACAAACAGGTCGCTGCATCAATACACGTCTAAAAGAACATAAAAGTTCTTTGGGAAAAGAGACTTTTTCGCACTTGTCCAATCACTGCAAATCATGCCACTGTAATGCTGTTTTTAGTGAGACGGACATTTTGTTTGCTCATAATGATAAACTTACACGTGAAGTCACGGAAGTTTTCCACATAAGTAGGTGTGGGATAAAGTGTATCAGTCAACCATCGGTGGCGCTTACTGATAAAGAAATGTCTTTTTTGAACTGTGGTTAACTTGTTGTAATCTGCTAATATGCCTCATGACTTGCTCCGCGCATGCTTTGTGATGATTATTTGTGCTTATATGTTTAGTCCCTTTCAAAAAATAAATCAGTTGTGAGTAAGCGCTCGTTTTGTACCTTCTTTCTGTGTCCTCCGTCTTTTGTGCGCGCTAAAAAAGTTTCAACATGAATACGACAGGTACATGGCATGACAATCATGACATGCAATTCATGCAGAGCATGAATTACATGCTGCGCTCATCGTGCGCTCGCGCCCGTTTCGCTACAACAGCGTGGCTACTTGGCTGGTATTGCATTCTAAAAGGAAATTACTTTCTTTGTACGCTCTGTCCAATCTGACTTCTTTTCTCAAACGTTCTGCGCACAAAAAAAATAACGTTTAGCAAAGCTTCTTTTGGGCTTAGTTGGTACGGCATTGTACATGCGCTGCGTGAGATGGACAAATGAATAACAGAACAAGAGGACAGGACAAATGGCGCGATATATCTTGTCCGAGCAATCAGCAGCTTGACATCTCTTTTTTCTTTGCTTGAGGAGCGCAGTGAGCACGTGAGTTAGCACGCGATTAGGCACAAGGCGTGACAAGGCTCAAGACGAGGCTCAAGGGTCATCTCTCTCCTGTGTTAGCTACTGGGCCTCCTCCCACTCACGTGAAGCTAAGCTTTTAAGAAGTGAGGAGAAGAAACAGGTACGACTGTTTCGTATTCACATTTGGACTACTTGCGTGGCGACACTACCGAAAAAAGTCGCAGTTTCGCCGCAATGCAGTAGCAACAAAGTGGAATGTAACGCGAAGAACGGAAAGCAGCTCGAAATTTCCAGCGCGTCGCTCAAGCACAAAGGACGCACGAAAAGAACACACACACCGGACGAGCGCGAATTATTACGTGTCACAGCTCGACACTGAAATCGTGCTGCTCAAACATAAAGAACTCATGAAACGAACGCACAGGTATACACAGGACGAGCGCAAACTAACAACTGCCAACGTTGTTACTTATTTCTGTTTGAACAACGCGCTCGTTTCACAAACGCGGCCGCTGCAGCGAGCGAAGGACCTTCGTACGCTCTGTAACTTCAGCGCGGACATTGCGGTGAAAGCACGAGACATACAAACAGACCCTCCCCCCAACCCCACTCCACGAGAAAAGCGGGCGCGCAGGAGACCATGCCCTGTAGGGCGAAGTGCACGGAGCCGTGAGCGCATCCCTACGAGCGGGGCGAGGACCTTTAAAGCGCGCCCCTCACGGGCACTTCTCGCCATCTCGCTGATGAGCAATAAAGCACGCTGAAGTAAATGGTGCCAATGGTGCCACTTTACGGTACGTACACATTGAAATACGTGACGTCACGCGGGGAGATTCGGTGCGAAAGTTACAAATGAAACTTTCAACTTGACTTTCTGCTCTAATACTAAACCAATGATGGCGAAATAAACGATAGATTTCTCAGAGCACAATTTATCGATCTAAAGCGATTGATTGTTTCTTTTTATTGTCCCTTTAACAACTGCAATAGCTTCTGGCAGTTTACATCATTGCCTGTCCACAGCGCTGGTGTTCGTGTCCCTTCTCCATTATTTCGAGCAGCTGAGCTTCATTTGCTCTTGCCGTACAGTTTGAATAATCCGCCGGATAGTTTCTTCCAAAAAGACAGCGCTTTCCTATCTCGACAGTGCCTCCATTAGGGGGATGATGGTCGCCACAGACACGGCAGCGTGAATTTGATTTGCAACCCCTGCATTTTGGTCAAAACGCCAACAGTTGCGACACGGAAGAGCACGAGAAGCAAGGCATTACAATGTGGAAATGAGTCACGATAGTTTCAACTCTGATGGGCAAGAGGTGCCGACAAAGGTAGCAATAACCGATTCAGTTTGAACTTTCTCACCATTCACAGCGTGGTTACACCGGTGTACAGCTATGACCCCACGATGCATGACAAACATGCAATATATAGTGGACTAGATGTCATGACATGAATGACTTCATTTGCCTCAAAGAGAAAAAAAGCAGTGTATGAAGCTCTTTGCTGGCTGCTTCGCGTTAGACCGATTTCCACAAAGGGTGCGGTCTGCCGTTTTTTTTTTGTCGAGAAGCTTTCCTTCTTTGAAATCTATGTTGACTTTCTTCGTAGCTTCGTGGAGCTACAAAACGTGTGAACGGCAATTTTTCCCTTCAATTTCGGTGGGATCATTGTCATAGACTTCCCACGGGCTTGCAGATTGCAGACAAACTGAAAGGAGACCTTACAACAAGAAGAAGGCACACATAATAATGCACGCAGATAAGGTACACAATCGCCACTTATTTGCACTGGGCCATTAACATTGGTGACGCTGATGTGCTAGCTGACGTTACTCACATCAATAAGAAGAATAATTTTATGGCTCATTGTTTCTTTGTTACAACTTAACGAAAATAACAGAAAATGAAGCCAAGAAAAGTATCGGGGATGTTAGTTCTTGTCTTTTAACTGCATTGTAGTAGTTAAGATATATATGTGAAAAAATTAACCTGTATGAAAATCAGACTGATTATTCGAAGGTTGCAGGTTCGGCCGCTGCGGGCAGCAACTTGTCCTTCGTCCACGGTAAGTTCTTCACAGTTATATTGCCACCTGGTGTTTTAAGCCAGCATGCCGCGTATTATAAAATCAAAATCAATTCAAAAGGTGATCTATTCTTAGAGCCACGAAAGTTACAGCGCCAAAGGCACGGGGAAAAACGAGAAAGGAACGCCACAGAACGAGCGCTCCTTTGGCGCTGTAACTTTTGTGGCTCTGAATTATGTACCCACTAGCCCTCATCAAGCTGTTATTAAAGTGAAGTTGTTGCACTATATTATAAAAAATGCGTACACATATATTTGGACCCATAGCCTTAGCGGCCAGTGATGGGTCCAGTACAAAAAAGGTTATAAGAATTAGAAGTCTTGTACACAAAAAGAAAACAACACTGAAAGTACATAAGAGAAAAATGTTATACATACATAAGCGGAAAATATTAAACAGATTCAAAGAACCCTAATAAAAAACAACGAACACAACGTTACTACGAACACACTAAATATACACGAGAGAATTTTGACGAATAAACAAAAACAAGAAAATGCCTGGTTACAAAGAAAGTGTCGCTTGCAGGTAATGTAAAAACTTCTTTAGCATTTTATTTGAAGAGGCAAATTGTTCCATATCAGCACCAGAAAATTTGATTAGTCTTGCACCGTGCACATTCGAACATAATACAAGGTTAAGATTACCAATGCTTGCGTGCGGTGTATTTAACGACGGGAACGCGAGAATAGTACGGGGCAGAGACGTGTTTGTCTGTATCTTTTTTATATACTAAACAGGAAATTGCGTAGTAGCGTACATCGGTAAACGGCAGCATACGCAGTCTGTGAAATAAGAGTATTAGAGGGATAATGACCCGGGGAGCAAGTAATCACACGCAAAGCTCGTTTTCTGTAACCAGATTAACGGAGTAAGGCATGTTATGTACGTTTGGCCCCACGACTTGCAACAATAGCCGAGTTGGCAGTGAAATAGGCTCAAATATAACGTTCGCAGCAAAGTCAAGTCAAAGTATTGGCGTGTGCGTATGAGAGTGTTACAGCTGAATGGCAACTTTTTGCAGACGGTATTGATTTGGTCTCTCCAGTTAAGGTTACTGTCAAATATAATACTAGATATTTAATGGTCGGAACAAATTCAATGGTTTGACTGTTTAGTATACGCTAATTGAAGCGCAGTTCACTATTTTTGTTCGTGACCGGAAAATACGAAAAATATTATGTCACGAAACCACATTGAAATAGCCAGTACTTCATTGGACACAGTATGTTGTACGGTTTCAAATGAACTGCCTGTGAATAAAATTACGGTATCATCCGCATGCATTAACGCTTTAGAAGACTGTAGTACTCGCGAGAAATCATTAACGCAGAGAGCAAGTAAAATGGGACCCAATATGGATGCTTGCGGTACGCCACACGCAACAGTTCTCGATTCGGATTGGTTGGTAACAACTTTATTGATGGTCATGAAGATCTTGTCCCGATCAGCGCTTGTAAGCCTGGCCTCACTGCGCTGCCCTTTGGCAACAACTCAAGTGGCGCTCCCTTAAGATGTGAGTAAACAACGGGTGCTTGCTGGTAGACTCGGGTAGACCTAGCGTTATCTCGTACACCCTGCGGATGAGGACGTTGATCTTGGCTTCTTCTGCCTTGTACTAGTTGTGGAATGCCGCGACGTATGCGATGTGGCACATGACGAAAGAGTGTATAAGTTGTACGAGACCTTCTTCTCTCTTTCCGCTTCTTCTGCTAGTGACCCTCTTGAGGAGTACGTCTCATGGCGTTAGTTGTCTTGTGCTTTAGTTTAGCAATCGTTCTGCCGTTGACCTCGATTATCATGCCGAGGACACTTATTCTCTACTATCGGGATGATTCCTCCGTTGCTCGTGCGTAGCCTGATCTCTTCGTATTCTCGCCTGGTCGTCGCCCCCACTCCACCGCCCCGAGTGGTCTACCCCTTTTGCGGTAGAGTACAAGTTTAGATTTTTTCGGCGAGCATCGTAGCCCTATTCCCACGAGATGTTCCTCTGCTGTGTCGATTGCTAGTTGTAGCGCCGTTTTCGATGTGGCCGTCGTTGCCGTGGTGCACCCAGATGGTAATGCCGTCAGCGTATATTGTGTGCCGGACGCCTTCCAGTTCTTACAATTTTTCCGCGAGCCCGATCATGAGCAGCTTCAAGAATGTGTTCGATATGACCAATCCCTCCGGTTTGCTGGTGCTTCCCAGCGTCTGCTCTGCAAGTTAGAGGTCTCCTTCCACTAGGACGGCTCGTCTGTCCGTCAAGGAATCTTTCACGTAGTTGTACGTGCGTAGACCGAGGTTTACCGTGATATCTGCTGTAATATCGCCGAGTACATGATTTCATTGAACGCGCTCTCGAGGCCGAGGCGAGGAATTGCTCTGGTCCCTCTCGTGTTGCCATCGAGCACGTGATGTTTCAACTGTACCTTTGCGTTTTGTGTAGATAGCTGTGGACGGAATCCTATGATCGACGGTGGCTATGTTTTTTTATGCTCTAGATGGGCTTGCGAGCGTTTATAGCAGAGCGTGCTTCATTGTCTTGCCGACACACGACGTTAGTGATATGAGGCGAAGGTTGTCGAGGCTCGGCGCTTTACCGGCTTTTAGGATAACGATCATTTTCGCAATTTTCCACTGTTGCGGGAGGCTACCGCGCTGCCACCTATCGTTGATGTATTCAGTCAACTGTTCCACGGATGGGTCGTCGAGATTCTTCAGGGCGCGATTTGACACCCGGTCGGGGCCCGGCACATATCTGCTGTTGAGCTTGCACAGTGCCATCCTGATCTCTTCTACGCTGAAGTATTTGTCCAATTCATCATTCGCGTCCCCCTCATACGGGCGATGTTGCACTGTCGAAGTGTACGGCACGTACTTCGCCCGTAACCGGGCAGCCACCGCATCTTTACCGTGCTTGTTGAGCTCTTTGTGTAACTGACGTGCAAGGCAGTCCCTCTGGTGGGACTTAGTCTTCGTTTCGTCCAGCAGGTACTTGAGCAGGCTCCGCGCTTTCCCGTTGTGTAGTTTCCCGTCCATTGCATTACATAACTCGTCCCATTGCTGCGTGGAGAAGGTGCGGCAGTGTTCCTCGTTGTTGCGGTTGATCTCCGCTATTTTCTTTCTGAATCCGCGATTGAGTCTCTGTCTCTTCCATCTGGCCAGAATCGAGTTCTTCGCCTCGATGAGATGCGCCAGGCGGCTGTCCATCCTGTCCGTTTCAACCTCAGTTTCTATTGTACAGGTTGACGCTTTGGTGTCCGCAACCAGTGAGCGGGTCCACGCTTCGATGCCCGTAATCTTGCCTTCTGTAGACTCTTGTTGCCCTCGTTTCTTTCTAAAATCTTGCTAGTCAGTCCAATCAAATTTGCATTTACTACCCTGCGCTTCGCCCTGCGTCGGGACGTCGATTTCGATGATCATGTGGTCGCTCCCCAGGTCGGCGGACGTGTTTTTCCACGTGGTGGCTGCCGCGCCGGCATTTCTGACGGACGTCATGTCCGGAGTCGTGTCCCTGTTAGTGGAGTTGGCTATTCTGATCGGGTGTGCCGGATCCGTAATTAACTTAAAGTCTAGTTCCTGCGCGTCTTACCTTAGCCGTGCTGTATGCGTAACCCCACGTCGTGCCTGCCGCATTGAAATCACCCACTGTAATAAGCGTCCGGGCAGGGCTGGGCAGAGATACTTAGAAAAGTATCCCGGAACACAGATATCGAAATACACGAATTGGAAGCCTAAAGTACAGATACTGAGATACATTCGCCTTATAACGTAACGGGATATTTCGGAGATACTTTTGCAATAAGACGAAAAAAGTATACCGGAATACAGTTACACCGATACAGATACTGGAATACTTTTTTATTTGAAGGATGCTCATACAACGCAAGGGACATTTATTAGTGTAGCATAATGTTGTAATTAAAGATGCAGCTCATTGAAACTTTCAGTTCATTTATTACAGTACCCTCAGTGGGGTGTATAAAGTACACAATTAGTAATAATGACATAATTGAAAGTATCACTTGCAATAAAAATACACTATTTCACAGCAGCAGTAACAAGCATTGGACACCAAAATCGATATACTTGGTGACAACAAAATGAGCGGTGCTACGAATAGCTCAGTTTAAGCAAATCAGACGAATCACTCATGAACACCAATAAATTGAGAAAAAGCATATATTTATTTTGCACATAAGATCTGCTTTGCTTAGAAGGTTGCTGCGTAGGCTCCTCAAATAGGTTGTCTTTCATAAAATATTTTATCACAATCCGAAACTTCGTTCCCGATTAATCCAACCTGCTCCCTTCATTTCTCTTCTTCGTAATCATCAACAAAAAGTCACAGTCCCCCATTCTAACACAGTAACGTATGCCCAGTCATATCTCCCAAGAACTTGTAATGAATGGAATTCCCTGCCTGCTTCAATAACAAGCATCAATGACTCCACTCAATTTAAGAATGTACTTAAATCAGTGATTACCTAATTACCCCTTTTGTGTATTGTTCATCAGTTGATTTATATTGCTTTTTGCCTTCACCATGTAATAAAAATAAAATTACTCTTCATTATTTGCTTTTTATGATGTAACTTGTTAGGAGTAATCATCTTTGTACCCCGATTAGTGACTGTATTTTATGCCATTTGCTTTGTGTTCCTTGTTTTTTTATTGTTGTGCATTGCCGTTCCCCTCTGAAATGTACTGTGTACCCTGAGGGTAAAATAAATAAATAAATAAATAAATAAATAAATAAATAAATAAATAAATAAATAAATAATGTCTTCTAGACAGCGTCGGTTGAGCCCCAGCACAAGACTCGCGAAAGAAAAAAAGTCTATCTACGGCTGAAGGCGAGCACAAATTCATGTTATGGTGAATAAATACCGCCTTCATAGCCGGATTGCCCTGCAGCGTGGCGATATCTCATCTCGTGTCATCTAGATACCGAAACACTTCCGCCATCACGTGGGTTGTTCTGACAGTTCAGAAGTCGAAGTCGGTCCCCGCCTTCGGAATCTTCAGCCGCCTGACCCGGTAGGCCCCGGGTCAGACGGCTAATGATTCCGCTGCCCATATAGGCCGGCCATAATTCATCATCATCATCATCATCATCATCAGCCTGTCTACGCCCACTGCAGGGCAAAGGCCTCTCCCATGTTCCGCCAATCAACTCGGTCCTGTGCTTTCTGCTGCCACGTTATACGTGCAAACTTCTTAATCTATCTACCCACCTAATTTTTTGTCTCCCCCTCACGCGTTTGCCATCTCTTGGAATCCAGTCAGTTACCCTTAATGACCACCGGTTATCCTGCCGACGTGCTACGTGGCCGGCCCATATCCATTTCTTCTTCTTAATTTCATCTATGATATCCTTAACCCCCGTTTGTTCCCTGACCCACTCTGCTCTCTTCCTGTCTCTTAAGGTTACACCTATCATTTTCCTTTCCATCGCTCGCTGCGTCGTCCTCAATTTAAGTTGAACCCTCTTTGTAAGTCTCCAGGTTTCTGCTCCGTAGGTAAGTACCGGTAAGATGCAGCTGTTATATACCTTCCTCTTGAGAGATAGTGGTATACTACCATTCATGATTTGATAGTGCTTGCCGAATGAGCCCCATCCCACCCTTATTCTCCTAGTTATTTCACTCTCATGGTTCGGCTCCGCGGTTACTACCTGTCCTAAGTAGACGTACTCCTTTACAACTTCGAGCGTCTCGCCACCTATCGCAAAGCGCTGTTCTCTGCCAAGATTGTTCCACATTACTTTAGTTTTATGCATATTAATTTTCAGACCTACTCTTCTACTTTCCGTATCCAGTTCAGTAATCATGAGCTGTAATTCGTCTCCCGCGTTACTCGTCAATGCAATGTCATCAGCGAATCGCAGGTTACTGAGATACTCTCCATTAACTCTTATCCCTAATTCTTCCCAATCTAGGGCCCTGAAAACCTCCTGTAAACACGCGGTGAATAGCATTGGAGAGATCGTGTCTCCCTGTCGTACGCCCTTCTTTATTGGGATTCTGTCGCTTTCTTTATGAAGGACTATAGTGGCTGTGGATGCGCTGTAGATGTCTTCCATTATGTTTATATAGGCTTCGTCGATGCCCTGATTCCGCAGTGCTTGCATGACTGCTGATGTCTCCACCGAATCAAATGCCTTCTCGTAATCTATGAAGGCTATGTATAGGGGTTGGTTGTATTCCGCGCATTTCTCTATCACCTGATTGATAGTATGAATATGGTCTATTGTTGAGAAGCCTGTACGAAATCCTGCCTGGTCCCTTGGTTGATTAAACTCTAATGTCCTATTAATTCTGTTAGCAATTACTTTTGTGAATAGCTTGTAGACAACGGACAGTAAGCTGATGGGCCTGTAATTTTTCAGGTCCTTGACGTCCCCTTTCTTATGGATCAAGATGATGCTGGCATTCCTCCAAGATTCTGGTATCCTCCCTGTCGAGAGACACTTCGTATACAGGGTGGCCAGTTTCTCTAACATAATCTCTCCACCGTCTTTCAGCAGGTCTGATGTTACCTGATCCTCACCAGCGGCTTTGCCTCTTTGCATTCCCTTTAGGGCTTTCTTTACTTCTCCTGTTAATACTGGTGGGATGTCAGATTCCTCTGGGATATTACTGCTTCTTACATTATCATCCTGACTGTCTCGGCTGCTGTACAGATCTCTGTAGAACTCTTCCGCTACCTGAACTATTCTATCCATATTGGTTGTGACCTTGCCATCCTTGTCCCTTAATGCATACATCTGATTTTTGCCTATGCACAGTTGCATAGTTAGTTTTGCCTATGCAGAGTTGCAAACTGTGCAACTGTGCATAGTTGCACAGTTGCACAGTTTGCCTACGCGCAATGGAGCCCAATATGTCAAACCTGCACAATTCAAAAATTGACTTCCTAAAATCACGTTCTTTAGGGGTGAGAGGGTTTAAGACCATTCCCAAGTCGCTCCTGCCAGCTCTCTAAACATGCGTGGAAACAGGCACAGCTACTTTGAGAGAGTGCTCCATCAGAAACTACAGCAAGCACTCGTCGCCTGGGCCGAAAGGGTCACTCTTCAATAAAGCTGTCAACACCACCGGCGCCACCAGCACCTATTTCGGCAAGCCGCAACAGGCGAAGTCGGATCTGGCGGCGGGGGAGTCTGGTACCACAAAATACCGTTTCACGCTTGCAATAAATTAGGAACACATCCGAGACACGTTGGAGAGGTGGCTGAAAGCGCGACAGAGATAGCCATCTTCTAGTCACTTCCGCCGCGACTACGAGAACTGTTTTTGGAAGTGCCGCCGCTTTGAGAACAGAACGCACGAGAAACATTGCAAAGCCTCTGTTCCAAGGTGGTATCCGCGCGGGGGGTCGCGAAGTAATGGCTCGCCACCCGAAAAAAAATTAGGCGTGCTGCACTGGCCTTGAGAGACAGCGACTTTCGTCGGCAGAGGCCGACAACACTGCCTCCACGATTCTGCCGTCTGCGGCGTCGCGCGCTTTACCACATGGGCCATTCTGTGCTTGACGGGAAACCATCGGCTTCCCTATTTGTCGGCGACCGGCGGTGCACCTTCGCTTGTCTTGGCAAAAAAAGAGTCATTCCCCCATTGGAAACACGCCTGAACTCAATTCCGACAAAAAGAAATGTAACGAGATACCCGTGTCCTGCATAGTATCGTGATACAAACGATACATTGTAAATGTATTTCAATACTGAGATACAAATACATTTTTCAAATGTATCTCGATACAGAAATACAGATACTCAAACGTATTTCTGAAATACTATCGCGGTACTCTTGTATCGCGATACTGCCTAGCCCTGCGCCCGGGACACAGCAGTCTTGAGTGTCTTCTGAAGCAACGCCCGGAATCGTTGGCGCTGTTTCGCCGGGCTGCTATAGACGTCAAGCACCATCAATAATACCATTGCACTATAGTTTTTTCATTATTGCCGAATGAGAAATGGTGTCAAACGCATTCGTTTATTTCGATGAATATTCTAATAATAGTATTTCGGCGTTCGTTTGGCAAAGCCATTTGGCGTTCAAGGATTGAGCAAAGTACAATGAAACGGTGTTGTGCCTTCCGTACCAGTTGGGTTGGTGCCTTTTGGGATAATCGGAGCCGCCATGTTGTCTGGGAGCAGTCTAAACTCGGGGGCTTGTCCTCAAATCCTTCTGCTGTCGCGGTGCACAGGCGTAACCACCGGCACGATGCTTGAGCACTTGCTACTCTGAATGGCACGGTGCATATATTACCCCGCACCAACACCAGTTTTTCACGCTCTATAGGCAATTCAGGCACGCGAAGTACTTTTCCTCAATGGACCTGAAACGTGGCTATTGGCAAATAGAGGTCGATGAGCTGGACCGCGAAAAAACTGCTTTTGTAACTCCGGACGGCCTTTACCAATTTCGAGTGCTCACTTTCGGCTACTGTTCCACTGCGGCCACATTCCAACGAGTGATGGATGAGAACTGGGCTGTGATTTTGTTTTTTCCTCTACATTAACAGTGACTTCATCGTAGTAGACGAGGATTATGCTAACTTAAAAAAAGAAACCATTTTCTCTTTTTGTCGAGCCTGGTGGCACACATGCCACCGGCCCGTTTTAAATGGTACGCTCAGCATGCAGCCATCCATTCATCGTGGGCCGGCTGGGCGGAGCCTACGAGCCGCGACGTCGCTACAAGGACCCTATATATGCATATATCGAGGCCGCATACTGCGGTTTATGAACATTGAGGTCCGTGTTTGCCTTCTTTGAAATGCGGCCGGGACCAAACCCGCGACCTGCGACCGAGCCCCAAAGCCCAAAATTATCGAGTGCTGCGGATATATATATATATATATATATATATATATATATATATATATATATATATATATATATATATATATATATATATATATATATATATATATATAGTCAAGTAGATCCTCCGTGAGAAGTCACAACGTTGTTTATTTTGACGTTTCAGCCAGAGTCTGACCTTCATATATATATATATATATATATATATATATATATATATATATATATATATATATATATATATAAGGCTTAAATACGGAAGAGTAACTTCGGTTGCCGCAAGGTTATAAGTATATGCGCCTTCATAAAAACAACTGTTTATTTTGTCTACGTTTCGACGGGAGCCCCGTCTTCTTCAGGACATAACAATATTTACAGCGTGTGTGTGTCCTCTTATAGCATGTTGAGAGTGGAGGGGAAAGGACAGAAAGGAAGGGAAATAGGAACGTAAGAAGTAACGGAGAAAAAGGGGGGGGGTGAACATGACAACAACAACAACAACAATAACAATAACAGCAATACAAAAAAAGAGAAAAAAGAAAAAAAGAAGAAAGAAAATAAAAGTAAGGAAGGTCAGTAAGAAGAGTTTTGCTTGACGCGGACATTGTGTTCGTTTAGGTAGCGACAACAATAGAGCCTCTGCGCACCCACCTTCCCCCAAACGGGCAATGTAATGACCCCGCGCATCTAGTGTGGCGCCTTCCGGTGTGGGGCCACGGGTGGCGTTTTTGACGTACTTCTTCGTCGTTTACCGCGTTAAAGTAATTGGTGGGGTGTGGAGTGAGGGCTTTCAGCGTATGCTTTTCCGTGTCGGCCTGGGTGTAAGATCCGAAGTGGCCGGTAGTGTTGCCGTGTCATCAATATTTATTAAGCGCATCGGCTCTTTTTGAAAGAGGAAAAGGTGTAGAAAAAGGTAAGGGTTGTGAAGGAAAAAGACGGACTAAAAGCTTGTTCGCGTATTGACAGTTTAAGTGCAGTGCTGTATGATGTACACTACACTGTACGACGTCCGGGACCACTTATCTGTGCATGCCGGCTGTGATTGAAGATGAATCCTGGTTAGTGAGATGCATAAGCTCAAGGCTGCACCGAGGAGCGCTATCATTCAGAACATTATTATGCTCGCACTGGGCGGCAAGGGACCGGGGACTGATTAGAGAATGGCGCTTGCGCTTTTTAATGATCGTAATGCAGAGAGGGTTCCCGGGTGTTCATTTATTCCACTTTTTATCGTGTCGAATTAGTATATAAAGTATGATTCACGTTGCTCCCTTTCTCTGGTTGTTCGAAAATTGTTTTCCAAGAGTGTAACCCTGATACCCTCGAAACTGTGATCTTTCAATGCGACATGTTTAGAAAGTGGAAGGCCAGGCAGGGAACGTACATGTGACCGATGGTTGTTGAACCTAATTCTAAAAGGCGTGTCTGTCTGGCCGACGTATTGCATGTTGCATACCCCAGATTCCAAAAGGTATATGACGTTGTTTGAGTCGCAGTCGAGTGCACCACTTATTTTGTGCTTAAAATTTGAGTGTGTGCTTTCCGCCACGGTTGTTGTCTGCATGTGTTTGCATACTTTGCAGCTTCCTTTTCCGCAAGGGCGCCCTTGCGGAAAAGGAAGATGCAAAGTATGCATTAAAAATCATTAAAAAATCATTAAAAAGCGCAAGCGCCATTCTCTAATCAGTCCCCGGCCCCTTGCCGCCCAGTGCGAGCATAATAATGTTTTGAATGATAGCGCTCCTCGGTGCAGCCTTGAGCTTATGCATCTCACTAACCAGGACTCATCTTCAATCACAGCCGGCATGCACAGATAAGTGGTCCCGGACGTCGTACAGTGTAGTGTACATCGTACAGCACTGCACTTAAACTGTCAATACGCGAACAAGCTTTTAGTCCGTCTTTTTCCTTCACAACCCTTACCTTTTTCTACACCTTTTCCTCTTTCAAAAAGAGCCGATGCGCTTAATAAATATTGATGACACGGCAACACTACCGGCCACTTCGGGTCTTACACCCAGGCCGACACGGAAAAGCATACGCTGAAAGCCCTCACTCCCCACCCCACCAATTACTTTAACGCGGTAAACGACGAAGAAGTACGTCAAAAACGCCACCCGTGGCCCCACACCGGAAGGCGCCACACTAGATGCGCGGGGTCATTACATTGCCCGTTTGGGGGAAGGTGGGTGCGCAGAGGCTCTATTGTTGTCGCTACCTAAACGAACACAATGTCCGCGTCAAGCAAAACTCTTCTTACTGACCTTCCTGACTTTTCTTTTCTTCTTTTTTTTCTTTTTTCTCTTTTTTTGTATTGCTGTTATTGTTGTTGTTTAGTCGTGTTCACCCCCCCCCCTTTTTCTCCGTTGCTTCTTACGTTCCTATTTCCCTTCGTTTCTGTCCTTTCCCCTCCACTCTCAACATGCTATAAGAGGACATACACACGCTGTAAATATTGTTATGTCCTGAAGAAGACGGGGCTCCCGTCGAAACATAGACAAAATAAACAGTTGTTTTTATGAAGGCGCATATATATATATATATATATATATATTTAATCATACCGTTAACCCTCACTTGAGGGTCATTACAGGGAGGGTGAAGTATTGAGTTGCACAAGATTACATAAATATTTGGAGAGCATTTGTAACATAAATTCCGTAACATATAGCACACTTCTATGAGACACACAGTTACATGGTTTTTACTCATAACATTTGCAACATAATATTTATGACTTATGGAACATTTGTAAGGAAACACATCTGAACACTAATAATCTATACATTTTCAACAAAATGCCTGTCAAGAGCAGCCTCAAATTCACTCAAAGTACTTTTTTGCACCACATCATTCGGTAATTCATTCCACATTTTAATAGCATCAGGAAAGAAGGAAAATTGGAATAAATCTGTTCGAACGTGTATTGGTTGTATGAAGGTACTGCGTGTTGTTCTTGGAAACCTTTTGTAAGAGCACGTCAAATAATCATCCCTGTTTATTTTCACCCCTGCATGTAAAATCTGGAAAAGCATTTTCAATCTGTTTCCGCCTTCTTAATTCTAGCGTTTCTAATTTCCATACTTTCCACATTTCAGTTACAGAGTCCCTTCTTCGATATTTCGAACAGATAAAGCGAGCTGACATTCGCTGAATGCGTTCTAGTTTATTTTTTAAAACCGTTTGACGTGGACTCCACAGAGTGCTAGCGTATTCCAACTTCGGGCGGACATACGTTATATATATATATATATATATATATATATATATATATATATATATATATATATATATATAGTGTGAGCGCTGACTATATTGTTACTACATACGTGATTTGGGTATGAGCATCTGTGTAGTGGTGAGAGTAGAAGAGGACGTTCGGCTGGTGAGAGAGGCCTCCGGTACGCGTCTGGGCAACACCTTCGCGTCTACCGGTACGTCGCAGCTCAATAAAACCTTTTGTAGACGTAACAGAGTGGTGGAGGTGCTCGGTACAGCACGTCAACGTACCACGGAGCCACAGCTGCTTGAACTTCGCCGGAGCCGTCGTCTTGCCGGTCTGCCGCCGACAACATTCGTCATGGCCCAGAGCGGCGCAGGTCAAGACTCAACAACCTCAACCACGCAAAGGTCAGCGCCGGCTGCTCCTCGGCACCACTATATTGAAACCCGTTCGTTCGCGGGCAGGGCAGGAGAAGATGTAGACGCGTGGCTGACGCATTACAAAAGGGTGAGCCGGTACAACTGCTGGAATTCCACCGTCCAACTGGAAAATGTCGCGCTGTTTCTCACGGAGACCACCCTGATGTGGTACGAAAACCACGAAGAGTTCTTAACGACGTGGGATCTTTTTGCTGATGAACTCAAGAAGTGCTTTGGCGACTCTGATTCGAAAAAGAAAAGCGCGGAGCGAACGCTGACTCAAAGAGCTCAGACTCCTGGGGAGACGTGCACCACCTATATAGAGGAAGTCCTGAAGCTTTGTAAGATCTTGAACCCGCAGATGTCTGAAGAAGACAGGGTCGGACACCTCCTGAAGGTTATAGCAGAAGACGTCTACAATTTTCTGATAGGTAGGGAAGACCTCACCTCCGTCTCCGCCGTCCAACGTCACTGCCGTACATTTGAAAAGTTGAAGACTCGTCGCATTGCCCCGAAATTTGGTAGGCTGGCCAATGTAACAACGGTCGCCAGCGTCGACGTGAGCCCGCCCGCCGACCTCGTCGCTACTATCCGGGCAATCGTGCGCGAAGAGCTACAGCGACAAGACGTATTGGTCGACGACACCATCCATCGTCCGCCTAGCTGTCCAACCTACTACGCGGCGCCGTTAGCTTCTGTGCCACCATCGGTATGTGTGACGGGCATCAGCGAAGCTCGCACTTCGTGGCCACGTCGGGACTCATTCACGTCTGACCAGCGTTACGACCAACGCTTTCGTTCCGGCCCCGCCCCACAGAGGCGGCCAGTTCCCGTTCAGCAACCTGGCCCACTGCATTCGGTTAGACGACACTTCACAGCAGAGCGCTCTCAGCAGTGGTCCGGCGAGCGTCCACTACCAGTCTGCTACAACTGTGGCGTCGAAGGCCACATCGCCAGGTACTGCAACTACCAGCAGCCGCCGAGGTACGACCGATCACCAAGATTCCATCGGTCCGACTCTGCACGAGCCCCGACGTTCCCGGGGAGCGCATCTCACGAGATACCAAGACCGCTACGAAACCGTTCTCCGGCCTCCGACCGCAGTGTGACACCACCACCGGCCCCTCGTGCCAACCGATCACCGTCTCCTCGGCGCCGGTATCCCTCGCCTCCTCCGGAAAACTAGTCGGCGCGGCCGTTGGGGGTGAGGTCGCTGGACAGTCTTCGATTTCAACCGAAATACCTCCTTTAATTTGCATGCTTAAAAACAAGGTTCCTGTGCTTATCGATGGTGTCTCAACAATGGCCTTAGTGGACACAGGTGCAACCGTGTCAGTGATGAGTCTTGTGTTTAAACGCCTCCTTGGACGAAAAATTATGTTCCGCTGGACCGTGCTGATACGTTTCGCGGAGTTGGTGGAGATGTATTACAACCTGTTGGAGTCTGTACTGTGGCTGTTAGTTTGGGTTGTCAGAAATTTATTGCGGAGTTTGCTGTTCTCTTTCAAAGTACGAATGATGTAATTCTCGGACTCGATTTCCTGAAGCTTTGTGGTGCCACTGTCGATTGCCGCACAGGAGAGATGACAGTAGATTCAGCTGTTCCAGTTGCGTTGATAGAAATCCCGCCTTGTCAGGAAAGTACCCTTTGTGTGCCCATGGACACAACTGTGCCAACCTTGTCTGCCAAGTGTGTTCCTGTGGCCTGTTACCCTGCAACCGAGGAGACATTTGACGCCACCGTGGAGCCTGTTCACCTCAGTTGCATAAAGAAGAATGTTTTAATACCCTACTGTACCTTGTCAGTTGTGCAAGGGCGTACTGGTTTATGGGCGGTCAACTGCTCCGATGAACCTACGGTACTGCCGGAGGGTCTCAAATTGGCCGAGATTCGTCAACATCAAGTATTCTCGCTTGCCATACTTGCAGAGAGCAGCGATTCCTCAGATAAACCCGATTTCGATAATCTTCACGCCAGGGACACCTCTATTATGGCTATGATTGACAAGTCTCTCCGCACCAACGAGCGTAATGAACTGGCGAGTATTCTGCGCGAACATGCCGGTCTTTTCGATTTCGCACAGCTACAGGCTCCGTCATCATTCCCTGCTTCTCATATGAAGCACCGCATAGACACGGCATCCCATAGACCTCTCCGACAGAAACCATACCGTGTGTCGCCTTCGGAACGCGCAGTGATCAATGAACAGGTTTGCGAGATGCTAAAGAAAAATGTCATTCAAGAATCATGTAGTCCGTGGGCCGCTCCCGTAATTCTAGTCAAGAAGAAAGATGGAACATGGCGATTTTGTGTTGACTACCGCCGCCTTAACGCGATCACCAAAAAAGACGTATACCCACTACCACGGATTGATGATGCTATAGACTGTCTTTCATCAGCCTCTTATTTTTCGTCCGTTGATTTGAGGTCAGGGTATTGGCAGATTCCAATGCACGAGGAAGACAAGGAGAAAACGGCATTTGTTACACCAGATGGACTTTTTGAATTTAATGTGATGCCGTTCGGACTGTGCAATGCACCTGCAACTTTTGAGCGCTTCATGGATAACATTCTGCGAGGTTTAAAGTGGGAAGTCTGCATGTGTTATTTGGACGATGTTGTGATTTTCGGGCGCACTTTCTCTGAGCACAACACACGCCTTGGTCTCGTGCCGGATTGCCTAAGCAAGGCACGCTTTGTGCTCAATTCAAAGAAATGTCGTTTTGGAGAGCGCCAAACACTCGTCCTTGGCCACTTAGTGGACAAAGAAGGCATACGACCGGATCCCGCGAAGACGGCCGCAGTTGAGGCGTTCAAGCAACCTCACTCGGTTAAAGAACTGCGCAGTTTTTTGGGCCTTTGCTCATACTTCCGTCGATTCATTCCTAACTTTGCCAATATCGCGCACCCGCTCACGTGCCTGCTTCAGAAAGGCGTGTGGTTTGACTGGACACCGGAATGTACGTCCGCTTTTTCTGAGTTGAAGTTCTTTTTGACGTCCCATCCCATTCTTCGACACTTCGATCCTCTGGCTCCCACAGAACTCCACACAGACGCTAGCGGTGTTGGTGTAGGCGCCGTCTTGGTTCAGCGCTTAGGTACCAAAAACACGTCGTCGCGTATGCAAGTCGGTCGCTCAGCAAGTCCGAGCGTAACTACACCGTCACAGAGCAAGAATGCCTCGCAGTAGTCTTCGCAGTGCAGCGCTTCCGGTCCTACCTGTACGGACGCCCCTTTACCATCGTCACAGACCATCATTCTCTCTGCTGGTTGATCAATCTGCGTGACCCGTCTGGTCGCCTTGCACGTTGGGCACTCCGTCTACAGGAATACGAGTTTACGGTTTCCTTTAACAGTGGTCGTCGTCACGCTGATGCAGATTGTCTTTCGCGATTACCGCTCCCGTTGACGGACTGTGACGCGGACAACTTCGACACCTACATCGCACCATTGGACCTACCATTTCCTGATACCAATGCCTTTAAGACTGAGCAACAAAGGGACGACACCATACAGCAGATCCTTGCTACCGAACCACAATCATCGGCGACTCGCTTCTGCATCCGCGACGGGCTAGTGTACAAAAAGAACTACGCTACGACCGGCTCACGGTATCTTCTCGTGGTTCCGAAGAGTCTCCGCGTTTCCGTCTTGCAGGCTATGCATGATGATCCAACGTCCGGTCATTTAGGCACAGCGAAAACTCTTAGCCGGCTTCAAGAATGATTTTACTGGCCAAGAATGCGCCAGACGACGGAACACTACGTCTCTAGTTGCAACGAGTGTCAACGTCACAAGCGCCCTACAAGTGCTCCTTCAGGGCGACTACATCCTGTGCCGCCCCCTAGAACTCCATTCGAGCAAGTTGGGATCGACCTTCTTGGGCCCTTTCCGCGGTCTTCTAATGGAAATCGGTGGATAGTCGTATGCACCGATCATTTAACAAGGTACTGCGAGACAGCTGCCATACCATCGGCAACTGCAGCCGATGTATGTTTATTTATGCTCCGTTTTGTGGTTCTACGACACGGACCTCCTAAAATTGTTATCAGTGATCGTGGGCGACAATTCACTGCAGACGTGGTGGAAGAGATGCTTCGTGTGTGTGCTTCCACGTTTCGGCACTCTACACCATATCATCCGCAAACAAACGGTCTAACGGAACGAACTAACAGGACTCTCACGAACATGCTATCTATGTATGTCTCATCAGACCACAAGAACTGGGACAGCGTTCTACCTTTCATCACTTACGCATTTAACACCGCACAGCATGAAACTACCGGCTACAGTCCGTTCTTTCTTCTCTATGCTCGGCCGCCTCGTCATACCCTCGATACCGTCTTCCCGTTCTTGGACTACCATGATCCCTGTATATCCGAGATCGTCTGCCGTGCAGAAGAAGCCCGACGTCTTGCTTATTTGCGCACTCTTGCTTCGCAAGATCGCTCGAAGGCACGTTTTGACCGTCGACGCCGACACGTGACGTATAATCGCGGTGATCTAGTGTTGCTGTGGACGCCAACTAGAAAACGCGGGTTGTGCGAAAAACTGCTGGCGCACTATGCGGGACCTTATGTTGTTACAGACCGTCTAAGTGATTTAACTTACCGCGTAGCGCGTCTCCATTCAAATGGCCGACGGTCTGGAAAGACTGAACTTGTCCATGTAGCGCGTTTGAAGCGCTTTGTTCCGCGAGAGACTGTTTGACTCGCCCGGTGGGCTTCGTCTGCGCGGAGGGAAATGTTACTACATACGTGATTTGGGTATGAGCATCTGTGTAGTGGGGAACAGGGTGGTGAGAGTAGAAGAGGACGTTCGGCTGGTGAGAGAGGCCTCCGGTACGCGTCTGGGCAACACCTTCGCGTCTACCGGTACGTCGCAGCTCAATAAAACCTTTTGTAGACATAACAATATAGTTCATCTGCATCTGTACAGAAACCATTGTAATCATCATCTTCGTTTGTCACGCGGGCTGCGCCGCTTTGGACGTGTGGAAGATGTTTGTGTTGACGCCCTTCTAGACACTGGAGCCGCAATTTCAGTCATTAACCGCGAATTGCGTTTTCGTCTACGGAAAGTGCAAACTCCTTAAGTCGGTCCCATGTTATGCGGCGGTAATGACAACCCGATTTGCCCGACCGGACAGTGTACTGCGCGCGTTCTCATCGACGGAGTCCGCCATCATGTACAGCTGGCTATGCTTTCTTCATGCGATCATCAGATAATCTTAGGCTGGGACTTCCTATCGGCTTCGTCGGCTGTCATTTCGTGCGGTCAACCTCTCATTCGTATTACGGACACTGAGCTTTCTTCTGCTGCCGGTTTTTCACCGCCCAACCTTGTCACAGGTGCGGATTTTCTCCTGCCTTCAGGGCAAGAACGCGTACTTACGATCAGGTCACGAGACGTTATAGATGGCGACGCGGTGGTTATACGTTGCCAGCGCTGTATTTCTCGAGGCATCGCCATCGCATCTTGTCTACTGCGGTTCACCCGTGGTTATGCAAGCATCACCGCCTACAACAAGACGCCATAAGCCCTACTGCTGCCAGAGGGGACTACTGTTGCCAGCATTACCGAAGAAGCACCGGTATGTGTCGTCACTGTTTCAATTGACTCGTTATTTCCACAGTGTACGCCCGCGGAAGGTTCTTCGCGTGCTCTAAAGGCCACTTTGAGTACAGATCTCAATCCGACCCAGACTGATGCCTTGCTGACCATAATAATGAAACACAACACTTGCTTTGACGTTTGTTCCGATGGCCTCGGTCTAACAACAGTGGCCGCTCATCGCATTGGCACAGACGGATCTCGTGTCATTCGTCGCCGCCCTTACCGTGTATCAGCTTCTGAACGCAAAGTTATAGAAGAACAAGTCAACGACATGCTCGCACGCAACATTATCAAGCCTTCGGCAAGCCCGTGGTCTTCTCCTGTTGTGCTCGTTAAAAAAAAGGGTGGCTCGGTGCGATCTTGCGTTGATTATAGAGCGCTGAACAATATTACTCGTAAGGACGTCTATCCTATGCCTCGGATCGACGACGCTCTTGATACTTTACAAGGTACCGATTACTTTTCGAGCCTCGACTTGCGCTCTGGTTGTTGGCAGATCCCGATGCACGAGTCCGCTAAAGAGAAGACTGCATTTGCCACACCTGGTGGACTCTTTGAATTCAATGTAATGCCTTTTGGCCTGTGCAATGCCCCAGCCACATTCGAACGAATGATAGATACGGTACTGCGTGGATTAAGATGGAAGACCTGCCTTTGCTACCTGGACGACATCGTCATCTTTTCGTCCAGCTTCTCACGGCACCTGGAACGGCTAGACGAAGTTCTGACCTGTCTAGCTAAGGCCGGTCTCCAGCTAAACACTAAGAAGTGTCGGTTTGCCAGCCGCAGCATCAAGGTATTAGGTCACGTTGACAGCAGACATGGCATTGAGCCCGATCCCGACAAGGTTGCTGCAGTACTGCACTTTCGTACTCCAACCACACCTAAAGACCTTCGCAGCTTCCTCGGCTTAGCGTCGTACTTCCGCCGCTTTGTGCGTGATTTCGCGACTATTGCAGCTCGTTTGCACAAGCTTTCGACCCCCAGCGCACCTTTTGTCTGGTCGGATGAATGCGAAGCGGCTTTTCACACTCTCAAGCGATGCCTCATATCGCGGCCAGTGCTTCGGCATTTCGACCGTGCAGCGTCTACTGTCCTACACACTGACGCAAGTGGACATGGCATCGCTGCCGTCCTGCTGCAGCGGAACCACGTTTCCGAAGAACAGGTCGTGGCCTACGCGAGCCGCACTCTTTCTCCTGCTGAGCGAAATTACAGCATCACTGAGCAAGAATGCCTCGTCGTCATGTGGTCCGTACAAAAGTTTCGCCCTTATTTATACGGCCGGCATTTTACAATCGTCACTGACCATCGTGCTCTGTGTTGGTTATCATCTCTCAAGAATTTGTCGGGACGCCTTGGCCGTTGGCTACTCCGTTTGCAATAGTATGACTACAGTGTCACATATAGGTCGGGTCGGCAACATCAAGATGCTGACGCTTTGTCGCGGTGCCCGCTCTCGCCAAGCGCCCAGGTGTCGCCTTCACTCTGTTCATCACCACCCAGCCAAGTGACCAAGCAGACGGCCGGTAGTCCGAAAGAGTCCGTTGCCTCAGTGGACTTTCTTTCATCCACAGACCTCACCTCGCTCCATCATGCAGATACATACTGCCGCACAATCATCGATCGGCTTAATGGCTTATCCCGTGCCCCCAACAGCCGCTTAAGACGACAGCTTGAACGTTTTAAACTTCGAGATGGAACGCTATGTAGTCAAATTTACCACCCTCTCGGTAACCAATGGGTTCCAGTCGTCCCTCGTTCACTTCGTCTCCAGGTTTTACAAGCCCTGTAAAACTCGGTGCCTTTGGCCTGGCCTCTCAACAAGTGTGGCCAAGTACGTCGGTTCCTGCGCGTCATGCCAACACCGAAAACGTACCACATCTCTTCCCGCAGGCCCTTTACAGCCTCTGGCGTGCCCGTCCGCTCCCTTTGACTTCGTGGGCATCGACTTATACGGACCCCTCCCGCTTACGCCAGCCGGTCACCGCTGGATTGTTACTGCCGTGGACCACCTAACTCGCTACGCGGAGACGGCAGCTTTTCCCTCTGGTGCTACCTCGGAAGTAGCCGATTTTGTCCTGTGTGCCATTTTGTGCGCCACGGTGCCCCTCGTGTTCTCCTTAGTGACCGTGGCAAGACATTTCTTTCCCATGTTCTTGCTGAAGTCCTCCAGGCCTCTAACACCGTCCATAAGACCACATCAGCATATGATCCGCAAACAAATGGTCTTACAGAGCGTTTTCACCGAACTTTGTCCGACATGATATATATGTATGTTCAGCAAGATCACAAAAACTGGGACACTGTACTCCCTTTCGTCACGTTTGCATATAATACTGCCATAAAACGCACGACGAATTACAGCCCGTTTTTCCTCGTGTTTGGCCGTGAACCGACTTTTCTTCTGGACACCACATTTTTATCCACGCCCTCTGTTCCATCTTCGTCCCTTCCAGAAGAGTTCGCTGCTCGCGTCGCCCGCTGCCGTGAAATTGCCCGCGCCAACACTGCTACCATTCAGGACAAGAGGAAAGTCGGTTTTGACGCGAAACGTTGAGTGGTTTCGTTCCGTCCAGGCGACGAAGCCCTCCTGTGGACACCTGTTCGTACCCCTGGGCTCTGTAAAAAACTTCTTCATAGATATCTCGGTCCATACACCGTGCTGGAAAGGACATCTGCCGTGAACTATCGCGTCGCTCCAGCCAGCGCGGCTACTGATCGTCGTCGCCGCAGCACCGAGATCGCTCATGTCTCTCGCCTGAAACCATATATTCGGCGTTCCTGCCCTTAACCTGCTGCCCGCTTTCGCGAAGGGGGAAAATAGTGTGAGCGCTGACTATATAGTTCATCAGAAACCATTGTAATCATCATCTTCGTTTATCACGCAGGCTGCGCCGCTTTGGACTCACGCCGTTGCTACATTGAAATATAACCTTTCGATTACTGAACTGGGCATCGTCTCATAATCTCTCTCTCTCTCTCTATATATATATATATATATATATATATATATATATATATATATATATATATATATATATATATATATATATATATATATTCGCCACGCCCACTTCTTATTTTATTTTGATGTCTTCGGGTTTGACAAGCAAGGACGGTTATCAACACTCGACGCTGTCCGCGAAGCTTCTCAAACACTGCTTCGCGGTAAGCGTTGAGCGTTGATAACCGTCCTTGCTGGTCAAAACCGAATACATCAAAATGTCACGAGGTTGTGACGTCGACGAGGGCAGCAGTCAGCACGTCACAGATGAAACTCTTTATTTGGCCGAACTTGTGGCCGGGAAACTGAAGGTCAACTACAGCAATACACTGATAGCAGCGAACAGAGCGTCCACCGTCGATCAACTGACAATCGGTCAAGCACGTCGGATTTTATACAGGCGCCATCGAGCTTTCCAGCGATATTGCTGGTGGCGGCGTTATATCTCGATAAAGCTGGAACATTCGCGTGCGGCGCGTAATCTTAACAAAACGATCTACTACAATCGCGAAACTTCTCGAACACTGCTTCGCGGACAGCGTCGAGCGTTGATAACCGTCTTTGTTGGTCAAACCCGAATACATGAAAATAAAACAAGAAGTAGGCGTGTCAGTATATAAATTGTAGCGAAACGTTCGAGCTTGGTAATGGGTCGTCTTCTCGAGCACCTTCTAGTGGGTCGCCCTCTTGGGCTCTTTTCGAAGAGAACGCAGCTCGCGCTGAGAGTCGGCCCCGCCTTGACTGTCGCTGTATCGTCCAGTATCGTCGCCGCTAATAAACCTCTTGGTGGAGGTGCTGGGCCTTCACAACAGCTTCGGCCTTCACTCGGTGCCCCTGGCTCTTCGATCTCGTACCCTGCCGGCTACCATGCTTCAAGACGCCTCCCAGCAAACGCCGCCGCCAACAACGACCTCATATCCCGGCGTCCCCCGTATTCGCGACCATCCAGTCTTCCTGGCGATGATGGTACCGACGTGGAGGACTGGCTCGCGATTAACGAGCGCGTGAATGTCCCCAATAAATGGGACGAGGCAGGCAAATTGACTAACCTGGTTTTCTACGTCGCGGATGTGGCGGGCCTGTGGTACAACGACGCATCCGATTTTACGACGTGGTCCGACTTCAAGACCGCCATTATTAACGTGCTTGGCCGCCCTGGCGTTCGTAAGCTGCAGGCCGAACAGCGCTTACGTGAATGCGCTCAGCAGGCCGGTGAATCATTCAACAGTTACATTGAAGACGTCCTAGATTTCTGTAAGAAAGCCGACGCCACCATATTTGATTCTGACAAAATCAGGCACATCATGAAAGGCATCGACGGCGACGCCTTCACCGTGCTGCTCGCCAACAACTCCAGCACAGATCACAAAGCGACGCGTTGTGAAGCAGAGCGTCGTAACGCTCTGCCAAAGCTACGAGGAGCTGCGCCGGCAGCGATTGATGACCTGTCGCTCTCCATCACGCGACGCCCAGTTCGCTGGCTTGTCGATCATACCCGACCACTCCGCCTTGCTCGCAGAGATCAAGACCTTCGTGCGCGAGGGAATCGCGCGCCAGTTCTCTCTGCTAGACTTTGCTCGCCCTCGGTACGCTCAACAGCCGTCGACCACCCTTCTGCCTCCCCTCCGTCGAGCAATCGAGCAGGAAATCGCGGAGGTCATGCCCGAGTACCACCAGCACCATCCGGCTCCTGCACCTTTGAGTTACGCCCAAGCTGTCGCAAGAACGCCCCCACCAATCGCTACGGCGGCCCCACACATTTACGCCGAAGCCTCCGCTCGACCTCGCTCTTTCGAAGCGGATGTACCGGTAACCTACGCCGACGTCACGCACACGCCACGACTGCAGCCCACCATGCAGTCCTGTCAGTTGCCGCCCCGTCAATCCCGTCCTGCACCATGGGCGGGCCCTGCCCCAGCGAACCGATTGCGCACACGTGACAACCGCCCCATATGCTTCGCATGCGGTTACGCCGCCCACGTGGCGCGCTATTGCAATCGGGTGCAGCCGCCTAGAGACGTGTCGTCTGCCACCAGGCAGTCGAACCGCCCATATTACGATCCACCTACGCCTCCGTCGCCGACGTCTCGCGTAGCTGCATCTACCCACCGTTCACCGTCACCACGACGCCGCTCGCTGTCACCGATGCGGCCACGTCCGGTCCTACGCGACCAGGAAAACTAGTCGTCGCAGTCCACGAGGCAAGCGAAGCCCATCGAACGTGATAGACGTTTTTGTGGACTGTGTTCGCGCATCTACCCTTATCGATACTGGAGCCGCCGTATCCGTTATAGACGCTATACTAGGTCGCCTGCTACGAAAAGTGACGACGCCACTTTCCGGGGTCTCTCTCCGTACAGCCACCGCCCAAGGTATTCACCCGACGGTGGTATGCACAGCCCGTGTCATCATTCAGGGCGCTCTATACGCCGTCGAATTCATTATAGTTTCTTCATGCTCTCACCACGTCATCCTGGGATGGGATTTTCTCGCCCGCCACGACGCCGTCATTCATTGCGCACCAGCCGAAATAGAGCTCTCACCATTCTCAGATTTGACGCCGGCAGACAGTTCATCGGCTGCGAACAAGGTCTTCGTCAAAGACGACATCACAGTTCCTGCAAATTCGTCGACGGCTGTGTCAGTATATTGCACCGGTCTCTGCGACGCCGTTGCACTCATTTCTCCATGTGACCGCGTTTTCACTAGGAAAGGCTTGCTGGTGCCATTTGAGACCGTGGAAATCACTCAGGGCGACGCGGATATTTTTGTGACCAACCCATCCCCGTTCATTGTTACGTTGGTGCGAGGGGAATGTCTCGGCAGAGCGGAACCCCTCGAATACGCACAAGTTATGGACGCACCGGGTCACACGCACTGCGCCAACTCCCGTACGCTTATTCCTGTTTCCACATCTGATTCGTCATTCGCTGATGTATTTCGTTCTTCGATTGCTGACAACCTTACGTCGGTCGAGCGTTCCCAGCTTCTATGCTTGTTGGAAGAATTTTGTTCTTCGTTCGATGTCGCGCAAACTTCTCTCGGCCTCACGTCTGCTGTCACCCATTGCATCGACACTGGCCCCCAACCACCATTGCGGCAACGTCCATATCGCGTATCTCCAGCGAAGCGTCGTGTAAATAACGAGCAAGTCGACGACATGCTTCGCCGCGACGTTATTCGACCCTCAAATAGTCCATGGGCGTCTCCTGTCGTTCTTGTTGCGAAGAAGGACGGCTCTGTGCGGTTCTGTGTGGACTACCGACGACTGAATAAGATCACCCGTAAGGACGTTTATCCCCTACCTCGAATAGACGACGCCATTGACAGCCTGCAAGGAGCAGAATTCATTCCATCGCTCGATTTGCGCTCAAGGTACTGGCAAGTCCCCTTGGCTGATGACGCTCGACCGAAGACAGCCTTTGTCACGCCGGATGGCTTGTACGAATTCAACGTCATGTCGTTTGGGCTGTGTAATGCGCCCGCGATCTTTGAGCGCATGATGGATACCGTTCTGCGCAACTTGAAATGGCACACGTGCCTGTGTTACATCGACCACGTGGTCATTTTCGCCCCGGATTTCTCCACGCATCTTCAAAGCCTACGGCATGTGTTGACGCGTTTCAGGGACGCCGGGCAACAGCTGAATCTAAAGAAGTGCCGATTTGCAGCACGGCAGCTGACAATACTGGTCTACGTCGTGTCCAAGGACGGAATTCTCCCCGATCCAGCCAAGCTTCGGGCCGTGTCAGAGTTCCCCAAACCTACGCCGGTCAAAGAACTGCGCAGTTTCGTAGGACTATGCTTCTACTTTCGGAGCTTCATTCGCAATTTCGCGAGCATCATATCGCCGCTGAAGAAGCTCCTTGGCAGCAACGGGCCCCTCAATTCATGGTCGTCAGAGTGCGATGACGCTTTCGCAAAGCTCCGTAGTTTGTTGAAGTCTCCTGTGATACTATGCCACTACGACCCTACGGCCCCTACAGAGGTACACACGGACGCCAGCGGTGCTGGCCTCGGCGCTGTCCTTGCGCAGCGCAAACCTGGGTTCTCGGAATACGTCGTGGCATATGCAAGTCGTACGCTTACTAAAGCTGAGACCAACTATACCGTTACGGAGAAAGAATGCCTGGCAATCATCTGGGCCCTTACGAAGTTCCGACCTTATTTGTGTGGTCGCCCATTTGTTGTCGTCACCGACCATCATGCACTGTGCTGGTTGTCGTCCTTGAAGGATCCCTCAGGCCGTCTCGCCCGGTGGGCACTTCGCCTGCAAGACTACGACATCTGCGTGTTGTACCGCAACGGACGCCAACATGCTGACGCCGACGCCCTGTCCCGCTCTCCCTTGGCTGACGACAATGCCCACAGCTGAGTGTCTCACTTTGCCGTTTCTTCCCGCGACATTCACACCATCGCTACCGAACAGCACAAGGATCAATGGATAGCCTCACTGATAGACTTGCTGACTGACCCATCGGCCACACCATTCTCCCGCGCATTGCGTCGTCAAGCCCACCATTTCGCCGTTCGCGACGATCTCCTCCATCGACGCAATTACGACGGCGACGGTCACCAGTGGGTACTACTAATACCCCGCAGTCTGCGTTCTCACATATGCGAGTCGTTCCACTCTGATCCGCAGTGTGCACACTCTGGGGTATCGAAAACCTACCACCGCATTCGCCAACGGTACTTTTGGCGAGGAATGTACCGCTACGTGCAGAAGTTCGTTCGCTCCTGCATTGATTGTCAGCGCCGAAAAACTTTAACGCACCTGTCGCCGGCAGGTCTGCAACCTCTACCTTGCCCTGACCGACCGTTTGGGCGCGTTGGCGTCGATTTGTACGGGCCACTTCCTCTGACGTCCGCTGGTAACCGCTGGGCCATCGTCGCTGTAGACTACCTCACGGGATACGCTGAAACTGCTGCCCTCCCTGCCGCTCCTTCTGGCCTCGTTCTTGCTCCACCGATTCATGCTGCGTCACGGTCCACCCCAGGAGCTACTCAGAGATCGAGGCCGTGTCTTCTTCTCGGAAGTCGTCGAAGCCATTCTCAAAGAGTGCAAAGTTGTTCACCGCAAAACTACTGCTTACCACCCGCAGACGAATGGCCTCACCGAACGCTTTAACCGAACGCTTTAACCGAACGCTCGGTGACATGCTCTCTATGTACGTCGCCGCCGACCACACAAATTGGGATGCCAATCTGCCCTTCGTCACGTACGCCTACAATACCGGCCCTCAGAGCACTACTGGTTTCTCACCCTTTTTCTTATTGTACGGCAGGCACCCGTCGCACACAATCGACACAATCCTTCCCTACAAGCCGAATCGCTCTGAATGTGCGCCTATTTCTGCCACAGCCAGACTTGCTGAGGAGTGTCGTGAGCTCTCCAAGACCTTCACTACGCATAACCAAGAGCGGAAGAAGAGCATTCGCGGTGACACACTACTTCTGCACCCACGTTCCTCCCTGGAGTGTTCGTTTGGCTTTCTGTCCCTACCACTGCAACTGGCCTCTCTTCCAAACTACGGCCCAAATACGAAGGTCCCTACCGTGTAGTCGAACGCACATCCCCGGTCAACTACCTGATCGAACCCATAGAACCATCTTCGGACATGCGCCGTCGAGGGCGCGACATTGCAACGTGGAGCGCCTGAAGCCCTACCACAACCCCCTCACAGTGACAAGTTGCTAGGTCGCCAGGCGGCTACCTTTTCGTACCCGGGGTAATTGTAGCGAAGCGTTCGAACTTGGTAATGGGTCGTCCTCTCGAGCATCCTCTAGTGGGTCGCCTTCTTCGGCTCTTTTCGAAGAGAACGCAGCTCGCGCTGAGAGTCGGCCCCGCCTTGACTGTCGCTGTATCGTCCAGTATCGTCGCCGCTAATTAACCTCTTTATAATACATATATATTTGGGTCGGGCCACATGTCGACACCAGGTTCAGGATTACTAGTTCAAGCCCCACCGGCTCCGACTGACACAAGCCGCGACCAACAGCGTGCTTTAAAGGAGTGGTGACACAAAAATTCGGACACAATTTGACTGTTGCATAACTCAAATGGGTGCATACAAGTGCCCTCTGTACAATGTCAGCCACAGATACAGCCTCAAAGGTATTTTAATGGAGTTTTTTGAAGTTCGTAAAAGTGCCTTATCGCAAATAGAAGCAAAAAGCGATAATGTCATCGAGCGGGGCCTTTTTGCAAACAACGAACGTCATGAGTTCTGGCCGGGTTACCCGAGACGTGTACGAGACGGAAAACGCTGGTGGCGACACCTGATGATGTATAACATAACAGAGACCTACAAAGTAACAGTGCAGCGACTTCACTTCACTTCACTTTTATTTCCTTAAAGACCCCCTGTAGGGGTATTACATAAGGGGTGGTGTATAACAAAAAAGAACTATACAACGGTGTTGTGAGTTGTGTGTGATGTTGTGAGTTGTAATTGATACCTGCCGAGTGTGGATGTTTGCGTGGTGCTTGTACTGCCTTAAAACCCATTAAGGCCCAAGCAAAAACTATTTGATGAATTTAATTGAAATTTCGCGCACTTATCTAACTACAACAGACAACAACATCTGGCAATTTTCATAGAATTACATCCATTCCTTCAGAAGTTATGATACTGTACTTGAGGAAGTACGCTGGGCTCTTGCGATAGCAATGCAAGCTGGCTCGGCACAACAATAGCAAGCATGCTTGGCCCTTTCCATACTAATACCAAAGTTGTTTTGGCACATGCAACTTGTCGAAGCAGCGACGCATCATGCAAAGCGTTGCACCATACTTTTCGCAGCATCATTTCTATTTTTCACAGACAGTGCAATTCAACCGTTTTTCAATCTTCTTGTGAAAAGTGCCCATATGGATGGAGCGGACTGGCAGGCACACTAGACACGGAAGACCTCTTGATAGTTTTATTGTGTACACGGCACAGGTAATGTCTTGCAAGTATGCAGGTGAATGACAGTAGTCGACGCATAGAGGGTTTGCTAACCTCGAGTAGGTTGGCAGATCCTCCATGCATTCAGTGCAGCAATGTTGATGATCTGTGTAAATAGGGTCATCCATCACTTTTTCCCACGAATGAAAATTCTGTAGTTATCCGCAGCTTGATTGTGGAGGCGAATATCTCCCATGACAATATTTCTCTAGCTCCTGACGATGTTTCGTGATGGCACTACATTTTTCTTTTGAGTTGATGATCATCTGCTTACAGAGTGTAGTGGCTCGACTGTGTCATAGTTCATCACCATAGCAACTATGCTATTGTCTTTGCCCTTTACGAAAAGAAACTCATTTCCCAGATCAAAACAGAAGCAGTCTTCCCGATTTCTTTCGTTCCATCAAGCATAATGCATTCATTCGCACAGCCGCCTTCCCCCTCCTCCTCAGCCATTTCGGAGTGACAGTTACTTCCCCAAGAGGCTCTCGTATATCCCCGCCGGCATCTGTTGCAGTCTCCCGAGTCTCAAATGACCGTAAAAACGGCGTTCTTCCGATGAAAACACCTGGTTCGATCTCTGAGGCAACCTACAACGCAATGCACATGTAAGCTCTCACAAAGGCCCAGTGTACTACGAAAAGTACACCGACATTTGATTACCCCTCAGAGCAAAACTGTGCACTACAGCTGGTTCTTGCGCTTCGCCGCGATTATATTGTTCTTTATGAAGCACAATCAACCTGTTTTTTTCAATATATACAGTGTGAAACCTTAAATTAATTGAGAAAGCGTAGTAGTCGTCACATGCGTTCGACGGGCGCTCGTTTTCCAAAAGTTTAACAACTCGTAGCACAGAAAAAAATGACCTGTGTCAATATGTTCGATTAGGAGTGTTTTGCTGCAACCTTTAGCGCCAAAAATGCTAATGAAAAAAAAAATTGCATATTGGATAGTATATTTTCTATTCCAAAAAAAATGAAGTGTACTTCGTAAAGTACGCTGGGCGTTAATGGGTTAACTCAGAATATATTTTGTTTGTGTTGTCAACTCTTGGCTCTAACTCTTGCTTTGGACCACAACCGGCATTAGTTGGCGCACCAAAAAGGACCTACATTTAAATTGTGTGTGCTTTCGTGGTGCGTTTCGGTGGGCCGATAAGTCAGCCCTTGGAACTTTCCCGGCGACTGCTTGTCCATTAACGGGATCAGTGACTGAGTGACACTCTTCATTTCAGTTGAGTCAAACGGGCAGCATTCATGGAGAGTACTGAGGCCCACTCTACAAAACATTGGTACTCCAGGGCAAACTGTTCCTATATGTGGGGTAATCGGCAGTTCTAATAACGACTTCACTATTCGACCTGTAATGTGCAACTATAAAACGCCTTATCTACGGCCTGATTGGAGTAAGTGTCGGGCGTAAAAACGCGGCTGTCGAAGCGCTTCTCTGTGAACAGCTGGACCGTTGTGGTGGCGCCAGAGCGGGCGCAAGGAGAACTAGGACCCGGAAGCCGTTTCGGCGCCACGCAGCAGGCCGCACCTGTTTTTTTTTATGTAGCGGCCGTGGTACCAGCACGGTATGTAGCGGCCGTGGCACCAGGGTCTTCCACCGCCGTAGCCGACTTCGCCTGTTGCGGCTCGCTGAAATGAGTGCTGGAAGCGTCGGTGGTGCTGACAGCTTTATTGGAGTGACCCTTTCGGCCCAGGCGACGAGCGCTTGCTGTACTTTTTGCTGGGACGCTCTGAGCAGCTGCCCCTGTTCCCACGTCTCTTTAGAGAGCTGGCAGGAGCGACTTCGGACCGCTTAAACCCTCTCAACCCCCAAGAACGCGATGTTAGAAAGCCAGAGTTTCAATTGTGCTGTGTTATTTAACTAATTGGGCTCCATTGCACGTAGGTAATTATGGCCGGCCTATATGGGCAGCAAATCCTGAGCCGTTTGGCCCGGTGGGGACTGACTTCGGCATCTGAATGGTCAGAACAATCCACGTGAGGGCGGAAGTGTTTGAGTACCTCGATGACCCCAGAAGATGTATCGCCACGCAGCAGGGCTATCGGGCTATAAGGCGGTATCTATTCACAAATTTGTGCTCGTCTTCAGCGGTACAGAGACTTTTAAGGGCGTAGCTCCTCTTAGTCTAAGCTTGTCCCGCGTCAGGCATAACCGGCAGTATCTCCCGAACAGTATAATAGATGGCGCTGTCTCATAGAAGTACATACAAACTGCAGTTGAGTGATGATATTCTAGATGGCGCTGATACAATCGGTCATCACCATTTCTCGTCTCATTTCCTAGATGGCGTTAGTCCAATAGAAGTGTGTCCAATAGTGCGCTTGTGTGAATCGCCACTAGATGGCGGTGGAAGTGCCGTTACTCTCCGATTGGCTGCTGCGTGGGCTGTGCTTGGGTGCGCGGGGAACGAGTGCCTCTCTCAGCCTCCTGGATCGTCGCCATTCGTGTCGGATCCTTGGTGGGCGAAGCGAGCGCGGCGCCTGGCGGATCCCGTGACGGTGCGCGCCAATGACGCCGCGACGCAACGTGCACTCTGAGCAGCGGACCCCGAAAGGCGAGCCCGAGAAGCGGCGGCGAAGCGAGCGCGGCGCTTGGCAGACCTTGATGGTGCTCGTGCGCGGAAAGCGGCGACCAAGCGGCTCCAGTGGCCTCATATTCAAGGAGCCGACGCGCAGTTCGAGCGGGGATTTCTTGCTCATTCGTTTGGCCACAGTTGCGACGTGTGTGATCGACTTTGGTTCCATAATAACCTCATCGCGGTCCTGGCATCAGGAAAGAGATCTTGACCGTACCTCAAGTATTTGCATGATGATTTTATCGGGCGAATTTCTCGGAGGATTCACGGTATCACGCATAACCTCTGGAGCTTTGCCCACGTCACCATCATTCAACTCGTGTATATGCTGTGAGGTTTTTTTCTTTCACGAGTCGTGTGCTGAGGCCGAACCGACGCTGTCTACAAGGCAGTCCATTTGTGAAGCTGACACAGCAACCTTTCACCAAAGTAGATGGTATGTGCAAAATAATTGTATAAAGCTCAATTCAGTGGTCTCCATTGGTGATTCGAGTGATTTGCTTAAACTATGCTATTTCTAGCTTACCTCATTTTGTTGTCACCAATTATGTCAATTTCGGTGTCCAATGCTTGTTACTGTTGCTTTGAAATAGCGTACTTTTTTATTGCAATTGATACGTGTAGTTTTGTCATTATTACTAATTATGAAGGAAAGAAGAGGGCTCTTAAGGGCTCTTTTTTATTTTTTAGACATAATAATGAGAACTAAAAGACAAATAAGGGCAAAAAAAGTATCGGAGAGGTGATTTGTAATTATTGGGATATAAATGTCAAGAAAGTAAAGTAGACAAACAGATAACTTGCCGCGGGCAGGGAGCGAACCCGCGACCTTCGAATAACGCGTCCGATGCTCCACCACTTACCTACTGTGGCGGTCATCCCCCGTCCGCTTCAAAGGGTATATATGTGCCGTTAATACTAGGAGTGTTAGTCAGCGCCGATCGCAGCCATGGCGGCGAGTGTGGAACTCCTCTTTCTGCCTTAAGGCGTCACGTAGCACGTGATCTTTTAAGAGCTGACCAATAATCCCTCGCACACTACCTGAAGGCATCAAGTCTGCCAAGATGAGGCCCCTCGCTGGGTCGTTTTCTTCTTTCTGTCCGTGTTTAACCCGTTGCGCTGTCAATTAATTTGCGATGAACACAGATGAAGATTCACCACCGTGCCCAAATTGCCACCTTACTCAATACACTATGGCGTCTCTCAGAATTAAATCGTGCTTTTGACACGTAAGACACCAGAAATTTTTATTCCATAATTTTGGCTTTCTCTCATCTTCCCAGACACCATGGCGCCGCAGGTCTGGGCTCGGATAGAAGAGGCACTTGTTGGCCTTGTCTGTCCCCGTGAGTTCTGGGGTTTACCCAACTTCTGTAGCACATATACCGGTAGGCTAGTTATAGGCACCTTTTTCAAGGCTGGACCTGCTCGCGCTTGCGGAGCCGGCTTGGCGACCTGCACGGACGAGGATTCATTGCCTCAAGACCATCAACACGCAGCAGCTCAAAAGCATCGTACTTTGTGAGAAGCACCCATTGGTGATACTGTATTGACTCGTACATCAACCTCACTGTGTTAGCTCTGTAATAGTTATTAGCTTCGTTTTAGCAACGTTTAATACGCTCAAGTTTCACAATTTATTTCTCGTCTTAGTGAGTGCATGTTGTTAATTAGTTAAGCGCGGTGCCTTTGCATGTGTATTTCCTTCGCCCAGCTTTTGACGGTGGTTACCGAGCGCCTTCTCACAGAAGTCATCGTTGAAAGCGGGAGCATTAGGCGACATTTGTTTATATTTGCCGTTCTAATCTTTTTACACAGAAACAAGTCCCGAGTCGCGTGAATATTCGCTCTGCTGCAAGTAGCGATTTCCGCGGGGAACAAGGTCAGCGTACCACATTCGACGAAATGTCTCCTTATGTCCAAAGATTCAAGAGGGGACAAAGGGAATGTCACATAAACATACATACATGCATGCCATTTGCTCTGGATGCCATGAATCTCCTACGAGCCCACCTAGGAACTTTGGGCGTCTTCTCGTTGTGTTTTCTTTCACAGAAATTAAGGCTTTGCTGCACGAATTGAGTTGGAACAACCTTCTGAAGTTGAGAATATTTTCCCGTTTTCTGGAGCACTTCACCTCTGTTGTCACGATGCATGTAAAAAATGTTTTCTTCGTGGCGCAGCGAAAATTCGTAGGGCCGGTATATTGGAAGGACGAGTTGCGCTCGATCCCTATGCTACTTCTAATTCGCCGCTCATGGACAACAGGTCCCTTTGATCACCTGACAGACGGGTCGTCGCTTCACTGGCAAAGTGAAAAAAGCACGGAAAGACGTCGCCTCAGTCACGCTTGTGGGGATATTTCTACAAGGCTTCGCACCTGGAGCATGGCTGTAGTAAACCTGCCCGTACCGATTTCTAGTCAGACGGATGATTATGCGAAGTTTTCATTCTGTCATTATTTGTAGCTGCATGCCAGGTCTACAATAGAAGTTTCCCTTCTTTATTCTTTTAGTACGGTTCACGAATCCTGGCTCCTATATGCTGTTTTGTAGTGACGCCTCATGCTCAATTTCGTGCTAGCTGTAGCATCTACCGGTCACTGTCTTCTAATCCGATGGATAGTGTAAACAAACGTTCGCCTTGACTTCTGGCAATGAGCAGACATAATGAAAAGGCATTAGCATGAAAAATAGTTTTTGGACCGCACGTACGCTTCCAAACGCGCGGAGAGCTGAGGGGCGCTGACTCTCGAGGAGCCACACGCCATGCCATCCCACGCTTTCACTCCCCTTGCTCCGAGCGGTCACAATGTGGCAGGGGTCTCTTCGTACTGAGCTGTTGATAGCTTCAAAGTGTGCAACACAGACTGGACCACTGTCGTTCATTAGAGCTGGTGCCGGACAAATCCGCACCGCATAGCCCGTTAAGCACGGCCAGACGACCGCAAGCTCGTACTCCGGTGCACATCGTTATATATGTTCACGACGCGTCGTGCACGAACTAGCCACTGCAAGGCTCTTTGTCTTCCATGTACGTGGCGGTCAAAATATTACGGACCACGGGAGCGCGTGGCCGACAGCACCGAGGCGCCTTCTCACGGCTGCTTGCGAAGCTTTAGAGCGCGCACTGCGCAGGCGCATCCTTGTTTACCTGCCGGCCTGCTCGTTCGCTCGCTTCAAATGCGCGCGCACCAAAACGCCAGAGGAAGCGCAAGGTGCCGCTTCTGCAGTCGCCGCGGTTGCCCCGAGCGATTTGCACAAAGAAATCTTTGCTACTTGGCGAAACCTTCGTCTTGGTCTGGGCAAATTTTTCTTCAGCTTTCAAGATTTTTCTTTTTCATTTTTTAACCCATGTAACTTATTCTTGTATGTTCGTGCTACGAACCGGTCGATGCCAAGTTTTTCTTTCATAACGCATGTGAATGGGAGCAGGATAGTTGCACCGAGCACAAAAAAAGCAGCATGCATGAGTTCCGCGAATGGAAGCTGCTGGGTAATCTTATTACACATGGCAATTTGACACAAACTGACGCACAGCGTATTTTCCAAGCTGCGGAGCGTCTGGGAACAAAGCGTTGAGCGCGGCGCGCACCGAGCCCTGCGAGTGCAAGTTACGTATTTTCGTGACGATATCATCGCTTGGTGCTTCCCCGGTGACGGCAGAAGCGGCACCTTGCGCTTTCTCTGGCGTTCTGGTGCGTGCGCACTTGAAACGAGCGAACAAGCAGGCCGGCAGGTAAACAAGGACCCGTATGCCCAGTACGTGCTCCAGAGCTTCGCAAGCAGCCGCGAGAAGGCGCCTCGGCGCTGTCGGCCACGCGCTCCCGTGGTCCGCAATATTTTGACCACCACTGTACAGTTGCAAAATAAGCGCGCTGAAAAAAGAAAAAGAAATCTGATTTGGCTGCTACATGAAGCCATCTTACACTTGCCTACATTCTGGGCTCGAAGCGCTTCTAGACGCGCGCTGTCTCAACGCCGACATCAAGCTGCAGAAAATGTTCACGTGCCCGTTGTTTCGATGCGTTTGCGCCGTCTGCCCTTGCGCAGCCTGGTGAGCGCGCGCAGGCGCGCAGTCGGTTGCGTTTGAAAGCCTACGTGTGGTTCGGGCTTAGTTTATCACCACTACTACATTTGTGAAATGACTGCGTGGTGTGCGCCAGCTAACTCTGAATTTCTGTCTCTTTGCTGAAATAGGGCCGAAGATCCAGGTGCTTCCGTGGGCTCTGGCGGTCGCATCGTGCCTGGCAGTCGTCGGACTGCTTTTGGATAGACGCAACCTCCAGGAAGCGCTGTAAGGAATAACAAAACATCCTATGCCAAGGGCACTTCTGCAGGCATGAATATTGACTGCAGGGTCCTTTATTTGGTGGCCCTTTGAAACTGTAGCGTGAAAGAAAAGCCGCATGAGTACTCTAATGGTGTTTAACACGAAAGTGCTTTATGCCGGGGTCCATCAAGACATTCATAATGTATTTCCGTTACGGAAGTACGTCAGCAAAATGAACGTCATCAGATGGCAAAGAAAAAAAAGTGTAAGAAAAAGTCGCACCAATGACCTCTCGGTCCGCGACGATGGCTGGCGGGCGCTTAGCCCACTGAGCTACCACCAAACACATTGAATCGGAGGCTGACTCCGAGCTAGTGGTTCCCCGCTCCCTAAAAGAGTAACTCATATACCATGCACTCTAATTTACATCCAGAGCACCGAGATTCAGCGCACAACAACAATAAAGCTGAGGCAAAAACCAGTCAAAAAGACGCCGGACAAGGGAAAGAAGTGACACACACAACGACTGGACTAGCAACAGTGCTTTATTAGCTGACAGCACCTCCCAGAAGAACCACGGCGCATGCGCTAATCACGTAAAACCATAAAACCAAAACCCGAAACATGAAAAAAGCAAAAGCAGAAATTGGCCTACATAACGGCCAAGAATCTACCGACAGAGTGACAGGAACTCGCATTCCTTCTGTAGTAATGAAATGGACGTACTGCTTACACAATCATCGCGGTGCATGTTTATATGATACACTTCGAGGATTTCACGCTCCTCGTCAGCGTCATGTACCAACTGACCCAGGCTTGACGTTATAACAACAATAAAATTTCTAGGAGTTCTATTCCAAGAACAACTTTCTTGGTCTCCTCACATGGACGCGATAAAAAAAGATGTTTCCAGGAGAATCGGCATTTTAAATAGACTGAGATACTACGTCCCAACAAATTTCAAGCTACAAATTTACTGCGCTCTAGTACAATCACGACTAACATACTGCTTCTTGGTGTGGCTAACAACGACCGCCACAAACTTTAATTCTCTGTTGATATTACAAAAGCATCCTACACGTGCAATATCTAACACTCCCCTTTACGAAAGCGCTCGACCATATTTTAAAGTGTACAAAGTATTGCCTATAAAACTGTTATGCAGACATAAGTTATGTGTAGAGATATTACACCAGTAGAGACTAAATACATTATTATTCATGGACACATATTATGTGAAACAAACACCATACGACCTGCGAAAGAGCCTAATATACAAATATAGATCACGCTTGAACTACGGTGACCAACGACTAGCTTCACAAATTTCAGACATCTTAAACACCCAACTATACTACATTTACTGGAAGATGGAACTTCAGCTAGATCATTTAAAAAAATAACGAAAGAGTTTCTAGTTGAAGAAAGTGAGGCTTTTTTTATTTTTAAAATTTGCGTTTATTGATGTTTTGTATTTGTTACACCTTGTTCATTATTGTCCCTTTGCCTGTTGTCTATTATACTCTAATTTGTCTTGTAGAGCAACTTGATGCCCTAGTCAAGATGTCTCTTGTTATTTATTTGATAGAAAACATGCATTTGTTTGTATTTGCCACCACTCGAATAAGGACTCTGTTTTTATTTCTATGTTTTTAGTCATACTTCTGGAAGTTCTGTTCGACTATGGTACCCGTGTAAGATAACACGTGATGTTGTAATTTTCTGCGTACTGTACTTATGGTATGTTTTTGCTTTGCTGCCAGGGTGGCACGACGAAGTGAGGCATTTACTTTGCCTTTAGTCGTGTCCCCCAAGGCAATCTTGTTCAATTTTGCCTTGAATAAAGCAAACCAAACCAAACCAAACATTGACATTGGCTTAACAGGCGTTGGCCTAACCGTTTCATAATGCCTAACATATAACGTATGCTACAAGAGCACGCCTTTTATCTTTAACACTTTCCTCCTCAGTGCTTTTGGATAGATGGATGGATGCTATGAGTGTCCCCTTTATAAAGGGACGGTGACATGTGTGCCACAAGGCTGAGAAAAAAAAAATTCGTTGCCACCGCAATTAGCTAGGGCAACGCGCCATTGCTCGACCGTCCCATTCGGCGCGTTTCCAATAGGTGGAGTGTTATTTGGTGAACGCTCTAACACACCGCGAGGTGGCGGCTTTAGCCCAAGCCTCGCTCATAGCATCCATCCATATAGAAAAATAGCTCTCCGACGCCGTCGGAAGGCGGTGTCGTCGTACACGCCATACATATCGCTCGTTTGCCGTTCGGCGCCGTTGTGGCGCCAATGTCCTGGCTCGGTCGCCGACGCAGCCAGCAGGGCTGGTGGGGCTGGCGCGGCGCCTCCGCCTCCTCTCTCAGTCTGCGCGGTCTTTTGGAATGCGTTGCGGTTGCGCGGATTGCGTCAGTTGCCTGTCTTGTAGTTTTGTGTTCTGGTGAACATGCGCATTTTCGGTTGGCGGCGACGCCAGGCTCCGTGCTCGAAGTGACGCTCGGAGGCTGGAATATTCATGGAGCTGCGGACACTGACAACGTGCGCCTGTTAACGGTGAGTGTACTGCTTTCGTAGGTTCTAATTTACAGCTTTATCTGGGTGTCTGCAGCAGCTACGCGGGAGCAGGTTGCCAGCCATTTCCAACAGCAGGCTGCTTCCACGGGGCTGTGGCAGATGCCAAACTAAAACTGTCAGTTAACGAGTTGACAACGTTATGCGCGTTGCTGTGCAAGCTCCCATAAAATGAGCTATCTAAACAATTATCAAGGGGCATTGGTTACTGATCGCTGGTTCTGCCTGCACTGCTGATGGTGCAAGATGTCGTTTTCAGATGCGCTTTAGTCTACTTCATAATAACATTATCATCGACATTGAGTGTGCTGCATGCTTCCGCGCGTGGTAACATGAAAAAAGTGTGTCTACAGGACACCTAGACGCACTATATGTAATGGTATTTTTTGGCTTAAAGGCGTTAGTTTAAGATACAGATATAGTACAATGTTTCCAGCGCGTACGCTGTAGTCACCTAAGTTGGACACGCCTCGCCGGTAAGGTGAAAAGCTCGATACATTCGACGGCACGCGTTGTGGCGGCCGCCGCTGTGCAGTGCACTCTTTTCCCTCGTTTCTGTTTGTGGTTTTCGTGGTTTGCCTACATCTGCGATGATGTTTGACGTTATAACAGAATCGAGTGAGTGTACGTGACTGTTGGAGATATGTGCGGTAATTCTAGCATATGACATGTCTGGTCTCGACGTAGACGGCGCCCACGCGCGCTGGGTGTCGTTTGGGCGCTCTTACTCGCATGCGTTTATCTGAGTAGTTAGGATGGGTTACGTTTGTAAAACGAACGGTCAGTGACCGCTCGCCACATGCTCCTGACTGCCGGAGGATGTGCTTGGCTGTCGGAGTATGCCGGCGCAAAGCCGGGCTTATTCTGAAAGCAAATTTTGAAGCTATTTCTCAGAAAAGAACTGCTTTCATTCCTGCATAGCTAGCGCCTATTGCGAGGTTCCCGCCTTCTTTTACGCGAGAATTTCTTTTCGTTGTAAAATTATTTAAAACGAAACACTCGTGTCAGACGTGTGCACAGTAACGCTGTGTTGAACAAAGGGTGGTTTTAAATACAAATAATCAGTGTGTGTGTGGGCTTTTCCTAGAATTCCGGATCGCTTCTCCCGCCTCTTCACTCCAATTGACAGCCACACTCGGGGAAATGAAGGTGTCGCTATGGTCTGGCGCCTCACCTCTCGTGATGGGAAAATCAACAGCGGCGTTCGGCCTGTCAAACGGGTAGTCGGTCCTACATTTCCTTTGGCTGCACAATACGACATAGGAAAAGAGCTGAGTGGCACCCACGCAAAGGAGCCTAAACCAATTTCGTTTGTTGTTTAAAAGAGGCTCACATCATCTTGTGCTGCAAGTTTGTCGCCAAGTGACGTGTTACAAAAACTACTATTTGCAAGTTGTGTTTTACGTGATAACGGCAAAAAACTTGGTTCCTTACCATGCCTGTTTGCATTTGCTGTTTTGTTGTGAGCCTTTTGTCACGAGGCTGTTAAATTAACGAGCTCTCATGTAGGTTCCTGTAACCACAATTGATGACGCAAGCGTCATCAGAAAGGAGAGACGAGACCATTTGCGCCGAAATACAAGCCGAAAACTCAACACTCAGTATATTTGAATAACCGGAATAAAGATAAGAGTGATAGAAAAAGGCACAGATGACGCAAAAGAAAGAAAAAACGCCAGGCCTGCGCTAAAACCGCAGCACAGTCACAGCGAAAGCTGGAAGAGCGGCGTTTCTAGAGCCCGTTAAGCTCTCCTGGGGCTACAATACAAGTACACTATAAAGGTACCCACTACGCCATAAATCACAATTTTTGTGAAGTTTGGAAGCACCTGCTAAGCCATTATTCTTCATTCTGCGCAGAAGCGAGGCACCAGCTACACGTCAGTAAGGCATTATGTGCACTTTGTTCACGCGACGACTGATGACGATGAAGAATTATGGCTCAGCCCTTTGTAATGGGTTGGAATCTTTAAACGGCCCACCAGGTATGTAATTTGCATTGGGTGACGCCCGGTCGCTATTTCCCTTTTCCGTCATGCTGTATAACATACGTTGACGTGGGAAAGAGACGGGGGGGGGAGCGAAAAACTTTACTGAGACCCCGAGGAAATGGATCATACGCTTATGGGCTTCCTTGGCAACCAATACAAGTGCCCTTGCGAGGAACCCACTACGCTATAAATCATTGTAATTTTACTGAGACCCAGAGGAAGTGTATCATGCGCTTATAGGCTTCCTTGGCAACCAATTCAAGTGCACTTGCGAGGAACCCACTACGCTATAAATAATTGTAATTTTTGAGAAGTAGGCCAGCAGGCACTCTGCCATTTTTTTCATTCTACGGAGAGCGTTGGTACCTGCTAAACCCATGTAAGGCATTATGCGCACTTTGTTGATGCTGTGCCTGATGATGAAGAATTATGGCAGGGTCCTTTGTAATGGGTTGGAAGCATTCAACAACCTGCTCGTTGCGCAATTCGCATTGTGTGACGCCTGGTTACAGAATTCGCGTTGTGCTACGCTTGGTGCTTATTTTACTCTTCTACCACGCTATATTGCATATGCTAATGTGGTTCCTTCCCGACATGAAGCCTGTACAGGGCCTTTTAGCAAAGCAGCTTCAAGCACCGGCATGGCTCAGAGGTTGAATACTGGGCTCCCACGCAGAGGACCCAGGTTCGAACCTCGTTCCATCCTGGAATTTTTTTCTTATTTAGTTTTTTTTTTCTTATTTCGAGCGATACTGGTTACGGACACCGGCGGCGGCGGCGGACAACTACGGCGCCAAAAACGGCCGGTGAAATGATCTCATAACAGCTTTCGCTGTAAAAAAGTTGAGAGAACTACGAAACGATTAGGAGACGCTAACAGTACACATAAAAGTTCAGAAGAAAAATACTGTCACTGTTCAGTAAACGCAGACCTACAGAAGAGACGCAGTAGTGCAGACGGCGATGCTGGAAGAAGTGGTAGGGACGCTCTCATGCTTGGATGAAGGCGCCGCACGGAGGGAAAGTAGCGTCGGGCGAATCGAGGTCAGCAACCTTTCGGCGTTCGTCCACAGACGCTTGGAAACGGAGACGTAGGTGCGCCTGGCCAACGCCAGACGATTGAAGAACCTTGGGTTTGTGTCCAGCCCGCAGTGGCCTCGAAGCAGGAACCTGCCGGCCGCCACTCCCACGCCCTGGTGACGTTCTTCTCTTGGCCACGTCTCCGCTAGGTCTGCTCGGTCTTCCGTTTACACCCGTGGCACTCTTCTTCTGACTAGCGTGGAAGGTCCTCATTGGTTTGGAAAAGTCACGCTCACACGTGCGGCTGCCACGCGTCATTCTCGTCCTCTTCTTCAGATTATGCTGGTTGTGTCGCGCACTTTTTTAAACGCGCACTTGCACATCACACCTTCATTATGTCTGTGTGAACCACTTATTACGTAGCTTTTGCAAACATGTACTGTAATTTCATTTTCTCATCATAATAGCACGTTCTGCTTTTCAGATACCGTTTTTCATGGTGCTCACGCAGAAGAGGAGCGACAACCTAGCAAGTCACAAGTCTGATACCTCCAGCCGTCACCACTTTTTGATTTATTCTTAATCATAAGGAATAAATATTGAAACGTGATGCCGATTTTTGCAGTTTATTTGGCACAATATTACTCCATGTACATCAGTCGCGCATTTTAGTTGGCTATACTAATGCAAGCATGTAAATAAGGAATACCTCAACTTGTTAATTGGAAATCACAGACCATCTTTTCGCATTTTCAATATTACTTCGCTGGAAAAGGTGCCTTGTTTTGACGAGTTTTATTGAAATAATGCTAAAATTCAACTATGATTTTTTGCAGATGTCGTGTGTATTATTGGACTTCCTAAAATGAATACTTCACTAATTTCAACAGTAGTCGCGCAAACGTAGAGCAAGTGTCGAATGAGTAACCTCAAATATTGTGGAGTCGCTTGAAGCTTCGGTGTGGGTCATTAGACTCCCGTAGGAGTGTTAACGGGACTCCCTCATAAATGGTAATGTCATTCTTTGGATAAGAGTCCTTCCACTCTTCCTGGAGGTTAAGGGCACTCTTCTAGAGCGCGCCGACTCTTACCCACCAAGAAAGTCACCGTGACTCTTTAAAGAGAGTCGTGTACTTGGCAAATTAGAACTCTCCGAAAAGGGTCGGCTATACACTTTTTTTTCTTATAGTGTGGAGGGAAGACAGGAAGCTCGTCGCGCTTGTCTTCGCGTTTCACGACGCTTTGAAGGATCGCATATTGAGTATCAGTGTTTCCTATCTGATAGTTTATGCCATCTTTGCGCGGGATTCACCATATGCGGTGTCCAGCTATACCTTGACAACTTCAGCTACTGCGAGGGTTAAATCATGATCATGGGCGCTAATCCTCGGTACGGAGATGTGCCACTAGGCGTCAATGGGAGTGCGTCTATATCGAGCGGTTCTACATCTTCCAAACAACAATAGACATTATGGAAGCTCTCATATATACAAATGCGCTATAAACAGTTAACTACTTCTGTGAGGTCTTCTGTTATACCGATTCCTATAACGGAGGGATCAGCGATCTTTTTATTTGTTCTAGCACAGCAGTCTCGTTTTCTCCAAGTTTTTGGGGAGGGGCTGCCCCCTATTTCTGTGTTGACGGCGGATCTGGTCAATGATTTGCTTTTTCTCCTATCACCCAGCTATAGTATGGCGCAAAGCAGCATACGCAAGGATCTGCCGTTGCGTTCTGCGCATTGCAGTTGCCGCGTCGGCATGGCGCCACTGTTTTTCGTGTATTATTTTTTTCTTTCGAATGTCATATGAGGACGAGTCAGCCGAGATAGGCAATATGTTACGCTGCAAAAGAAAGTGCGGGACCATTTCTACATACCGATCCCTAACAACAGTTCAGTTGGCGCTGGCGTTATCGTCTCGCTCCCTCCCGCTATCGAAAGACAAGCTTGTTTTACGCAGTTCTTGTCTTAGTGTTAACGTTAAGACGCGCGCTGGTTTGCGCTTTGATGGAATAACTCTGTCTCGGGTACCTTAAAAGGCCCCTAAACCACCTCCGATTTTTTTTTACATTTCAAGTAAACGCGCGCACCTAGTGCAGAATGCCTGCTGACCCGAAGGTCGCGAGATCAATCCCGGCTGCGGCGGCTTCATTTTCGATGGAGGCGGAAATGTTTGAGACCCGTGTGCTTAGATTTAGGTGCACGTTAAAAAACCCCAGGTGGTCTAAATTTCCGGAGCCCTCATAATCATATCGTGGTTTTGGGACGTTAAACCCCAGATATTATTATTAGTGCAGAATGCCGTCACGATCAACAATGCCAAATGCGGCAGCGTTACGAACAAACTTGTGTTCACTTGCGCAAGAGGCCTTCTCCCGGAGGAAGTCCTTAGGTGAAACGACAAAGCCACCTTCCTTTGTTCGTTCAACAGCGAAGCCTCCCAAGGTAAAAGCCATGCTGCATCTTTGTGCAAGGAACTAAATTTGGGCCAGCTAGCAAAATCTACTGGTGAGTGTAAAGGTTACCCTTGAGGTTTTTTTCTCGGTAAAGACACACAAGCCTGAAAGGCCGTTCAGGTGTATTGTTACTGAAATGGGCACCTGGCAACTCAGGTTAGTCCCTTCTTGCTTAAGCACCTAAATGAGCTTTACTTTGATGACCCGTTTTCCACAATAAACTTCAGCCGTGGTCGCTGATTTTTTGAGCGGTACAAGTGGTTTTGGGGTATGCCTTCAGTATCGATGTCGAGGATTTATTTTATTCAGCACCTCTCGATGAACTTCTTCCTTGCGTTAGAGAATGTACTGATGACAACGGTAGCACTCTTGTGGTTTATCAATCGACAATTTGTTGTCTCTACTCGAATGTTACTTCAGTGACATTTATTTCTTTTAATGACTCTATGCACAGCGCAAATGCATTTTCATTGGTTCTTGAGTAGCTCCTGATCTATGCAGCATCTTTCTCTCATCTATTGACCAGGCACTTGCTAGAAACCTCACCTCGGATCTTTGTCCCAAAGGTTTTAGATACGTTGACGATTTGTTTTGTATTTCTAAGCACCCCTAACGCTTTGAACGCTTGTGACGATGTAAATAATGTTTTATGAGCTCTTATACAGCATGGTAAAGACTTGACTTTTACGCACGAGCTACCTCAAGACAATCATTTGCAGTTTTTCGACATCAACCCGTCATTAAACGCTACACAATCGTGCTGGATGTACAGCCCCCGTACACGTAAGGACCTCGTGCTTTACGAATCTGCACACACGAAAACCGTGAAAAGAGCCATTGCGACAAGGTGTCTCCGGTCCGCGTTGATGAAGTCGTGCGAGCACACCATGGACGACAGTTTTCAGGTGCAAAAAGCCAAGCTTTTATGCGAAAAGATACACGCCCGGCCAGTTCTGCGTTGCATAGTGGGCGTTGTTTGTCAAATTCTGTTGAGCTGTGGCAAGTCGTACATAGGCCAACAGGCCGCTGTGGTAACGATCGCCTTAGGGAGCATATATTATCAATTGAGAATGGTGTGCGTTCACACCTGCAGTTCTATTGTGCTTCGTGCGGATGCGCACCACTGTTGGGAGAAACTCGTGTGATTGGACGAAGCAGGGAAAGGTTAGCACGTGAATTGCTTGAGGCATACTACATTCAGAACAAAGGGTATGAATGCGTCAGTGACTCTTCGATCACTTTGTACAAGAGGGAATACCTGTTTTTATATGGCGCTGTGCGACACGTTTTTTTGTTTGTGCTATGTGAAAATCGCTTGCGCTGCGCCCCCTCTTCGCATATCTGGAAGCATATATATTTGGGTGATGTGAGAAAAATAAACTAGTTGAAAGTCTGGGGCCCTATCCTGTCGTCTTTGTTTCCGTGCTTGTCTCAGTTGCGCCACAAAAATTTTATTAAGCTATGCACCAACTCGCCCAATGTCACACTGTGCTAAAGCATATTTCTCTTTTCTTCCTTTCATTCCAGGAGAAGAGCTCACGCTCGAGAACGATCCATTCGTAAGTCTATAGAGTTCTTCCTCATAATCGAGGCTATAGACCTTTTCAACGGAGAGATGGATTACCTCCTTGCCGGACTGTTGCACTGGGGTAGAAAAGCTGACGTGACACTCTCGGCAGTGCTAAATGCATTTTTGGGGTCACACGTATTAACAGGCTCCCAGAGAGGATCACGGCGGCCGAAAGAGGGACCCGCCGCGTGACGCCGTTTATGCCGTTAACGAGATAGCCGTTGATGTTCGCACCGTCTACACTAGGATGAGGCAACATCGTTTGCGTGAAGTAGTCGTCAGATTGCGCCGAGGGGTGATCACCACCGCATTTTGCAACTTAATGATGCACCTATTGCGCTCGGGGTCAGGCAGCGACTTTGCGTATTCGCTGAGCTGCATCTTTCACTGCATAACGTCCCCTATACTTTCCGTGGCATTGTTATCTGTTAGTTCTCATTATTATTCTGTCTAACAAAGGTAAACGAGCCCTTTCAAGTAACCTTCTTTCCATCATTCACTGCAGTAACACGGCAGAGCGAAAGGATCGGCTACATTATGAACACGGCGCAACAACGTGCTGCTGCCTGGGCACTTTAACCAGTCCATGCAGCACGCGGTAGTAGAGGAAATGTCCAACGCCGCAGCAATGTAAATGCAACACACGAGGGCACAGAAGCCCAGGAAGCACCACACAACACCCATTACATAAACACAGCAACCACAGTGGCAAGCATGGGTCGTCTGCTGGGTGACAACCTCAAGAATGGCGCCCGGCCCGGCGCACCACAGCTCCGCATTGCGGCTCAGTTTCGGTGCGTACAGTTGAACCTCGATTTAACGAAGTGATCGGGACCCGCGAACTTTTTTGTTGAATCGGGAACTTCGCAAAGCCGAGAGAATGCCAAATTTCGTTCAAGCGAACGAAAAATTTATTGCCTAGTGAAAAAAAGTCAGTTTCGCCGCAACGGCGAAGCAATGAATGCGATAGCAATAAATTGTAATGTAACGCAAAGAACGGAAAGCAGCTCGAAATTGCCAGCGCGTCGCTCGAGCCCAAAGGACGCACGAAAAGAACGCACACAAGACGAGCGCGAACTAATGCGTCACAGCTCGACACTTGAAGCGCACTGCTCAAACATAAAGCAGGGCGCACGAAACGAACGAACTGGTAGACACAAGACGAGCGCGAACTAATTGTCACAGTTGTTACTTATTTCTATTTGAACAGTGCGCTCCTTTCGCAAACGCGGCCGCTACAGCGAGCGAAGCGAAGCACCCCACCGACCGCCCCTTCTTTCCTCGAGATAAGCGCACGAAAGCGACCACGCCCTGTAGATCGAAGAGGAGCGGCGTTCGCAGAAGCGGGGCGACGATCTGTAATGCGTGCCACACGCGCGCACGTCGCGCCATCTATGTGGCCACTACGAAAGCATGCTGAATTACATGCTGTATATAAATAGCTCGCCGTTAGCAGGCTGAAAGACGGTGCTGTCGTGGACTAACGTCTAACGCGGTGGGCTCCAAATCGAGAGGTCGCCCGTTCGAATCCGCGCGTCGAAAAGAATTTCTGAATCATTTTTCTTTGTGGTTTTTCTATATATATACATACTTATACAAATACGGTGAATGACGGCGACGGGGACGGATATTTTCCAGCCGAGACTGCCCATATAATTGCTATCGCAATAAAATATCGTGAGTTTCAGCAGGAGCACAGAATCCTCGTAGCTAGCCAGTGAAATGCCAGCGTCCTCGGCCCTCTCGTGCGCCCCAGCAAACCGCCTCAGAAGGTCGAGGGCATCCATCACCTGACTCGGTGTGGGTACGGGAGCTTCGACAGTAGTATCCGGATCGCTCGCATCTAGAGACTCCTCTTTTGCGCCGGAAACAAGCTGCCCTATCTCCTCGTCGTCAAGAAGTGCTGCTGGGTGAGTGTCCGCGTCGGCGATCACGAAGTCGTCGAAGTTATGATCTGCGAGGAGCTCGTCACGGCGACGAAGCTGTTCCCAACAACTGGTCGACGCCTCTTCCTGCTCGTATTGCGGGCTTGTGGAGCCCGGCGCAGCCTGACAGCACACTGCCAGGCTCCGTCTAGAATTTATGGCGTCCAGAATGTCTGGCAGCACACTGCCAGACATTATAGACGCCATAAATTTGAAAAAACCTCTTTGTTTTATGGACATTTTTTTCCGGAATGCTTATGTTAAAGTGGGTTTGGCGGCGAAGTTTGTTCCGATATTTCGAGTTCGTAAAAATATTAGGCCTATGGGCAACTGCGGGGGAATCCAAATTTGTTTGTTAAATTGGGCAATTCGTAAGATCGCCTTACGTACAGCCGAGTTTCAACTGTACTTCCTATACAGTAGCTCTACTGGAAAAGGGAGTGCCTTAACCACGAGTGAGAAAGGAGGAGAAGTACGTTAATAATTCCGTTCCGTATTTGCATAACATGATATTCGGGGTTGGGACGTCGGGAGAGCTTGCGTGGGCGACTCTCGATAAGCCATGGAAAGAGAAGGCGGTGTGCCCGTCGAGCTCCCTGCCGTTTGGTAAAAAAGCAAGCCTTGGGTTTTGCACATGAGATTAAGGCTTTCCACGAAAGCCTTAAATGCCTCATTAAACTGGAAAGTTGGCCGTCGGCGGTAATTTCATGTAAACCAGTTGAGGTGCCTCCGATGTTTGAGGCAGTGCAAAACCACATTAGATGCAGAAAGCTTTCGAACGGTGGCCAGGGCAAGATCAATACATCGACTGAGACAAAAAACAAGATAGTTTCGGCCATCGAGTCGTCTTAAGCGAATGCGTAAGAGACCGCGTGTTTTTCTGGAAGGCTGGACGATAGGCTTTTTTGGTAAAGCATAGTAAAAAAGATGTTAAACTTTAGCGAAGGACAATTTAGAAGACGAACGCAACAGGGCTACTCGTGGTGCGCAATTTTTCTTCGTTTTTTTGGACGTCAGCCAGATTTGCTTAGCCTGCATCATACAACAGTTGCCCTTTCCTGATATTTTCATGTGTGTGCATGATGTGAAAAAGCGAAATCATGGATGCTCTTGTCGTAACTGAATGCCAATGATTGAGCCGATGCAGATGAAAACTCCCTCGAAGAACGCCTAGCAGACTGCAAGCTGACCATGTTGTTGCGCAATTACATTGCGCAATATATATATATATATATATATATATATATATATATATATATATATATATATATATATATATATATATATATATATATACAGGGTGTCCCAGCTATCTTTAGCCAAGGGTTAAAAAATACAATATTAGAAGCAGGCGAGTGAAATTAGTTGCAAATTGCTGACAGCCACCTTGCGCACAACAGACAATTTTTTTGTAATTAACTAATTTGTTAATTAGGACGATTTAACTAAATTGCTAAATATTGAGCTCCGCCGCAGTCAGCGGCAAACCGTGGCCTGCTGCTAACCACTTCTTATTCTTCTAATCGGCAGGATACCCAGTCACCTTCGTATCAGTGCGTGGTGGATCGTTCATCTGCGGAGCCTACTTTCGTCTCGGAATACGCGTCGACGCATGCGCTGGGCTGCTATCGTGGACGTCTTGAGCTGTGTGCCGCCACCCCCATTACCGTTGAAGTCACCGATGCTGGAGCCTTCGTCCTCCTGGCGTCGACTGTGGTGTACTTAAACCCTGCTTCTGCCACACCCCTGTGCAGTCAGCGGCAAACCGTGGCCTGCTGCTAACCACTTCTTATTCTTCTAATCGGCAGGATACCCAGTCACCTTCGTATCAGTGCGTGGTGGATCGTTCATCTGCGGAGCCTACTTTCGTCTCGGAATACGCGTCGACGCATGCGCTGGGCTGCTATCGTGGACGTCTTGAGCTGTGTGCCGCCACCCCCATTACCGTTGAAGTCACCGATGCTGGAGCCTTCGTCCTCCTGGCGTCGACTGTGGTGTACTTAAACCCTGCTTCTGCCACACCCCTGTGCAGTCAGCGGCAAACCGTGGCCTGCTGCTAACCACTTCTTATTCTTCTAATCGGCAGGTGAGCTTTTGGTATCGACCTGTTTCTATTTTGTCATACATATCTTTGTTTGCCGCTGACTGCACCAAGATGTCAAATAGTTGTGCCCTGTGCTCCCAGTTGCTGCCAACGGATGGCAAATTTGTGACGTGTATGTTGTGTAAGCGAGGGTATCACCTTGGCAAAAATTGTTCCGCGATTGCTGAGGGTACCTACACTAAGATGTCAATTGAGAGGCGTGAAGCTTGGTCGTGTCAGGCTTGCAAACAATCTGGAGCGGCGACAAGTGATGCTTCGTTCTCCCATCAATTGACATCAGTAAGCCAAAAACTCGATCAGCTTACAACAACAGTCGGAGCGCTTGTGGTTAAAGTAGAGGAATTACTATCGTTCAAATCCACGGCAGAAAGGCTGGCTGAGACTGTAGGAGAAGTACAAAAGTCTATCGAATTCCTCTCTGCGAAGTATGACTCCGTTCTCTCCACTGTATCGGATAGCCAAGCTGAAGTTGGTGAACTTCGGGCTCAGTGCGAGTCACTGTCCACAACCGTTTCTGCTCAGGATGCAACCATCCACACCATGAACACCGAAATCAATGCCCTTGAACAATATACCAGGAGATGCAACTTTGAGATACATGGTTTGCCCATCGAGCGCAACGAGAACCTCATGTCTATACTTGGCAGGGTGGCAGAGAGTCTAGGTATAGAATTTCAGCCTTCGGATGTCGCAGTTGTTCACAGGCTGCCAGCTCGCAGGGATAGCATTCCGGCTATCATTGTTCAAGCACACACCGTTGCAATCAAACAAAAATGGCTGGATGCTCGCAAAGGTCTCCCAAAACTTGTGTTGGATGGTATGGATCCGAATACTCGCCTTTATTTCAATGATAATTTGACTCGTTTTAATCGGGATTTGTTTCGTCAAGCTCGCATGAGAGGAAGGGAAAAAGAATATAAGTTTGTCTGGACACGCGATGGAAAGGTGCTGGCGAGAAAGATGGAAGGCTCTCCTCTCGTCCGCATCGATACTCTAATGGATCTCGAGAAACTTATCTAAATATGGGCATTTCCAACACACCCTCATTTGGTAGCTTTTCAGAAGCCCATAACTTCATTTTGAGTTCTAATAATGCATTAACAGCTATTCATGTTAATATCCGCAGCATCCGGAAACACTGGAATCATTTCTGTGCGCTGATCTCTCCTTTCGTGTCTATTTGTGACATATTTGTGCTGACTGAAATTAATGCCTCCGCTGAATGCATTTCGTCGTATTCCATTCCCGGTTATCAACTGTTTTCATACACGCGCTCGCTGCGCAGGGGAGGGGGTGTGGCCGTATTTGTAAAAGACGCATGGTCGGTATCAAGGTTAACGCTTTCATTTTCGCATGCAGAAGTGGTCGCTTTGCGCCTATGCGCTGCTGAGTTATCGGCAACTATATTGTCGCTCTACCGGCCCCCATGCTGCAATGTCCGATTGTTCTTATCAGAACTTGATGCAGCGCTATCATCCCATTCTCTTGACGACAACGTGCTTGTGCTGGGCGACATCAATATTGATACCCTTCGCCCTGCTGTGCCACTGGTTGCTGATTATCTTGACCTTTTATCGAAATGGGGTTTGGAAGGTGCTATACATCTACCGACACGTGAAGAATTTCTATCGGGAAAACTGGTGAAATCGTGCATTGACCACATTAATGTCCGTTGTTCTAATCTTATTACACAGGCAGCAGTCGTTGAAACCAAGGTCGCTGATCATTATTTTATCTGCTGTAGTCTTGTAAACTGCTCGAAACCTCCAAAAAAAGGCAGTACAAAAAAAGAAATTTCCATTGTACATCCAAAGCTTTTCGACGACTGTATTACAAAGCATGACTGGCACTCTGTATTATGCACTGTCTCCCCAGCCAATTTATACGATTATTTTGTTCAGATACTCGATAACTACAGGAAAAAATGTACCCGCTGTGTAAAGATACGATTACGCCGAGAAGAGAACAAATGGCTGTCGCCACAAATATTAGCTGCAATCAAGGAGAAAGACCTTTTGTGGACCCAAGCGAAACGGGCTCCGAACCAACCTGAGTTGCACCAAAAATTTAAACTATGTAGGAATCGAGTGAACGCCATGATCCGATGGGCCAAGAGAAATCACCTACGTGGAAAATTTAGCGAAGCTCACTCGAACATGAAAAAGACTTGGTCTCTAATAAATGAATTAAGAGGCGTATCTAAACGTGATGGCCATCAGTTATCGCTTCTCTCGCACTTTGCAGATGATGGAATCACTGTTGCGAATGAATTCAATACTTTCTTTTCACGCGTCTCTGGTATTGTTAAACCACACCCCGAAGTATGTACTCTAAAATACAGCGCATGCAAATCAGCGTATCTTCCTTCTATTTCAGAATGTGACCTCAAATCAATCCTTTTCAACTTAAAATCTAATAAATCACCTGGCATTGACGGAATATCAGTAGATGAGTTACGCAGAAACTTTAATGCTATTAAGTGTGTATTATTAACATTGCTCAACCATATCGTTGACACTGGAATTATCCCAGCAGAAATGAAAAAGGCCCTTGTGATACCGTTGTTCAAGGGTGCTGCACGAAATAAGCATGAAAATTACCGTCCCATCTCTATTTTACCTTGCATCTCTCAATACTGGAAAAACACATCTTGCAAGCTATGTTCACGTACCTTGATGCCAATAACGTTATATCAAATGCGCAATATGGTTTTATACCAGGTAAAGGCACACAGGACCTCCTAGAGGATATTTCAGACCTTATAAATTCTGCTTTCGAAGCAAACCAGGTTGTATGTGCTCTATTCGTGGATGTCAGCAAAGCTTTTGATAGTGTGTGTCATAGTCTACTATTAACAAAACTCTCATTGATAGGATTTCGTGGGCCTTTTTTAAAATTACTTACCAACTTTTTAGACGGTAGAGCACAGCTAGTATCCATAGGACAGTACCGCAGCAATATAACCTCTATAAAAGCCGGAGTGCCCCAGGGATCAATATTAAGCCCACTACTTTTCAACTTATATGTCAATGATCTCGTCGCGGCTGTGTCTACTTGCATATTTCAATACGCTGACGACACTGTCATTTTGTCTCGGCATTCCCGTTTTCCAGAAGCAGTTTCCCTTCTGCAAGATTCTACGATACATATGATGAACTGGTTCGCCAATAATGTGATTAATGTAAACGTCTCTAAAACACAGCTCATTTGTTTCCATAACCCACTAAAAAAAGTTAGTTTAAGCGTCCCATTGCTGGCTCACTGTTCGTCTTGCTCTCCGTGTTCTTGTACACCTGTTCCATATGTTTCATCTGTTAAATACCTTGGGGTATTTCTTGACAGTGACTTCGCCTGGAATTCTCACCTGGCGTATGTTTGTTCAAGGCTCAGGGCAGTCTCTCGTACATTATACACTATGAGATACTATACACCACTATCTATTCGCAAAATGATACTGAAAGCCTTAGGTTATAGTGTTCTTCGGTATGGTGTTACGGCGTTCGGTCACTGCGCGATTCGTTGGAAAAATAGAATAGACTCTATACTTCGTACAATTTTGAAAGTGATTAGTTATGATTTAAGACTGCCCTCAGGCACAGACCTTTTTAAATCATTACGATGCTCCAACTTTGATGCCCTTCTGACTGAGACAGCTGTCCTAAGGCATTTTTGGTCTAACAAGTTTAAAGTTCCTTACGTCCCTACACGCTGCCTCCGACCTAAAAACCGTTTTCGAGTGATTCGCTGCTCCACCAGATACGGTCAGCGCACTCGTAGCTACTTTATACCGTCTCGCCTTAATCAACTACCCCCGAGTGTCTTCCGTGCAAAAACAAAATTCAAGCTTAAGCAACTTCTACGTCGTATCAATCTTTAACTACTTCGTGATGTCTTTACTTTTCATTCGGTAAATGCCGTTGCGGTATCAAAACCTTAAGGTAACCATGTATTTCAGGCTGCGCATAGCTGTGGGTGTATTAAAGGCATTTTATTTTTTTTTTCTCTACAGGTTTGAATGATGTTACATTGCTTTATCATGTGTTCTTTCGTTTTTCGTGGTTTTCCCGCTTATTTTTTTTTTTTTTTTACATCACCGAAACTCTGATGGTCTTCTATTATTGTATGTTTGCCATTTACGAATGGTCAACTCATGTAAGGCTAGGTGACGTTATATGTATTACCATTAGTTTCATTTCTTCGTGCACTGCTGTACATGTGCGTCTATTGTTTGTATGTATGCGCGAAAAGATAAAAAAAAAGGTGTCTGCATTTAAGTGGTCCTATAGACAAATGAATTCCTGTTGTCTGCTGCCTGCCGGCTCTGCCCTTCAAGCCCAATGAGGCTTTGGCAGGCCAATTTTGTATCACATTGTTACTGTGCCAAATGTTAATAAAGTATTATTATTAAGTATTATTATTATTGACTTTAGGCGAGAAATGCTGCTTGCAAACTTTGAGAGCGTCTTCAGAAACCCCAATTGCATTATTTGCGATAAAGAAAGTGTCAGCTATACCATTTTTTCCAAGCTGCAAAGAAAGCCCGCGAAATACAAAAAGAACCACGTGACTAGCGCGCGCGCGCGCCGCGAGTATGCTGCCCTCAGCCGTCCGTGGTTTGAGCGAACGAAATCAGCTGCGGCCGCGACTCGCCGCCTCCGTCGCAGCGGTAGGGTGACATGTGGGCGGTGGTTTCTTCGCCCATTGCCAGCCACTTGGTGCGCGTGACGATGCAAGTTGTAGCAAGCGCGGGCCAAGAAACCACCTTTAACTTATCGGCCTACCGCTGCAACGGAGGCGGCGAGTCGCGGCCGCAGCTGATTTCGTTCGCTCAAACCACGGACGGCTGAGGGCAGCATACTCGCGGCGCGCGCGCGCGCTAGTCACGTGGTTCTTTTTGTATTTCGCGGCCTTTCTTTGCAGCTTGGAAAAAATGGTATAGGAGACACTTCCTTTATCGCAAATAATGCAATTGGGGTTTCTGAAGACGCTCTCATAGTTTGCAAGCAGAATTTCTCGCCTAAAGTCAATATTTAGCAAATTAGTTAAATCGTCCTAATTAACAAATTAGTTAATTACAATTGTCTGTAGTGCGCAAGGTGGCTGTCAGCAATTTGCAACTGATTTCACTCGCCTGCCTCTAATATAGTATTTTTAAACTCTTGGCTAAAAATAGCTGGGACACCCGGTATATGCATGTTCTTTTTGTCAGCATGTTCTTTTTATCATCAGCGAGATGGCGCGAAGGGTGTGCTTTAAAGGTCGTCGCCCCGCTTGTTTTGACCTGAGTTGTGATGTGCGCGCGCCTATTACCTGTACCACATGTACTTTGCCCTACTGGGCTTGGTAGCCCGCGCGCGCGCTTATCTCGCGACGGCCGGGGGGCCTTTGTACGTCTTGTGCTTTTACCGCAATGTTTGCGATGAAGTCACAGACCGCACGAAGGTTACTTGGCTCGCTGCAGCGGCCGCGTTTGCAAAAAGAGCGCGCTGCTCAAACGCAAAGTAAAGCCCTAACCATACATACGCGTTGAAGTTGAAGTTTATTGAAAATATATACATTTTTTATATACATTCGTTTTGCATTGTGATTGAACAATCAGAGGTCCCAAAGAAGGAACTGTCAGGGGGACCTCCTAACAAAAATTTAACAGAGGAATAGTTCAACAATCAGCAAAGAGTGGCGAAATTGCAGCAAAATATAGAAAAAAGTGTGCGAGAAAAAAAAAAGTATGGCAACATAAGTAATACTGACAATTTGCTGCAAACAAAGAAATAAAAAAAAACAATAAAGTCACAAATCGTTTAACAATTCAATTCTAAGACGTTTACAAAATGAGTGCATTGTGCATGATTTCAAATCAAAAGGTAGCTCGTTCCACAATGTTACATATGAAAATAATGTCGTCATTCGACCATAGTTTGTACGTACTTTAGGTAAAAGTAGATTACGGTTAGTTGAAAACCTTGTGTTGTCGGTATTAACAAGAGTGACATCAGAAAAAAAAACAGCGCGTCAGCGCGTAACCTGGAGACTCGACGCTGCGCCATCTCCCTATGAAGGGAGAGGGCGCGCGGCTGCACGATCCTGCGCGCCCTCTTCTCTCTTCATGGCGAGAGGGCGTGGCGCCGAGTCTAGACGCCATTCGTTAGCTCGCGTTCGTCCTGTGTGTGTTCTTTTCGTGCGTCCTTTCTGCTTGAGCAGGGCGATGCAAGTTTCGAGCTGCTTGCCGTTCTTCGCGTGACATTCCAATTCGCCCTTGCGGGGAAACTCGGACTTTTAACACGAAAATTTTTTATGCCGGGGTCCACAAGTACTTCTGGTACAGAATATGACGTTCATAAAATCGACGCCAACGGGTGAGAAAAAAAAGGAAAAGCGCCGCCGCTGGGAGTCGAACCCACGACGTCGGGGACGCGACGGTAAGCGCCCGACGATAAACCAACTAAGGTACCTGGTAGATGATGGACACTACACGAACGCGCCTGGTATCTTTCACGCATTCTTTCTCGCACGGTGCTCTCTGTTGGCGGTGTAGGTATCTGAGAGCCGCCATCCGTGAGAGCTGAAAAGAAGTAATGCGTCACAATCGGCACTTACTAGCGCTTACTCCGAGAGTTCGCGTGATATCCGAGGTCAAGGTTAAAGCGTCTCAATACCAGCGAGGGACACTGGCCGCGCTGGCGTCGCCGAGGCACCCTAGACGCAGTTATGTTCTTTGCCATTCGTTTCGTGTCAGCGTGCGGAAGCCTATCGGAGTAGTACAGCTTCCACATGCACCAACGGGATGTCTCTGCGGCCGGCTGCTTCGATAGCGAGAGCACCGACTAACAAAACTGCTACAATACGTGTGGCAGAAAGGACACGATTTCGACGGGCGAATGTCGTGCCTTGGTGGAGCGAGACAGAGGCCAGCGGGATGCACGCGTTTGATGCTCAAGCTAAAAACCTGTACAAACTAGGCGTTAACATGGGTGCATCCACGCCAATCGGTGCTATAGCTGCCAAACACGAATGGACATTGTGCAAGCTCTCATATATCACTACACGATTAGCAGTACTCTGTGTAGACGCGTTTCACTTTCGTGTTATAACGATTCCTATGACGGGGCGATCAGCCATATTTTTTAACACGAAAGTGCTTTATGCAGGGGTCCACCACGGATCCACTGACTCATTTCCGTTGCGGATATGACGTTGTAAAATATAAAGAATACCATATGGCAAAGAAAAAAAAAACTAGAAGAAAATGTTCCGTCACCGGGAGTCGAACTTACGACCGCTCGATCCCCAGCGCGGAGCGCGAAACGACTCCGCTACAGACGGCACGTTCTTCGTCGTACTAATGGCGCGCTATTTATATACACCATTTGCCGGTAGCGGTACTCAGAGATCGGGGTACATCAGCGTGTTGTTATCACTAGCGCGATGGCGCGCAGGGCCCGAAGGGCGTGCTTTAACGCTCGTCGCCCCAAGCGTTGAGATGACCGTGCGCCTCTACAGGGCGTGGTCGCTCGTGCGCGTGCGCTTATCTTGTTCCTCTTGCGCTCTCACCGCAAGTTGGCGTGTAAGTGGCACGAAGGTCACTTCGCTCACAGCAGCGTCCGCTTTTGCGAAAGGAGCGCGCTGCTCACTAGCAAATAAGTTACAACTGTGACAGTTCGCGCTTATCCTGTGTATACTTGTGCGTTCGTATCGTGAGTCCTCCTTTGTATTTGACCACCGCGCTTTACCTGTCGAGCTGTGACAGTTGTTAGATCGCGTTCATCCTTTGTATGTTCGTTCCGTGCGTCCTTTCTTTCTTCTGCAAGTTTCGAGCGGCTTGCAGTTCTTCGCGTGACATTACAACTTGTCGCTATAGCATTCATTCCTTCGCCCTCGGGGCGAAACAATGCACAACAAACGCTCAATTATGTCTGTGAAGACACGTTTTACTTTCGTGTTATACCGATTCCTATCACAGAGGGATCAGCCATATTGTTTTGTTATTTTGATCCCCCACTTGGTTGAAAATTATTGCAACATGTTACAACCGATTTTTGTTGTGCAGTGCGACAGTTCAGCAAGGAGCGAATCCAATAGATAAAAAGAATTGACGAGCTGGGAGACAGCTCTCGTTTGGGAAACCGTTCGACGATGTAGGCTAGCATGGCTACGTTGCTTGACTAAGTTTGTGTAAAATCGTTCTTGTGTGTGGTGGACCTCAAGGTCCGCCGGCTACCAGACTGTCGTTTAGAAAATTAGACGGCACGTCCGAACGAACACTTTTAATGGAACAAGAAGAAAGAAGAAAGATGGCTTCGTGCCCCCGAGCGAGCGGCAGCTCGTGAGGAGCAATCACGATGACGATAAAAGGTGGTCGACTATGTTGGGGAAGACGAAGTTACAACATCGTGCGCACATGCATGCAGTTATCCTCGGCGATAAGACAAGAAGCATGCACGAAAATGATTTCCTAGCCGGCGACACCGGCAAATGCAGTGGGCTCTCTAGAGACGTTAGACAAGTTTAATTGCCTGAAGCTTCGGGCTAAGAAAATAAGCAAGGAGAATATATTAGGACAGTATAAATGGCTTCAGAAATTTTTTAAAGAAAAAGATGGAGTTGTCACACTGGAGCAGAAAACGAACCTCTTTTCTACAGTCGCTCTGAGTGAGCCATGAAATTCAAGAAACGAATACAAGTAAGCCTTATATTCTGAACGAGCTACAGTCGTTAAAAGAAACACGTTCTTTGGACTGAACAAGCTTCGAAAGGCGTGCTCGAAGGAGTTAATGACAGCTCAAACACAGGATGAACAAATCAGGGCCCGTCTTCGCGTTTGTTCTGTCCCGTGTTTACGCTGTTAATCCGTTCTTATAGAGATATTATGGCATCCAGCAATGTGGGAGATCTTATTTAAACTAAAAAAGAGCCCCACTTCGGAATCCTTAAGCTCGCCGGTCCAATGGCACTATCACATTGTCACTTCCTTGTTTTGTGGTTCTTACGGTACTCTTTACCGGAGATATTAAAGCAATTAAAGTTCGTACAACTAAAACGCACTTTCATTCCTAAGCCCATCAGCTCTACCAAAAATCACAGCATATCCACGGGGTGAATGATGATGAGTGGGGCGAAGCTACGGAGGGAATCATCTGTAAACCGTGAAACTCTTCCGTGAAATGCGCCCAGTACATAATATAAAGAGTGTGAAACATCGTGTATATATTAAACATCAAACTTTTATTGTACTGTTGGTTTACGTGGTCCCTTCATTATCATTTGTGATCGGTGAAATGCAAGGAAGAAGTCCGCTCCCGAGCGAAAGAGCGACCGCATTCCCCGCTCGCCCTGTGCGAATTAAAGGCAAGGCTAGAGGGAAGACAGGACGCGCGTTCCACGACGCGAGGTCGGTAGCATGCCCAACGAAAGCCAACGGAACGCGATCGTGCAAGTGCTCCGGTTTCGCATCGCCTCATGGTTTCATTTAGCGTCCCAAAACCAAATATATTGCTCAAGGTGTGCCTTGCGTTTTTCGTAGAAATAATTTCTTTATCATGTACATTAAGACGAAAAGTTGAAAGCTCACTAGAGTGTATCGCCCGCAAAGTATGTCTTTTAGTGTGATTTAACTCTCGTACGGCAGGGTCCTCGCGCCGTTGCCGGTCCACCTCGCCCGTTGACGATCGGGCGAGGTGGCTACATGCAACTACTACTACTACACTTTAAGAAAAACATCTGGCGTTCTTTCGTTCTGCTTTTACAAAACATCTGGCGTCTTTCGTTGGTTTATTTCATCAATCAACGGCGTTTTGTACAAAATTTTTATTGTTTAATCACGCACAGGAGAAATCTCACCAGGCACTACCTTGGAGGTAAACAATGGCTGCTAATGGCAATGAGAGACAGAAGAAGTCGGCTTTTAGCTAACACTTACACTTCTACTTCTACTAACGTTTCCTACTGGAACATGCCAATGGCTGCTAATGGGGAATGAGAGACAGAAGAATTCGGCTTTTAGTTAATGCGCACGCTGCGAATTTTTTATTGTTCAACAACGCACAGGAGAAATCTCCCACCGGCACCACCTTGGAGGTCAAAGCGTAAGACTTGTTACTCACTACTACGACCACGACGACTACGAGGGACGAACGGGTGCCGCCTTAAGGAGCTTCGCCCCTAAAACTATTCTGATGCACTGCCTTATGCTTCTTGGACTCCGCTGCCGATTGTGTGGGCTTGTGTTGGAGGTCATCCGCCCAACGAGCCCGAGAAGGGGCCACCGCCCAAGACGAAGCGGACGAAGGTGGAGGAGCCGGATCGGATCAATCCTAGGTACCTATTCATTACACCTTAAGCTGCATATTGGACCCTTCTGTATGCAAAAGAGAACTAATTATCTCATATTCTACAAGCCCATGCCAAACTGCATTCCTGCACCTCCTCATATAAAGCAAACATCTGTTTTCGAGACAAGCCATTGCGCATGATGCGTTCGTTCGCACTCCTGTGAGCTTCGATAGCCCGAATTGTAGCCTGCTTGGTATTGCAGTAGCGACCAATGCAAACGATTACGCAAGGAAAGCAGCGAGTGCTCATGAAAATTGTGTGATGCATAATATTCATCGCACATCAACGCGGGCAGGACAGCATGATATTCTTGGCGACAGACGTTCAATGAAAAAAATTAACCGACAATTGAGATACTGCCTAATGCTAATTCTGAGCGCAGCTTGGGGCAACACCAACTGTGTTTGAACTTCTGGCTATCCGCAGTTTTAACAATGTAACGTTCGTTACATATTGCCACAGAAACTGGCTGCGATCGAGTGCTATGCACGACACCCTGCATTGCATGCTTCGCTTCACACATCACGTGTGGAAGCTAGCGAGACTTCTCTGTGGAAGCTAGTGAGCTAGCGAGCGACGCTGTGGAATCTAGCGAGATTTCTTGCTGTAGAATCGAGTCGAGTCGAAACAATTAGGACCTACCAGGCCCCCTGAGTCCCCGCGCGACCCGATCACACTCAAACGTTCATGTCTAATAGGTCCATGGCGTTGGCAGCTACGCGGGTGGCGATCCTCTGCCTTTCCGGGACCGTGGAGTGTAGTGAGGTCTCCCATTTCTCCCAGGTTTTGAGTCGCACCGGCCCGCCGGAGGAATAGACGGACAGGTCAGGAGAATGTGCGCTAGGTTTGCCCTCATTGCACTGAGGGCAGGAAAGTGGGATGGGTCGGTAGTGGGACAGCAGGGAGGGGTAAGTATAAGGTCCGCGTTTGCAGACGGCGCCGTAGGTGTCCTGGCAAGGGCTCGGCAGTATCGCAATAGAAGAGTATGGCAATAGTATTTCAGAGATACTTTTGAGTATATGTATTTCTGTATGGGGATACATTTGAAAAAATGTATTACTTTTGTTTTGTGGCACATGAGCTGAGGCGTGTTTCTAAATGGGGTACGAAGGTTCTTTCTTGTTGTGGCAAGGCAAGCAAAGGCATGCTGCAGGTCGGCGACACAGGAAGGGCGATGATGGTTTCCCTTCAAGCACAGTATACCCCACCTCATAAATCTCTCTCCAGAAATGGCCAGGTTTTGTGGCGCAGACTTCAAACGGCCACATTCACAACTCCTTTCCTTCTCTCCCTTATTACGCATGGCGAAACTTCTCCTCATTACAACTTGTGTCCTTGCACCAGAGCCAACTTCAATCACGTCTTCGTGAATTGCCCAAATAAACCCAAGCCCCCGTGGAAAGGGTCAGAACACTAGGAGTAACGGGAGGCTGCTCTGCATAGCTCACAACCGAAGTCACAGCTCAACCAACTGCGCTGGGCCAGAGGGGTCGCCGAAGCACAGAAGTGTCCGTCACCTCGAGCGGCCCGAAGGCCCATCGTCGTCCTGCTTCCACTTCCCACTACACAACCCCCTCACATGATTCTGTCATGAATCAATCAAGTTGTTTACCTACCTACCTACCTCAAGTAGAGAATGGGCCATGTGGTAAAGCGCGCGACGCCGCGGACGGCATAATCGTGGAGGCAGTACTTGTCGGCCTCTGCCGACGAAAGTCACTGTCTCAAAGCCAGTGCTGCACACCTATTTTTTCTCGGGTGGCAAGCCATTACTTCGTGAGCCTGCGCGCGGATACCGCCTTGAAACAGAGGCTTCCGAGAATTTGCAACGCTTCGCCTGCGTTCATTTCCTAATGCGGCGGCACTTCCAAATGCAGTTCCCGTAGTCGCGGCGGAAGTGACTATGGTAGAAGACGGCTATTCTTGTCGCGCTTTCAGCTACCCCTCCAGCGTGTCACAGTGCGTTCCAATGGTTTTACAAGCGCGAAGCGGTCTTTTCTAGTACCAGGATCACCCACACACGAGCGCTAACTAAATCAGTTCCAGCCTTGAAGAAGACAAGTCCACTTGAAACGTTGGCTCGAGCTCCCACCCCCTGTTTACGGGTTTTTTCATCGAGTACATATGTAGTAATATGTAGTGTTCATTGTTCTCTTGTAAAATTAGGTAGCGAGCACCACAACGGCAAGTGACGTTGCACCGATATTACGCCTGCATAGGCTGTTTCTCCAAACCACTTTATAGAACTGGCGTGGCTCTGTGGTAGAATACATGATTGCCACGCAGAATGCTTGGGTTCGATTCCTGCTGGGATCCTAATAGTTATTCATTCAATTCGTCGGGTCACTGTTGCCGATGTCGGCTTTTCTTAACGCTCTTGCACTTAAGTTACCAATGTCTGTTCTCGCCGTTCCTGGGTAGATATAAACTGTCAATCACCTGTGGCGCATACCCGTACACCGCGGCCCGTGGCAAACGGGTATGTGCCACACGCGTCTGAAGGAAAGGGTTCGACGACGTATGCGACAGGATTTTCGCGTTATTCATGTCATGACCCGACAGTCGTATTCATCAAAGCCGCGTACCCTCCCATGCGAATATTGGTATACACCAAGTTAAGCAAGCGATCATGAGAGCACCCAGACGTAGATAGATAGATAGATAGATAGATAGATAGATAGATAGATAGATAGAAACGCTCAAAGTACCAAAGGGTCGCTAAGAAATGCTTCGCATTTAATTGAAACCGGTGGCACTCCTCCCACGAAAGCACTCGGTTGTTCTCTCTCATCCGGCCTGTTCGCGGGATGCCATAGTTATTTCCCAGCCGTGTGAGTATCAGCACGGGGGCTCATACCCACCACTCATCTGTGAACACGAGGTACCGCTAAAGCCAAGGTTTCGACAAGCGGACTTGTCTTCTTTAACGCTGACTTGAGTAATAATAATAATAATAATAATAATAATAATAATAATAATAATAATAATAATAATAATAATAATAATAATATAACACCTCTTTTTCTTCAAATAAAGCAGTACATGTGGCCTGGCCTGCCAAAGCCAATTGGTGGCTTGTGTGGCAGAGCCTGGCAGACAGTGAAAACCGAACGCGTTACATGGTTGTAGTTCATGGCATAAGAGGGATGATCGGACAAAAAGCAAAGTATAAATAAGATTAGAAACAGAAGGGCATAAGAGCGGCAGTTATTAGCATAATAGTATAGTTATCCCTTGTACGCCCTGTTGTTTCTAATCCTGTATGCACGCTGCTTTTGTCCTACAATTTTTGTCCTATCAAGAGCATATCCCTCCCTATTATGCTGGGATTGATCTCTTACCCCGCCTCCTTCTTACCAGTTTTACTTTTCACAAGACATTTTATGAATATTAGGAAAACCGGAAGTAAGTGCTTAACCCGAAGTGATTGAAACTGAAAAGAGAATGTCACTCGGTCCTCACGCATCTAACAATTATTCACTACGATGGAGCATCTTCTGAAGTGAGTTGTAGCAATTATTGAATGCAATATCTACACAGGGAATTTCAAACAGTATGTTGTCATTTGCAGGGAGTTTCCTTCGTCTTCTTCCTTTTAAATGCGGAGCATTTCTTAGTCGCACCTGCGGCGCCGGCGGCGCCGTCCACACCCCCACTGCGCACGCTCGGCTCGTCTCGTGCCGGCAGCAAGCCTCTCTCTCCCTCCCTCCCTCCCTCTCCCTCCCTCTCCACCTCCCTCCTCTCCGTCCCTCTCTCCTCTCCCTCGAACGCGGGTGGTGTGTAAATAAGCGGCGGAGCGCGCGTTCGGAGTTCAGTCAAGGGCGTTTTCACTTGGCTTTCGCTTGATTTGACGCTTTGCTTGACTCGAGTAGATGCGATGGAAGCAACATTACCTTCAATCAGCGTCCCACCACTCGTTGAAGGCAACGTTACACACCCTCACCTTCGTCGGCGTCAACAACAGCAAGCAACGCAGAAGACAAGGCTGGGAAGCGACGAGCATATGACGCTGAACGCAAGCGTTTGAAGCGAGCTGCGGACCCGGAACTTCGTGCACGCTGGAGCCGTTCAAGTCGTACTTGGTGTGCGGATCGTGTAACAATTAAGCATTCCCAAACCATACCCAATTACGCAACATTCACGCGATACACTCACCACTCTGCGACGCATTTACTCGAGTTCCTCCCGTGGGAAGATGCGGGCAACTTTTATTTGTTAGGGTGGTGGTTTTCTGGTTAGGAGTTTTTTTTTTCCTTTCTGGGATGACCTTATGGCTCCTATCATTTGCAGAAACCATGTGTGCTATGCTTGCCTTCTCACTAATGCTTCACTTCAACACACATCTTGTGCAGCGCAGTGAAGCCAGAATGTGACACTTTTTCATGCTAAGAACTTTTTTAATGGCTGCTCTCTGGATGTTGGCCTTGTCTTCCTTATTTACACTGCAGCAGCATTTCCTATATGCACACCAATAAGAATATTCACCGAAAATTTAGACATGTGCTCCAAGTGATCCTAAAGTCTGTTTTTCTGCTGCAAACGTGCTCCAAAAACGCAGTTCGTCCTACTCCAAATCTGCTCCAAAAAGGACATTTTCCTACTTCAAAAATCGCTCCAAATTCTAAACTGGCTGGGCCACCACTGCAAGAAAAGTTATGCAAGACGCGTCAAGAGGCAGCCATTTTTTCAACAACGCAAACACTACGGCGTCATGCATGAACTGATTGCTAAAGTCAACAATTTATGCTGGAATCTCAGGAATTAGGATCTTCAAATGTTCGTGCTGCACACTTGTACACTTTCGTCGAATGGCGTTTGCATTTAGCCATTAAAATAAAAATGTGGAAGCTATTTTCACACATGCGTGGCTACTTTTGCCTACTTTTCCTGCACTTTGCTCAATCTGTCTACTTCTTGGCTAGTTTTTCCTATTTTTTTACTGTTTCTTGTCTTTTCGACCTGGCAACCCTAGCCCGAGGCATTGCAGACGCTAACACAACTGCTCGCTGCGCTCCGCGTTCGCTCTATTTCGTGCTCGTTCGCTCTATAGGCTGCGCCGACAACGGCAACGGCAACGCCGCCCATCGCAGGAACGGGTGACGGTAAGAATGGTGAGCGAGCGTATCGACATGGCGTTCTGTAACTAGCATATGCCTGCGCAGGGTTCCTTCATTATGGGGGCCGAGTTTCACCACAGTCCCCCTAATTGCCATCGAGGCTTTGCAACCAGCTCATTCGAAGATTAGTACACATAAAATGCACTCTCACGTACATTATGCGACGTGTTTATTGATACAACAGCATCTGCTGATAACAACCGTTAATGCAGCTTGAACGTTACACACAAGACTCCAACGTTTGCTGTTCTCTCTATTTGAAGAACAGCTTGTGTCACAAACCATGCTGCCATCCTTTGTTTTTTCTATTTCTTTCAGCTCACGTTCGAGCTGTGATGACGCCCATAGGCCTCTACGCTACCCGTATGGCCCATTGGATTGAGACATCACCAGTGGGCCAATTGTGCGCCGTAATTCTCATCACGACCCTGCGCAGCTGGATTGTAGCATGAGGCTCGTCGTGCTGCTTCTGAACATTTGACGCAAAGACTGACTTCTCAGGCTGTTTAAGCCTTTAGTCGCTGTCTCCGCAGAAAATCAACTAGATAAATTACTTCGAGTTACTTTGACGTTGACTCCCTGAAGGAATGTCATACTGGGCGCAGATTTAAATTAAAGCTGCGTCCATCACGTCAGCTCGAAGCCATTCATACCCAAGGCGTATGGAAAAAAAAGAGAGGGTGATATTATTTTTAGGTCTGGCGGTCCCACGCCGCCAATTTCCCACAGGGTGGGTGCCCTCCCAAGCGACTTTGAACTTCGTTCTGCCGAGCACCAGACCGGAAGTGCGCTTGTCCCTATTTTACCGCTAGGTACCCGGCGGCAGCAATTCTCTGCCTCCCACCGCAGAGGCGGATGCTCAACTATTTCACCAAGGCGGTGGTGGGTTAAGGTGTGCCCAGGGGTCTTTGCAGAACCTTACGGGGCCACCTTTCGAGATGAGTACCCATTAACAACCGAGCGCCAGGTAGGTGTACTCCTCTACCCCTTTAGAAAAAACGGTGGGTTCCCGGTCGGCACTGGGAATCGAACCCGGTACCTCCCGCATTGAAATCGGACGCTCAACCATGTAGCAACCGCTGCGGTAAAGAGGGTGACCTTATTTTCCCACAGGGTGTGTGCCCTCCCAAGCGACTTTGAACTTCGTTCTGCCGAGCACCAGGCCGGAAGTGCGCTTGTCCCTATTTTACCGGTAGGTACCCGGCGTCAGCAATTCTCTGCCTCCCACAGCAGAGGCGGATTCCGACATTCAATTGCGGCTTCCGACATTCAATTTGCCGGCGCTTCGCCCGCGTGAGCAGCACTGCCTTTTTTTGTCTCGTCTAGCGTATCTTCTGCCTTGAAATCGTTCTGGAGGAGGTGAAGGCGTGCTCTACATTCTGTAGCCCTTGCATAAGCACGTCTCTGCGCCACGACTTCGGAATGCCTCTCGTTCTCTCCCTTTTTTTTGCTCATATCTAAGCCCATGAAAAGCAATAAGATAAAAAGCTCGGTGTAAGCCCGTTTCCACATAAGCATGATTTTAACCATGGACGTACCTGTGCAGGGTCGTAGGCAAAATCATTTTTCTGGGGATCTGACTTCCCTTTATGTGTGATCTGGCATGTTTTTGTATGTGTGTGCATATACATACTTATACGGAATGTAACAATATCGGAGCGGTGGGAGGTTGAACCTCCCAAACCTCCTTATAGCTTCGCCATGGAAGTTATCGCTTGAAATGTTCGTTTTCTTCTGGTTCGGCCCAAACCACCTTGATGCTTCCACACGTAATAACTCTAATGAAAATCGGAAGGGGAAAACGCTGCCCACGGTTTTGTTGCTTAAGGGTTGCGATAGACCAGCTCTTTGCCAACTCATCAGACATGTCAGCCTCCATGCTTACGGCGAGCTTTCATAGGCAGACGTCAGGATGAAATTACGAATAGAATAAAAAATAATTATGGGCTTTCCTGTAAGGTTTCTTTCTTGTCTTTCTAAAATCAGAAACTCGTTCACAGACTGCTTTCTTGCACCCCTCCTCATTTTGCCCTGTGTATCGGTACCTTCCCCACGGCATTTTCCACGATCAGCGTGCGTAGGATCAGGTTGACTACGAGGAATGACGTCCCCGAAGTAATTTTTGAGAAGACTTCGTGGTGTGGGTGTTTTCACGTGAAGAGGGAGATGTCACGTGTGAACTCATTGTCACTCACGAAATTACAATTTGCGCTCCTAGTCTGCAGACGAAGTCGCCTTCCGGAAGTTCTTGCTGCAAAGAATCGAGAAGCGGAAGCGTCCCGTCTCGCTCTCACACCACCGTGGTGTTGCAGTCAGACGGCAGGGCGAGCGCACGACCTTCTCGGTGTACAGAAAGCCAACGCACACTGGCAGGTATTTACATTTCACGTCCTGTCATACGACTGCCCATAAAGCTTCGGTAGTCTCGGCGCTCCTTTCACGTGCAAGAACAATCTGCACATCGGAAGGGGAGAGAAAGAGAGAAGAGGAGAGGATCGTCCCCGGGCCACTAAAGAATGGATACACCGAAGCGTTCATCTCCCGGGTGTCACGCCGTGTGTCGAGAGGACATCCACCTTAACACGGAGAGGCACCTGCGAAAGACCCACTACGCGACCCCCTTCCCTCTCCGGCCACCCCACCAGCCACAAAAGAATCCAAGAAGCCAGCCCAGCGCATCGTCATCCCATATGTGCCGGGCATCAGTGAAGAGCTCTCCAAGATTCTCGGAAAAGAGGGGCTCACGATGATTCACAAAGCTGCGTCGACGCTCACCCGCTTGCTATCGCGGCCGAAGGATCGGCCCTCTAGGGAGCAACACCAAGTCGTAGTGTACCAGGTGCCGTGCTCGGAATGTCTTGCCTGCTACATATGTTCGGAATGTCTGCCTGCGCCGGCATGGCCTCTGAACCATGCCGGCGCTTGAAACTGCGTTGCAAAAAGACCCTACATGGGCTTTATGTCGGGAAGGAACCACATTGCCATATGTAATGTAGAGTGGTAGAAGAGTGAAACAACAACCAAGCGTCGCACAACGCGAATTCTGTAACCAGGCGTCGCACAATGCGAACTGCGCAACGAGTGGGTCGTTGAATGCTTCCAACCCATTACAAAAGGCTCTGCGATAATTCTTCATCGTAATCAGCCGCAGCATCAACAAAGTGCACATAATGTCTTACAGGTGTTTAGCGGGTACCACGGTTCTCCGCAGAATGACGAAAAATTGCATAGTGGCTCCTTCCCTACATCTCAAAAATTATGACAATTTATAGCTTAGTGGGTTCCTCGCAAGTGCACTGCTATTGGTTGCCAAGGAAGCCCATACAGCCCCCATGATTCATTTCCTCAGCGTCTCAATAAAGTTTCCCCCTTTCGCTCTCTTTCTAACGTTAACGTATGTTATAAAGCGTGGTGGTAGAGCTAAATAATGACCGGATGTGACACAATTAGAATTGCGCAACTAGTGGGTCATTTAAAGCTTCCAACCCATTACAAAAGGCTCAGCCATAATTCTTCACAGTTGGTACATCGCTTCTCCGCAGAATGACGAATAATGTCGTGATGGGTGCTTCCCAACTTCACAAAAATTGATTGGTGGCGTAGTAGGTACGTTGCTAGTGTACTTGTATTAGTAGCCTCAAGATAGTTTATAACAGACTCTAGAAATGCCGCTCTTCCAGCTTTCACTGTGACTGTGCAGCGCTTTCCGCCCAGGCCTGGCGTTTCTTTTTTTTGAGACGGTGCCTTAATAGCGCACTTACACGCGTTTGTTGATCGAAACACTGCGATCGCTCGTTTCACTCTTTCCTTCGCTACCCTCCACTCGTCTGATGGACTCCTCGGCCAAACCTGCTTTGCCCTCCTCGACGAGCGCCCCTCCCTATCTCACGTGACATACCGTCATCGCTGACGCGCTCTTCGGAACAGCGGGCACTTCGGTTGGCACGACTCCGTGAACTCCGTGCATCTCGGCTAACCGCTGTTGTTGCCGTGCCGGCCCGTGCTCGTACGAATTGTGCCGGTATGGACCCTTTGTGGCACGCACGCCTTCAAAGGATCGCCAACATGATGGACCCGTACGGTGGCGCGTGCCGCGTCTTTTCGTTTTTCCAGTCGGCGTTTTGCAGCCAAGCACTGGTGCATACCTGCCAAGTCTCCCGGATTACCCGGGAGACTCCCGGATTTTGAACGTTTCTCCCGGTTGTACAGGTCATAGGAAAATCTCCCGGAAATCTAGTTTTGCCCCGCGCGTCCAGTGCATTGCGCGCCCCGTGCGTCACGGTGACGCGAGGTGGGACGTTTCGCGTACAGATGCGCTACACGCAATATAAAATTGATCCTAAATGTGTTATAAGTTATATCAGCCGATAATATTTCGTAGATGATGCGTTTGTTTACACACAAATCTATCCCACAAATTATCTCGCCTTCAAAATTTTGTGTCACTACTGCTTTAAGCGGAGAGCCCAGCACTTAAAAGGGTAGCCGTTACCGATGTCTGTCGAGATAGCGTGTTCGCCAGCGCTTGCGACCGTCCCCGTCTCAACGGCGCCCCTTATGGTCCCTTGCCCCACGAAATAACTGGTAAGCAAGCGACGACAGGCCTCACACGCGGAGCGATGTTATCGCATGTGCCCTTCGCGCGCCGGTGACGGCCGGGTCGTTTCATCTCTACTTCAACCGCGTTCGTCCCTAGAGCTAGCGCGCATTTACTCGCACGTGAAACAGACGATGCGTAAGCGATGATATCGATTTGGACTCTGTACAGATCAGCGGCGACCGCAAAATCCCGCTGACAGTGTCCATATAATTGCTATCGCAGTAATCGCAGTACCCTCCCCCCCCCCCCCCGTTGAGTAGATCTCCCGGATTCCGTTTCTCCAAACTTGGCAGGTATGCTGGTGCGCGTAAGCCATCGCAAAACACTGAGTCAGTCCGCGCAGATTATCAGACCACGTGGCGTGACTGTGCTGGTACGCTAGCGATTTGGCAGTTGCGTTACGGGCCGCAGTTGCCGACTCGCAAGTGCGCACACAGCTGCTTGCAGACTAACCGCAAGTCGTAGGTTCTTGTTCGACCAATCGCAGCATCGCCTGCATACCGCATCACAGATTGAACACGCTGACGTCACACACGTCTCTAGGAAGACCAAAATGGCCCGGAGAGGAGAAGATATTGTTCCTTGGAATTTGTGACACGCCCGCGGCTTCAAGCGCTGCCACGTGTGGCATCCTTTATCGTGCCGTCATTCTGAACACGATGCGCGTGTTTACTTGAAATGTTTGAACAAAACATATCGGAGGTTGTTTAGCGGCCCTTTAAGCTTCAATGGCGTTTTCCCGCTCATTTCGCCCATGTAAGTTGCGTTGCAGTCTCCACATGGTGATGTGGAGACTGCAACCTACTTCAGCTTCGCCAACACGATTTACTATAAAATTTAAGGGTGCCCTATGCGAAGTCCTGTTTTGCTTCCCGTGGCAAACTCAGTGACGAAGCACGTCAAAGCTTGTGGGTTGAACTCACTACCCTTTCAGGTGAAAATGTGTTGATGACAGTTTTGCAATCTTCAAAAAAATTAAGTCTGGATGCTTTCTAGGCGGTGCTGAACTGAGTGCACCACGCCATTCGGTTCACATACGAAGGAGGGAAAGACAATATCGTGCCTTTTTTGGATGTGCGTCTACGCAGGGCTGTTAGCCGTAATGAGCAGTATGTGTTTCGCGCCCTAAACAGGTATAATTTGGTTCACCAATAACAAATGCAAAAACTCTTGAAGCCGTACCATCTATTTATGGCCATTGCAGCGGCGGAGAGATATGTCGCAAACCCGTCCCATAAAACGGCGCAAGGTGTACTTGGATCGCGATTGCTGCGATGCAGACGACTCGGTAGTCGCTTCAACGCCTAGTGTTAACAAATTCAAAAAGCCGTAGGATAAAGATAAAAAAAATAATAAAAAATAATAATAAAAGGGGGGAGGGGGGAGAAGTTGCTTTCGGTAGTCGGTAGCATTAGCAGCGTACTCTTCCGGTTGCTTAAAGGAACTTGTGTAGCGCAGTCATAATAGCACGGCGGCCTACCGCCAACCTATAGGCTCCAAAACGACGACAGGCTGAAAGCAGTAAATGGTAAACCTAGCCTACCAGTCGGCATTTCCAGAAACATTCTACGGAGTGAGGGGAACCGGCGGCATGATAGAAGAAAGCGATCTATCGTTTCCGTTTCATCGCAAACTGCACAGAGATTAGTTAATGAGAAGCCAGATTCATGAAGGTAATAATTTAAACGGGGAACTTTACAACGAATGCTTGTGATGGTCACCTCGCATTGACGCGAAAGCCATTTGGTGGTGTTCCATGGGAACTGTAAGTGCCGGTACTCCTCTGATTGTAGGAGAGCTGTTTCGGTGTCTGTTAAATGTAACAGATGTTTGAATTTTTTTCTGGTAATGAAAGAAAACAGGAGCACTACATGTAACACCAGACCATCTAAAGACGCCGTAGCGAGTGAGTCAGATGCTTCAATTCCAATGATTCCTACATGCCTGGGGACCCATACCAATCGAACTTCTGATATGCTACGTGGTACAAGTCTCGAAAATATTCTAATTAGATCTGATTGTTTTGCGGACGGTAAATGCGTACAAACCGACAAGGCATCTGTAATAATGATAACTTGCGATTTTTGCAAAGTTAGTTTTCTAACAGCCAATGTGATTGCCATGAATTCTGCAAGAAATATTGGGGTGAAATCGGGAAGTCGGAGAGCAAAAGACCAATTGAGCTGCTGGGAGAAAATGCCCACACCGGCCTTCTGAAGATTTTGCGTTGCGTCTGTAGAAATTACAAGGCGAGCAGGAAATCGACCTAGGTGATCTTGAAGCAGACCTTCGAGAATACGCTTTGGGATGCAAATTACCATCTTTTGGGAACATGTCATCGACAACTAAACTAGGCTTCAGCGAACACAGTTTTGGAGAAACTAAGCACGGCAAAGAAACTTGTACGTGCGATAACAGCGACTCGACGAAAATAACTTGAGGCCTTCGATAACGTTGCCACGGATGCCTGAAGAATGAATCGGGAGATGTGATATTTCTTGACTCTATCACGTTTTATTTACATCGCGTTTCGTTCTTTCTTTTTTACATTTCATAGGGTTTACATTACCCTTTATAATTGTCAGTGTGGCCAATCCCCCTCGTGGGTATGAGCCAGTCTTCTTTAGGCGACAAACAAACAAGCCTAGTGCTGTGTACAGTGACGACGACGACAGTGGCCGAGATGCGTCCGATTCCAGCTTGGACAGAGTGACGGGAAAATTGCCGATGCCCTGCAGGAGTTTGTTAAAGGGTCACGGATTGTTAGGCTATACAATCAATTTTTACTCCTGTTGTTCTGCTTTTCCAAATTACTTTACTTCTTTAACTCAAATTATCCGTTTAATTGCTTATATTGTAACGTACGAGAGCAACTCAGACAAACACGGTCCAACACAACTCCATCCTTTTTGTTCTCTTTCACTAGACTCCCCTTCACGCGCCAGTCACCTCGTTGGTATGATCCACTACCCAGTCACTTCATTGGCATGATCCACTACATTCGCCATCCCCTCTTCCCCAGAGTCGGAGCTTGAAGACGAAGAGGCGGGAATACAAAAATCACGCGGCACATAAAGTTTCAACTGTCTTGCATGGGCGGGAAAAACACGGTTTCGGCTTTTGGTGCCTAGTTCTGGAATGACTTCCAAGCGGAACGTAACAGGACCTAGGGCTTTCACCACCCGAAATGGACCCGAAAACCGGGGAATAAACTTCTGGCAGCGCTGTCGAGCACGCTGGGTGCGTCTAACCAGCACTAGGTCTCCCGGTTTGAAAGGGGTGTAATTCTCAAGGGAAGGTGAGCGGAATTTCGCCTGGTGATGCGCTATGGCCAGGTGCGCTCTAAAGCGAGTCTTCCGAAGGAGCTCCGCAGTACTGGTGTCGTCCGGACGGTGGTGCGCCGTTGTGTTCAAACCAAAGAAACTCTCTTGCGGAAGCCTTGGCGTCCTTCCATAAACAAGTTTGAACGGTGACTCCCGTGTGATTTCCTGCTGTGACGTATTGAGGGCGAAGACAGCTGCGGCAACGTATTCATCCCAGTTGTCATGACTAGGATTCACGTACGACGACAGTATGTCCTTTATGGTACGGTTTGTACGTTCCACCAGACCATTTGTTTGTGGGTGCTGAGGGGTGGCCGCTGCATGTTGAATTCCATGGTTATTCAATAGGTTTCTGAATGCACGCGACGTGAAGGCCGTGCCGCGGTCGGTGATGAGCAAGCGCGGTGTACCGTGTCGAAAAACGATGCACTCGTTTATGAACGTGAGGACGTGCTGCGTCGAAGAGTTAGGAACGGCCCTGATTTCGGTCCACTTCGTGAGATAGTCCGTGGCAACGATGAGGAACCTGTTGCCGCGCGACGTACGTGGAAACGGGACCATGTGGTCAAGTCCCACTATCTCAAAAGGCGTTTCCGGAGGATGAATCGGTTGCATGGGGACCGGTGGCGGATTTGTGACGGCCTTCCGTGCCTGACAGACCGTGCACGACAAAACGTAGCGGGAGACGTCAGTCTGCATGCACCGCCACCAAAACCTCTCTTTGATGCGTGCCAGCGTCTTGTGAAGCCCGAGGTGACCGGCAGTCGGGGTGTCATGGCACATGAACAGCACCGATTGTCGCATGGCTGCAGGCACGACAGGCACACACGACCCATCCCGATGATTTCGGTGAAAAAGGATTCCATCTCGGACGACATAAGACGCGGCGAGACTTTCACGACGACGCTTGGGAGTGCGTACTTCCCCGGACAACCGCTGGATTATATCGAGGATTTCTGCGTCTTGTGGCTGTGTGGCGCGTAAACCAAGCACTGCGGTGACTGACGAGGTGCCGTTGAGAGCTGTCGGGTGGCGAGAAAGGTAGTCAGCGTCCTGATGGCGAGCGCCACTCCGATGGACAACGGAAAAGGTATAATCTTGCAGCTTTAGAGCCCACCTGGCTAACTTAGCGTTAAGGTCTTTTTTTGTTTGAAGCCAGCGAAGGGCGACGTTGTCGGTAACGACCGTGAAGGTTTTACCATAAACGTACGGGCGAAATTTTTCGACTGCCCAAACTACCGCCAAGCACTCAAGTTCGGTGGCGTGATATCGGCTCTCGGGTTCACTGAGCCGGCGCCTAGCATAAGCGACCGGCCTCTCCTGGCCGTCCTCGTTAAGTTGCAAGAGAACAGCTCCGAGGCCAAGCCCGCTGGCCTCCGTGTGTCGGCGCATTCTCGTCATAGTGCGCGAGTGTCGGTGGTGCCTGAAGGACAGTCTGGAGGTCGCGGAAGGCAGCTTCTTGATCGGGACCCCATTTCCAGCGAACTTCTTTCTTCAACAATTCGTTGAGAGGTGCTGCGCGGGAAGCGAAGTCAGGGACAAAGCGCCGGAAATATGAAGCAAAGCCTAGGAAACTTTTAAGCTGCTTAGCCGGTGGTGGGAGGCGGAATACAGGCGATGGCTTGGATCTTGGTGGGATCAGGGCTGATGCCTTTGGCGCTGACTACGTGTCCCAAGTAAGTAACTTCCGAGAAGCCGAAGAAGCACTTTGAAGGCTTAAGCAAAGACGAGCGTCTTGTAGAGCACGCAGGACCATTTCTAAGCGGCTGAGGTGTTCGGGAAACGTAGGAGCATAAACGATGACGTCGTCTAAGTAAACCAAAGCCATCGACCACTTCAGATGCCCAAGAACCCGGTCCATTAATCGCTGAAATGTAGCGGGAGCGTTGGAGAGGCCAAATGGCAGACGATTAAACTGGTATAGTCCGTCGGGAGTTGTAAAGGCGGTCTTCTCAGCGTCATTTGGGTCTAGTTCCACTTGCCAATAGCCAGAAAGAAGATCCAGCGTAGTGAAAAAACTGGCACCATGCAGGCGGTCAAGGGCATCATCAAGACGAGGCAGTGGATACACGTCCGGTTTGGTGACACTGTTTAGTCGTCGATAATCCACACAGAAACGAATCGTGCCGTCTTTCTTTCTGACGAGTACTACGGGGGACGACCAGGGACTGGAAGAGCGCGATATGATACCACGTTTAAGCATGTCATCCACTTCCTTAGCGATTTCTGCGCGTTCAGAGGCAGAGACTCGCCGCGGGTGATGTCGAATAGGAATGTCAGAGCCGGTATCGATTCTGTGCTGCACCAAAGGAGTGTGGCCGAGCTCACTGGGTGACATGGCCACGCAGTTACGGAATTTTCGTAGAAGTGCTTGCATCTCCGATTTCTGTGACGGAGTTAAGTTGGGGCCGAAGTTGAATTCATTCCAGTCTAAGGGCGAAGTAGCTGGTGGGGAAGGTGCTCCGGGCTGCACTACTGCCACGACAGACGGGGCTTCAAGGTACGTACAGGTACCGAGAACGGTGTCTGACGGCACGCGCAGGTTGCTGTCGGACAGATTGAAGACAAGCACTGAAAAGGTATTGCCGGAACAGTGATGGAGGGCCCGCGGCATTGCGAATTCACCTCCAGGCCGGGGGCAAACGGTGCATTCTACAAGAATTTTCGTGTCGGCAAAAGACTTCGCGTGGCTGTAAACGGGCACCCACGCAGCAGACGACAAGGGTATGGTAACTGAAGTTGCCGTAATCACAGGATGCAAAGGAGGTGATGATTGTCCAACTTCGGCTTGTTCACTCCTGTTTGCACCAACGGCCATACACGTCCTTGTGTTGGGAATGCCGAATTTCGAAGAAAATTTAGTGAACAGACTTTTCACCGTGCGGTAGTTGGCAGCGAGCACGGAACAGACTTTGTGAACAGTGCTGTAAATGACTTGATGTAACGGGAAATACGACTGCCAAGGACAAGCTCTATTGGAGGCTTCAAGAGTTGCTGGCGATGGTATCGACGTGGTAGATAGCAGGTCAATGGAGCAATCAGTGCCGCTAAACTGCAAACGAACGCCAAACGCTGCACACCAATCACAGCCTAAGATCACTGGCACACACAGGTTTGGGACGACAAGGAACCGATGTCTCACTTTCTTCCCAAGCGCACACACATTCAAGCAGACTTCGCCTAGGCTAGGTAGAGCAGCTCCGTCAGCCAGGACGAGATGGGGTCGATCGACCTGTGCAGGATTCACCGAAAATCTTCCAAACAAGAAACTCGACGTGAGAAAACTGAAGGCAGCCCCTGTGTCCACAAGTGCTTCAACACGCTGCGGCGGATCTCCAAGCTTCACCGGCAGAGTTGGCATCTCGGTGAAGGGGCCAAGTGAAAGGAGAGGGGCTTCAGTCATCATGCGGGGTCCTGCCCTCGACGTGTGGCCAGGCTGGAACCTCCGACCCGGCTGCCTGACAGGGGCCTCTCCAGGAGGGAGCGGTCCCTTCTACTGCGTCTACGCATCGGCTGCTCCTGGCCTGCGGCACGACGTCATCGGCTCGGCAGAGCTTCGTCACCTGCGTGCAGTGCGTGTGGGGCAGACGAAACAATTGATCACCTGTTGTGTGTGTGCCCAGCGCTTCAAGCACAACGAGCTGCCTTGCTCGCCGCAGTCCGTCGCCAGGGTATTCCCGCGGCTACACAGAGGGACCTCCTCTTCCCTGCAAAGCACCACACCCAGGTTTTCAAGGCGGTTCTTCGCTTCCTTGATGACACTGGACTGGCCAACCGGCTATAGTAGCCGCCCGCCGCGTCCTCGGTCATGGACAGCATTCCTCCTCCCCTTCTCCTCCCTCTTCTCATCTTTATCTCCCTTTCCCCCTTTCCCCTACAGGCGCTGAGCCGTGCTCCCAATTAGGGTTGCAGAAGTTGCGCCTTTTCCTTTCCTCAACCTCTCCTCCTCCTCCTCCTCGGCGGCCCGCATTGTAGTTTCCTGAGGGAAACTTTGCACGAGCAACCAAGTCTGGGAGTGACTCGGACATTCCAGGGCACTTACGAGCAAAATGTCCAACGTCGTTGCAGTGGTAGCAGCGAAACATCGCTGTAGGCTCGTGTAGCCGAGCAGGAGAATTTCGGGCCCCGGAGGGCACGTCCGTGTAGGTTGGCCTCCGGTACGGATCTTCAGCTGCTTGCGAGCGTTCTTGTATCTCTGCCTCAAGAGCGACGGCTAGAGCTGATGATACGTGGATCGGACGAGCGAGGCGGACGAAGCGCTGGACGTTTCTGTTATTGATGGCGTCAACAAAGGCATTAGCAGCAATAAGGTCCATGGTTGCGGTAGGGCAACCCGAGAAGGCCTTCCGGGCCAAGCTATCGACGTGAGCAGCGAGTTCTTGAAGGTCTCGCCGACCCTGCCGGACGTGTTTCAGCTGTGTGAGGTATTCTATTATTCTATTCTTAATATTTTCGTTTTACTTTACGTCATTTATCTTAAATATAAAAAATAGGCTTTCATTTAAGAATTTTATTTTGAAAAGTATCCGGTTCTTGGCCAATCCCCCAGCATGGGTGTGTGCCAGAGTCTATAGGCTCTACTCTACTCTCCTCCAGCGTACACAGCGATGACCACTCCGGCAGTGACAGCAGCGCGTTCTCCACGAGTGACGACGGGTAGGAAAATTGTGACGAATACTGCAGTTTTGAGGATGACGACGGGGAGGAGGACACACCAGAGAATGAGCACGATTTTTTACCTCAAATTTCCGGCTTCAGCCAGTAAACCTTGCCTGGCTCCCAAGTAAGCAAAGCCGGTGCAATTGTAGCTGTCATGGCATATGCCGTTGCCCACGGAATGACTAGGACAGCACTAGGCGATCTCTCTCGCCTCATTAACTTCCTATGTGGTGCCAATGCCTTACCGCGGAGCGGTTGCATGTTTTGGAAACTGTGGACGAGAGAGACAGAAGTTTTGCATTACTTCTATGTCTGCGAAACATGCAGCAATGAAATGACAACGGAGGGCAAAGTGGCGAAGTGCACACTATGCAAGCGAACTGAAAGCTTTCAGTCATTCAGAAAGCGAGGTTGATTTTTTATCATCCTCAATCTTCATTAGCAGCCCAGCTGCCTGCTCGAAAAAAGAAAATCAGAATTAGGACCAAATTTGGCAAAAGTGCGACAGCCTAAACAACAATACCTGAAATCACGAATGCCCAGTGCTGTCATAATCTGAAAACAGCAAGACAACTGGGGAATTATGATTTGACCTTGACCAATAACACTGATGGTATCCCTGTGTTTTAATTAATCCTCCAAAACGTCTGTGTGGCCGCTACGATCGACTGTGAATGAGCTTCCACCACACCTGCGGTTGAAACATGCGGTCCTTGCAGGACTGTGGTTTGGGGAGTTCCATCTTAATGTGCAGCTCTTTGTAGACAACTGTGTCCGTGAAGTCAAAAATGCAAAGCCAGTCGAATGAGTTTATAACAATAAGGTTCACACATGACGCCGTTCTGTGTTGTGCCGCTCTGTGGACGCGCCTGCGAGGGCAGCTGTTCAAAGCATGGTGCCTTTCGCCAGATACTTTGGGTGCCCATGGTGCCTTATGTTATGCAGGTTTAGTGTCGTCAGGTTGTTTTAATTGAGGCAAGGCCTCTGACCGGAAATGGAAGGAGCCATTTTCGAACTCACACAAAAAAATAACTTTATAGCGCACAAAGGAAAGAGAAAAAACAAAAAAAAACACAACAGCACCAAATAAAGTCAAGCTATGCTTAAACCAACATCATGGTGTCCGGTGCTAAAAAATGTATTTAAGTTTCCGGGGACGTTCGAAAGAAGCAAGTCACCGGTTTTGAGTCGCTGGTGGTGGCTCGGGCGGCGGAGTCGTCGCTGAAACGTTGACGGCGACGGCGCTCGTGGAGCGGACGATGGGTTGAGTCGGCGCAGAGGTTACCGGAGGGGACGGCCTTGGCAAAGCGGCTGGCCACCTTCCTGCCCACGCACCTAGCGTGGAACCTGGCGGCAGGCACCCGGGCTCGTCCCGTGGTTGGCAACTGACAGCAGGAGTCCTCTAAGCAGCCGGGACAGTGATTTCTGCACTCCACGGAGGCTCAGCTGCCCGGATCCGCTGCTCGGACGATGGGAGCGACCAATTTCCAGAATTGCCCGTCTCCGAGGACGTCTGGAGGCAGACGCTGTCGGGCCCTTTGTGCTCGAGTCCGAAACCCGACGGCACAGACCCTGACACCAGCGTCTCGTCCGAGCTGTCCGAGTCAGACTGGCTGCCTTCTATCTCCTCCTCTTCCTCTTCTCACCCGTCCGCCGTGCCATCTTCCTATTGGCGGCGGCCACACGTGCCATGCCCCGCCGACGTCTTCCTCTTTGACGAGTCGCACGTGTCCGTTCGGCTTACGGAGCCGAACACGAAGGGCCCGACAACGTCTGCCTCCAGACGTCCTCGGAGACGGACGATCCTGGAAACGGGGCGTTCCCATCGTCCGAGCAGCGGATCCGGGCAGCTGAGCCACCGTGGAGCGCAGAACTCACTGTCCCGGCTTCCGAGAGGACTGCTGCCAGCTGCTAGCCACGGGACGAGCCCGGGTGCCTGCCGCCAGATTCCACGCTCGGTACGTGGGCAGGAAGGTGGTCAGCCGCTTTGCCAAGGCCAACCCCTTCTGTAACTTCCGCGCCGACTCGACCCATCGTCCGCTCCACGAGCGCCGTCGCCGTGAATGCGTCAGCGACGACTCCGCCACCCGAGCCACCGCCAGCGACTCAAAACCGGTGATTTGTTTCTCTTGAACGTTCCTTGGAACTGAGGTACATTTTATAGCACCGGTCACCGTGGTGTTAGCCTAGGCGTAGCTTGACTTTATTTGGTGCCGTTACCTGTTTTTTTTTTCCTTTTCTCTTCTTTCCCGTGTGTGTGATAAAGTTCTTTTTTTCGTGTGCATTTAAAATGGCTCCTTCCTTTCCCGGTCAGAGGCCTTGCCTCAATTAAAACCACCTGACGACACTAAACCTGCATAACACCTTATTAGGGGCGAATATGGTGAAGGTGAGCAATGTATCATTTGCTTTGTTTTATTTAAAACTAACTGAGAGAAAAAAAGCTCTGTGGAGAAGAAAGAAATGGTAGAGGCCCGTGTACTTTCTGATGTCAGTGCACATTAAAGAACACCAGGTAGTCCAAATTTCTGGAGCCCTCCACGGCGGCATCTCTTATAATCATGTCGTGGTTTTATGACGTTAAATACCAGATGTGATCATTATTATTATTATTACTGAGAGCAAAACTGTTTTGGAGCATGAAACTAACAGATAATGAAGCGAAGGAAGGTATAGGGGACGTTAATTATCATGCTTTAGCTTTTTTGCAGTAATTACTATATAAATGTCTACGCATGTTGTAATTTGTCTCCAACGCGCCTCAAAAGTTTGTACCTAACGGTTGGTTTGGTAGAGTACTTGTTGCGAAATACGCACACAGATCTAAAAGTAAAAGGCAACTTGCTGCTCGTAGGAAACGAACCTCCAACCTTCGGATATTGTGCCTGATGCTGTACCAACTGTGTTACAGTGCCGGTCGTCCTCCCTTGCACTTTACTAGGTATTTCCTTTATAAAGGCGTTTACTGACGGCACTAGTCGACGAAGCACAACGGCGACAGTCAAGACAGAGCGCGGATTCTGAGTGCGAGGAGCGTGCTGACGGTGAAATGGTGGGCTTGACGAAGCAACGGGCGAGTGTATGGTGTTTCCGATGGATCAGTCAGCAAGTCTATCAGTGAGGCAATCCAGTGATCCTTGCGCTGTTCAGTAGCGATGGTGTGAATGTGGATAGAAGAAATGGCATTGTGACTCGCAGTGCTGGGCAGTATCGAAGATACATGTATCATAGATGTTATCTATTCTTGGGTATCTTCTATCTGTATCGCGATACGTCTCGCAAATCGAGTATCTGTATCTGTATTTCCGATACATTAAAAAACGTATCATGTATTGTAAGATACAAGATACTGCTATAGAAACACGACCATGCGAAACAATAAACGTCGGCTGAACTCCGCTTCTCAAGCCGATACTGCTGCCACTAAGCCACCTGAATAAAACTAACGACAGTGGCATCCTTTTGTCTTTCCGTCTGAGTACTCCAGCGAGCACAGGCGATTAGTTCTATACGCGTCCCTATTGATGGAACAGTGTCACGTAATGGCGCTTGAGCGAATTCGACCAAAACAAGCGCGCGAACGTTTACGCGCAGCCAGTCTTTTGTTTTCTCGATATTTCCTGGCTTTTTAGTTGTGCCGGTGCCATGAGCCTTGTTCGTGGCCATGGTACTGTGCTGCGTAATCCAATGCGTGCGGTGTTTTTCGTTCAAATTCGGATGCCGCTATTGTGTCGTTATCGAAGTTTGTCCCGCGTGGCGCTTTGTTACAAAGTCTCAACAATGCAAGAAAGGGGTTGCTTTGCGTCTCGCGGCTTTCACATATCAACTATTTGAAAGACCTCGTAGATGTAAGCTTAACTTAGATACGATGACATTGAATTATATGCAAATGACATTCTAACGGCCGTCGCACCACAGGTGGCGATGCTACAGATGCAATACAACAAGCACTTAACCAAAATATATTTTGGCGTACTGTATCTTTGTTCTTCGTGGTAAATTATTCAAGAAGTTTTTAAATGATAACTTTATTGTTAGCACAAGTGCTCTCCTTGTTGTTCTCCGTTTGCATCCCCTACATTACCATAGTTTTTGCCGGCCTGTCTACTGTCATATGTTTATTGTAACCTGCTCCTAAATTCATTCTTTGATGTATTCTTATTTTTCTAATTGTCTGCGTCATTGCTACTATTTACGTACATATCTACATTCCATGTGAGTTTACTGCTATGCAAGACGATGTTGAGGACAAAGGTAAAATAATCTGAGCGTGCTTGGAGTATACAGTAACAAAAATTGTGCTTACGATTTAGGAAAATAGATAAATTGAGTTTGCATTATAATAATGGAAAGGCCAAGAAATATATTTAAAATATTAGAAAGGGGATTTGAGAAACATAAAATACCAAGTACTTCATTTTTCTCATGAACGTTCCCACGAGCCCTTTCACTGTATTTTCGATAGGCAGTGACTTTTCAATTGTCTGACCTTAACACCTAAGTTGACGATACATCATGCTCTATTTTCATAGCTTTCAGGGGTGCCGCCTGTATCGTGTTTATACAGAGTGTTTCATGTAACTGGGACCAAATATTTACAAAGAACCGGTATTTACAAAGAAACGCCAGAAAATATTCACTCGCAACATGTACTACGTTGCAAACAAAAAATTAAGTGTGCTATACAGCTTGACGAAGCGCACTTGGCCCTAAAGTTCATATAAAAATTTTGCATAATTGATTTTATTTAATTAGCGAATTAAGTACAATATAAATAATACCATAACGTGCTCCACATCACGGTAAACCATATGCGGTTGGTTTCATTCAGCCGCGGTTAACCTCTTGTTTCTTAAATATTTGGTTGTACATACGTGAAACACTCATTCACTGTCATTTTTTAATACGGAACCGCCTTGATATTTGACTTAGATATAATAATGACTTCAGTACGACTGCGCAACAAAAAAAACAAAAATGACACGGGCAACAGAGAAGAAGACACACCCAGCGCAACACACTCTTCTCTGTTCTCCGTGTCATTTTTTTGTTGCGCAGTCGTAGTGAATTTATGAAGTAGCAACTTGACCAAAATGCTGATCTGATTAGATATATTCGTTTCCTTTTTTATGTCGCCGTAATGTCTTTTTTAGTGTTACAAACAGTGTTGTATGCGTTACCGAAAAAAAGTAACTAAATACGTTACTCGTTACGCTAAAGAAAAAGGAACGTGCTACCGCCCTTCGTTACCCATAAAAAAAGATAACGCGTTACCGTTACCGTTACCGAAAAAAAGTAACGTACGTTACTTCTGCCGTTACACCATAGTCGGAAATCTTAATCATTGCGTCCTCGCCTCAAGAACCTACAATAGCAACATTATAACACTCATATTTATATGTCACATTAAAGATGTCACCTAAACAAAAATTTTGCCGGAAATACTGATTAAACGAAAACAATTTGCACAAGTGTGCCGTATATTTGCAGTACTATAGTGGCCTAAAGTTGCCTGTATAGTTGCATGTGATGGCTTCCAACATGGGGAAGCTATTTTTTGGAATTGGTCATTAAACACAGTGTCCGATTTCATCATCAACGCTCTGCGCAATGAAAATATCACTGAACAAACTTGCAGTAATTACGACGGCGAGCTTCTACTGCCAAAATAAATGTGCAATGTAGTAGGGTACGCATTTGGGCTGGTTGGTTCATGATTACGAGTGAGAAACAGCGCTGTGGCCCCGTGTCCTTTCTTGTCCCTTCTTTTTAGCGCTGTTTTTCACTCGTAATACATGTGCAAATTTTGCGGAAATAAAGAAATGCTGAAATGGCATAAATCTGGGGAAAATTATTTGTGCACATAAACAAGCTTTTTGTTTTTCAATTTGAGCTGTATAATTGCCGCAAATATTGCATCTGCGTATGTGAAAGTGTTCAAGGTTAGCCTCGCCTGCTCAGGAGTTCAATAACCAGAAAGGTAGGCGCAGTTGCAAATGGCAAGAAGCAAAACTAATTTCGAATACCAAGTTTATGAACAGTGCTAGAGTATTGCAGGGAAACATTTGTAATGTAACAACAAACCGCAGAATATAAGCAACGGTTGAGTTTCAAAGCTTTAATCGGACAGCCTGATTCGCTTATTAGCGAATACGTTCGCACCTACGCTAAATAGGAGCTCGACGGGCGCACAATATGGTCCTCCTGTATTCACTTTAAGGAAGAGCTGGTGAACGCGCGGAAAGCTTTCCTTGAGCCCAATCATGGCGATGCGATGCTGCATCAAGGGTACCGAGACTGTCGCTCATCTTCAGTTGTCGATCACGTTCAGAAAGCATTTCCGAAAAAGACATCCTCCTTTTCACTGGAGCTCGCACCGAGTTTTGGTGAGCAGATCTCGACAGCTTGCTTTTGACGGTTATGAGGACTGCATTACACTTCGCTTCACCGACGATCAACGACAACTTGAACCTCGATTGCAAGGTAGCCGAAACTATACCAGATTAATTTAATAAATTTCGGCAATTTCCCCCGAGAAAAAAAAGGACCCCGTGCGGGGTCGCTTGGTCAACGCTTAGCGGGATGACAGCAGTCCGCCGCAGCGAAAAAATAACGCCGGGGTGAGGTCTGAGAGAGGCGCTCCTAGAAGACGAGTGAATTTTCTGTAAGACTGCGACGATAATTGAAATAAAAAGTAACGAGTAACGTGACACCTGACGTTACCGAAAAATGGTAACGAAAGTACGTTACCCGTTATAGTTCCGAAATAGTAACGAGTACGTTACTAAGTTACAGGAAAAAGTAACGCGTTACCAGTAACGCCGTTACTTGTAACGCGTTACCGCCAACAATGGTTACAAATAAGCAGGTAAGCAGGGCTAGAAATTGCAATAGTCTGAATAGCAGTGATATTCTGGGACGCTTTTGCCACGTGCAATACGTTGGGGACGTTTCTGGGCGGCACAAGTTCTCTCGGAGAAGAAATGGTAAAAGATTGCACGTTAGTGAATATGTTGCTAACGAATACTCTACGCGAGCAGATCAGTAGAATATGAAAAATCATTGCAGCATTATGTCCTCAGTGAATTGTGAGCGCTGATTCGGTAGTTATCAGCTTCACATGATGCGTCACTAAAGCGGTATTTCCGCCATCATGTGGAGGTTTCTTATTGAAGTTCTTGTAGTTGGATGGCAACCCGCTAGATGGCCGCCAAGTAGAACAGGGACAACCATCAATTACAAAAGTATCAAGCAAGAACCACTGGCAACGCAGCGTATAAAGAGCTGTCATGTTAAGCAGTAAAACAAATCCCAACAAGTTGTTTAGGAACGAAACTAGTATGCTCTGAGCAGGAAAGACAGGACTTCCAGGGTTCAAGAAGATATTTCAATAAAATTAAACAAAGTTGGTCGCAGTTAAGAAATTTTCAAATAAGTACTTCTGTACACAGGCCAGCCTTCGCTGCTTCATGACATAGATCTATAAGATCTATAATAGCAAATTTGCAAATGTATCGTAGTATCTTAAGATACAATTAGGAAGTATCGTATCGTATACATTATTTCAAAAGTATTTTGTATCTGTATCTCAAAAATTTCTTTCCCCAGTATCTTGTATCGTATCGCGATACATTTTCAAAGTGTATTTGCCCAGCCCTGAAATTTGTGAGACACTGAGCGGTGGGTATTGTCGTCAGGCATGGGGGAGCGCGAGAGTGCGTCGGCGTCAGCATGCTGGCGTCCGTTGCGGTACAGCACGCGGATATCGTAGTCCTGTAGGCGAAGTGTCCAGCAGCGAGGCGGCCTGAGGGATCCTTCAATGACGACAATCATCATAGTGCATGATGGTCGGTGATGACATCAAATGGGCGACCATACAAATAAGGTCGGAATTTTGTAAGGGCCCAGATGATCGCCAGGCATTCCTTTTCGGTGACGGTGTTTTGGTCTCGGCTTTAGTAACCGTACGACTTGCGTATATGCCACGACATATTCAGGGAACCCTGGTTTGCGCTGCGCAAGAACAGCGCCAAGGTCAACATCGCTAGCGTCTGTGTGTACCTCTGTAGGGGCCGCAGGGTCGTAGTGGCGTAGGATGGATGGCGACGTCAACAAACGACGGAGCTTTGCGAAAGCGTCGTCGCACTCTGACGACCACGAATGGAGAGGCCCCTTACTTGTGAGGAGCTTCGTCAGTGGGGATATGATAGTCGCGAAGTTTCGAATGAAGCGCCGAAAGTAGGAACACAGTCCTACGAAACTGCGCAGTTCTTTGACGGACGTAGGTTTGGGAAACTCGGTCACGGCCTTCGGCTTCGCTGATCAGGGAGAATTCCGTCCCCGATCATTCGGGGAGATCGGGGAGAATTCCGTCCTTGGACACGACATAGCCGAGGATTATCAGCTCCCGTGCTGCAAATCGGCACTTCTTTAGATTCAGTTGCAGACCGGCGTCGCTCAAACGCGTCAAAACATGCCGTAGGCGTTGCAGATGCGTGGAGAAGTCCGGAGCAAAAACGACGACGTCGTCGAGGTAGCACAGGCACCTGTGCCATTTCAGGTTGCGCAGAACGGTATCAATCATGCGCTCAAAGGTGGCGGGCGCATAACACAGCCCAAACGGCATGACGTTGAATTCGTACAGGCCGTCGGGCATGACAAAGGCGGTGTTCGGTCGAGCGTCCTCAGCCATAGGTACTTGCCAGTATCATGAGCACAAATCGAGAGATGAAACGAATTCGGCTCCTTGCAGGCTGTCAATCGCCTCGTCTATCGCGGCAGTGGATACACGCCCTTACGAGTGATCTTGTTGAATCGTCTGTAGTCCACACAGAACCGTCCTTCTTCGCAACAAGAACTACAGGAGACGCCCAGAGGCTGTTAGAGGGTCGAACAACATCGCGTCGAGGCATGTTATCGAATCGCTCGTTGATTACACGGCGTTCTGTGGGAGACACGCGATATGGACGTTGCCGCAGTGGCAGGTGGGCGCGAGTGTCGATGCCAGGCGTAACGGCCAACATGCGGCCGAGAGAAGTTTGAGCGACATCGATAGAAGAGCGAAAGTCTTCCAACAGGTCCAGAAGCTGGGAACGCTGGACCTGCGTAAGGTCGTCAGCTATGGAGGAACCAAATACGTCAGCGGGTTATGAAACAGACGTCGAAGCATCACTGAGCGTACTGGAAATGCAGCCGTGCGTGTCATCGGGTTCGTCGATAACTTGTGCGTCTTCGAGGGGTTCCACTAGAGTGTACTAGAATGGGGGAGTGGGTCCACTGGGGCCGGCGGCAAGCGGCGCGGGTGAAGCAAAAACGGCGGAAAATTTGGTGGCGCTGCAGTCGCCTTCTCCTGAAGCTGACGTCAGTTCCGGCGGGAGCGGCGGTTCGGGCTGCACGACGCGCTGGCGGGGACGCTGAGCGCTCGATGTTGTCGTCTGCTCGACGCGCCGTCGTCTGTTCGATGCACCGTCGTTCGTGCGCTGTTTTCCCTATTTGTCTTCTGGTTCTTTTTCTTACACATTGTTAGAGACAAAAACAAGTGAAATGAAATAAAATGTATGTTTTTTTCCGTGAACGCGTAGGTTTGTAGTTCCCTTTCAGCAAAGCCGTCTGGACAAAGAATACGCGGCAGACGGCACGTTTGCGTGCGCACATGTGTGTCTGCTGGTTGCTTAGCGGAGTGTTCAAAGTTGCTTCAAAAGATGAGAGGATGAGCACGTCTAGGCGTAGAAATTACTGTTGTGTCGTGGGCTGCCAAACCGGATACAGCAGAGTTAAAAACCGGCCCAAGCTCTCACTCTTTGGAGTACCTCAAGACGAAGAAAAACGCCGGCTATGGGACCAGAATCTCAACCGCGCTGATCGGCCCTTGCAAGTCACCGATGTCATTTGCGAGCTGCACTTCGAGCAAAAATACATACTGAGGCATCGTGTACATATTATCGAAGGCCGAGAAGTATATATAGAGCGTGGAAAGCCGGAGCTTCGCAGTGATGCTGTACCCACAATTTTACCTCATCTCCTGGAGTGTCCTGACGAGCAGCCCACACCGGAGCAGTCAACGAAGAAGAGAGCGGCTTCACCACCAACCTGTGAAGACGAGTCGTCAAAAAGAACTGTGCTGTCAGTTGAACCGCAACTGAGATTTGAGGATTGCGAAAGTGCGAGGCAAAGCGGCAACGCATTTGAACTTGGAGACGTTGTCCGGCCAAACGACCACTAGGCAATGCACAAGTTTTGTCATTACGACGGAATCGCTTATGTTTCGGCCTCCCTAAGTCGTGAACTTGTAAGCATCGAAAAGACCGTGCTCATGAATTACGGTACCGATCGCAGAGAAGTGATTTGTCGGACATATGTTCGGAAGACACTGGTCTCCGAAAAGGTCGCCTATAACCTTGAAGATGGCAAAAAAGTCCTCGACTGCACAGAATCTCTTCATCCTTGCAGAGAGGCAGGTAGAGCGAGAGACTTCACCTATGACGTTCTTACGAAGAAACTGGAGCAGCAAATCTCTGATTCCGACGGCCTTGTCTTCAGTGCCACGTGCAAAGGAGCGGTTAAACAACAAGTTGAGTGCGCGCAAACGTTTATTGAGACGCCACTTATATATTGTACAATTAATCAATGAGTAAGCTGTTTAACGCTAGAAAATTTATGTGACCCCTAATTTTTTCCAGTACGCATTAACATATACTAAAGAATAGTTTGCCTACAGAAAGTGAAAGTGCATGAATTGCGTTTCAAGCATGCATGGTAGAAAACTACAAGCTCTTCATTCTTTTTTTTTTCTCGTATACTTCCAGGTTCTTCATGCATTACATGCAAGTACGTGAGGAAGATAACACTCACAAGAAAAAGCTACCTGAAACGAAAGGAACGACGAAACCCAGTCTCCGCCAAACTGCGGGTCCTGAGCCAGAGGAACAAGCGAATGGCGGCAAGGCTGTTGGACATTGCTGGTCGTCTCGAAGAGATGAGGGCAAAGAATGCGAATGTCGCCGATGAAACACTAAAGGAAAAAATATCGTCACTACCGCGAAAGCAGCAGGCAAGTGTTCGCGCTTGCTTTCAAGCTGCCAAACAAACCAGCAAGAAGGGCATGCGCTACAATCAGGAGTGGATCCTCGAGTGTTTACTCATGAAACTAAAGAGTCCCAGGCTATATCAGCACATCAGAAAGAACAAAATTCTCGTGATGCCCAGCAACACTACCTTGAAAGGATAGTTGAGGTCATACCAGTCGGCATTCGGCTTTAATGCAGCGGTAATGAACACTCTAAAGAAAAAAACCGCGAGCATGTCAGACCTCGAAAGACATGGCGGATTATTGGTGGACGAAATGAAATTGTCAGAACACTTCAGTGTGACGGCGTCTGGCCAGATTCAAGGCTTCGTGGACCTTGGAGAATTTACGAAGCCCGAGGACAAGTACCAGCAATGTGATCACGGCATGGTCATCATGTTTGTGCCTTTCGAAGGGGGATGGAGCCAAATTGTTGGCGTTTTTGCGACAAAAGGAAATGTGAGAGGAGACATTTTATTGAAAATTCTCATGGAAGCTACCATCCTCGTGGAACAGGTGGGCTTGTTCGTCGACCACATCACTTGTGACGGAGCCCCCTGGAACCGAAAGATGTGGAAGCCAGCGGGAGTGTCGGCGTCATCGAAGGAAATAAACGGCGCCATACAGCATCCTGTCGACGAGATGCGGAAATTGCACTTTATCTCCGATTTGCCGCATCTGCTAAAATGCCTCAGGAATGGTCTTCTCCAGAAAGGCTTTGCAACATCAGAGGGATTGGTACGTAAAGATCCATGGTTGACATTTGACAAAGATTGTGTTTCTCGCATACATTGCATTACCTCAACTTATATTTCTAGGTGTCCGTGCATCCAGTTCGGGAGGCATACCTGCGGGACAGAAGTGTTCGGACACTGAAAGTTATGCCCAATTTGACCGAGGCGCATCTGGAACCCAACTCCTTTGAGAAGATGAGAACCACTTTCGCCTTCCAACTATTCGGTCCATATGTCCTACGGGGCCTGGCCTTCTACAAGGAGGACATCGAGAGAAGGTGTGGCAGCATCGAGGCAACTCAGCTGTTCTTCTTGTGAGTCGCGCTTCCGTTCCAAATGAATTAAGTATATTCGTAAACATCTCAAACGCATGATGAGCGCCTTTCTGACATACATTCCTTTCGTTTATTTTGCAGGAAGATCCAGCGACTGATCACCGTGATGACTTCCAGGTTTCGTGCCGAAGCACTGAGACCAGCTTCCACAGATGCGGCATTTCTGTCCGATTTTCTGGACTTCCTGAATGACTGGGAATCATTCAGTGACAACAAGCGGCACTTTCTCAGCGAGTCCACTGCCATAGGTTTTAGGGTCACTATAGCAAATACCCTTTCATTGCTGAAGTACCTGACAGAAAGGGTTGGTTTCAAATATCTCATGACATCTCGACTTAGCACCGATCCCGTGGAACACTTCTTCGGCATCGTTCGCCAGTCAAGTGGCTGCAACGCGCACCCCTCTCCGGATGAGTTTCTAATAACTGTCAACTGCTTGTCCTTTTATAACTTGGCGCACAGTGTGTACAGTGCAAATGCAAACCCTAACATGATAAACGCTCTTGTCACCGTGCATGACAGACAGGGTCTAAAGGTCACGCACAAAAAAATTGATGATCTTATATCACAGGGGAAGCTAGACGAGGTCGAAAGCACGATTGCCACAATGCCAGAAAAGCTTGCTGACCACATCGATGTGACTTCGGAGAAGAGTGACTCGAGACTCATTTACTGCACAGCAGGGTACGTGGCTAAGAAGTGTGTATTGAAGTTGGCATGCGTACAATGCAAAGAAGTGCTTCTGTTTGAGAAAGCTGTCGCGGTTGCTGAGCAGCTCCCTTCGCAATTCACGGAGCAATGCGACGCGGTCTGTGCACACCGCTGTAGGGTGAATACTTTGGGCGCTGGCTGTACGGAGGGAGAGCTCGGAAAGTGGCGTCGTCACTTTTCGCAGTAACCGGCCACGCTTTGCATCCATAACGCATACGGCGGCTCCAGTGTTGATAAGGGCAGATGCGCGAACACCGTCCACAAACACGTCTATCACGTTCGATGGCCTTCGCTGAGGGCTTTCTCAATTCGATAGCGTCGCAACCCTTGTCTCGTGATCTGCGACGACTAGTTTTCCTGGTCGCGTGGGACCAGACGTGGCAGCATCGGGGACAGTGAGCGGCGTCGTGGTGACGTTGAACGGCGGGTAGAGAGAGCTGCGCGAGACGGCTGTGACATGGCGGCGGTCAATCGTAATACGGTCGGCTTGACTGGCTTGAGATGGTTCAGGCGCCTGGAGGCGACTGCACGCGATTGCAATAGCGGGCGACGTGGCCGGCGCAACCGCACGGAAAGCAAATGGGGCGGTTGTCGGAAGTGCGCCATCGTTTCACCGGAGTACGTCCCATTCATGGCCCAACACGCGGTGGACGGGGCGGCGGCTGATAGGACTACAAGGTGGGCTGCAGTCGTGGCCTAGGAATGACGTCGGTGTACGCAGCCGGCACACTCGCCTCGAAGGCCTGTGGTCTGCGAGGACTTCGGCGTAAGTATGTGGGGCAGACACAGGGACCGCTTGGGGTGGCCTGGCTACACCTTGCGCGTAACTGAGCGGCGCAGGCGCCGGAGGTGGCTGGTAGTATTACGGCATGACCTCCGCGATTTCCTGTTGAATAGCGCGGCGTAAGGGAGGCAGCAGTGTGGTCGACTTCTGTTCAACACGCTGCGACTGAGGGAAGGCCAGTAGAGAAAACTGGCGGGCAATTCCCTCGCGCACAAATGACTTGATCTTGGCGAGCAAGGCCGAGTGATCAGAAATGGGCGACAAGCCAGTGAGATCGGCGTCGCGTGATGGAGGTCGACGGGTCAGCAACCGCTGCCGGCGCAGATCTTCGTAGCTTTGGCAGAGCGTGATCACCTCTGTCACAGTACGAGGGTTCTTGGCGAGGAGCATGCTGAAGGCATCGTCCTCGATGCCTTTCATAACGTTGCGGATCTTGTCACTCAGACACGGTTACGTCTGCCTTCTTGCACAAGTCGAGGACGTCTTCGATGTAGCTCGTAAAAGACTCACCGGTCTGCTGAGCTCATTCTCGTAAACGCTGTTCGGCTTGTAGTTTACGAACGGCAACACGTTGATGATGGCGGTCTTGAAATCAGACCACGTGAGGAAACCGAATGCGTGGATGTTGTACCACAGGCTTGCCACACCCGCGAGGTAGAAATCCAGGTGGCTCAGTTTTCCTGCCTCGTTCCATTTGCTGGGTACGCTCACGCGCTCGTATATCGCGAGCCAGCCATGATAAAATACGTGCGTACTGCCGCATTTTACGATCGCATGCTATATTCTCAACCGATAGTTTTTTTTTTCAAACCATTTTCTACGCAAGCCAAACCAGCGAACTGCATCTTGGTCGAAGCCAGTGAAACTTTCTTTAAAAAAACCCTGTATATGCATGTCCATCACTGACCTCCTTGGTAGAAGCGAGTCATCTATTTCATCTTGGAGCGCCGACCAGAGTACTGTAACCACCCTTAAGAAAAAAGGCGCTCATCGGCTGGCACAAAGAGAGTCAGGTAGACGTGCTCTCTTCAGACTCTCTTTTTTTAAGAGTGTAGTATGGTGAGTCATGTGTCAAATGTCGAATCAGCACACTCCTGTGTGTCTTTCTTTTCGATATGGCTGAGAAGGGCAGACCAGGAGCAGATAGCCAGACCGCTAAAAGACTAAAAGGCGTGGATGTCTGATATTGGGCAGGTCCAATCACATAGATCCAATTGCTGCCCTGTCGGTGAACACGTTAAAAGGTAAATTGAAAAAAAAAAAAGAAATGCCACCTGCACGCCAATTTTTTCTTTCTTCCTTCGCTCTTCACTTTTCTTTTCCCTGAAGGCTATCCACGGCTTCCCATTCGCTACTCGCACGCACCATATGAGTGCGTGCGAGTAGCGTCGTATGCTGGCCGGCTCATCCCATTTCAGTGGTGCTAGTGGTTGTTTTCCGGAAGTTCGATGAGCAAAATGACTATAGGTATAACCCCATACAGTTCCGAATAGTCAATGTTGGCCGGTGACGTGAATAAAGGTATCAAATTGCACTTGAAAGCGACAATTGAGGCTAAATAGTGTTCATATAGGGGCCAATTCCGAAAATAGGCACTCACAGGCATTATAAAAATACTATTCATGTTCATATATCAAAGTGGCGCGATAGGAGCGCAAGGAACATAATAAGCATTTGCTAAAATCCGCTTTCTATTCATTAGGTTGTTCTGAGTCGCTTAGCGTTCATTTGCAGAACATCACGGCGCCTCACGCGAAGGCTCATGGTCGACTCGCACGAGCGTTCAAAATAACAACAGCCAAGTGCGAGACGCGCGGACAAGCACGTTTTTCTGACAGGACTTCTTGCATAGCTTCCACAGAGTTGCACCTGATGTATAAAACGGAGTATATTATTTACAGATTGACACTGAGGGGCGGAATACCTCATAGTTCGCCTTTAAAAGTGGCCTCCTCGAAAGAGTTGAGTTAGTCACCAGGACCCGAACACCGGCACTGTTACATCAAGGAGAGGAGCCGGCAGGCCAGGACGGACTGCTCGAAGATTCTATGAGTAGCCTTCCGCACGGCCGAAAGGCCGCGAGGCCATAGAAACGTTTCAGCGCTCTCGACCGTCAGTGCGTGCGCACAGTTGCAGTTCATTAGTTCCTCCGGCGGTGTTTCTAAAGCACTGCACTGTAGGAGCAAATGCTCGAGCCTCTCCAGTTAACCACAGTGTTCATAAGTGTCAGTGGAGGTGAGTCTGGGGCGATGCCTGCGCGCTTTCCTCTACACGCACCCGACACACAACCGCAGCACTCCAGCCCTTTGTTGGTGTAATACGCATTGCTCGGCATGTGGGCCTGTGTGCTTCTGTTGTAGGTGCCGTCCAACAGCAAGACGCATGTCTTCGGTGTTCAGGGGTACGTAGTCGGGTGACAGTAGATGTGAATTTGCCGCTCATTCAGCGGCGATTGCGTTGCTGGGCACACCGAAGTGGCTTCAGACCCACTGCGAATGGACCGTGCCGCCTCTGCTGAACAGTGCGGCGGGCTTGCTGCTTACATCGCGCACCAGCGGGGATGCGAAGGTTCACAGCCGCAATATGGTGGCGCATCCTTGCTCAAGACTTTGTAGTGTTTGAGCGCACCTTACATTCTCGAGCGATGGTATTGTCGAAGCCGCTGAATGAGGAGGCCGCATTCTGTCAATGTGGCGCAGGGTTCGTTGCGTGGCGAGGAGCTCCAGTGACCAAGACTTCGGTTCGGCCAACATCGCGCCGCACTGCGGCGTGCACATTAGATCCAGGCAGGTAGTCAGGCCCTTCCCGTGTTGCACTTCTTGCCGCTTCCACAGTGTTCTATCAATGGATACGAGCGGCAGCGCGTATAGCACGCATAGTGCTGTTTGCGTAAACGCAAGGAAAAACAAAAGAAATAATGACCATGACGGTTATGGGACACACAGACGATATATTCCCGTTGTGTTATAGCGCGCAGCCAATTCTCCGGGCAAGGCAGCCTTCATAAACCACACAGATGGCTTCGCAGTAAAGTAAATGACGTAGCTTCTTTTTGTTATCATAAGGTAACTAATTACTCTTCTGCCTAATGAAAAAGGGGACAGAGATTGCATCGAGCTACTCAGTTTTGTTGGAATGTTGTGATATTTATTTCAGCGGCATAAAGTATGAGGTAGGGGGAAATTAACGCGGACAAAAAAAGTACTTGTGGCTGGTAAGAACCGAACGCACGATATTCGCAGTACAAATACTTCGCGGAGGCTGTGGTTCACAGAACGTTCATGCTCTATACGTTCGTATATGTATAGCGCAAGTAATACGCTCGACTCGAAGGAATGCAAAGAGAAAAATTACTTCACATGTATTCGCGAGTTAGCCCTCCATACTTAGGCATACCACTATTGCCGCTAGAAGACACTTGGTAAGGAAGCGCGTAAAAGGGGAATACAGATGACGACGCCATCTTCAAAGTTCCGCGCTAGTTTGCCATCGCGTCAAACCCTTTTCCAAATAGACAGGGAATGCAAAGCAATCAAGGTTCTGACAACATAGCATCGCAAACAGAAAGACCTTAAGATGCGCCTTCCAGGACCATTAATTTCTTGCGCAATTTCTTCATCCTCATGAAGAGATCAAGTCAAAGGATTCACCACACCTGAAAGAAATATCTTCAAAAAGACTTTGTTCGCGCTTATACTCTTTAGCGCGATGTGATTCACTTCAGTCGTCCTTGAAGCTGACAGTCATCGAGATCAATCCCACTCAAACAAGATCGGTCCCTCAACCTGGCTCAGCTGACCACTGTACTTCATGTCCGTTTCGGTGAGGGTACCCTCCAAAATATCTTGCGCCTCCACCCTTGCCTTGTCAGATTCACCGGTGACATCATCTGAAAAAAAAAATCGGACATTTTCTCGTTGTCAAGGTCCCATTCGCGGCAAGAGAAAGTGCATTTTCACGCTATTACTGAGCAATTTCGGTCGACGTTGCTTTTGTCGGCCGTGTTCTTTTCGGTAGCGCTGTTAATATTTCGGTCCTTGCCAGTCCATTACGCCTTAGAAATTACCACTTACAGTTATTGCCCTCATTTCAATCAGTAATTTGTTTCAAGCTCATTCACCATGAAGTCACGCGTACATACACTTTTTTATGTTGTATATGTTAATAAGCCCCATCACCTTGTTCGCCAAACATGTGACACAAGAACACTGTCACATCAGGCCAAATAAACTATATTGCGCATATTCAAGGCAGCTTTGATGTAACGATGTCATGTGTAACAGTCCTAACTTTCTTGATTTCTACACTATCGAAACAAGGCGTGAAAACATGCGAAAGAAACGGTATTAGAGATGGCTAGCAATATTTAAAAAAAGTGCAGGCTTAAAATTGTGGTCGGCCAAACGAAATATCTATACCAAAATGCCAATGTATTGAAAATGACGAAGGAGGCCGTTTCTCTCACCTTTGTTGGGGACTTTCATGTTACGAACTGAAGTAAAAAGCGATGACAAGACGAGGCAGAATACAGCAGTAAAGACCAGCATAGTTTCAACTGGAGTTCCGAAGTCAAATTTTATGAATGGAGAAAAACGTATTTCTTGGCAGCCGTACTCGCATGAACAAAGCTGTTCGTGGTCCTAACGGCAACGCGTTTTTATGGCACCCACTCTCACATTTTTCTATGTGTACTTGCCGAATTCCCATCCACCTGCGAGCGGAAATATGATTTGAGGTCAGATGAAGTACAGCAAGATAATATATTAAAGCATAAATATGCTATAAAATTGACGAACAAACAAAAAACTTGAAATCCTCCACTCACATATACGGCTTCATGCTTATTTCTGGGTCATTCCAGGCCAACTGTCACAGCCTTGGCGCTCGACCACCTGCGATTTAAATGAAAGAAATCGAGGACTATCTATTCAAAGCCAGAAGCCTACCGCCAAAATATTTTTGGCGAAAAAAAATTTTCAGCTCCGCAAACCATATGTGAAGTTTTTCGGAAAGCTCTAAACTATGGCTCGTAAAATGCGTTTTCAAAAAATTTCTTCTTCATAAATTAGGCTAGGATAAACTTTTCCCTACGTATCGATTGTAGGCTTCTCACTTAAAATAAGTTTCACGAACGTTTACGCTTTCGTGGGTTTTTTATGCGGCCTTAAATATGGACAATATGACCCATATTGGGGATTTTTTCATAGAAAAGCAACATTCAGTGGAATGTAATATTTTCTTTTAATTGATTGCCAGGAAGTTTTACTGTAGGCGAAAAATAGTTTGAGATGTATATGGCGTGAAATATTGTGTACAGCTGGCGACAAATTTGCAAAAAAGTTCATTTTTGCACATGTTTAGTCGTAAATTTAACATTGATGTGGTTGTTAGGTTTCGCCGCTCATAAGTCGATCGTGCAGACGGGACGGCGCGGCCCTGTACGTCGTACAAAGCTTCTTTCTCGGCTCCCTCTCTGCGTGGTCTTTGACTGCGCAATTATCAACGGAAGGCAAACTGCAGGGAGCAGCTCGATACCCCGATGGCCAGCATGGGTTGCGGTCAAGCGACCGTTCTCAGAGGTCGGCGGCCTGAATGTGTGGGAAAATGAGGAGGACATCCCCTGCTCTATGCCGTCGCTCGAGGCGACAGTATGCGTGACCCCAACAACGACCAACATGTGCTTTCGCAAAAATGCAAGGTCGAATGCGTGGGAGGCAGGGTCACGCAGACGCCTTTTCTTTCCCTGAACGGTTTCACGACTGGCACCGCGAGTTCAACTCGATGAGTATAGGAAAATGGAGTGAATGCACCAGGGCTAAGATACAGGTGTTTCGACCGTGAGAATCCCTGAGAGCGTGGGATAAGGAGAGGGAGAGCCATGATGGGAAAGAGTGCAAAACGCCTGTCTGCACTGTAAAGACACTGCTGTCGAGATTCAGGACAGCCCAGTAGGGAGTGGCTTAATCTGAGGATAAACGGATTGGATAAGGGAATGTCGAGGCAGACCACCAGTGGCCACCTCCCCTTTTCTTTGTTTACCGCAAGGTACTTAAGACTGGACGGAATTCGTTTCCCTTCAGTCTAGGCTGTAATCACTTAACTGATCGATCAGTAAGACTCCTTACGATGCAACTTTAGTCTGGGCCGTAACCACTCGGTGGTCGAACAGTGAGACTCGGTTCTTCGTATGTATAACAGTGTTCTAGGCTCTAACTTAAGAAAAGTTAAATAGAAGAGTAAGATGCTGTTGATGTCTATGTTATCATCAGTGTACTTCGGCAAGATGTACATATGACTGTAAATATTTCGCTACAATATACCTTCAAGTTTTTATTACCTCCAACCTGCCTACTGCTTCATCGACGTCGATCATCTTCTTGACGGGACTTCAATCCACATCAAGGAGAAAACGAACAAGAAAAAAACATAACTGTGGTCCTAGTAAAATTATGCTAAAAAGCGCATTTACTAGCAACATTAGTTGTCTACTGACTCAGAAAGTTTTATCAAATTACTTTTTGTTTTAAGCAAGAAAAACAATTTTGAAATTGTGTTCTGCCGGCGTCTCTTGTTGCTCCTGTTTTGTCTTCGCAGAAACGCGTCTAGCGGCAAGTACAACCTATGTGGGCGCGAGGTTTTCCACAGAACAGCTAGACAACCTAATCATCTTCGCCCGTGCTTATTTGAATTCTTAACTAGCGAGTATTGGCCTGAGTCAACGAGAAATGCGAACCCCGCTAGAGTGAATTTAACCACATGCAGCTGTCACTTGAAGGCCGGAATAGTGTGCTTAGCACCATCGGGAAGCGACACCGATGTGTGCAACACCCCGTTGCCTGAGCAAAGATTTAAAAATGATAAAATGAACAGATTAGTTGTCTTAACACAGCATATAAGCTGTACTTATGAATCAACACTATCGTATTTGTGATGAGTATAGTTGTAAGTGAATCGTATGTGGTCCATTCCACGCCAACTGTCCCAGCCTTGGCGCTCGACCATCTGCGATCTGAATGAAAAAAATCGAGGACTATCTATCCAGAGCCAGAAGCCTTCCGCCAAAATATTTCTGGCAAAAAATTTCTCAGTGCTGCAAACCGTATGTGAAGTTTTTCAGAAAGCTCGAAACTATGGCTCAGAAAATGCGTTTTCAAAAAATCTCTTCTTCATATATTAGGCTAGGACAAATTTTTCCCTACAGAACGATCGTAGGCTTCTCACTTAAAATAAGTTTCACGAACATTTACGCTTTTGTGGGTTTTTCATGCGGCCTTAAATATTGACAATATGACCCATATTGGGGATTTTTTCATAGAAAGGCGACATTCAGTGAAATGTAATATTTTGATCTAACTGATTGCCAGGAAGTTTTACTGTAGCCCAAAAATAGTTTGAGACGTATATGGCGTGAAATGTTGTGTACAGCTGGCGACAAAGTTGCAAAAAAGTTCATTTTTGCAACATTGAAGTGGTCCTAGTGAAATTATGCTAAAAAGCGCATTTACTAGCAACATTAATTGTCTACTGACTGAGAAAGTTTTATCAAATTACTTTTTGTTTTAAGCAAGAAAAACAATTTTGAAGTTGTGTTCTGCCGGTGTCTCTTGTTGCTCCTGTTTTGTTTTCGCAGGAACGCGTCCAGCGGTTAGTACAACCTACATGGGCGCGAGGTTCGCCACGGAACAATAATCTCTGCCCGTGCTTATTTGAATGCTTTACTAGTGAGTATTGGCCTGAGCAAAAGAGAAATATGAACTCCGCTAGAGTGAATTTAACCACATGCAGCTGTCCATTGAAGGCCGGCATAGTGTGCTTACGCAACAGCGGGAAGTGACACCGATGCGTGCAACGTTCCGTTGCCTGCGCACAGATATAAAAGTGGGAAGAACACTACGATTAAGGAAAAATTCAGTTGCTGTATTATGAAACACATGTTGTACTTTTGCACCAATTCACGGTCCCTGGTCAAACATCATCACTTACATACGATTCACTTATAAATATACTCATGACTTATATACATAGCCGTGCGGACAGGGGGGGGGGGCAGGGCGGCGCCCCCCCCCCTAATCACCTAAGAGGACGGGCGCGAATTCTGCCCCATACATTTACCCCCTTGTCACCTAGAGGGAGGGGGGCGCAAAATCTGCCTCGTAAATTCACTTAGTAGGGGGGTGCACTGCGATGAACCTTCACCCCCCCTCCTGATGGGGAACCCTGCGCACGCCTATGCTTATGTACGATTGCGTTCGTCACAAGTGTGACTGAGATCTGCTTTGTTAAAGCAACTAATCGGTTCCTTTTGCCACTTTTAAACCTTTGTGCAGGCAACGGGTTGTTGCACGCATTGGTGGCACTTCCCGCTTTTGCGTAAGCACACTATGCCGACCTTCAATGGACAGCTGCATGTGGTTAAATTCACTCTAGCGGAGTTCGTATTTCTCTTTTACTCAGACCAATACTCACTAGTAAAGCATTCAAATAAGCACGGGTAAAGAGGATTAAGTTGTCTAGCTGTTCCGTGGCAAACCTCGCGCCCATGTAGGTTGTACTAACCTCTGGACTCGTTTCTGCGAAGAGAAAACACGAGCAAAAATAAACATCAGTGGAACACAACTTCAAAAATGTTTTTTCTTCCTTAAAACAAAAAGTAATTTGATAAAACTTTCTCAGTCAGTGGACAACTAATGTTGCTAGTAAATGCGCTATTTAGCATAATTTTACTAGAAGCACCTCAATGTTAAATTTACGACTAAACATGTGCGAAAATGAACTTTCTTGCAACTTTGTCGCCAGCTCTACACGCCATTTCACACCGTATACGTCTCAAACTATTTTTGGGCTACAGTAAAACTTCCTGGCAATCAGTTAAATCAAAATATTACATTTCACTGAATGTCGCCTTTCTATGAAAAAATCCCCAATATGGGTCATATTGTCAATATTTAAGGCCGCATGAAAAACCCACAAAAGCGTAAATGTTCGTGAAACTTATTTTAAGTGAGAAGCCTACGATCGTTATGTAGGGAAAAATTTGTCCTAGCCTATTATATGAAGAAGAGATTTTTTGAAAACGCATTTTTCGAGCCATAGTTTCGAGCTTTCCGAAAAACTTCACATAGGGTTTGCGATACTGAAAAATTTTTTTTTTGCTAAAAATATTTTGGCGGAAGGCTTCTGGCTTTGGATAGATAGTCCTCGATTTTTGTCATTGAAATCGCAGATGGTCGAGCGCCAAGGCTGGGACAGTTGGCGTGGAATGACCCTTCTATTATCTTATTTTCCATTACTTTGTGTGCCAGGTACGAGTGCTCTTCTCGTCCAGATATTCGCGAACGCCTCCTTTTAAACGGGCTTTCGAAAACGAAAAATATGAATAAGCGTTTGACTTAATTAAACATCGTACAGAGGCAGACACGCAAACATCTGTTCATTTATTCTGAAAAAAGGCACATCCGCAATCGTGACAAGCATCAGGCCGCGCTGCATCACAGATGTTTAGTGCAACACAGCTGCTAGCTGGAGCTTACAGCGCATCTTTTCCAAAGCATATTTTACTGTTCCCTTTTTGGCATGAATCATAAACGCCACGTTATCCGAAACAAAGCATATATGGCGTTTTTTTCCTGATAGAGCCAAATCCAGAAACCGACTCTAGCCTAAACTTAACGGGAGCGTAAGCCGTTCTTAAGTATCGTTCACATTTAGAAGAATTGTAACCGAAATAGGGCAATTCCTCATTGTAAGGTGAACTCCCAAAGGCACTTCTCCAATAAAAAATGAGCCGTACCCTGCGTCCGTTTGAATCAAATTGAGCACGATGCATTAAACCAGCGCTGCGTCAACAATAGGGATCAAACTACCCAACATGGCCGCATCAAATCTGTGTCATTTTTGTCATAGTTGTTATCACATCGCGCCTTTCTTCCACAATTAGTTTTGCTTGGGCGAGTTGGAGCTTACTTAAGAGCATGATGTCGTTGGGCAAGACTCGAATATAGATTGAGAGGGCGACTCTCCCACTTCTTTCTGCCTTTTAGTATTTCTTGAGCTCCAGTTTCACGTCATTTTTTACTCCAAGATGGTCTACTTGACATAGAAGACAACCGAAAGGAAGATATTGAGCATTGACCTATTCCTTGAAGAAGAAGGGATTCGAAACGGCGCCTCATACAACGGGCTGGGAAGAAGTCTAAAGTCTAAATAAGAGGTTCCAACCTGTGAGAGCCGAGCCCAAGTTTTATTCCTGAATACCGAAGACAGCGGGCTATATATATTTTAGCCGCAATATAGATTTGAGGCATTTTGGTGACATCAGCACAGTGGCAAAATGTTGTTGGAGCAGGCTCTACCATAATGTGAGTAGCAAAAAACTACGTTTTTTTCAAGTTTCATCTAAAGTGGACTTGGCTGTTTTAGAGAAAAAAGGAAAAAAAATACGCCGCATATGTCTTCCTTTGCGAGTAGACGAAACTATGGCGTCTTGAACTTCGAATTTTCATCTTACAATGCACTTGGAATGTGGCCCTCGACTTTATTTGATCTTTAGATTTAGCACTAAAAGAATAGGAAAGTCACCGGGTACCTCTTAGTAACATGTAACAGGTGAAGGCTTAAAGCCTCTGCTTTGCGATGCACTTATAGTTCACTTCAGTCGTTGCGTTGCACGTTTATTGCTTCTTGATTCACGCTTAACTCACCTGATTACATCTTGATTTACACTTCCTTCCATTAATTCCCTATTGATTCACCTCATCCTCTTTAGAGATATGTATCATGAAAACGGCGCTACAGAAAGCAATGAAAAGACGGGAATCAGACGAAGTACATTCGTTTCTTTCTGTCGGGCCGTTTTTATAGTACACACGCACCTATTCGCTGAACTGTCCATCCCACATTTAATAACGTTAATGCACGCTTCATGCACTTCCCTAATTTTTTATGCAGACTTGAAATGATTGATTCATTCTTCATTTACCCTCGACTGACTTCAGGGTATGTTGCTTCACTGTTTTTTACTTTCAATAAACTTTAAATTGCACTCCCAATAATTTGGCGTTATTGTATCTGTATTTCACGGCAAAAGACGTTTGATAGCATTCGTGTTTATGACGCCTCCGGCCTACGACGCAGGACGCCTGATTTTACGGCTGATAAGCATCATGAAGCTTTATACTTAATATTCGTAATCTGGCTTCCTTGCGTTTCCCCTCTGGGAAACAATGCGTGCGATCGCCAATTTCCCATCGATACCCTATGCCACCCTTATAGCGCGCACGCCGCTCGAAACAACCAAGCACCGTGCGTGCATCGGAGCACAATAATAATATCTTGAGTTTTACGTCTGGAAACCACGTTGTGATCATGCGGCACCTTGTAGTGAAGGGCTCCGGAAATTTCGACCATGTGGTGGTCTTTAACGTGGACTGACGTCGCACAGCACAGGGACCTCTAGCATTTCGCTTCTATCGAAATTCGTCCGCCGCGGATGGGAGATACAACCCCCGTATTTCGGGTCAGCAGCCGGGCGCCGTAACCACTACACCATTGTAGCGGACAGCGAAACTAAATGAACGGCACGCAAGTAGATGATGAAGGTTGCGGGACAGAAAGACGTCACAAATATTGCTGGCTTTTAAACTGCACCGCAGTTGAAGAGACCACATTGTCGTCGTCCTGTTCGCGAGTCCCGGGGTATATCTATCTATCTATCTATCTATCTATCTATCTATCTATCTATCTATCTATCTATCTATCTATCTATCTATCTACACACACACACACACACACACACACACACACACACATATATATATATATATATATATATTGCCACGTCGCTTCAGAGGTCCAGGCAAGGTTTATTTAACGTAGAGCAACAGGGCTCTTGCGAAACGCGTCGGTTGGGCTTGTTCGCAAAAGGGACAGCGTGCGCACTTCTTCCTTTCGAGGCCTGTGCCTCTGCCTTTGCATATAACCCACTACTACAGGTGGCAATATTCCCTCCTCCACGAAAAAGAGCATCGACTCGATGCTGCAAGGTAGTTGTAAGAAGAAAAAAAAAAACATAACGCAGCTTACACAACGCGAATGGACAATGGTGAAATGTCACTCGCGCACAGTCAATAAACGGTGAGGCGATGCTAATGGCACAAATAAAGGAAACAAAAAAGTGAACGGTAGGAGAAATTATGAGCGCGCAAAGTAAGGCTTCATGCGCACGACATGAACTATGTCGGAGTTCGGTTGTCTTCGTTGTGTTCCTGTTGACGACGCAGTGTCCGGAACCACTTCGTATTTTACGTCGCTCACGCGGCGTAACACCTTATACGGACCGAAGTATCTGCTCAGCAACTTTTCTGAGAGGCTCCGGCGACGAACAGGGGTCCACACCCAAACTTTGTCTCCTGGACTGTAGGATACGTCTCTGTGGCGGACGTTGTAGCGTCGTGCATCTGCCCGTTGCTGCAGACCGATGTGCAGCCGCGCGAGCTGGCGAGCTTCCTCGGCACGCTCTGCAAATTCTTCGGCGTCAGTGGTTAACTGATCAGCGCCTTGACAAGGAAGCATAGCGTCCAACATCGTCTGAACCTCGCGGCCATAGGGAAGGCGAAATGGTGTGAATCGCGCTGTCTCTTGCACGGCGGTGTTATAAGCGAACGTCACGTGAGGTAAAATTCGATCCCATGTTTTCTGCAAACGTCAATGTACATGGAGATCATGTCTGTGACGGTCCTATTTAGCCGCTCGGTAAGTACGTTGATCTGCGGATGGTAGGCAGTCGTCTTTCGATGTTTAGTGTTGCTTAATCGAAAAACTTCATCCATGAGCTGCGCAGTGAACGCTGTGCCTCTATCTGTTATGACTGCAGATGGAGCCCCGTGACGCAGTACGACGTGGCACATGAAGAACTGTGCTACCTCGGAAGCCGTGGCCCGTGGGATCGCCTCACTCTCGGCATACCGTGTCAGATAGTCAGTTGCGACAATCACCCATTTGTTCCGTCGGTAAACAGGGGAAAAGGGCCGAGAAGGTCCATGCCAATTTGGTCATATGGCCTATGAAGTAGTCCAGCCGGCTTACTGGATGATGCTTTACGGCGCTGGCATTCACGACAGCCTTTGACGTACCGCTTGACGCTTGCCGTAAGTCCGGGCCAATAGTAAGGCTCGCCTACTCTAGCGAGTGTTCGTGAGTAGCCTAGGTGGCCAGTTGTGGGCTCGTCATGACAAGCGAAGAGGACGTCGTCCCGCATGTCCCTTGGAACCACGAGGAGGTAAGCGCGGCTCGTAGAACGACTGTTTGTCTTGTACAGGACATTGTCTCGGAGGCAGAATGATGTCAACACGCGGGATAGATGGCGGGATATAACTGCGCTACGACCCTCTAAATAATCGATGACCGGACGAATTTCTTCATCGTCTCGCTGCCGTCTGCTCAAGTCCGACGAGCTAAGGGCGCCCAGGGAACCGTCATCGTCCTCTGCTTCTTGTTTGAGGAGATGAATGGGTGCACGCGACAGTGTATCAGCGTCTTCGTGCTTCCGGCCAGACTTATAGACGATGGTTACATCAAATTCCTGTAGGCGCAAGCTCCACCGGGCCAGTCGTCCTGAGGGATCACGTATGTTTGCCAGCCAGCAGAGGGCATGGTGGTCTGTCACCACTTTGAATGGACGACCATAGAGGTAAGGGCGAAACTTGGTGATCGCCCATACGACTGCGATGCACTCTTTCTCTGTGGTCGAGTAATTCGCCTCGGACGGGACAGGGAGCGGCTGGCCTAGGCTAAAACTCTTTCCTCTCCGTGTTGATGCTGGACGAGCACTGCGCCGAGGCCGATGTTACTGGCGTCAGTATGCACCTCTGTGTCAGCATCATCGTCAAAATGTGCAAGAACGGGTGCTGACTGCATGCGCTGTCGTAGGTCGGCAAAAGCAGCCTGTTGCTCGTTATCCCAAACAAATGGCGTGTCGTCTCTTGCAGGCGAGTCAAGGGTTCCGCTATCTTGGAAAAGCCTTTAATAAATCGTCGATAATAGGCTCACAAACCCAAGAAGCGCCGGACAGCCTTCTTGTCGGTAGGAGCCAGAAATGTTGCTACAGCGGTAAGCTTGTCAGGATCGGGTTTGACTCCGCTGGCGCTCACTACATGGCCGAGGAACTTGAGCTCTTCATAACCAAAGTGACACTTTTCTGGTTTGAGTGTGAGATCTGCCGATCGAATAGCCTCTAGGACACTCCGCAGGCGGTGGAGATGTTGCTCGAACGTTTCAGAAAAGACGACTACATCATCGAGGTACACGAGACAAGTCTGCCACTTCAGTCCAGAGAGTACAGTGTCCATCATTCGCTGGAAAGTTGCCGGTTCTGAACACAAACGGAAAGGAAGTACTCGAAATTCATAGAGGCCGTCGGGGGTCACAAATGCCGTTTTCTCGCGGTCCCTCTCGTCTACCTCGATCTGCCAATACCCGCTTTTTATATCCAGGGAGGAAAAATACTGGGCACGGTGTAGCCTATCTAATGAGTCGTCGATACGTGGCAGCGGGTACATGTCCTTTTTAGTCACGTTGTTCAACTTCCGGTAGTCGACGCAAAAATGTAGCGTTCCGTCTTTCTTTTTGACGAGGGCGACCGGAGATGACCACGCGCTGTTGGAAGGTTCGATGATGCCGTCGTCAAGCATTTCTCGGACTTGCGTTCGAATCGCTTCGCGTTCTTTTGTTGACACGCGGTAAGGTTGCTGGTGTATCGGGCGTGCGTCGTCGTAAGTAATTATCCTGTGCCGAGTGATGGAAGTCTGGCGCACCTTAGAAGAACTGGCGAAGCATCACTTGAATTCAAGCAAGAGCCTCCGCAGGGCTGTCTGGTTATCGAACGACAGGTCAGAATTTATATCGATATTGGCCAGTGACGTATCCGCGGACTCGACTGCCTCAAATGTGAAGCAGTTCCGAAAGTTTGCTATTTCGTCTGCAAGCGCTAACGAAGTGCCGCGCAAAAGGTGTCGATATTCGTTACTGAAATTTGTAACAAGCAATTGAGATCGGCCATTACGAAGCCGTATGATACTCCGAGCCGCACAAACACATTGGGTCAGCAGGTGTTCCAGGTTACTTTCTGCAAGCGCTTCACCATTTCGTAATCCACAACATGTGACGTCGACTATGACACTGGCTCGTGGCGGGAGCGTTACACTGTCGGCGGAAACACGAAGAACGTCGGCACGCCGTTGATCGTCCTGCCCGTCGATTGCTCGGTCTGCTGAGAAGGTGATGTGACACTCTTGGAGATCAATAACAGCCCCATACTCCTGCAGGAAGTCGACACTAAGAATGACGTCGCGGGAACAGTCACGTAGCACAAGGCAACTTGCTACGAAGGTAGAAGCACAAATTCGAACTCTACTCGTGCAGGTTCCCAGCGGAGTGACGACGTGGCCACCAGCCGTTCGAATCTGCGAGCCATGCCAGGGCGTGATTACCTTCTTCAGAAGTGTGGCCATTTTCCCGCTTAATATCTAATAGTCAGCCCCGGTATCCACTAAAGCATTAACCGCATAACCGTGAATCAGCACCGGTATATCGAGAGAACGCCGGCCATCCCGTTCAATCGTATCTGTACTCTTTCTTGTTTGCGTCGATCGGAGGTCTTCAGCACGTCCACTGCCAGCGACCTCGCCTCCAAAGGTCGCTTTAGTTAGTTTTCCCGGCGGGGACTGGGGGACCGAGCGCCAGCATATCGCTGGGGCGGAGATGAAAATCGCCTAGGCGACAGTTAGCGCGACTGCCGCCCGGCAGGCGGTGGCACGCGCTGCTGAGACAGGTAGTCCTCGATGTCGCGGGGTCGCTGGCCATACCGGGGAGGTGGCGAATATGCAGAAAAGCCCCGCAGTCCGAGGCGCCGGTATGGGCACTGGCGGTACAAGTGATCTGCTTCACCACAGAGGAAGCACAGAGGCCGGTGATCTGGAGTGCGCACAACATCGGATTTCCGAGGGGACGGGCGTCTATCGCCGATGTAATGCACTGGTTCTCCGAACGATGTGCAACAGGACACCAAAGTGGTAAAGTGGGCATGTTGGTATTCCATGCTTAAGAAGGGTAGAAGCGCACTGAAGACGAGCACACAATGAAGACACACACACGCACACACATAGCGCTACTTTCAACAGTTTATTTTGTGATCTCAACTCTACTTATAGGGCAAAACCATGAGCACATCTGCTGCGCAGAAGTAGCAGCAACATTACTGAGCATCAAAACGGACACCAAGAAAATCAAATTCCTTTTTCGTCAGCGCGATAGAAGGCATACTAACACACCTTTCACCCAACTTTTCAATCTCTCCTGCTTCAATTATCTCACGTGTAAGCTGATTTCTATTTCTAGCCAGAACTCTGCACGCGTCGAACAAAGGCATACAACCACACGTCTTACAATGTATTGCCAAGAACCCACCTGCCGCGTTTCTAACATTGTAATGATGCTCACGCAGGCGGTCATTCAAGCAACGACCGGTTTGTCCGACGTAGCTGCGACCACAAGATAGCGGCAGGCAATACACCACACACTCAGCGCAATCAACAAACTTATTTTTGTGATTAGTTCTGCACCCCCGATTTTCATTTGCATTCCTCGTCGTAATCTTGCACAGCCTTTCCAACTTGTTTGGCGCCGAAAAGAGCACGCGCACATTGGCCCGCTGAGCAATCTTTTTCAGATTATGGGAAACCGCGTGTGCGTAAGGTAACACCCTTGTGCGATTCCCTTGCTCAAATGTTCTCGCCACATTTCGGTTTTTGTTTTTGCTGTCCCTCAAGAGACATTCAGCTACGGAGACAAGCAAAGCCTGGGGAAACCCGGCATCCAACAGCCTCTTTCTGTGCTGGTCGAAACTGAATTGGACCATATGGTGACACGACTTCGTTAGGGCGCTCTTGAAGCAAAGCTTCGTAATTGCCCTCTTAACAAGTTTGGAATGTGCTGAGTGGTAGGGGAGTAGGGGTTTACTTGCACGAGGTTCATAATGCCAACAGGAATGATCACAGTCGAGCGACAAGCGAAGGTCCAGAAACCTCATGGTGCCATTCTGCGGAAGCTCATGCGTCACCTCTAAGGGCTCAAGAAATCCTTATTTACTGGTATAAGACCGTTAAACTCGGCAACTAGCCGCTCGGTAGGACAATTCACAAAAAACAGGAAATCATCTACATATCTAAAAGTTCGAACTACCTTAGTACCCTTCAACCTTTCCGACAGCTTCACACAAAGCTGAGCTAAAAACAGGTCACTCAGTCGGGGAGCCAGGCACGAACCAATGCAGATGCCTCTTTTCTGCAACTGTGCACAATCCTCCCATAAAATAAAGGTAGACTTAAGGTAGCATGTCAGAAGTTCTAAAAAAAATAAAGTTCTAAAAAATGCCCACATGAAAGACCATCATCGTTTTGAAATCTAATTACACCATATTCATCAATGACTTCTTCAACAGAACGTAACAAATCTTCATGAGGAATAGAATAAAACAAATCTTTTACGTCAATAGAAAAGGCCTGGAGGCGTTCGTCATGGTGGACGTTCATAAAATTAATAACCTCATCCGAATTCCTGACAAGGAAAGGGTCACAGATAGGTAAAATATCAAGCTTTGCTTGCAGAAACAACGCAACTTGTTTTTGCCAAGTGTCTGAAAATCTGAAAATAATCTGAAAAAGATTGCTCAGCGGGCCAATGTGCGCGTGCTCTTTTCGGCGCCAAACAAGTTGGAAAGGCTGTGCAAGATTACGACGAGGAATGCAAATGAAAATCGGGGGTGCAGAACTAATCACAAAAATAAGTTTGTTGATTGCGCTGAGTGTGTGGTGTATTGCTGCCGCTACCTTGTGGTCGCAGCTACGTCGGACAAACCGGTCGTTGCTTGAATGACCGCCTGCGTGAGCATCATTACAATGTTAGAAACGCGGCAGGTGGGTTCTTGGCAATACATTGTAAGAAGTGTGGTTGTATGCCTTTGTTCGACACGTGCAGAGTTCTGGCAAGAAATAGAAATCAGCTTACACGTGAGATAATTGAAGCAGGAGAGATTGAAAAGTTGGGTGAAAGGTGTGTTAGTATGCCTTCTACCGCGCTGACGAAAAAGGAATTTGATTTTCTTGGTGTCCGTTTTTGATGCTCAGTAATGTTGCTGCTACTTCTGCGCAGCAGATGTGCTCATGGTTTTGCCCTATAAGTAGAGTTGAGATCACAAAATAAACTGTTGAAAGTAGCGCTATGTGTGTGCGTGTGTGTGTCTTCATTGTGTGCTCGTCTTCAGTGCGCTTCTACCCTTCTTAATGCAACAGGACCGCCGTAAACGAAAGGCGATGTTCGTGTATCTTCGCAGTACTGTAGCTGCTGCGCCGACTGGAGGGAAACCGTGGGAGGTGCATGTACGAATAGCGGGGGGGATGAAGCAGGGCGCTTCATGGCTTTCGCATAAGTCGCACGGCGGTATTCAGTCGGCACTGCTGTGGTGTTATCAAGAGTCACAGGATCCCGGAGGGCCTGGTGTAACTCGTCCTTTATGATGCTTGCAATGGAGCTCACCGTAGGTAGGGGTGGTGCGGCAGCCTTTTGCAGCTCCTCGCATACTACAGAGCGAATGCGTTCTCGCAGATACTCGGTGTTGCTCCCGATAGCCGTGAAAACCTGAGCAGCGGACGTACTGTTGTCTTGCCGCTCGTACAGGGTGGACCGATGCTGAAGCATCTTTTCCATTGTGACGGCCTCGGATAAGAACTCGGCGACCATCTTCGGAGGGCTCCGTACAAGACCAGCGAAAAGCTGCTCCTTGACTCCACGCATCAGATGCCGCAACTTCTTCTCCTCCGCCATTCTTGGATCAGCTCGTCTGAACAGGCGCGTCATATCTTCGACATAGGTCGTCACAGTTTCATTGGGCATCTGGATGCGGGCCTGTATCGCTCGTTCCGCTCGGTCGTGGCGATCAGCACTGGTGTAAGTGTCTAGCAGCCGACAGGAGAATTCGCGCCACGACGTCAGCTGTTCCTCGCGGTTCTGATACCATGTACATGCTCCGTACACCAAGTAAAAGTACACACGTCGTAGTTTCGCTGCGTCGTCCCATTCGTTCAAGGCAGCCACGCGCTCGAAGTCGACCAACCAGTCTTCGACGTCTTCGAGCACGGTGCCATGGAATGACGTCGGAACTTGTGGGCTCTCAAGTGTGTAGCGATTCACCATCGTGCTTTCCGTACCGCTTGAGGTGGTTTGAACGGAAGTGCTGGTCATACCGCTCGAAGTGGTACGCACCGTAACGTCCGCTTCTGCTTCGGGAGGTAATCCCCTGATCCTGTGGCTGGCCCGATGCACGGGAGTGTGGACTAGCACTGGGCTTGTGATGCGACTTCCAGGAGGGGTGTGCAGCATTCGTGAGTGCTACCCCGCGCCTCCACCACTTGTCACGTCGCTTCAGAGGTCCAGGCAGGGTTTATTTAACGTAGAGCAACAGGGCTCTTGCCAAATGCGTCGGTTGGGCTTGTTCGCAAAAGGGACAGCGCGCGCACTTCTTCCTTTCGAGGCCTGTGCCTCTGCCTTTGCATATAACCCACTACTACAGGTGGCAATATATATATATATATATATATATATATATATATATATATATATATATATATATATATATAATCGCAGGGAATAACTTCTTGGACGCCGGTAAATAGTATGAATAAAAAGAAGACACACGTCGACAAACAGAATGGTTTCTTTACGTTTCGGCCGTGGGACCGGTCTTCGTCAAAATAACAGAAGTGACAGTGGTGCTGCAGCATATAAGCGCATACGTTTCGCTTGCAATGATCACGTCAGCGCAAACACCACAAAAGTAAGTGCAACAATCAGACATGAAATATATATTGGGGCCCCGTATCACATCTTACTTACAAGCAATCAATTCTCTAGTCACGACACGTGCACAAGGATTACAGGTGGTACAAGGAATAACATCTACAGCGGTCACTGATGCAAGACACTAAGTTTCCTCGCGCGCTCATTCAAACCGCCTGCGATTGTATTGAACTTAAAGATGAAAAATGATTCGCGAACTTCCCTGTCATGATGCGTTCGGAAGCCAGACTCCAGAATCGTGGCTCTAATGTTGTCAAATGAGTGGCCCATTGCGTTAGCAGGCTTTTATATTGGAAGGTGAGGAACTGAAGAGATATGAGCCTTGTGATTGTTAAACCGATATCGGAAGGGCGTTTCGGTTTCGCCTACGTATTGCATTTTGCAGATTGAGCATTCCAGGAGGTAAACTACATTACGCGTGTCGCAGTTATAGCCACCATTTATTTTCACGATGAAGTTAGATGCGGTGCTGTTTGCGATAAGTGAAGTGGTCATATGGTGGCAGACTTTGCAACGAGGTTTGTTGCAAGGACGGCAGCCAGTAGGTTTGTTGCGTGCACTTTTTGACGACGTGAGTAGGTCACGCAGATTTTGGGCTCTGCTTTACGTCACACGCGGAGGTTCTGGGATAATTGATTTCAGTCATTCGCTTTGTAGAAGTATGTTCTGGTGCTTTCTTAAAACGGCATTTACGCGCTGCGCAGGCGCGGAAAAAGTTAGAACAAGGTTAGTGTAGGAGAAAACCGGCTGTTTATTTTCGGTGCTTAAAAGGGATTTGCGGTCCTGGTTACTTGCCCTTTTGATGGCGTCATGAATAATCTTGGAAGGGTATTTCTGTTTTGATAAAGCACTCCGAAGCTGCGCACAATTGGAATTAAGATCAGTTTGTCGGGAGCATATTCTTTGGAAACGAAGAGCCTGGCTATAGGGTATGCTGGTTTTAGAGTACTTGACATGGTTGCTTGTGCACGTGCCGTGACTAGTGAATTGATTGCTTGTAAGTAGGATGTGATACGGGGCCCCAATATATATTTCATGTCTGATTGTTGCACTTGCTTTTATGATGTTTGCGCTCACGTGATCATTGCAAGCGAAAACGTATGCGCTTATGTGCTGTAGCACCACTGTCACTTCTGTTATTCTGACGAAGGCCGGTCCCACGGCCGAAACGTAAAGAAACCATTCTGTTTCTCGACGACGTGTGTCTTCTTCTTATTCATATATATATATATATATATATATATATATATATATATATATATATATATATATATATATATATATATATATATATATATATATATATATATATATATATATATATATATCCTATTGGAAAACACAGTAGCAATGTGCGAGTGCCATACATGATTATTGGCATAGTGTGGCGCTGGGTACTGGGACGCTGGCACGCTGTATGAGGCAGGCTGGACGCTGGCGCGCTGAACACTGGGACACCCGTTACGGGCCGAAATTGGGCTTTTAAATTGCTTTTAATAATGCGGTCATGCCCAGATCGTAATTAGGGCTGAAACACGAGCACTGCGACAAAAAAACACTAAAAAAACGAGCGAGCGGGAGTCAAACCAACCACTTCGACGCTCCGTACATTACGAGTTTGAGATGTTACCGCTGCACGTCACCTGGATGACGGGAGTCGATGTTTTCTAAAGACGATATTCTTTCTTCGGGAACTTAAACGCCGGAAATTTTGGTCTGTCGGCCTTTCTGTTTGTCTGTCTGTCACACGATTCAGCCACACGGCGAAACTTTCACCACTTGCTGAACGCCCAGCCATCTTGAACCACTAGCTAAGTTCATACTTGTGCACATTGTCGATAAAAAGCAGATATGCATATCTGAGGCGCGACATCAGTACACAAGTATTAGGCGGTGTGTTCCTTTGCATTAAAATACATAGATAGATTATTCTAAAGCCCTAGTGTTTCTTAGGCTGCGCTGAAAATGCGACGCTAAGCACGAAAAAGACCTCTGCCGACGATATGGTGCTGCCACCGGTTTCCCGACGTATTGCCAGATGGCGTCCATATCTCACGCAGCGCCTCCTCTATCGTATTTCGTCGACATTTGCAGCGAAGCACGCAGATACGCGGCCATTTTTTTTCTTCATGTTATAACTACTTCCGGTAGCCAGTATTTTCATTTTTCTCGTTTGAAAGCCCATTTTTTAAGGGCTTTCGAAAACCGCACATGTTTCGCGAGGAAACCACCACTTGAACAGTTCTGTTATGAGGCAGCGTTTGTGCTAACCAGACACTCGCATGGAGACAGACAGGGAATATTCGCTCATTTAATCTCAAAGAAAGCACATGCCTCATCGTGGCAAGCATCAGGCCGCGCTCTATCACATATGTTTAGTGCTATACATCTGCTAGCTGGAGCTCACAGCGCATCTCTTTCAAAGCATATTTTACTGTTCCGAGTTTAGCATGAATCATAAACGTCCCGCTATCGGAAACCAAGCATATGTGGCGTTTTTTTCTTTAGTAGAGCCAAATCCAGAAGCCGAAACTAGGCTAAATTTAACGGGAGCGTAAGCCGTTTCTAAGTATCGTTCATATTTAGAAGAATTGTAATCGAAAAGGGCTAAGTCCTCATTCTAACGGGAAGTCACAAAGGCAGTTCTCCAATAAAAAATGAGCCGTATCATGCATCCGCTTGAATCATATTGAGCCAGATTCATTAAACCAGCGCTGCCTGAACAATAGGGACCAAACCGACCAACATGGCCGCATCCAATCTGTTTCACTTGTGTTATGGTTGCTTTCATATCGCGCCTTTGTTCCAGAATTAAATTTCCTTGGGCGAGTTGGTGATGACTGAAGGTCATGATGTCGTAGGGCAAGACTCGATTAGAAAGATTGAGAGGCCCACTCTCCCATTTCTTTCTGCATTGTAGCGTTTCTTGCACTCCAGTATCATGTGATTTTTTACTCCACGATGATATAATTGACATAGAAGACAGCCGAAAGGAAGATATTGAGCATCGATCTGTTCCTCGCAGAAGAAGAAGTGATTCGAAGCGGCACCTCATGCAATGAGTCTGTGTGCTCTTCGCTTTCCACATCCGGTGACACACCTATAACGAATCTCTTTAAAATACTGGTCCCCGCGCATCTACAATGTATTCATTTAATTTGGGTACCTGGCCACAAGTGTTTGTTTCGCGATGAAATGGCGGACAGCCTTGAAAAGGCATCGCTGACTGCACCGATAATTCCCGTTTTCCCGCCAACAGCTCACATCACGACGGCGCGTTTCCGGACACTTACAATTAGAAAAAGCTTATGAGACTCGGCATTGACAGCGTCTCCAGAGTACAAGCGCCTTCTATTACCTTGGCACAGCGATTTAGCTAATTCAAGGTTGATGGAAGTTGCTCTAACAAAAATTCGTTGCCGCGTTACTTCCCTGAATTTTTACTTCCATCGATCAGGTTTTGTAAACTCCTCTCTGTGCCCCTTCTGTAATGAGGAAGAAATGATTAGTCATTTTTTCCTATCATGTCGCCGGTTCAACACATGCAGGAAACGATTACTTGTACCACCTCTTCGAAAACTGGGCCTGGAATTATCGGAATTCATTCTTCTTTCTTTTGGGGCCTCTACCCTGGGGTACAGCCACAGGGATGTTTTCTTTACTGTTCAGGAATACATCATTGCGACTAAAAGAATATCTTGCTAAATTCCATGAGCATTAAAATTTTTCATGACTCATAATTGGCACTTTAATTCAAAACAAATAGCGTAATAAGGAGTCACAACATACGGAAAATATAGGACGAATTCACCATCTACTCGGCCGATCCCCTCCATTGGGTATGTGCCATGACGAGAGGTCAACAACAACAAGAAGAACAGCAGAAGCATATTTCGAAGGCCTTCAAGCAAGCAAACGGTGTCGCCAGTTCAGGATGGTGCGCGTTTGGTCCGGAAGGACTACTCGCTCTACAAGTATAGTCATCTCCATTACGCCGATGCAACAAGCGCCAGCACAAACGGAACCACAATTATGGTGCTAATTTGGCAGCAAAATGAAGGCGGCGAAGAGTGCCGCTGTAGGTGACTCGTGCGAAGTTGTTTCAACCATTACGTGCGACACCACTGATGACAATGCAGACTGCATAATGTCGTTCGTCATAAGTTCAAAGGAAACGATCAAAACACGCGCACTACGCCGAACGATCCGCGCACGAACGTAAACACAGCGCGGTCACTGAGACGTATGTCCTCGGTGATGGCGGACGGAAGACAGGAACTGACGTCACTTGGAAGTTATGTATACAGTCTGTGATTCTGGGATGTTTGCATGCATGTGGCGAAGGTATCGTACACGGGCTTTACGCGGTCCTTTGTCCACGTCGGGGTGCATATTACGGGGCAGTGGATGAATTTTGAGTACCTTGCGTATTGCGGGTGATAAGGTAGTTGGGGTGGGTTTCAGTTTCGAGTTGTGGGACAGGGTATCCTACCGTGTCAGTAGATGGCGGTCTGAAGGGTGAGTAATAGGGTGCCTTGATGCCCGCGCGCTCCGCTGAGGGTTAGGACAGGTGCGTCGTCTGCTACGACGGCCGCCATTGCGAATCCCGCCGCAGCTCGGCAGCATGCGAAACGCGCTACACAAAGCGCTTGCGGTGCGCGGATACATCCGGAAATAAGTGCACGCTAGTGAGCTTTCTCTTTTTCTTTTCTTTTTTGAAGCTTGGCCAGCTTTTATTGCTGTTGTTGCCTAAATGTTCATTAAGGAAGCATGTAACTCATGTAAGCTGACGGCCTGTGCATGTCTTATGCGCTAGATGTAGACGTAGACTGTTATGTTGAAAACGAATCCTCTTCCTTACGCCGGAAACGAAAAACTCTAAAGCCTTACTTAATTTTCTCGTAAGCTCTGCATTCCAAATACACAAGTAATCGTTTAAAGCACTTGTATACGTGTCAGCAGCAGCAGTATATGTATCTGAACACACACAATTAAGTGTTGCGAAGCTACCTAAGCGCGATTAAGGTGGCTCATTTTGCTAAGTTTGCCAACAATTTATTCGTTTAATATAAATGGCATCATACATATATTGAACACAGAATAAAGGGCCGAGGGGCAGTATGGTGCGAATATCCTGCTAAAGCGAAACGAAAGCGTCTTTATCGTTATTATTGCTGACATTTCTTGGTCACAATCTGTAGCCGCTACTGTATCGGCACTCGAGTTGCACCTTGAGTCCTTATCAAAACGATGAATACGTTGTTCAGTAGTAGGCCGTAAAACTTTGCATGCGCGCAGTATCAGTGCGTTTTTCCTTCTTCTTTTTGCATCTGCAGTTTCTTTCTCTGTATCTGCAGGTTTTCTCGCATGCCCAAAATATTGAGTGTTTCCAATACTGTTTTACACTTTGTGCGGCAGATGTACGGCGTCGTTTATTTCTCTCTTTCATTAATAATAATACCTGGTGTTTTACGTTCCAGAACCATCATATGATTATGAGGCGCGCCGTAGTGGAGGGCTGCATGAATTTTGACCAACTGGTGTTCATTAACCTGCACTGACATCGCACAGTACACGGGCCTCTAGCATTTCGCCTCCACCTAAATGCGACCGCCGCGGCCGGGATCGAGCCCGTCACTTTCGGGTCAGCAGTCGAGGACGTATTTTTTAAGGCGAAAGCCCTAAATGCCTCATCAAACGCGAAATTTGACCGTCGGCGTCCCGCGTCTACGGCGTCAGCATACCACGACGTCGGGGACGAGGGATGCAAAAAATTATCGCCACGTGATGACGTCACCATATGACGTCATCACGGCTTCACAAATTTTGACGTGACGTCATATGATGACGTTATCACATGACATCGTAGCTTGGTCAAAAGTGGGCAGATCACGGAGGCAGTGCACAACCAGGTGAGGTGCCTCCGATCTTGGAGGCAATGCAAAACCGCGCTTTGGGCGCAAAAAACTGAAAAGAAGATGGCTTTCGCTTTCGAGCCGTCTTAAGCGAACGCATGAAGGAGCCTGTGAGTTTTTAGATGCGAAGTATCTTAAGGCGGAGCTCAATCCGGTGGTGGTGGTGGTGGTGGTGGTGTGCGGCGTGACCACCCTTACTGCGCATGCGCATAACCTCTCCACACACGTCTCCACTCACCCTCTCCCCTTTCCCCTCTCCACTTTCCTTTTCCACTTTCCCCCTCCCCTCCCCTTCCCCTACCCCTCTCCCCTCCCCCTTTCCACTCTTCCTCTGACACGCAGGCTAGACATACCGAAATACTCTCCTGCGCAACGCCGCGATGAGCTCGAGCGCATGCGCGTCCCCTCCCCTTCTCTCTCCTCTTCTACGCTGCCCCCCTCTCGCCCGCCTGTCGACCGCGTTCCCCGCTCGCCCTGTGAGAATTAACGCCCAGGCTAGATGGAAGATACGACGCGCGTAGCGTCCCTCTTCGCGTTCCACGACGCGAGGTCGCTAGCATGCCCAACGAACGCCAACGGAACGCGATCGTGCAAGTGCTCGGGCTTCGCATCGCCTCATGGTCCCCTTTAGCGGGAGATGGTGTAATTTTTATTTCATTAACTGGTTTTCCATGACGTACTCATTGTACAACTTGACTTTGTTTTTTGTATTTTTTTACTGACATAGCGTGTCTACTGTACACAATGCTTCCCCGTCTTCTTGTTGTTTTCATGCGTCTTCTTTGTATAGACGCTTCGCGAGAACTGTTTGTATGCGCATCCCTGTATGAGCCTTGAGGGCTTACATTATTAATAAATAAATTATGCTTGCTCAAAGAAATAAAATACTGAAGTCTGTGTGTGTGTGTGTGTGTGTGTGTGTGTGTGTGTGTGTGGTGTGTGTGTGTGTGTGTGTGTGTGTGTGTGTGTGTGTGTGTGTGTGCGTGTGTGTGTGTGCGCGCGCGTTAATACCCAGTGTACAGGCCATTTATTTGTGTGCATTAAAGCTGCGCTGACAGAAGCAATTACACAAATAAAACGCAAATTACACAATAAACCACAACTGTCACTGGTCGATTCACAGTGATCGTAAATGATTAAAAAAAACTGGCACTGCGTAATTATTTAAGACAGGACGAAAATGTAACCTTGAAACACAGAAACAGGGAAGGATAAAAAACATTTAACTGCACACATACATACATGGGCATCAGACCAGCACAGAAGGCGTACTTGAAACACGGAAAGGAATATAAAAAACAAGAACCCGGCGTGGTTTTATTTATGGTGCTTGACTGGTGACCCGAAGGTTGCGGGATGGAATCCCGGCCGCAGCGGCCACATTTCGATGGAGGTGAAATGACAGAGGCCCGCGTACTTAGATTTAGGTGTACGTTGAAGTACAACAGATGGTCAAAATTTCGGGAGCTTTCCACTATATACGGCGCCTCTCATAATCATATCGGGGTTCTTGGTAAGTAAATTCTCACAAATACTAATTATTAGGAAAAAAGAAGGATCTGATCTGCAGACAAACACGCATAATATATTCCACGATACATTTTAAATAACAAAAATAGCGAAAGCAAAAATCAAAGGCAGATACAGGAACAAGCAAGTGCAGTAAAGAATGTTTGCGAAGAAAAATGCAGGATTCATGCACACGTTAACCAAAGCATTTTAAGCATGTAGCTGATATCAGTCTGTCCATTTATTACGCAAGGTTAAAACCGGCAGAATTTATACTTGAATGTGCATTCGAAATACCAGCCGGAAACTAAAGCTGCAAGTGCATAATGTGTTCTTCGGATGCCGCTTGTAACGTTTGATTTTTACTGTCCAAAGAAACCTCGTATCTTCTAAAACAATACAGGTCCCAGCGTTTCTGGAATGATTGGTGCACTGCGGCACACAACACTCGGTCATGGTGACGGTAGCGATTGCATAAAACTGGAGGGAAACGAGCACCGACCGAAAAAGAGCACGCGCGCCACGCACAAGTGACTGGGCGCGAGATTCAAAATGGCGGCCACGCTGCCGCCAAGGCCGAGGAGGCGGCATCTGCCCTTTCAAAAGCTGACACCACTCTAAGCGGGGGCGCGCGCATCGAGGCACTCTAATAAGTAAGAGGCGCTGGCGTTGACTGACCCAATGTGCCTCTAGCCATTCGCCTAGTATGTTATGCGTCCCTAAGTTAAGGAGACGGCATGTGGAAGTACAGTGCGCGAAGCCATGGGCTAGCTTCGTTGCTTTACGAGTCATTGCCTCAACGCGAAGTTGTTGCGCTTGTGTCAACCGCTGAAAGGGGAGATGGTATTTAAGATGGCTGATAACGCACGCCTCCACCAAGCGCAGCAGGTTCTCTTCTCGAAGACCCGAACACTTGTTAGAGATCCGCTGGATCATAGCCAGAATTAGCTGGGTCTGTTGGGATAGAAGGCCAATAGTATAGACCTCCTATTCGCTTGGACAGTATTACAACTTAATAAATCTTATTTGAAAACGCGCTACCAATACGTTGAACTAAATAAATATAAATCACACCTTAGGCCTATTGAATTTGCGGTTCCTCAGGGTCGCATATTAGGATCAATTCTCTCCCTTTTCTATAATAATGATATTATAAGAATCCATGGGGATTGTAAAGATATTATATATGTCGAGGATTGCTCGGTACTTCTGGTAGGAAGAGACTTGCAGGCCATAACACGAAAGGGTGATACATTTTGTCATAATTTACAGATCTGGTGCAAGTTCAATTAGCTTACTTTAAACGAATCGAAAACTAAATGTGTGTTGTTCCGTGCCCCGGGCGTTTTAAGGAACATCGACGATTAAATAACTCTCGGGCCATTTCAAGTCAAAATGGAGAAACATATTGAGGCTTTCGGTGTAATTGTTTTCAGAAAATATGTCCTGGAATGAACATGTGAAAACATTTGTGTCAAAATTAAGCAGAGTAGCCGGTGTATTAAGCCGGAACCGTCACACATTTCCTGTTAGCATTAAAATAATGTTGTATTTCGCGCTCTTCAACTCTAACTTATATTATTGCACACTAAGATATGGAAACACAACATTATCAAAATAACAGCAAATATTCTTGATCGAGAAAAAAGGGCTTCGCTCATTAGAAAGAGTCTCGTTTCTAGAACACACAGAACCTTTATTCCAGAAACATAAAATTATGAAGATTCACAACATATGCAAACATAAACTACTGAGAACATACAAAAATGCCACTTTAGGAAGAACAGAGCTATTCGAAGCAATAGCAAATCTTCGAGCAAATACAATTTCCTATCCTTTCAGGTATCACCCACCATACCATGTTCCTTTCTCGCGTACCCATTACGGGGCAGAAAAACTTGATTATGTACTCCCAACCACACTAAATGATCTAGAACAAAGAAATGTTGACGTTCTTAACTTTACTAACAAAGCCTTACTAGATCTGTTAATATAAATGTATTGGAACTATTCATGTGTCTGTATTTACAGTAGCCCGTTTTACTAAAGTGATTGTAAATTAAAACATACATTAATGTTTTTTCAGTACAACACCGAAGATTATATAACTACTGTTGGTAATAGCATTGTATATACTGTGGCTATATAGACTTGCTTACATGTTTCGTCCTGTCACTGCTGCTGTGCGGGTGACCAGAGCTTAGTCAAGCTGCGCAAGGGCAGCTTTTTCCTCCGGTCCCCTATTTTCGCAGGGACAATGCACTGTATTGTCTGAAGCGAAAATAAAATTTGATTGATTGATTGATTGATTGATTGATTGATTGATTGATTGATGTGGGCCAAGGATGCGAGCACGACTGACCTGTGGTATGGGTATATCATCCACGTGCACATTGATAGGGGAGATAGGGATAGGGGGGAAAGGGCTGCGGGAGCGAATGATTATGAGCTCCAATATTTTCGGAGGACATCTTAAGCTACCTCTAATGAGTGACGTGCGCGAGTGTTCGAAGACCCCGCCATGGCAAGATCGAAGAGAAGAAAAAGACGAAGAAAATTGCACGGGCGGTGGAAAAATACAGTAACAAAGAAAAGCAAGTACCAATTGGAGAAGGCCACGGTATGGTCGAGTAAGAAAGGCGAAGTGTTGGTGGCAAGAGAGAGCGGGTGGACGAGCGAAGCAGCGAGAAAGACGGGCGATGCTCTCGGCTGTCGGGTTCCGGACCCGAGCCTTGGTGACCAACTGAGCCTGGAGGGACCTGCTACGCACGAGCACGTCATGGCGGCGTGTCTCTGAGGAGTTCCTGCTGCGTGACGTCCTGTGGCCGTGGACACGCTGAGCTGTCGTGCTTCGGGCGCGAGCTCTGGCGTGGGTGTCCGGCCGGGACGCGGCTACGGCTGCGGTGCCTCCTCTTGGACCAGTAGCCTGGGAAGGATGTTTCGACCAGTGGTGCCCGCGCTCCACACGAAGGCTTGTCCGCCATCAAAGACCTTGGTGAGACCAGCGTTTGTGCCTCGTCTCTCCGATAAACGTAGGGACTGCTGTTTAGGACTGATTTTTGGGTTTAGTTGTGTATTTTTATTTTGGGTTTCTGTCAGTGTGATGTGTGCTCGTTTTCCGTGTATGTATTAAATGTGGTGTGCAAACAGCCTCGTCCTTTCGTGGGTGTCTGTGGCGACGTCTCGAACACCCATTGATGAAGAATCTGCACGTTGTCAGAAACAACACAACAACGTAACACTGGCGTCCGCAGCGACAGGACGAGGCCATTTGTATCATTTGACTGAGACTGACGATAGTCAGGAAAGATGAGCATGGCAGATCTAATGGCGTTGGCAATGCGCATGGGGTTAGAAAGCGCGGAATTGAAAGCATGGTTTGAGGAGCGAGAAGCTCGAGCGCGTGAGGAGAGGGCCGCGGAAAGAAGGAAAAATGAAAGTTACGATTACGGATTGAGGAAAGAGAAGTCCGAGCACGTGAGGAGAGGGTCGCAGAACGTGAAGAACAAAGGAGAGCTCTGATTGAGCAGTTAGAACGTGAAGAACGAGAGCGCTTCTGCTTAAGGCAAAGCTCGCAGAGACTTCGAAGACGCAGGTAAAAACAGAGACAGACGATATGTCGGTGATTAGATCTAGCGAAGACGAGGTCGAGGTGTGCTCTCAAAGCGGCGTCTATGGGCGTGGATTACGCTGATTTGGTGCGGTTGCCCTGGAACCTCAGCGTAAGTTTTCTTTAGAGTCAGGGGCTCAGCTGGAGGGTGGCGCAGAAATGGGTAGCCGGATAGCCAGGAATGGTCAGGTAGAGCTCGAAGAAGCAGCGTATAGCTTTACGAGCACAGAAAAAGGTTCAATCACGGACGAGTTGTGCTTGACAACCGCTGGCAGGGAACTCACGGGCCTATATACACATATATATATGTATATATATATATATATATATATATATATAGATATATATATATATATATATATATATATATATATACATATGTATATATGAAGAAGCTTTTCCAATGGGCCAAACGTACTTGGGAAGAGAAGAGACACAACTAAGCGGTTGTCTTAATTTTATTTGCCAACGGTTTCGACCGGAGGACCGGTCTTCGTCAGGGCTTATGAGCAAATACAGCGCTATACGAACATCCAAAATCGTCGTGGGCACTCTTAGTTGAAGGAAGGAAAGAGAGGAAATAATAAAACAGTCAAGTTGTCAGCGGTGACGTATAGTGTGTCAAACAGTTCCTCTCGGCTCATTCGCTAGAGCAAGCAAAGAAGAGAATGGGGAAACGGGAAACAAGCGCCGTTTCGGCGGAGTAGAGCAGATGCCGTAGAATGGGAGGAGGAAGAAGAAAAAAAAAAAAAAAAAAAAAAAAAAAAAAAAAAAAAAAAAAAAAAAGAGATGGCAGAAGCGCAACAAAACGCAGCGCGCGGCTTCCGCGGCGCGCCTTTGAAGGTCGTCGGGAGCATTGTTGCTTTGCTTGCGTGGCAGCAATTACTTGCTGCGAGGGGTGCATCCGTGGCAGAGTAAGCCCGATCCCGCGCCTTTTGCGGTCACTTAAAGAGGGAGGGAAAAAAAAAAAAAAAAAAAAAAAAAAAAAAAAAAAAAAAAAAAAAAAAAAAAAAAAAAGGGTGGGGGGTCGGTGTTCTTTTGACGCTTACCCGTTGCGTGTGTGTGGGGGCACAGATTGTGCATGCGCACGAGGCCCCTTGTGAACTACACGTTATTCCTCGTGTCTGTGTCGAAGTGGCGGCGTGAGTACAAGAATCCTGCCCTGTTAGCGCGGCTCTCCGAGGCGCCTGTGGTTGAAAAATGTAGTGCGGGTCAGCCTATCCCATTTAAAAAATGAATTAATAAGCTAAGCAAACTGGTTAAAATATAGAAAGAAAGGAAGAAAATGAGAATAAAAACGAATAAAACGTTGAAAAATATAATAATAAAAAGGTAAAATGTGGAAAGGTATACATTGAATACTGAAAAGTCGGAAAAAAGTAAAACATACAAAAGCACATGTCAACAAAATTGCACAAAAGTACAGAATATGCAAAGGTTTCCGGTTGGTCCGCTCCCCCAGATACTTGTTCGATACCATTTTAGCATACATGACGAGTTACAACTGTCAGGATTCCTTTTCTCGTTTACTAACTTTTGCATGACCGAAGAAACGAGAGGTTCCCCATGTTTTCATTTATGCCGTGTGTCACTGTTTCAAATTTGTGGATGAAATAGGACTCTCGTTGTTCCCGTTCACGAGTGCTGCGGAAGCCTGACTGCAGGAGGGTGACGCGTATTTTGTCGAATGAGTGTTGTGGCAAACTCAGATGTTTAGAGAAAGGGAGATCTGGCAGAGTACGCGCGTGAGCTCTGTGGTTATTCAGACGTAGTCTAAACGCCGTCCCAGTCTGGCCTATATACTGCTGGCCACAGACATCGCAATGTAGCATATATACAACATTCTGACTGTCACAATTTAGAGGTCCCTTAATTTTGAATGTGAAGTCAGAGGACGAAGCCTTGGCAACACAGGTTGTGGTCATATGTTTGCAGACCTGGCAGCGCTGTTTTCCACATGGCCTACAACCCGATTCCCTGTTTTCAGACTCGGTCGTCTTAGCTCTTACTAGGATGTCCTTTATATTCCTTCCGCGCCGGTAGACCACTCGCGGCGGCTCCGTGAAAACTGAGGACAGGCGCGTACTCTGCTGTATAATGTTGAAATGTTTAGAGAGAATGTTGTTGAGGTGCACCTCAACAACATTCTCTCTAAACATTTCAACATTATACAGCAGAGTACGCGCCTGTCCTCAGTTTTCACGGAGCCGCCGCGAGTGGTCTACCGGCGCGGAAGGAATATAAAGGACATCCTAGTAAGAGCTAAGACGACCGAGTCTGAAAACAGGGAATCGGGTTGTAGGCCATGTGGAAAACAGCGCTGCCAGGTCTGCAAACATATGACCACAACCTGTGTTGCCAAGGCTTCGTCCTCTGACTTCACATTCAAAATTAAGGGACCTCTAAATTGTGACAGTCAGAATGTTGTATATATGCTACATTGCGATGTCTGTGGCCAGCAGTATATAGGCCAGACTGGGACGGCGTTTAGACTACGTCTGAATAACCACAGAGCTCACGCGCGTACTCTGCCAGATCTCCCTTTCTCTAAACATCTGAGTTTGCCACAACACTCATTCGACAAAATACGCGTCACCCTCCTGCAGTCAGGCTTCCGCAGCACTCGTGAACGGGAACAACGAGAGTCCTATTTCATCCACAAATTTGAAACAGTGACACACGGCATAAATGAAAACATGGGGAACCTCTCGTTTCTTCGGTCATGCAAAAGTTAGTAAACGAGAAAAGGAATCCTGACAGTTGTAACTCGTCATGTATGCTAAAATGGTATCGAACAAGTATCTGGGGGAGCGGACCAACCGGAAACCTTTGCATATTCTGTACTTTTGTGCAATTTTGTTGACATGTGCTTTTGTATGTTTTACTTTTTTCCGACTTTTCAGTATTCAATGTATACCTTTCCCACATTTTACCTTTTTATTATTATATTTTTCAACGTTTTATTCGTTTTTATTCTCATTTTCTTCCTTTCTTTCTATATTTTAACCAGTTTGCTTAGCTTATTAATTCATTTTTTAAATGGGATAGGCTGACCCGCACTACATTTTTCAACCACAGGCGCCTCGGAGAGCCGCGCTAACAGGGCAGGATTCTTGTACTCACGCCGCCACTTCGACACAGACACGAGGAATAACGTGTAGTTCACAAGGGGCCTCGTGCGCATGCACAATCTGTGCCCCCACACACACGCAACGGGTAAGCGTCAAAAGAACACCGACCCCCCACCCTTTTTTTTTTTTTTTTTTTTTTTTTTTTTTTTTTTTCTTTTTTTTTCCCTCCCTCTTTAAGTGACCGCAAAAGGCGCGGGATCGGGCTTACTCTGCCACGGATGCACCCCTCGCAGCAAGTAATTGCTGCCACGCAAGCAAAGCAACAATGCTCCCGACGACCTTCAAAGGCGCGCCGCGGAAGCCGCGCGCTGCGTTTTGTTGCGCTTCTGCCATCTCTTTTTTTTTTTTTTTTTTTTTTTTTTTTTTTTTTTTTTTTTTTTTTTTTCCTCCTCCCATTCTACGGCATCTGCTCTACTCCGCCGAAACGGCGCTTGTTTCCCGTTTCCCCATTCTCTTCTTTGCTTGCTCTAGCGAATGAGCCGAGAGGAACTGTTTGACACACTATACGTCACCGCTGACAACTTGACTGTTTTATTATTTCCTCTCTTTCCTTCCTTCAACTAAGAGTGCCCACGACGATTTGGATGTTCGTATAGCGCTGTATTTGCTCATAAGCCCTGACGAAGACCGGTCCTCCGGTCGAAACCGTTGGCAAATAAAATTAAGACAACCGCTTAGTTGTGTCTCTTCTCTTCATATGTATATATATATATATGTATATATATATATATATATATATATATATATATATATATATATATATATATATATATATATATACATATGTATATATATATATATATATGTATATATATATATATATATATATATATATATATATATATATATATATATATATATATATGTATATACCCACCTAATTTTCTGTGCCCCCTCACGCGTATGCCATCTCTTGGAATCCGGTCAGTTACCCTTAATGACCAACGGTTATCCTGGCGACGTGCTACGTGCCCTGCCCATGTCCATTTCTGCTTCTTGATTTCAACTATGATTTCATTAACCCCCGTTTGTTCCTTGACCCACTCTGCTCTCTTCCTGTCTCTTGAGGTTACACCGATCATTTTCCTTTCCATCGCTCGCTGCGTCGTCTTCAATTTAAGTTCAACCCTCTTTGTAAGTCTCCAGGTTTCTGCTCCGTAGGTAAGTACCGGTAAGATGCAGCTGTTATATACCTTCCTCTTGAGGGATTGTGGTAGATTACCATTCATGATTTGATAATGCTTGCAGAATGAGCCCCAAGCCATCCTTATTCTTCTTGTTATTTCACTCTCATGGTTCGGATCCGCGGTTACTACCTGTCCTAAGTAGACGTACTCCTTTACAACTTCCAGCGTCTCGCCACCTATCGCAAAGCGCTGTTCTCTGCCAAGATTGTTCCACATTACTTTAGTTTTATGCATATTAATTTTCAGACCTGCTCTTCTACTTTCCGTATCCAGTTCAGTAATCATGAGCTTTAATTCGTCTCCCGCGTTACTCATCAACGCAATGTCATCAGCGAATCGCAGGTTACTGAGATTGGTTGTATTCCGCGCATTACTCTATTACCTGATTGATAGTATGAATATGGTCTATTGTTGAGAAGCCTGTACGAAATCCTGCCTGGTCCTTTGCTTGATTGAACTCTAATGTCGTAGTAATTCTTTGTAAATAGCTTGAATACTTAAAATAGCTAGAATTACTTTTGTAAATCGCTTGTAGACAACGGAGAGTAAGCTGATGGGCCTGTAATTTTTAAGGTCCTTGACGTCCCCTATATATATATATATATATATATATATATATATATATATATATATATATATATATATATATATATAGTTGAAGGAGTGGTTGCCTTTGGTTGCCGTATAAGTATGGAGAGGTGGCATTTCAAGAAAACTTCATTTATTACGTCGACGTTTCGGTCAGAGCCTGACCTTTCTTGAAGTGCCACCTCTCATACTTAGATAGATAGATAGATAGATAGATAGATAGATAGATAGATAGATAGATAGATAGATATATAGATAGATAGATAGATAGATAGATAGATAGATAGATAGATGTACTGCTGAGGAAGTGAGGGAGGCTTCCCCCCAGCTTCGGAACAAGTTGATGGGCCAGTGGAATTAGCCCTTTGGCGAAGCTGGCGTTCACGGGCAAGCAGGCACTGGCGATCCAAACGTGCAGCCTGGTTGGCTGTGTATGAAACGTGCGCCTGCGTGACAACCACGCGACACCTGAGACGACGAGAAGGCGGTCCCTTAAACTGCGGAGCAGTTTAAATGCCGGCAATATTTGAGGCGTCTTTCTGTCCCGCAACCCTCATCATCTACTTGCGTGCCTTTCATTGAGTTTCGCTATCCGTTACAATGGTGTAGTGGTTACGGTGCCCGGCTGCTGATCCGAAATACGGGGGTTCGATCCCATCCGCCGAGGTCGCATTTCGATAGCAGCGAAATGCTAGTTGGCCGTGTAGTTTGCGATGTCAGTTAATTCAGTGCACGTTAAAGAACACAAGATAATCAAAATTTCCGGAGACCTTCACTACGGCGTGTCCCATAATTATAACGTGGTTTTTACCCGTAAAACTCCAGATATTATTATTGTGTTTCGCTGCGCGCACGGTGCGTGGTTGTCTCGAGCGCCGTGGGCGCTACGAGTGGCATAAGAGTATCGATGGGAAATCAGCGAGCGCATTGTTTTCCAGACGGTAAACGCAAGCAAGTCAGATTACGATTATTAATTAAGTCGAAAGCTTCATCACGCTTATAAGCCGTAAAATCAGGCGTCCTGGATTGTAAGCCCCGTAAGGGTAAAAGAAGAATGAATAAATTAATTCAAGTATGCATCAAGAATTAAGGAAGTACGTCAAGTCTGCATCAACGTAAATAAAAGTGGGACTGACAGTTGAGCGAGTAGGTACGCATGCACCACGAAAATGGCGCGACAGAAAGAAACGAAAGTACTTTGTGTGATTCCAGTGTTTTCATTGCTTTCTGTAGCGCCGTTTTCATGATGCGTATTTATAAAGAGGATGAGGTGGATCAATAGTGAATTGAGGAAAGAAAGTGTAAATCAAGATGTAACCAAGAAGGAATAAACATGCAATGCAATGATTGAAGTCAACTAAAAGTGCATCGCAAAGCACTGGCTTTAAGCCTTCCCCTCTTACATGTTACTAAGATGTACCCGGTGACTTTCCTTGCGCGGCAGAAAGACGTTGCTATATTCGTTTAGTGTTAAATCTGAGGATCAAATAAAGACAAGGGACATATTCCATGTACGTTATAAGATGAAATTTCGAACTTGAAGACGGCAAAGTTTCGTCTACTTGAAAAGCAAGACATATGCGGCGTCTTTTTTCTTTTTTGTTTCCTAAAATAGCCAATTCCACTTTAACTGAAACTTGAGAAAAACGTAGTTTTTTTGCTGACAATATGGTCGGGTCTGCTCCAACAACTTTTGCCACTGTGCTGATGTCACCAAAATGCCTAAATCGATATTGCGGCTAAAATCTATAAACGCTGCTGTTTTCGGTATTCAAGAATAAAACTTTAAGTGGGCTCTTACGGATTGGAACATTTCATTTCGACTTCAATTATCTCCTAAAATAAGTCTAAATCACAACGAATGTGCAATAAAGTAACATTTTGCAACCAAATGAACACCATAAATGTGCTTCCGTCGGTGCCGTACTTGGTCGCATGGGCGCAATGTCCATGACTATTCGCCTCGTTCGTCACGGATGTCGGCGCTGCGAACGGCGCTCCAGGGACGCAAAGGCGGGGATTGGGCTTTTGTTGTCTGCTAGGCTCTTAACGTACATTCTATATATATATATATATATATATATATACACACAGAGCCATCGCGGTCATGGTCATGCCTCCGAGTTAGTAGCGTCACTCACTGGGCTGGATGGCGTTGAAATAGCTTACGTGAAAGCGCGAACCTCCCGCCAAGGGAGTCAAAGAGAGTCTACGTTGCTTTGGAAGCGAAGCGCGATCAATTGATGGCTTCTTCGCACAACTTAACGTTATGTAAACAGACTTGAATGAAAATTCACACTACACTCCAAACTGTAGTCATGTGGACATGTGTACACAAACGTTTGCCGGCAAAATAAAATTCACAACTTCATCGACCAGCGGGTTATTGCGGACAACTAGCGTAGATTGGGCGAGTTGGATGCACATTTAAACTTGTTACACGTGCTATCGCCTCCGAATGAAACGCCAGCAGTGGTGCGCAACTACGAGCAGACGAGCTGTCGGTGAGACCGGAAGTGCTAATAGTTCGCACCCTTATGATTATAGACATATACGCTTTTGCGGCATGCCGCTCGTGAGCCAGATTCATGCTTACCGATTGCGCATTGTGGCCTACTCGGGTGTGCATGCCTGTCAATGGTTATGACAGGACGGCGCGCATTATACAGTTCCTAATGCGTAGGCAGCGCGCTCGCTGTTCGTGCTTCATTTGACACCTTGGTGAACACTAGAAAAAATCGGCGAATCTGCCCAGCAAGAGGAAAAAGAGAGCTCTTTCCCGCCATGCTTTTGGTCCGTTTGACTGGTTATTGCTAATCTTTACAGCACTGTACAAATATAGAATATTTGAAAGTGAAAGCCCTGGATTTCTGGTCAAACGCCAAAATTGACCAAACGCGAAAAAAACAAAAAGGAAAAAACTCCGCACAACCTACCAATATTTTATATCACCGTCGTGTATCCCCTTTTTTCTCGTGCTCTCAACCTTTTTATTCCTTTAGGTTTTAAGTACTTACGACGCACATCAGCTGCTGAAAACTTGGATCCATCAAAGGATGTTGGCTGTAAGAATCACTTAATTTAGTTGAATGACATGACATCACACATCATCTGTCATGGGCTTAAAATTCCGAACAACGGAATTTTAAGCGCCACAGTAGCCACCAGTCGCCGCCTGGTGGCTACTGGCTGAAGCGCGCCTAGTGTGGATCGCTCCCTGCGTCGTCTGCTAGCCACGCCATGTTTGCATTTGCGCGTACGTCCTGCACGTTCTCAAAGGGCGGTTTGTTCTCTTATATTGACGTGAGTTTACTGCTCGTACGTATACCTCACATGGTGTACAGAAGCAAATGAGCTTTACCAGCTGTATGCGCATCGTAATAAGATCAGTGAGTGCGACTTTCGAGAGGGCTGTGTATTGGTGTCGTACCCTTCATTCGCCAGAATCATTTCAGTGTTGGTGCCGCTTTCTGGTTCACGCACACCCTAAAGTGCGTTAGAAGTGCGTTAGCACCCTAAAGGGCGCTTGGCATAGTCCCAAACATGAGGAACATTAAATAGTGTGTGAATGCAGCGTTTTAGCGACTCGGCGTTAAACAAGGACGAGGGTCATGCACTTTCGCGTTGTTGTTAGGTGTATAACAGCGGCACTCCAGTTCATGATGAGCTTTTGTTGTGCTTAAGATGTCCTTTTATTGTACCGTCGTGGTCCCGCTACAGCGAACTATTTCTATCAAGTGAAGTCTGAGACTTGGGTGCTCAACCTGTCCCAGAAAAAAAGAAAAGAAAAAATCAGACAATGAAATGAGACGGCAGTGATAAAACATGGGGCGAAATGTATGCAGAACCACCCGTGTGCTTAGATTTATAGGTACGCTTTGAAGGACCCAGGAGTTCAAAATTAATCCGGACGGCGTGCCTTACATTTACGCCGTATAATTTCACGCAGAACTGCATCCTTTCTTTTACTATATCTTGAGTGTTTGCGGGGAGTTGTTATAAATTGATGGAAGGCAGCGGACATTATTAGTTTTAAAAATATAATTGTTCCATAAAATAATCGGACCTTTGTTACATCACTGTCGTGCACGTAATCAATCGATGAAAGCTCTGTGCTAAAATCTTACCTGCGTATATATGCGTATTCGCGTGAACAGTGCTATTGAGCTCATTGCACAGGAATATGGGCTGGTATACAAGTGAACTAGAAGTTATCACTTAAAGGGGCCCGCAACACCTTTCTGAGTTACATTGGAATAGTCTCATTATTGACGTATGACTCTTCACGAGTCATATGCCGCAAAAATTTTTTGAATCCGTCAAGCCTAAGTGGTGTTACCAAATTATAGAAATCATGTTCTGCAGCTTTCAACCTCTCCTCAACGCCGCAGCGCGCGGAAAGCCTAGCAGGGCGTGGAGGGAGGGAGCGCGGAGGTGCGAGGCTCCGCCCAAGAGTAACGTCAGCGCCGGCGGAATTTTTTTCTTCATTTTTTTTCTCTCTGGCGTCTGGGCGCAACCACGTGGCCTGTGGCGCCACTTCCGGTCGGCTTGCGTGTCCTCGTCGAGCGGAGCCCATCGCACCGTGTATTGCGCGTGCTTGAAAACTGCGACCATGGACGCCAATCATGGACGCAAACCTTCGTGCGCGTTTTGAACGAATGACAACTGAGATGGGTTTCGACCCATACTCCGATACACCACCTCGTCGCACCGCACGCACTTGAATCGTATTCAACAAGGCAAAGCTGCGTGCACCCTTCTCCCAGTGGGGGTACTGGATTGACAGCATTTTAGCCGGTGGGTGGGCACATCGATGTTGTTTGCTCTTTGAATGCGGGCGCGCAGCGAGTGCGGGCTGACAACAAAGAACTAAAGAATAGAAGAAAGGATCGTGGGGCATCGGGCCGGCGTGGACCCATCCCCCGGCTGTCTGCAGCTACCGTGAAAATGCGAATCTGCTTGGTTGCTGTGTCGCAGTTTCTCGGGAACGTGAGACTACGGGGAGGAGACGCCGAGGTACTGCTCGTTGACATACTGAACAGACAGCGAACGGGACTCTCGCCGTAGAGCGAACACAGGTATCCTAATAGCCGGCGCCAGCATTGTTATTGGAGAAATGCTGCACCCCTGCCTCGGTCGGTCGTGAGAACGTGCCGACGATGCAGTTTCCAGCTGACGAGGCAACACTCGAACGGCTGCCACTCTGAACGGCAACCGGCGATGGTCAAAAGCACAGAAATATTCACGATTTCGGCACTGCGCATGGTGAAGAAAACGCAACCACGCAACTACGAGCAGACGAGCTGTTGGTGAGACCGGAAGTGCTAATATTATTGTTTGTTCGGTGTTTTAACGGCATAACACAATATAAACATACATATTATCTACTTATTGAACTCAAAATTAACAACGAAGGTAATAATGATGGTGTTATTGTGATTATAACATCAGCCAATGGTGGAACTGTCGACAATCGCGTCATATTTTGCGGACTAATACATCATTTGTCGAGAGAAGAGGGAGCGACTTTCAGCTGACTTTGAGAATTTATTGTAAATTCCAGTCCGCGCGCTTCGCTATAATATTTGGCTCGCGTGTTCTTGGGAGCCTCGACTACCGATTGGCAGTGCTTTTTTACCCAGCTGAAAAAGTGTTGATGGGCCCCTTTAAGTAGTTCAGTCGTGCTACTGCAGTGCGTAGTACACAAAACACAAGCTGAACACGTACAGAGAAAACAACAAGAAACGTCATATAGTGCGTAAGCGCAGACTGTCATCCAGGGCGAGCATCCCTTTCATCGGCAGATTGCGCTACTCTCACTAGTAATAGTAACGCTGGATGATCTTCGTGCATCAGATATTCAACAATGAAGAGCGTATAGATTACCAGCAAGCTGCAATCAACCCATTTCATTCGCCGACAATTCGCTCAAACCGCTCACAACGAAGCGCCGCTGTGTGAATTTGAATACGCGCCTCCGACCGCCTCTCCACTAGTGATGCAGAACTATCGATGGTACTATCGATACTATCGATAGCTGATTCACTATCGAACTATCGATGGTGAAAGATACTATCGATAGCGCTATCGATAGTGAGTACTATCGATAGTTTAAGGTCAACAGCGCGAACTCATTGGAGAATAAACTTGGTTCCCCGCGCGCGTGGTACATAGTGGAGCCGGAGGAGCAGGCTGAAGGGCAAGAAAGTTGACATGCTTGCGTTCTTCACCAGTGCTTCGCTGACACATGGTCATAAAGTCAAACTATTAAGCTGTAGCGGAAAGGAAGCCGTTACATAGGGTGGAACTGCGCGGCTTCAGTTTTATATTGTATTTGATGATTGCAAGATAAAAATTTATCAAGAACTAAGTTCGTTAATTGTGAGATGTAACTGGTTGCTTTTAATTATTAATTTATTGATGGATATATGCCGCCATTTTCAATGCGCAAATAATAACTCTCGCCAAAAATTTACTCATAAATTAAGCGAAGCTGATAGTAGGCTATCGCGAATATTTTGGCAATTTGGCCAGACAGCAACAGCATCATTATTCGCACCGCGGATAGTTTGGCACGTGGTTGTGACGGTGAAGAATGCTGCATGAAGACTGGGAAATACGAAGCTCTTTTTTGGTCGAACTTGTGCCCAGAAAATCAAGACTCAGAATACAAGCGATATACGCTGCGCACTGATTGCGGCAAGAACAGTCGCCAGCCGTCGAGTAATCTGATAATCGGTGGAACGCTTCGTCTTTTATACATCAGTCATCAAACCCTCCAGCGTTATCGCTGGTGCTCGCGCGCAAGCTCTCGAACAAACTGGAATATTCGCGTCCGGCGCGTAACCTTAAAATGTCATACAATCGCGAAACTTCTCAAACATTGCGGCGCGGTCCGCGTCAAATGCAGCTAACAGTCTGTGGGTGAAACCCTAATATATCAAAACAAAGCAATAAACACGCGTGGCAGTAATATCGCTAGTAATATTACCGATGATACTACCGATTCAACTATCGATAGTTTATCGATAGTAGCACTATCGATAGTTTGTTTACACTATCGATAGTTTCAAAGAAACTATCGATACTATCGATATTAAATTTACCGATAGTTCTGCATCACTACTCTCCACACTAAAGCGGCGACGGTGCTGCCACATATAGGTTGATCTCGCGACCAATAACGCAGACACGGAAGCCGATGCCCGAGCGTTGAAGTCAGTGATCGAAAACGGGCGGGAAAGTCATTTTCAGTGCGCCATGGCCATGGAACAGTCGCGAATAGAAATCGTCGGCATAGATACACATGTACACATTGGTGGCTAGCAGACGACGCAAGGAGCAATCGACACTGAACGTGCTTCTGGCGGCAACTCCGCTAGATTTTGCTGGGCATTTTTTAGAACATTCAGTACAAGTTGCTTTACGAACTTGCTCACTAATGTTTCAGTAACTCAAGCAGGACAGACTGGGCGGCAGCCTTGAGCAGCTTTCACGTAGCAAGTGCGCGCGCAAAGAGCGGCACCCGACTCCTCTCTGTGACGTTACACGCGAGAGGGCGCCACTCAAAGATCTCGAGGCGAATACTTGTACAGCGAGTGGTCCTTCCAAGCAAAGGCGCACCATCCTGAACTGTCGGCAGCGTTTTCTTGGTGAAGACTAAAAAAATGCGTCAGCTGGTTTTCTTCCTGCACTCGGAAAAAAGTATAAGTCACTCTTTTGCAGAGTTCTGACTTGCCACGTATAACACTCTCTTTGTGGCTTATAATCAGCGCGCTCTAGGATTGTGCCCTGACCTTCTAGGATCAGCGGAAGGACTCTTATTCGAGGGATCACATTACCACTTATAAGGGAGTCACACAACTCTTGCCGGTAACACTTATATGTGGGTCAAATGACACACAGCGGAGCGTCAAGCGACTCCACAACTATATTAGGTTACTGAATTGACCCATTCTCTGCTTTTTCGCGACTACTGTTGGATATAAGGAAAGATTCATTTTAACGAAGTCCAATAATACTTGCCGGCAGCGAATTCAAAAAGGAATAGTTCAATATTAGCATTATTTTAAGGAAACTCGTCAAAACAACATACCTTTTCCAGCAGAGTAATCTAGAAAGGGCGAAAATATGGTTTGCGATTTGCAATTAAGGCGTTGAGTTATTAATTATTTACATGCTTGGATTAGTATAGACAACTAGAATGTGTGACAGTGATGTGCATAGTGTCATATAGTGCGAAATAAACTGCCGAAATCGGCATCATGTTTCCATATATATTACTCATAATTATGAATAAATCAAAAAGTGGTGACGGCTGGAGGCATCAGATTTCCGACTTGCTATGTTGTCGCTCCTGCTCAGCGTGAACAACCATGAAAAACTGTATCTGAAAAGCAGGACGTGATGTTATGATGTGAAAACGGAATTGCAGTAAGAGTTTCCAAAACGTACACAATCAGTGATTTACACAGACACAATGAATGCTAATAAAACAACCAATGCGAACAGGCATGGTACAGAACCAAGTTTTCTGCCGTTATCTTGTGAAACACAACATTCAATTAGTGGCTTTTGTAACACGTCACTTAGCGACAAACTTGCATCACAAGGTGATGTAAGCCTCTTTTAAGCAACAAACGAAATTGGTTTAGGGGTCTTTGCGTGGGTGCCACTCACCTCTTTTCCTACGTCGTATTGTGGCAACCAAAGGAAATGTAGGACCAACTGCCTCGTTGACAGGGCGAACGCCGCTGTTGGTTTTACCATCACGAGTGGTGAGGCGCCAGACCATAGCGGCAGCTTCGTTTCCCCGAATGTGGCAGTCAACTGTAGTGAAGAGGCGTGATAAGCAATCCGGCATCCCGGGAATAACACACACACACACACACACACACACACACACACACACACACACACACACACACACACACACCACACACACACACACCACACACACACACACACACACACACACACACACACACACACACACACACACACACCACACACGCACGCACTGATTATTTGTATTTAAAAACACTTTTTGTTCAACGCACCGTTAGTGTACACACATCTGACAAGTGTGTTTCGTGTTAAATAATTTCGCAACGAAATCAAGCTTTACATAAAAGAAGCGAGAACTTCATTTCGCAATAGGCAATGGCTACGCACAAATGAAATCACTTCGTTCGTCAGAAATCGCTTCATATATATATATATATATATATATATATATATATATATATGAGCACTAACAGACCATAATGCCAAGGAAAGTATAGGGGAAGTTATTAGTAGTAAATGTAATGTAAATGTGAAGAAAGAGAAGTGGACGAAAAGATAGCTTGCCGCGGGCAGGGACCGAACCTCTACCAAGTGAGCTGCCGCGGCAGCCACCCCCTCGTCCACTTTATGGGGTATATATGTGTATTTAAACGTAGGAGTGTAGCGCCGATCGCAGCCGTGGCGGCAAGTGTGGAACACTCTTTTTTCAGCGTGTTGGCGTCACGTAGCACGTGAACTTATTACGAGTTGGCAGCTGACCAATAATCCCTCGCATACTACCTGAAAGCATCAAGTCTGCCAGAACGAGACCCTTGCTATGAGTGAAGGAAGGAAGTGGAAATTTTAAGCGCTCGTTGTTCTTTGTTTTACACTATATTAACGAGCACTAACTGACAATAATACCAAGGAATGTATAGGGGCGTTATTAGTAGTAAATGTAATGTAAATGTGAAGAAAGAAAAGTGGACGAAAAGATAGCTTGCTGCTGGCAGGGACCCAACCTGCGACCTTCGAATAACGCGTCCAATGTTCTACCAACTGAGCTACCACGGCGGCAATCCCCCCGTCCACTTTAGGGGGAAAAATGCGTATTTTAACTTAGAAGTGTTAGTCAGCGCCGATCGCAGCCGTGGCGGCGAGTGTGAACACTCTTTTTTGAGCCTGTTGGCGTCACGTAGCACGTGAACTTATTACGAGTTGGCAGCTGACCAATAATCCCTCGCATACTACCTGAAAGCATCTGTCAAGCTATAGCAAGCTATCTTTCCGTCAACTTTTCTTTCTTCACATTTACATTACATTTACTGATAATAACGTCCCCTATACCACGGCCGCTACATAAAATAAAGCAGGTGCGGCCTGCTGCGTGGCGCCGAAACGGCGTCCGGGGCCTAGTTCTCCTTGCGCTCGCTCTGGCGCCACCAAACGGTCCAGCTGTTCACGGAGAAGCGCTTCGACAGCCGCGTTTGTACGCCCGACACTTACTCCAATCAGGCCGTAGATAAGGCGTTTTATAGTTGCACATTACAGGTTGAATATTGAAGTCGTTATTAGAACTGCCGATTACACTACATATGTGAACAGTTTGCCCTGGAGTACCAATGTTTTGTAGAATGGGCCTCAATACTCTCCATAAATGCTGCCCGTTTGACTCAACTGAAATGAAAAGTGTCACTCAGTCACTGATCCCGTTAATGGACAGGCAGTCGCCGGGAAAGTTCCAAGGGCTGACTTATAGGCCCACCGAAACGCACCAGGAAAGCACACACAATTTAAATGTAGGTCCTTTTAGTGCGCCAACTAATGCCGGTTGTGGTCCAAAGCAAGAGATAGAGCCAAGAGTTGACAACACAAACAAAATATATTCTGAGTTAAGGCAGTACAAGCACCACGCAAACATCCAGACTCGGCTGGTATCAAATACAACTCACAACATCACTTAGATGGAGTTTAAAACAACGGGAACAAACTTACCGTGCTACAAATGCACTCTCATCTATTAAAAACTATCCAAGAACACTAAAATGTCCTTGAATATTCACCAGACGTGTGCAGCCCACAATTCTTCGAACGCTTCTCGTATATTTCTCTTTCATGAAACACTCAAACAATATCCAGCTCTGGTCACCGTCATTCCGTGACACTCTTCTAAACAGTGCTCCCACTGTGTCATCACTAGAATATCCAAGATCAACTGACCGCACTACACGACTCACAAGAACAACATAATTTCTTCGCCGACTTCACCCTACCGTCCTACCCTCCGTCGTCTCTCGTTTGGATCCTTCCTGGTTTCGCGAACATTCCAAGTGATTGTTCGGCTCGTAGCACGTAGCGCAGCGACAGCTAGGGGAAAGGGATTCGTCTCGCCGGTTCGTCTGCGGAATGGGTCGGTTCCACTTTGATTTCTTGAATTCTCCCGATCTGCGTGGCTGCTAGGCTGTCGCGACCGCGACGGCGTTCTCGGTGGAGAGGATAGGGGTTCGCCCCGGGCGCCTTTCGATGCTTGTCTTTTTTTTTCGTTGCGCGCACCCGTTGGGGGTAGCAGTCAGCGCAGTGGCTTGATGCTGTAGTCAGGATGCGGGGGCGCGCGGCTGTTTTAGCGCTCGTTTGTGACAGAAAGAAGTGCTCTGTTACGAATATTACGCTTCCCGACACTGTAGATCGCATGGGAATACGTGGTACTTCACAGTAGCGTCTTTTCACACGTTCGAGTTGCACAGCGGCACACAACAGGTTCGCATCATCACACCGCTAAAAAAAAACCGTCTGCCACACACGCGCACACCAAAAAACCGTACTCATGCGCAGGAAACATGAGGCAAGCTGCTCAAACGCGCGGTCACACACAAGAAAGACACGGGAAAGCACACGGACACGCATAAATCCTGAGGCGACCACAAACACGAACCAGCGTCTGCCTTGCGGACCGCGCTTGTGGCGCCCTCACCCAAAACAGCTGCCGCTCAGCGGACCCGCGCTCGCCCATTGACGGCGACGCGACGCAGCAGGCCGCACCTGTTTTTTTGATGTAGCGGCCGTGCCTATACTTTCCTTGGCATTATTGTATGTTAGTGCTCATTAATATTGTGTATAACAAAGAAAAACGAACGAGCCCTTAAAGTTCGCACTTCTTTCATATATATATATACATACATACATATATATATATATATATATATATATATATATATATATATATATATATATATATATATATATATATATATATATATATATATATATATATTTAGATATATATATATAGATCTCATGCGGCATTTTTTGAGGCTGAGTACATAAGAGATCTTTGTATTTGATCAAATTTCTCAAGTGATTGAGAGACTGGACTTTAATACTTGTAAATCTGTTACCGTATTTTTGTTCACGCTGCTATTTTCACATGTACAGCAAGGGTGGGGGTAATTGTAACTATTTCATGATATCTGGATGTTTGTAAAGCATTTTCTGTATTACGCCTTTTATGAAAGAGCCTGTGGAATAAGTTTAGTTTACCTAGCATTGTTTTCTTTCAAATGTTTGCGCACGGTGAGCCATGTTGTACGCTACCTCAGAAGCAAAAATAAGCCAACAGCGTTGCGGTCGTATGGCCGTCTCTACTGTTGTTTCGCTTAGGTCTTCCCCGTGTGCTCTGTTCATAATAAAGTGCTGGGAGAGGCTGACAAAATAAGACGGTGTGCATATGGCTAGTGAATCACCTGCTACCGTGAGTAATAGCTCGTAGTCTGAAGCGGTCACTGCGCGTAAGTATGTCAGCTGATTCCACGTGTATTTTACCCTTTTTTTTATTACTCCTAATTCGTGCCTGCGTGATTACCCATGAGAATGATTTTTTTTCATTGTTTCCTTGAGCGTGTTCGTTTTGCGCCTTTTTCCGCACAAAATAATGTTCTCGAACTCTACCGGAACTAGGCCACGCTGATTGCGCTTGACACATGATTTTTCGCACTCTGCTGTTGCCCCAGCACTAACACAACGCTTAAAGATGGATAAGCTCCATTCCGCACCGCATTATAAAAATTAAGTAGACTTCAAGTGCCCTGTGTAGAAACTCAGCGCAAGAAACTACAGCGCGCAGGAGACACCCCTCGCTTGCCGCGCGATTCCCGAGCGGGGAAAGTCCAGGGGTCCGGCGCAGCAGCGGCGCGAAGCGGCAGTTCACCGCAAAAGGCCCACACGGGAGCCGGCGCCTTGAACACTCCCCCTATTCTAGGTTACTGTAACACGACGGTACAGGCTATCCCGAGCCAGCCTGTCCCGTCGTTTTCTTTCTCTGCGGTTCATACTTCCTACTGGTTTTTATCCAATTACGACATGTACCAACTAGACCAGTCCTTGGCCTTGATATCTGTTTTTCTGCTTCTACCTTCCGAAAGGGGTCAAATGGATACCCGAAGGGGGTTCCGGTGCCGTGACCTTCTTTTAACGTCTTTTTTCTTAGAGTGTAGCTCGTTTTATGAGGGTCCGTTTCGGGCCACATCTTCTTCAAAGAATAGATTGGCGCCCAATATCTTCATTTCGGTTGTCTTCTACTTCAAATACACCATCTTGGAGTAAAAGAATGACATGATACTGTCGCGCGAGAAACACAAATAGGCAGGAAGAACTATAAAAGTCGGATTCCTAATTTTTATATTGGAGTCTTGCACTACAACATCATGCCGTTCAGTGAGCACCAACATGCCTAAGGAAGACTAATTGTGAAACAAGAGCACGATATGAAAGCAACTATGACACAAATGAAACAGATTGGACGCGGCCATGTTGGTTGTTTTGATGCCTATTGTTGACGAAGCGCTGGTTTAATGAATCTGGCTTATATGGTTCAAACATATGCGAAATGCGGCTCATTTTGTATTAGAAAACTGCCGTTGTGAGTTCACGTAACAATAAGGAATTGCCCCATTGCGATTACAATTCCTTTAAATGTGAAACATAGTTAGCAGCGCCTTACACTCCCGTTAAATTTAGCCTAGTTCCGGTTTCTGGATTTGGCATTATAGAAAAAAAAAACGCCACATATGCTTTGTCTTGGGTAACCAGGCGTTTCTGATTCATGCTAAGCACGGAATAGTAAAATACGCTTTGAAAGAGATGGGCTGTAAGCACCAGCTTGCAGGTGTGTAGCACTAAACATCTGTGATAGAGCGCGGCCTGATGCTTGTCACTATGAAGGATGTGCCTTCTTTCAGAATAAATGAACAAATTTTTGCGTGGCCGCCTCCTCTCGTTGTTTAATTAACTCAAACCCTTATTCATATTCGTGGTTTTCGAAGGCTCGTTTAAAAGGAGGCATTCGCGAATATCTGAATGAGAAGAGCGCTCGTACATAGCACAAAAAATAAAGGAAAATAAAATATTACAAGTAAGCGTGAAGCCGGAAATGTGAGTGGACGATTTCAATTTGCTTTTTCTTCAATGTTATCGCATACTGTTGCTTTAATCTATTATACTACTGTACTTCACCTGACGTTAAAGCATATTTCCGCTCACATGTCGATGAAAATTCTGCAAGTAGACATTAAAAAATGTGGGATGGGTGGTATAAAAACGCGTTGCCGTTAAGAACACGAACAGCTTTGTTCATGCGAGTACGGCTTCCAAGAAATACGTTTTTCTCCGTTCATAAAACTTGACTTCAGAAATTCTAGCTGAAACCATGCTGGTCTTTACTGCTGTATTCTGCGTCGTCTTGTCATCGCTTTTTACTTCGGTTCATAACATGAATGTCCCCGACAAAGGTGAGAGAAACGGCCTCCTTTGTCGCTTTCAATACATTGGCATTTTGGTATAGATATCTCGTTTCGCCGAACACAATTTTAAGCCTGCACTTTTTTAAAATATTGCTAGCCATCTGTAATACCGTTTCTTTCGCATCTTTTCACGCCTTGTTTCGATAGTGTAGACATGACGAAAGTTAGGACTGTTACACATGACATCGTTGCATCAAAGCTGCCTTGAATATGCGCAATATAGTTTATTCGGACCTGATGTGACAGTGTTTTTGTGTCACATGTTCGGCGAACAAGGTAATGTGACTTATTAGCATATACAACATAAAACTGTAATTACGCGTGACTTCATGGGGAGTGAGCTTGCAACAAATTACTGATTGAAAGTAGGGTAGTAACTATAAGTGTTAATTTCTAAGGCGTTATGGACTTGCAAGGACCGAAATACTAACAGCGCTACGTAAAAGAATACGGCCGACGAAAGCAACGTCGAAATAATTCGCTCAGTAATAGTGTGAAAATGCACTTTCCCTTGCTGCGAATGGGACCTTGACAATGCGAAAATTTCCGAATTTTTCAGATGATGCCACCGGTGAATCTGAATTGATGGCTGAACAAGGCAGGGTACCCTCGGAGGATACCCTCGCCGAAACGCAGAAGTACAATAGTAGTCGACTGTCGCAAGTTCAGCTTATGCTTTGGGTTAACAGGGATTGATCTCGATGACTGTCGGCTTCAAGGACGAGTGAAGTGAATCACATCGCCCTAAACAGTATAAGCGCGAATAAAGTCTTTTTGAAGACATTTCTTTCAGGTGTGGTGAATCCTTTGGCAACAACTCTTCATTAGGATGAAGAAATTGCGCAATAAATAATGGCCTTAGAGGCCGCAGCCTTGAGGTCTGCCTGTTTGCGATGCTATGTTGTTAGAAACCTTGATTGCTTTGTATTCCTTGTCCTTTTAGGAAAAGGGTGTGACGCGATGGCGAACTAGAGCGGAACTTTGAAGATGGCGTCGTCATCTGTATTCCCCTTTTCCGCGTTTCCTTACCAAGCGCCTTCTAGCGGGAATAGTGGTATGCTTGAAGTATGGAAGGCTAACTCGCGAATATAGGTGAAGTCATTTTATTCTTTGCATTCCTTCGAGTCGAGCGTATTACTTGCGCTATACATATACGAACGTATAAACCATGAACGTTATGTGAACCACAGCCTCCGCGCAGTATTTGCACTGCGAATGTCGTGGGTTCGGTTTTTACCAGCCACAAAATCTCTTTTTGTGCGCGTTAATTTCCCGCTATCTCATTCCTTATGCTGCTGAAATAAGTGTCACAAAAGACTTCCGGCATAATTCCGTCGGCTTAACATTCCAACAAAAGTGAGCAGATCGATGCAATCTCTGTCCCCTTTTTGATTAGGCAGTAGAGTAATTAGTTACCTTACATGACAAAAAAGCTACGTCCTTTACTTTATTGCGAAGCCGTTTATGCACTCAATTCGCACCTGTGTGGTTTGTAACGGTTGCCTTTTGCCGGGAGAATTGGCTGCGTGCTATAACACAAGGAGAATATATCGTCTGTGTGCCCCATAGCCGTCATCGTCATCAATTTCTCGTCTTTCCTTTCGTTTATGCAGACAACACTATGCGCGCTATACGCGCTGCCGCTCGTATCCATTGACAGAACACAGTGGAAACGGCAAGAAGTACAGCACAGGAAGGGCCTCAGTATACGTGCCGGGGGCTAATGTACACGCCGCAGTGTGCCGCGACGTTGGCCGAAGCGAAGTCTCGGCCACTGGAGCTCCTCGCGACGCAACGAGCCCTGTGCCACATTGACAGAATGCGGCCTCCTCATTCAGCGGCTTCGACAACACCATCGCTCGAAAATGTAAGGTGCGCTCAAAGTCTACAAATTATTGAGCAAGGATGCGCTCCATATTGCTGCTGTGAACCTTCGGCTCCCTGCTGGCGCGATGTACACAGGAAGCCCGCCGCACTGATCAGCAGAGGCGGCACGGTCCATTCGCAGTGGGTCTGAAGCCACTTCGGTGTGCCCAGCAACGCAACCGCCGCCGACGCAGCGGCAAGTTCACACCTACTGTCACCCGACGACGTACACCTGAACACCGAAGACATGTGTCTTAATGTTCGACGGCACCTACAACAGAAGCACACTGGCCCACATGGCGCGCGCGGTTAAAGGCCACCCGAAATCACCGAGCAATGCATATCACACCAGTAAAGGGCTGGAGTGCTGCGGTTGTGTGTCGGGTGCGTGTAGAAGAAAGCGCTCTGGCATCGCTCCAGACTGACTTCCCCTGACACTTATGAACACTGTGGGTAACTGGAGAGCCTCGAACATTTGCTCCTACAGTGCAGGGCTTTAGAAACACCGCCGGGGGAACTAATGAACTGCTACTGCGCGCACGCAGTTACGGCCGACAGCGCTGAAACGTTTCTATGACCTCGCGGCCTCTCGGGCCTGCGGAAGGCTACTCATAGAATCATCGAGCAGTCCGTCCTGACCTGCCGGCTCCTCTCTTTGACGTAACAGTGCCGGTGTGCGGGCCCTGGTGGCTAACTCAACTCTTTCGAGGAGGTCACTTTTAAAGGCGAACTATGAGGTATTCCGCCCCTTTGTGCCAATATGTAAATAATAGACTGGTTTTATACATCAGGTGCAACTCTGCGGAAGCTATGCAAGAAGTCCTGTCAGCAAAACATGCTTGTCCGCGCGTCTCGCACTTGGCTTTCGTCGTTGTGAACGCTCGTGCGAGCCGACCACGAGTCTACGCGTGAGGCGTCGTGACGGTCTGCGAATGAGAGCTAAGCGATCCAGAACAACCTAATGATCTATAGAGAGCGCATTTTAGGCAATACTTATTTGTTCCTTGCGCTCCTATCGCGCAACTGTGATATATGAGCACGTGTAAAGGAAAGAAGTGCAAATCTCAAGCACTCGTTTTTCTTTGTTATACACAACATTATTGAGCACTACTAATTAGCACTATATTTTCCTTGGTATTATTGTCTGTTAGTGATCATTATTAATGAGCATGTATTGTATTTTTATAGTTCCTATAATTGCATATTTTCGAAATTGGCCACTACATGAACACTATTTAGCCTCAATTGTCACTTTAAAGTGCAGTTTGAGACGTTTATTCAAGTCGCCGGGCGAAATTGACTGTTCGGAACTGTATGGGGTTAACCCTATAGTCCTCTTGCTCATCGAACTTCCGGAAAACAACGACTAGCACCACTGAAATGGGATGCGCCGGCCAGCATACGCCGCGTTCGCTCATACGGTGCGTGCGAATTAGCGAATGGGAAGCCGCAGAGAGCCTTCGGGGAAAAGAAGAGTGAAGAGCGAAAGAAGAAAGAAAAATGTGGCGTGCAGGTGGCTTTTCTTTTTCTTTCCAATTTACCTTTTAACGTGTTCACCGACAGGGCAGCAATTGGCTCTATGCGATTGGATCTGCACAATATCAGACATGCCACGCCTTCTAGTCACTTAGCGGTCTGGCTATCTGCTCCTGGTCTGCCCTTCTCAGCCATGTCGAAAAGAAAAGCACACAGGAGTGTGCTGATTCGACTGTTGACACATGACTCACCATGCTACACTCTTAAAAAAAAGAGCGTCCGAAGAGAGCACGTCTACCTGACTCTTTTTGTGGCAGCCGACGACCGCCTTTTTTCCTTAGGGTAGTCACAGTACTCTGGTCGGCGCTTCTGGATGAAATAGATGACTCGCTTGCAGCAAGAGGGTCAGTGGTAGACATGCATATACAGTGTTTTTTTAAAGAAAGCTTCACTGGCTGCGACCAAGATGCAGTTCGCTCGTTTGGCTTGCGTAGAAAATGATATAGAGAAAACTATTGGTTGAGAATATAGCATGCGATCGTAAAATGCGGAAGTACGCACGTATTGTGTCTCGGCTTCACTTATGATATTGCTGAAAGAGCGCGTCGAAACGTCCACAAATAAGCAGGGCTCTCAAAAATGGAAAGTTTTGCCCTCCAAGACGACGTCTGACAGTGGCAGCGCTGAGAAGTATTCGAATATTTAAACATTTTCAAGTAAGGTTTGTAGATTCCTAACGAGTGACTGTGTAGCAGAAAACGTACGCTTACTAGTTAAATGCGCATTGTTGGTGTTGCACGCACAGGCGGTCGGGAACAGATCTAGGTCGACGCCTGTGAAAACATGTGCCGCAAAGCTGGCATTAACAGCGCAGACCGGTCATCAAAGCGACGCGTTACTCGTCACTTTAACTCGTCTTAAAAACAGAGAGAACAGTACCAGAATTATAGCGCGCGCGGTCATCATTTCCGCCAACCAAAGCTAAACTATATCTGCACGATAACTTGTGCGGACTCCCATGGCGCTCAGCATATATTGAGCACTAGGCACGCACACACGGCCTGACCGCAATCTCCCTAGCCTCCCGAGGAGGGCATGCACGCTCACCTGCGCCCCGAGCCCCACCGCACACCCCCCTTGCAGACACACACACAGGGCCCGCTTCGCCTCCTCCACATTAATATTATTCAATAGAGGCAGAACTAGGCATGAACATGTGTTTGTATAGCACAAAAACGAAACCAAGGTTGTGCAGGCGTCCGTGAGGGCTACTTTAATCCAAAGCTGAAGCCATCAATAATAGACAGCCATTTTAGCAGTCGTCAGACGGCATTGTTTGTGACTCGTCTCGTTGTGGTCGTTCTTTGGTCTGCCAGAATAATCCGCGTCGTTAGGCGTGATTGCAAGTGATAGTTTTGCGTGACTCTCTTTCCGGTGTCATGCATTCGTGGCGTAGTGTGGCGTCGTCGGCCCGCTCTTGCCGTGACTGGCTGACAGAAGTAGTGTCATTCAATGTTCGTGAAAAGGAGCCGACGGAGAAGTCTAGAAGAGCAATTGGTGACGTAGGCAGGTGAAGGCGAACAGACACTGTCGGAGAAGTATGAGTAGCGCGCACATGAACGCCAACTCAACGGCTACTCTGAACTGGTGACGTAAGCAGGTGCGCACTCGTATATGCGGGAGGGTTACAGCAATGCCCGTGACACCTGGCGAGCGCCGGAGGGAGCGCGCCCCACGTGTCCTATCCTGTGATGTATAGTCGCGCTCAATATGACCTGCGACACGCCTCGCGTGTTTGCAGATTTAGGATTCCTTTCACTAGCCCGTATTTCTACAAGTAAGCGCTGTTCTCTCAATGGGGGATGTTCCCAAATAAGAAAATACTGTCAAGTTACAGAAATGAAGCAAGTTGAAGTCGTGCGCAATAATTAAACTCATGAGGCCACGCGCTCCCGTGTTGCAAGGAATATTGAGCGCGACTGTACGTGCGACGAACGCCGTGTAAGCCGGCGCACTACTGGCGCAACGGGAGGGAGAACCGGGAGAAGCATGCAGCGAGGAGGATGTGACGTCCACGTGCCAGATGCTCGTGCCCCTATAGCGTATCTTAACTTATGCATACCTCGACTTCTACTCAGCCATTCCATCGCTTTTATATACGTTTTCCGCATTCGTGTACCCTGGTGTATTCCTTATGGAAACTTTTTGTATCGCACGAAGTGAATATTGAACTTTGTGTAGGTCACGTACAAATAGGCGCGTGGATGAGATCTGATGCGCCTAGGTGCCACATCGAGCCTGATCCGATGGGTTTCGGACTTGTAATTGCTGTTTATTCTAAACTTACTAATTTTACGACTCCAATTTTAACTTACTGCATGCCATAATGTCCACTATATCATATACAACGCCAGCTTAACGCATTCCATTCCTTTTGGTTCTCTTTTTGTATTAGCCATTTCGAACACCTCGCACCGGCGCTTGACAGGGTGGTCTCGAAGAAAGCAAGGAGTGCCACTCGGCGCTCCTGCCACTAGAAAGGTTGCTAATGCTCGACGATAGTCTGATAGGCGCAGCTGTACAATCTACCACAGCTTATCTGGCTTTGGTATCATGATTACAGCTTGCTAATTCCTATGGCGCTGGTAGCCGCCTGACTTAGCGCCGCCTTGATATATTCCGTGGGTTTAGCGTGCTTGTTGAGTAGGGAGCGGCAGTTAGTCTGCGAAATAGCGAAATTAATTTTTGTATTAGTCTGGATGCTCTGTTAGCTGTGCTGGAAAGTGCTCAAAGTTCCTTGCTCAGTGCACATGTTTACATGACTGGACTTGTCAAAATCGATGCCAAATTGTCGCTAGCGGGTTCTTTCAACCACTTGAAGTGGCTGATCCACTTAGTGTCTCAGCTGTTTGGACTCAGTGTACATCAAAGATAAATGCCCAGTAATCTAAACAACCCACTTATATAGTTTTAATATTTTATATTTAACCTGTAAACATGGTACTAACCATTATAATGAGCGTCTTAAGCCGTTAACCTATTCTAGCTTTTTTTCCTGAGCAACTCTGTAGGGAAAAAAGTTAAACATGAACTAAAAGAAAACTTTGTGAACAAGACCTCTCTTCCCGTTTAAGTTCGTTGGGATGGTGTCAGTGCTTGATGACGTCCTATACGTGGAGCGTCAGCATTCTTAAAATTCTTAGAATGCTGACAATCTGCTCCGGTTCGTCCGAGTTAGTTGATTAGTCTAGCTTGCGGTCAACTCAGTCACGTTATTGTCCTCAAATGCTTATATTTTGTTTCTGCTTTCTACAGCCGTAAACTCAAATTCACCACTGACATCATTTTAAAGACTTGAAACATTTATCGCATTGGTCTGGTGCGTTTCGCAGTAGAGTCAAAACACTTTTAACACGAACATCTTTATTCTGGTTTCCACAACGACTTCAGTGACGTCATTTCCGGTACGGAAGTGCCATCGGTAAAATTCACACGAAGAGGTGACAAACGAAAACTAGAAAACAGGTTTTGTTCACCCGGATGACGTGGGAATCAAACCCACGACCTCTGAGTCCACGACTATAGGTGCCGGGTGTTCTACCCACTGCGCTACCCACGGATGTGTTCAAGGTATCACAAACGTGCCTTATATCTTTCGCGCCTTCTCCCTGACACGAGGCTCTTGGTTGGCGGATGTGATGTCACCCTCTAGGTGCGGTGAAAGGAGGTACCGCATCATGACAGAAGCTAGCGCCGACAGGGACTGCCTCGGTAGTTTCAGCGCAACGGAGGCTTTCGGTACAATAATGTAGGAAACTCTGTGGCCAATGCAATGTGGTGTGCGCAGTGATTTGTGTACTTAGGTTATTTAAGTGCACGATAAGAAACCCCAGGTGGTCCCAATTTCCGAAGCCCTCCACTACAGCGTCGTTCTTAATAATATCGTGATTTTAAGAGGTAAACCCCAACAATTATTATTATTAGCATATGAAGAATTGTTCATTTTCGTGTTACACCGATTCCTATGAAGGATGTACCACCCATGTATATTTTTACATCATGTACTGAGCAACTTCATTAATGTTTGAAGGTTGAAGTTTATTTAATGTCATTACAGAAATCGGATGCAGGGACAAAAGGCCACACGAATGTATCGCCGTTTGCACAATAACCGTTCCTTCAAACGCATTCTCGGAGTCACTAACGCGTTCAACCCATCAGGCTTACCAGTAGCAATAATATATGAAATGTTCTTCCCGATAATCTTGTCAACATTCATGACCCGATTCGCCTCGAGATCTTTGAGTGGCGCCCTCTCGCGTGTGACGCCAGAGAGAGGACTCGGGGTCGCTCTTCGCGCGCGCGCTCGCTACGTGAAGGCTGTTCGACGCTTGCGGCCAGTCTGTCCTGCTCGAGTTATTGAAACACAAATGAGCAAGTTCATAAAGCAATTTGTACTGAATGTTCAAGCATTCGCCCAGCAAAATCGAGCGGAGCGACGACACCAGGAGCGGATTGATCCTGGTCTCGTCTGCTAGCCATCAATTTTTACATCTACATGTATGGCGACGATTTCTTTTCGCCACTGTTCTATGGCCGTGACGCACTCAAAATGACTTCCCGGCCAGTTTTCGATCACTGCCTTCAGCGTTCGGGCCTTGGCTTCCGTGTCTGCGTTAAAGCGCAACATGTGTATCCCGCCTGCTGCGCGTGTTCGGTTGCCAAGATTGCTCCTTCGATTCATTTCCTATGTTCGGAGTTCTAAGCGCGTGAGAAACGACGTGTGATGTCATTCAAATAAAAGAAGTGGTCGTTACAGGCAATAACCTTTGATTAAATCCAAGTTTTCAGCAGCTGCAGTGTAAGCGCGTTGTAAGTTCTTCAAGATTAAACAAGAAATAATATGGTTGAGAGCAAGGGTCATAAGGGGATGCACGACGGTAATATGAAATAATGATGGGTCGCGCGGAGTTTTTTCGTTTTATGCAACATGTTTTAATCCCTACGTTAATAAATCGACGTTTTCTGACTCGTTTATAGTCGTCTGTAAGTATGCTGAAATGAATTAGTGTAACCATACTAACGTACATAATACAAAGCTTTCGCATCGGAAAGTCGTGAATAAGATGTATTTGCAATAGAATAGTGCAAATCACTCTCAACGGTCGACTCCTGACAGGCAAGAGTATGAAGTTGGGCATGTTGGTAATGCATAACTGATCACGTATCGCAAACATTTGACACAGGACAAGAGATGGGTCAAAGACGAGCGCTTCGTACACATATATACTCTCGGAATGCGAAAAACAAACAAATCATTCAACAAGCTCACAGTTGCCATGCGCGAAAATCTTACATTCTCAGGAAAGCCAGTTCTTTTTGACAAAGCCCGAGAGAGGGAGTGCTGACGCAGTTCAGCCCTAATCTACAAATCCTCTCTGCCTCGATAATTTCTCTTGTTGTTTTATTTCTCTTTTTTCCCACGATAACGGTGTCATGAAAAAACGCTTTGCAGCCACACGTGCTGCAGTGCAATGTCTAGAAACCATCGCGACCATTCTTGACATTACAAGCATGTTCCCGGAGCCGGTCATTAATACAGCGGCCAGTTTGTCCTATGTACTTCTTGCCGCATGAAAGAGGTATCTGATAGATTGCATTTGCTGTACACGTGACGAACGGGATTTTGTGCTTTTTTGAGCAACCTCGTTTTGCATTTGAAACGTCCTTGGTGCACACGTACGACAGCTTTTTCGGGGCAGAAAATAGCACCTTCACATTGGCCCGCTCCCCAACCTTTTTCAAGTTGTGGGAGACTCCATGTAGATACGGGACTACAGCAAGCCTCTGAGGCCTTGCTGGCTCAACATTTGGGAGAACTTGTTCCGGGAGTTGAAGCTTCTTCACCAAACTTTCCGCGACTGAAACCTGTATGTGAGAAGGGTAACCGGCATTCGAAAGTCGCTCTGCTTGCTCTTTAAAACTGGCTGCCATTAGATGGGGGCAAGATTTTTCTAATGCATTGCGAAAGCACATGTTTACAATACCTCTTTTAACGAGTTTTGTGTGGGCGGAATGATACGGAAGCAGAGGATTGTTGCTCCTGGGCTGGTACGCCCAACAGGTGTGGTCTTGGTGAAAAGTAAAGGCTATGTATAAAAATCTTACTGTGCTGTTAGTTGGCAACTCGTAAGTTAACAAGAGGGGCCTAAACCGCTCCTTCATGAAATTGAGGATGTCTAAAGCACAGGACATGGGCCACAGTCAAGACGAATGAGGAAGTCGTCAACAAATCTAAAAATGTGCGTGGTATGCTTTTCACATAGGTCGCCGGAAACGGTTCTGTCAAGTTTGGCTAAAAACAAGTCACTTAGGATTGGAGCAATACATGACCCGACGCATATACCCTCCTTTTGAACGTGGGGCTTCCCGTTCCATTGGATAAAGGTAGCTCTCAAGTAAACGGATAAACGTTCTAAAAAAATTTACTAGACGGCACACGAGCACTATTTTGAAACGCTATACTACCAAACTTGTCAATGCACTCTTGTACACAACAAAGAAGTGATTCATGAGGCAGCGAATAATACAGGTCTTTTACGTCAATGGAAAATGCGCACATGTGCTGATGAGAATGAGGTCGGATGAAATCCAGAACCTAACCGGAATTTTTGACGAGAAACGGGTCGTCTACTGCTAAAAGGACAAGCTTACTTTGCAATAACACCGCTATACATTTTTCCACGTGCCATTTTCTGATACGAAGGCACGAAATCGTTTTCCAGGCTTATGTGTTTTCACACTGAAGAATGCCTCAAGAAAATCTTTTTGACTATTTGCTATGCTGCTAGCTAGTTTAGTGAGGTAAAGCTTTTCACACAACTTCTTAGCCTGAGATTTGTTTTTTGAAATAACAACATTGTCGTTGCATTTGAACACCGATGAAACAGCTTCGCTTGCTTTAGAATTGAAAAGGTTGAAAGAAAGAACGGCAAACCCTCCTTCCTTGTCGGTGGGAAGCACGGCGAGGGCGTTGTATTTGATGTAGGTCTCCACTTTTCTTAGCGGCAACCTGGATGTGTGTTGCGTCGAACGGAGGAGCACATCAACGCCCGCTCAAACACATCGGCCTTGTTCCGAGTCTGGTGCCCTGACGGACCAATGAGAGCCTTTCAAGTGCGGAAAACCTCGGCTCAATCGCAAACTTCGGTCCAAGTGAGAGGGTCTCATTCACTTCCGGTGGCAACTGTTACGGCTCTAACTAGTGAACGCTGCTCTTGCCTTTCTCATCATGCCTTTTCCTTGGTTTGACGTCCGTCCTCAGACGAGATAAGTCACACATCCAGATGGCTTCTGTTGTCTAGTGAATGATGCGCTGAAGTTCTCGAAGCTGTGGGCGTGGCCCGATCACTGTACTAGAAAGGCTCACAGGGCCCCTTATGCATTTGCCTAAGATGACTCGAAGGCGAAAGTCGTCTGCTTTTTCTTCAGTCGATGTATTTCCTTCCCCGCCCGCCTCCGAATCCTTTCTGCCTAAAGGATCGGAGGCGTTGCAAGCTTTCAACACATCACCAGGCTTTGCATTGCCTACGTGATCGGCCCACCGATAACGGAGGCAATGCTAAGGTACGATGTCATGTGATGACGTCATCATGTGACTTGAAGTTATGACGTCCCAAATTTTGGCGGTCTGTGGTGTCATGACGACGTCATCATGTGGTGATTTTTTCTTTACTCGTGCTGACGCTGCCGACGCGGGACGTCGACGGTCAATTTTCGCGTTTGATCATGAATCTAAGGCTTCCGCCTTCAAATATTCGATCTTGTTACAGGGCTGTAAAGAATAGCAATAACCAGTCACAGGGGCCAAAAGAATGGCGGGAAAGCTCTATTTCTCCACTTCTTGGACACATTCGCCGATTTTTAACACAAAAGTGTTTTATGCCGGGGTCCGCCAAGTACACCCGTCACGGATATGACGTTGATAAAATGGACGCCAACGGGCGAAAAAGAAAAAGAAATTAAGAAAAAGATCACCCGCTGGGAATCGAACCTACGATCTTGCGGCCGCGACGGCAAGCGCCCGACGCCCTACCGACAAAGCTAACTCGGCTTTTTTTTTCTTTATTGTCAAAGCAAACTCGGCAGATGCTCGACACGTCAGCGCCCCGCTCCGCGCCGTCTACCTACACCGCCAACAGAGAGCACCGTGCGAAAGAAAATGTGTGAAAGATATAAGGCGCGTTCGCGCCGTGTCCAGCATCTGCCGAGTTAGCTTGACATGGCGCTCGTGTCAAGCTAACAAGGCAAGTGTTTTGTGTACATAGGTCTACATGACTACTATTGGGAGTGGAGTCTGAATTTTCGTTTAGCTCAAGTCTGTTTAACCAACGCTAACTTCTATTGATCGCGTTTCACTTCCCAAGTCGCGTAGACTCTGATTCGCTTGGCGGAATCTTTGCGCTTAAATTGATTTCTAAATTGAATTCTAAGAAGTCGAACTACAAGGACGGTCGCAGCAGGTACCGATTAAATTTTATTGCGACAATGGTCATGTGTAACGGTTCTAACATGGCCCCCCTTTCCGCAATACTGAAACAATGGTAAGCCTTAATACGGAGAAGAAAGTGAAATAGATAACGAGCAAAATTTTTATAATGTAGGCTCAAATGTGTATTAAGTGCATATTTTCTACACCAAAATAGCATGCATTGGAAGGGGTGAATATGACAGTTTGTTTCCCTAATATTACTATGCCCGCAGGTTACAAGCCCACATGAATACTGAAGGCAACACGGAACAGAAGAATATGGTGAAAACATGCATGGCTCAGCCTGACCTAAAAGTGCAAACTTTGGTAAACATAGGAAAAAAGTATTTCTCGGCAGCAGCATTCGCATTCACTCGAATGTGCGTTGTTCTGAGGACAATACTGTTTTAATGGAATTCACTCGCTCAATTTTCGTTTAATTTTTCAAGTAAACAATACTACATGCTAAAGGCACTAGGCTAAAATTTGAAGGCAGACGCAGGACAATAAAAAAGTGAACGGTGACTAATAAACAAAAAAGTTCTCCGGCAAGATTTCTTGCTTGAAATTTTAAACTAGCTTATTTTCGCCCGGCTATGAGTGCTTCTTGCGTCGTAACATTCGCGAGCACAGCTGTGCTCGCGAATGTGACGTGAGTCGAAATGACTGTGAGTCGAAATGACTCACAGTCAATGTGACATGTGAGTCGAAATGACTCACATGTTTTGTGAGAATAAGAACACTAGGACAATTATAATATGATAAAACGTTTGCGAGCATGCGAGCCTTGGAGGTAAGGCGGGCAAGGCATTATTTCTTTATTTCACTCTAATTTTGTGCATGTGTCCTCGCAACGAGCTTCGGGCCATATTTCTTTGCCGGTGCCTGTACTTGTTGCTATGCAGCTGCTAGACGAGATTGCTGCGTCGCAACAGGTGCAACAAAGCACTTGTCTGGCAGAGCGCCTAACTATTCCGGGTATAGTATTAATCAGAAACGTTATTAGCTATGTATTCACGTTCACGTTCTCTCTGTCTAGTAGCGAAGAGCTAGCTTTTATGAAATGTACATCCCATTTTTCTCGAGGACAATACTTTAATGTAGCGCCTCGACATTTTGTTTTCCATGCTGCAGTTGTGAAGAGAGGCCTATATCCCTCAGCAGTATTGCTACAGGCATAAACTCGCGGCTCTTTCGCTCCTGACCGCTGGAGCAGCGCATTCAATATGACTGGAAGTTTGTGCGCGTCTCCTGCTAATAAAGCTCTTGGCAAGCATGTTCGCCCGCTCTTGATGTGCGGTAGGCTTGTGCAAAACCAAGTTAGGCACAGAAAGGATTCGGGTGGAGGCGTGGGCGTCAACACATCGACTGCGAAGAAAGAGAAGCAGATGGCTCTCGCCTTCGAGTCGTATTTGGCGATTGCATATGGAACCCTGCACATTTTTTTAAAGCATTCGTATGCTTCAGTTTAATTCACAATGGACAGCCATGGGCGTGTGGCCTAGTGGTAAAGACACTCACTTTCGGACCGGGTGGCGACCGGTTCAAACGCCGGCCCCGGAAATAAAACCTATTTAGTTTGCTATGGTGCGCGCCAGCAGTGTGTGTTGATGATTTTTGGGTGAGCGCGTCAGGCATTTTTTCCGCGGTGATGGGTTTTCTGGAACACCATCGTCACCAGCTTCGCAGGCCAGTGAATACAAGCTTCGTTTGAAAAGATGACTACGCTATATACTGGAGGGCTCCGAAAAATTTGACCATCTGGTGCTCTTTAACGTGCACCTAAATACGAGTGCAAGGGCCTCAAGCATTTCCGACTCCACCAAAAATGCGGCCGCCGCGGCCGGCTTTCGATCGCGCGCCCTTTGGGGTAGCAGTCAAGCACCATAGGGAACCCAAGCTCAAGTTTGCGGCGCGACGACAGCGCCGCGCCAGCCGCGTTGCGGCTCTGTCGGAAAGCTCTGAACCTTCGCGCGGCCGACTCAGCCCCTTTCACGGTAGCGGTAGCGCACGTGCGCTCGCTTTCTTCTCTCGGTGCGGGTAACTGGGAGGCCGTCAGCTGGGTACGTTGAACCAAGAGGCTTGCTGTGCGAAGCTGCGCATTTCCACGATGGCAGAAGCGACCCCGCGGAAGCGCAAGCGTGGTCCGAAGTATTGCGGTTTAGTGGCCAGCCACAACACTGCAGACAAAGCACACGATTCACGTGTTAAACTGTATCGGTTCCCGGGCGTGTCGCACGAGAAATAAAGGCGGCAAGCGTGGATAGCTGACAGCGCTGTCTCTCCTTCTATTTTGGCTGTCTGAGTTCATCGCTTTCGTTCGTTCCGACTACGTGAATCGGTAAGTAACGGGGCGCATGCACGCAGCGACTACTGTAATGATTACTCGCTGTCTTCTCGCATTGTTAAAGTCCAGTTACGGTTGTAGGTGAAGCAACTTTGTGTTATGATTCCCCGTGCTCGTGAGACCTACCCGTCGTTGTTGAACGTTCACATTCGAGTTATACTGTTAGCGTTGCGCGGTTGGTTGAATTCAAGTGAACACCGCACATTGTCAGAAGTTCGGCGCCTGCATTTCACGCGTCGGGAAGGCTGCTTTATCACGCCGGAACGGACGTCTGTGCATTTTCAGCAAGCTTTCACATCGTTCTGCAGGTTTGCTTTGTTTTTGTCACTTTATTGGGGTGATATATGTAGCGAGAGGGAGAGACGTGAAGGCGGCTAAAGTGGCCGTGCCGAAATCTCGCCACTTTATTCGAAGGCCCTAGTACCAGCAGAGCGGCAGCGGCTGCCGGCGTCCAGCCTCCAGGAGCGTGAGCACGTTCTACTGCTCGCGCCTCGAGCTCTGAGCATTAGCTGCGCGAGAGGCGCGGCGCGTAAGTGGTAAAATGGTGATGATGATCGTGAGCGGTGATGAAGATGCCGCTACAGATTACTCCCCCCCCGCAGAAATGAAGCCGAAATGAAAAACTATGGGGGCGTATATACAAGGCTGGTGACGCGAGACAATGTCCGTGGGCAGTCCAGGTCGTCAGCGGTGAAGGACTATCGGGAACCCTTGGGTCTCTGGCGGGCGGCTCTGGGAGAAGCGTAGAGGGCGGGGAACTAGGCGAAAGTACGCTGGTGTCGTGCCCAGGCGGATCCCACGACGACATGAAGGGGCCTTTCGGTAGCGGACCGGTTGGCGCAAGTGAGCGCGGCTGGCAGATGGAGTTGAGGGCAGGTGCACAAGGGCTGGTGCGGGCGATGTGCGCGAAACAATGCGAAATGGCGCAGTGAAGCCACGACGAGCAACCATCGGCGAGTAGCTGCTGCGATGGGTCTTTCCTGTGCGGGCACAGCGCTGACGCGGATGTCGGCACAGCGCGCCTGCACAGTGGCCACATGTCAGGTGGGCGGCGTCCTGTGTCAAGGGCTCAGGAGCAAATCTGCGGTGACACCGAGCAGGCGTAGTCGCTGCAGGCTCGGATGATGCACCTGTTCGCGTTGAAGCACCCTCTGCAGGTGGCACAGGAGGGCTCGTGCGCTGATCAGGATGCTGGATGCCGGCCGACGTGGCAGGCGTCACATGTTTGGCTTGCTCTGCCATTGGCGAACCAGCAGGCATGTCGTCCTCAGGCGCTTCCGTCATAGTAGCAGCGTCCTGCAAGTGCGGCCGGAGTTGGTAAGGGGCACGAACTTCTGCTGCGGTAGACGTCGAGGGCGACGCTGGTCGCTGCTGACAAGAGGCGCAGAGCTTAGAAGTCGGTGAAAGGTCGTGTTCGGGTACCGTCGACGGCGAAACCTCCGCGAGCGAGGGGCGAATAGTGGGCGAGAGGTTGTCCGTGTCAGCTTCCAGGTCGTGCGGCAAGGCAGCCAGCGTGGAAGCTGTGGTCAGGGACGTGTCGCGAGCCGGCGAGGCCAGGGACGACGGGCGGATGGCGGGCATGCCTGATGGACCGTCGGCCGAGGTCGTCGAAGAAACGCACCTCGTGGCGGACTGGTCGATGGCAGCAGCAACGTCGTCGGGCGCGGGAACCTCGGGCATGGGATCCTGAACATCGTCGGGCGGGTCGTCCGGCGCGGGAACCAATGCGCTGGTGGCCGGACGAGAAGTGCATAGAGACGTAGCCGGGGAAGGTAGGTCGTGGTTATGGGAGGGCTGCGGGCCGGGTGGTACCGCTCGCGTTGGCGGAGGGGAAACCCGGAACTCACGGGTCCCCGGTAGCGGGCGGTACGTCTCGCCGTAGCGGGCCAGCACCGCAGCGCAGAGGTCGTCATATGGCTGTGGACTGGAGGACGACGCGGCGGACATATGACGCAGCTCAGCCGGGAGGGCGTCAAGCAGGATGTCGTGCATTAGTGGCTGCGCGGTGACGCCATTCACCGCGAGGCAGGCGTCGAGCTGCCAGAACCACGCTCGTGGGTAGGCCGGGTGAAACGGCGGAACTGGAGGGCAGAGTCGCGGAAGCATGGCAGCGGGCCGCTTGGCGAAGGGCGTGTTCTCCGGGTCACCAATTGTAGCGAGAGGGAGAGACGTGAAGGCGGCTAAAGTGGCCGTGCCGAAATCCCGCCATTTTATTCGAAGGCCCTAGTACCAGCAGAGCGGCAGCGGCTGCCGGCGTCCAGCCTCCAGGAGCGTGAGCACGTTCTACTGCTCGCGCCTCGAGCTCTGAGCATTAGCTGCGCGAGAGGCGCGGCGCGTAAGTGGTAAAATGGTGATGATGATCGTGAGCGGTGATGAAGATGCCGCTACATATATATTTAAGCCGCTACATATAACTGGCACTTAAAGGGGCCCTGCAACACCTTTCTTAGTTATATTGGAATAGTCTCATTATTGACGTATGACTCTTCACGAGTCATATCCCGCAAAAATTTTTCGAATCCGTCAAGTCTAAGTGGTGTTACCAAATTATAGAGATCACGTTCCGCAGCTTTCTCCCTCAACTCAACGCCGCGAGCGCGCGGAAATCTAGGCAGCGGAGGGAGCGCAGAGGAGCGAGGCTCCGCCCAAGAGCGCCGGCGGAGTTTTTTTCTTCATTTTTTTCTCACTGACGTCTGGGCGCAACCACGTGGTCTGTGCCGCCACTTCCGTTCGGCTTGCGTCGTTCTCGTCGAGCGGAGTCGATCGCTCTGTGTATCGCGCGTGCTTGAAAACTGCGCGTTGGTTTGGTAATGTTGGGTGTGCCCCTCGAACGCCGTAGTGTTTTCATCGCTCTGCCAATGATGGAAGCAAACCTGCGCGCTCGTTTGGAACGAATGACAGCTGAGATCGGTTTCGGCCCATACTCCGATACACCGCCTCGTAAGACGGCACTGGCAGACGACCCCGAAGCGCCGCCATTACCGGACGCCAGCATTGTTATCGGAGACACGCTGCGCCCATGCCTCGGTCGGTCGTGAGAACGTGCCGACGATGCAGTTCTCAGCTGACGAGGCAACACTCGAACGGCTGCCACTCTCACCGGCAAGCGGCGATGGTCAAAAGCACAGAAATATTCACGTTTTCGGCACTACGCATGGCGAAGAAAACGGAACCACGCAACTACGAGCAGACGAGCTGTCGGTGAGACCGGAAGTGCTAATATTAATGTTTGTTCGGTGTTTTTAACGCGATAACAGAATATAAACATACATATTATCTACTTATTGAACTCAAAATTAACAACGAAAGTAATAATGAGGGTGTTATCGTGGTTGTAACATCAGCCAATGGTGGAACTGCCGACAATCACGTCATATTTTGCGGACTAATACATCATTTGTCGAGAGAAGAGGCAGCGATTTTCAGCTGACTTTGAGAATTTATTGTAAATTCCAGGCCGTGCGCATCGCTATAATATTTGGCTCACGTGTTCTCGGGAGCCTCGACTACCGATCGGCAGCGCTTTTTGAGCATGCTCGAAAAGTGTTGCAGGGCCCCTTTGGTACATGCTTTGCAATTGCAACCTTGAAGTAACCACCTTCTGAGTTTGTGCGATTTTCTAGCCGCGTTCACGCAACAGGTTTTATACGCCTGTCAAGTCAATATCATAAAAAGATACTGCAAGCATGACGCGAGATTTGAAAAAACTAGGCGAGCAGTTCACCTTGCTTCACAGTGGTTGAAGCTCAGCTAGCTGCCTCGTGTCTTAATCGGCGGGTGATTCTCCAGCGGCACGAAGAACTTGTCTCTAACCTTCTCAGGAAAGAGGGCCATGGCCATGTAATTTCTTTTTTTCGCACGCCGCAAACGTTTGTTCATGAAAGTACACGGCTGCTACTCTAAGCATGCCATATCAAAACAACAATAATATGATTCGTAGTCCACGACGCAGAACATCGATAGCGTGTACGGCTTCATTTCGGAGTGCATGTGGACCATTATTCATCTTTAACGGGACAGAATGAGACTTACCTCGAGGTATACGTCCTACACGGTGTAATCCCGACTTGAGTCGGGCGTGGTTGTCGTCGATCGTCTGCTCTTCACCGTTAACGTGATTGACGAGCCTTCCTCATTTTATCAAGTTCGCTTTGCGGAAGTGCCAGTCAAGCTTGAAGATCCTTTTGAAGCCGCACTGCACGCGGTACATTGTGAGGCGCCGCAAGTGCACCACGAGAGCTCTGCACGTGCACGGAAGCGAGCGGCAACGCGGTGGAGAGAAGGGAAAACGCTCGCTGATCACGCCCCAGTTTCTCTTTTTCTGCCAGAGATGGCGCTGCCTATCAAGAGCAGCAGCGCCGCTGAGCGTTGCTTGGGAAGCCTATATCCACTAGACCACCGTGACGGATGCGTGGTACCTCGTTGCTATCAGGATGATAGCACACTGCCATTGTCCGCACGGTCAAACTTTTGTGTCCTTTCACACATACGCAACCTGATAACTTCGAAGGTTCCTTCTTATGCTTAGCAAATTCTACATTTTTTCCTATAGTCTACTGCGTCCCAAAACGAATATGCTTACACATTGAGAACGTGATTACCATTAGCTTACGCACAGAAGACTACATGGTTTGTCTCTAAATGAAGCAAAATTCGAGATAACTAGTCTAAGATTTTCGCCGTGAGGTTGGCCCAACCTATCAACAGGCTCAAAGTACAGCGCTACAACTGATTCGCCAATATGCTCAGAGCAGAGATTACCTTCTGCTCTGACGCAGACGAATTCTCTACACGGCCACCGCCTATGTTATGGCACAAAAATGCTTGCAAAATGCTTGCAATGCCGCAGATTCTGGAGGGAGTCCAAAACCACGTTAGGTGCAGAGAGCTTTGGAAGGTGGCGGGAGAGGATCAATACATCGACTGCAAAGAAGAATCGTGGCCGATTGCGCGCATTCTGACAGAGTTGTGACTCGCAGTGCTTCGTCGTCTGCGCTTTCTCTTGACATGTACTTACAGGTCTACTTCACGTGAGCTCACTTTCATTAATTACGATGAAAACTGGATACCACCGTCAAGCCTTGCACGCATCTCAGAGGCTGGTAATGCTCGCACGGTAGGGTAGTGGCGGTTATCGCGGCGCCCTTGTGTTCGAAGATTTTAATGCATGGACCCTATGGGGAGCTTTCCTCTAGAGTCATTACTTGAGGCCGGATTTTTAGGCATTAAAAAGAGTGTTTCGGTGCCAAAAATTGTCAGGCAACGCAACGTTTTAGGCGCCCGAACGAGGCAGGGAAATCACGTTTTAGGCCTCCGACGTGGTAAAAGTAGGCACAATTAGTTTTACACAACTGCAAATAAATTCAACACAGACACATGTACGACCTGTATCTATGACAGGAAAGCAGAAATAGTATTGTTTATGATGGCGCAAAGGTGCCAACAGTTGAACATAGCCGTCAAATTCTCCTTTTTTCTCGTATGTTTCGCAGAATACGGTCTCTCCTTTTGTTCTGTGGCATGGTGAGTCAAATCTCCACCATCGAATCAACACACTCCTGGGTCTCTTTCTTTTTGGCATAGCTGAGAAGAGCAGCACAGAAGCAGTAACCAGACCGCTAAAAGAGCAGAACGGAGGGATGCCTCGCATTGGCCGGGTCTCATCGCGTAGGGTCAATTTCTCCCCTGTCGGTGAACACCTTAAGAACTAAATTACAATGAAAACAAAAGCTGTTTGCACATCACACTTTAGCAGCGAAGTTATTTATGCTATCGGTAACTTGTGCTCCGTCGTGCAAAGCTCCTCAAGTGGGCTTGTGCAAGAGGAATTGAGCAAGCCCCACTACAGTGTACAACAGACGCGAGTGTCAATAAAAATTTTAAAAATTTCAATTCATGTCACTGACCTTCAAGAAAACGTCTCCTCGAACATTAACCTTTACGCAGATGATCATGTTTTATATGAGGTGATTGTATCCGCAGCTGAGCAGAAGCGTTTGAGCGATTGCTCTATCTCCTTTTGTATTTGATGTGTGAAACGGAAAATGAATATTAATTTTAAAAAACTGTTGTTTTGAGCCTTAAAAAAATTCACAGACGATGACAATACGGCCTAATGCGAATTCTGATCGCAGCTTCGTGTTTGTGCAATGGCAACTGTGTTTGAAGATTTAATTTTCCGCAAGGGATCCACTACGCCATAAGTCATAATTTTTGTGAAGTAGGACAGCACCCACTAGGCCAATATTCGTCTTTCTGCGGATAAGCGAGCTACCCGCTACACACGTGTAAGGTGTTATGTGCACTCTGTTGATGCTGCATGTCGCCGATGACGATGAAGAATTACGGCTGAGGACTTTGCAGTGGGTGGGAAGCATTAAACCACACACTCGTTGCGCAAATAGCCTTGTGTGATGACTGGTTGTTGTTATTTTGCTCTTCAGCCACGCTGTATTGCAGAGGTTAACGCGATTCCTTGCCCGACATGACGCATTTATAGGGTCTTTTTGCAAACGAGTTTCAAGCACGAGCGTTGCTTTGTGGTAGAATACTCGATTGCCTCGCAGTGGACCCGGGGTCAAAACCCATTCCATCGTGGATTTTTTTTTCATTTTATTTTTCCGTGTCCATCGCTTACTTTTTCATGTCTATCGGTTACGCCACCGACGGCGACGGCGACGCCGCTCAGCGCAGGAACGGGGCCTAAGAGCTGCGCTCTGAAAGTAGTGCCGGTTATTGCAACATTCTCTTTCAATGGTTCCTCTTTAGCCAGCGTTACACAGTATAAGTATTTTGGCATCACATTTACTCATGATCTCCCATGGTGTACTCACATTGCCTTAACATGGTCTAAAGCCTTAAAACATTTAGGATATCTATGTCGTACAATGCAGAATGCTTCAAAAGATAATAAACACTTACTGTATAACAATGTGCTTGATTGGGCTGGTTGGTTCTGCATGGTAGACGACGAATATAAACAGCGCTAGACACGGGACGATAAGAGGACACATACACGGCGCTGAACTAACAACCAATGTTTATTGCAAAAACGAGTGCAATATATAGGACACATGTGTCTGCGCAGAAACACGGAACATACACCAAAGTGCACAGCCGTGTGATAAGGCCAAACTGCAAACATTATCAAGAGCCTGTCAAATCAGTGGACCTCAGATATCTAATTTCACAGCCATGAAGCGAAATTGAGGGTATGCTAACACAAGAAACATCATGCTGTTGAATGTGAAAGGCTTCGCTAATCTCGCGTTCGCGCTGCTTGCTATAGAGCCCCATGTCCACACACTTATCGAGAATCGGCCGACAACCACAATCTTTACAGTGGTCAGCCAGGTGACTAGGAACAGAGCCTTTCAGAGCATAAGAGTGCTCCCTCAGCTGATCATTTACGCATCGGCCTGTTTGGCCGATGTAACAGCGCCCACAAGTGAATGGTATTTTATAGACAACAGCTGAAACACATTCCACATAACGCGTAGCGTGTTTCTTAGTGCATGCTTGTTTCTTAGGTCCATCACTGTTAACCCTGCGGCACAGCCCGGCCAGCTTGCCGCGTGCGCAGAAAACAACTCTTACACAAATTTTGCCTGCAACTTTCTTTAGCCTGTGCGAAACCTTATGTACGTAGGGAATAACCGCCGTGCTAGAGTGAGGCGTGATACGTTGGCTATGGCTTTGTCTGTTATTGGGCACTCTTAGCGACTTAAGGAGAGTCTCGGCGATGGAGGTTAACATGGGCATAGGGAAGCTTGCTTGTTGAAGACGGTGCACTTGGTGCGTAAAACTGCTGTCGACCTGGTGGTGACAAGAGCGAGTTAAGGCTGCCTTTAGGCAGGAATGAGCGATGCTTCGCTTGACCAATTTGGAATGCGCGGACGTGAAAGGAAGAAGGCTTTTCTTTGACCGTGGCTCGTACCGCCAACAGACATGGTCAGACAAAAAATGCATTTCAAGATCCAGGAATCGTAGCCTGTCGTCAGACGTACACTCAGAAGTTAATTCTAGTCGCTCCATTTCACGCCGAAATACGTGAAAAATATCACCAGTGGTTCGTCAAGGGTTATTTTCATCAAATTGGTAAACAACTAAAAAGTCGTCTACAAAGCGGAACACCTTAACAGTGCTTCTCTGGAGAAGCTTAGCCATGAGACTTCTGTCATAACGTGCGAGTAAAAGGTCGCTAAGCACCGGAGCTAAGCATGAGCCGATGCACACTCCTTCACGCTGAGTGTAAAAGGAGTCCTTGTGAAGTACAAAGGTCGATAGTAGGTAAAATTGCAGTAGTTCCAAAAACCTGTCAACATGAATTCCACACGCATTCTGAAATTTTGTGCACCCATAACGTTCACTTCCTCGCACACGAGGTCATGAGGCAAGGAATAAAATAAGTCCTTGACATCAACAGAGAAGGCGCTTACTCGTTTTGGGCATTCAGTCCGGAGGTAATCGCTGACGATGACAGGGCTCTTGATTCGACAAGGGTCATCGATGGGTAGGACTGCCAGAGACCTGTGAAAATAGGATGCAACGGGGCGCGAAATGGGACTAACTGCCTTGGCAAAGTCTGTGAAAACGGCGAAGGGCTTGAGCCTTTCTGTCGTCTTTTCAGTGAAGACACACGAGGAAGGTAATCCCTTCAGAGCCATTGTCCCCGAGCGCGGTACATGGCAGTAGGAGGGCAAGGAACGACACCTAGTATATAAATTCATAGTCATTTATAATCCTATAGTATACGCAATAGGCTCAATGTGGTTTTCATAAATATTAATCGACTGAACATGGTCTTCTTCTTTAACAAGACTTTATATTAGAGGGCTCTAAGAGTAAAGAAATTGACACTCAGCTTTAGAGGCGTGCACGGGCTCCGGGTAGCCCGAAAGCCCGAGCCCGACCCGGCCCGCGGGAAGGGCTCGGGCGGGCCGACGTGTTTTCACCTCGGGCCCGGGCCGGGCTCGGGCTACTTGGAGTTTTATCGGGCCGGGCTCGGGCCCGGCGCAAAGCCCGACTCAAGCCCGAAATATAGAGAATGAGCGGGAATTGTTTTCCAGCACGCATACAGCGCCTTTTCCGCGGCCGCCCTTTACCGCTTTTCATTTCCATTCGCTACTTTAAACAAAAGGGGAGCAGGTAAAGCACTGCCTCTGTTGCACTCCGACAAACAGAGAAGTAACACTACCTGAGCTGGTGACGGCGCCACGCGACTGTTCGCGTTAGATTTAAGGCCAAATCCCATATGAGTGAAAATGCACGCGACAGCGACGAGCGATCCGACGTAGATCGCCTTCGTGCAAGCTGACGCTTGCATGGGCATACCCCATACACGTGACGGCTTTGGCGAGCGAACTCCATTGTTGCTGGCATGAGGCCGTCTACTTGTATTTTGTAATCTGTTTAATAGAGACTGTTCGTCGTGTGTCGTTTCATCATATCTCATATGCTCAACAAAATGCCAAATTACCGGAAAACGATGTTTTGTTTTCGCAACGAACCTTCAAAAAGTCGGGCCGGGCCGGGCCCGGGATTGTGTTTTCTTACGTCGGGCCGGGCCGGGCGGGCTCGCAGCCCTTTGCCGTCGGGCTCGGGCGGGCCTTCGACAAAGCCAGCGGGCCCGGGCCGGGCTTGGGCTCGGAAATACGGCCCGTGCACAGCTCTACTCAGCTTATTATGAAGACTTCTGCGAAATACGCTGCTTTGTCAGCCACATGTTTAATAAGTGAGAACGTAAGGTACAATAGTCATAGCAGGTTCTTTATATCCATCATATTTACAACGCCAAATTGAGACTGTGAATTGTGCGGATGAATGCTCACATGAAGAATAGGGTAAATGTGGCGCTGTACTGTTTAAACTTGGCGGTAATACTTCCAAAATGTCATCAAACACTGCTGCGTGGTCGCGGTATAGGGTGGCCCAGCCTGCACAATATATATATATATATATATATATATATATATATATATATATATATATATATATATATATATATATATATATATATATATATATATATGCAGAAGACACTGAGCGACGCCAGCCCCCCCACTCGGGAACGATTTGATGCGCCACTCTGAACCAACCTCATGGCCCGGTGTCCCTCGTATCCACGACCCCCCGTCTTCATTGGTGCAGATGGGACCGACGTGGAGGACTGGCTCGCGATTTATGAACGCGTGAGTGTCCCCAATATATTGAACGAGGCAGGAAATTTGAGCAACTTGGTTTTCTACCTCGCGGGTGTGGCTGGCCTGTGGTACAACAACCACGTCTCAGCTTTTACGCCGTGGTCCGACTTCAAGGCCGCCATTATCAACGTGTTTGGCCGCCCTGCGGTCAGTAAGCTGCAGACCGAACAGCGTTTACGTGAACGCACAGCAGGTCGGTGAATCCTTCACCAGCTACATAGAAGACATCAGCGATTTGTGTAAGGAAACCGACGCCACCATGTTTGAATCTGACAAGATCAGGCACAATATGAAAGGCATCAACGACGATGGCTTCACGATGCTGCTCGCCAAAAACCTCAGCACTGTGGAAGAGGTCATAACACCGTACCAAAGCAATGAGGAGCTGCACCGGCAGCGGTCGATGACGCGCGCGTCGCTCTCCATCACGCGACGCCGAGATCGCTGGCTTGTCGACCATATCCGACCACCAGGCGCGTAGCCAGAATTTCTTTTTTTTTTTTGGGGGGGGGGGGGCTTCTCGATCATATGCGGGACACGGGCAGACAAATGAGATCGAGTTTTATTTTGAGCTCTGTATGCCAAGGCAAAAACAAATTTCGAAAGGGGAGGGGGCGCTGTGCCCTCCTCCCTGGTTACACCACTGCCGACCACTCCGCGTTGCTTGCAGAGGTGAAGTCATTCGCGCGCGATGAAATTGCGCACCAGTTCTCTGTGCTGGAATTTGCTCACCCTCAGTACGTTCAACAACCGTCTACCACTCTTCTCCTTCGCCTCCGTCGAGCGATTGAGCAGGAAATCGCGGAGGTCATGCCTGAGTACCACCAGCACCATCCGGCTTCTGCACCACTGAGTACGCCCAATTTGTTGCAAGGACGTGCCTAGTAATCCCTACGGCTGCCCCACACAGTTACGCCGAAGCCGCAGCTAGACCTCACTCCTTCGAAGCGGGTGTGCCGGCTACCGACGCCGACGTCATGCAGAGCCCACGACTGCAGCCGACCATGCAGTGATATCAGTTGCCACCCCGTGAAGCACGTCATACGCCATGGGCGGACCCTGCTCCAGCAAACCGATCCCGCACATCTGAAACCGCTCCGTATGCTTCGCACGTGGTTACGTCGGTCACTTGGCGCGTTATTGGAATCACGTGCAGCCTTGAGTTCCGTCGCCCGCCACCAGAAAAACTAGTTGTCGCAGTCCACGAGGCAAGGGCTGCGACGCAATCGAACTGCGAAAGCCCTCAGCGAAACCCATCGAATGTGATAGACGTATTTGTGGACGGTGTTTGCGGATCTGCTTTTGTCGACACTGTAGCCGCCGCTTCTGTTAAAGACGGAAAATTGAGCCGATCACTACGAAAATTGACGACAACACTGTTGGGATGTGCCTCCGTACAGCCAGCTCCCACAGTATTCATTACAGCAATATGCACAGCTCGCGTCGTCATTCAGGACGTTCTGTGCGACGTCGAGTTCACCATAATTACTGGATGCTCTCACGACGTCATCCTGGGATGGGATTTTTTCTTCTCCAAGACGCCCTAATTCATTGCACACCTGCCGAAATCGAACTCTCCCCGTTCTCAGATTTGAAGCCGGCAGACAGTTCATCGGTATCGAGCAAAAGCCTCGTCAAAGACGATACCAAAGTGCCTCCAAACTTGTCGACGGCTGTGTCAGTCGACTGTGCCGGTCACTCCGGCACCATTGCATGCATTTCGCCATCTGACCACGTTTTCACAAGGAACGGCTCGATGGTACCTTTCGAGACCGTGGAAATCACTCAGGGCAGCGCCGTAATTTTTGTTACGAACCCAACCCCGTACATTGTTACGTTGGTGCGAGAGGAATGTCTCGGCAGAGTGGAACCTCTCGAAGACGCACAAGCAATACTTCTTTCTCCGTGCCTTTGTTGCGGCGAGAAAAGCGCACGCAAAGATCGAGAAGTTAGCGCCGCCGTCGCAATGCCGAAGCCAGCTAGCGCGCTAAAGAGAAAGCCTGCAAATCGCGAAGGAATGCGCGGCAGCTTGCCCGCGCAAATTGCGAACTTTCTTCTTCTTCAGTGGTTATTCAGGAAAGGAAAAAGGCACCTAATTTCTGTCTGCCTATAGGCGACACGGCGCAGTGCCTTGTAGGGATGGGGGGTAAGGAGGGAATAAAAGAATAGTAGGAAAATAGAGAGAAAAGTGAGAGGAGCACATCCATCCAACGAAGAGAAAAGAGGACAGGAAAGATTGGGAAACGGTCACGGGAGTTGAGGGACGGGTCCGCGAAACACAGCTAGAGGCACAGTGCACAACATCGACGAAACGGAGAAGGTCCCGACGATGAGCGGCGCACGGCATAGCGGGCGAGGAGTCCGTCACGGGGCGCCGGTCAGCGAGAGGTACGAGGAGTAATCCAGGACATCGCGGCCGGCACGTCCGTCTTGCTTGAAATCCAGCGAGCGAAACCGAACTTTCCCTCCCAAGGCCTCCCAAGGCCTTTAATGCGGGCAGTATCGATTAGTAACTGCAGTTTAAATATCTGTCACATCTATCAATTGATGTCACAGACTGAAATCGAAAGAATATTATAATGTACGAGGCGGTATCAGGATTTTTATACGTCGCGTCCACAGAAGAACAGGTAAACGATGGCAACACGCCGGAAGCGTCATCTGTCGTGCTGCGGCAAAAACCGCATCGCATTTCCTCCGTCACGCTATTCGCCGCGAGATCGGGCTACAGGTGACAGCACCGTCCCGCGCTAGTGTAGATAGGCGGTTGTCGGTGCGTATGCAGACGCGCACAACAGCGCTTCGTTGTGAGCGATTTGAGACGATTGCCGGCAAACAAAATGCCTTGACTTCAGTTTTCTGGTAATTGCGCGCTCTTCGTTTCCGAATTAATGCATAAAGCGCGCTCAAGGTTACTATTACTGAGAGAAGCGCATTCTGCCAACGAACGGGTTGTTCGCCTTCGGCAACAGTCGGCGTTTTCGCAATGGATGACATTTTCTTGTCTTATTTGTACATGCTTAACTTGCGTTCCACTTACTACGCACTCCTGTGTGCGACTGAATTACGTTTTTACTTCTTGTTCATCTGGATAACCCCCAACAAAAAGAAAGGCCGTATTCCTGCACGATGAGTTCAAATAGCACTATGTGCACTGCGTAATCTAATATTGATCCGAATTTCTTATTCAGTTCTCCATAAAATGTAGGACAGTTCATAGGTTTACTGAGGAAAGCTTTGTGGCTGAGAGCGCTTTAGCGCTACTGAGACGTTTACCACGCACACGCTTGTTTTTATTCCGGTAACAGTACACAAAGGTAACTGTACAGCACAGAACTTCTTCGATTGACTACTTGCGCGACAGCAATGGGACAAAGGCCCGGTTATTTCACGGGACCAAAGCACGTTTCTTCATGCGAAAAATGTCCGCTGCCTTCCGTCAATCTACTATAACAATGCAACACAAACGCTAAGATAATGCAAAGAAAAAAGATGTGGCTTCGCGTGAAATCACAACGACATAATTGTAAAGTACGCCGTTTGGGTTAATTTTAACCATCAGGGCTCTTTAACGCATACATTAATCTATGTACATGGGTGTCTTTGTATACACTTCGCCACACGTTATAATTGGACAAGGAAACTCTGTTTTGCGATTTCCGTGTCATTCAATTTTCTGTTCTGTTTAGGGGACAATTTAAGTACCAAAGTTTCAGACGTGACTTGGCAGAAATATTTCTCTGTTGTGGGGCCAGGACCGTACACAACTAAAGCTCTACGCGTAACCTATAAACGACAGTCCCGAAGTTACAGACATAACCACAACGCGTAAGGGCATGAGAGCTTTTCTTTTTGTTTTACCACCGAGCATCTAAAAGACTCGCATGATATTTAATACTTCTCATCTTTAGGACAACGCCAAGTGCTCTTTGCAATGCGCTTGAGCCACAGAGCGGCATTTACACTGATATGACTCTCGTAAACGGAGGGTACGACGACCACCCACATCACTCTCTACAAGTGCACTCAATGTTCTTATAACGTACATATAGATGCGATCAAGGCCAAATGCTCCTTTACATCGTGTTAGGCAACTGTACGAGCGGTTAAAGTTGCACTAACGCAAAGGAACAAACCGCTTTGTGGGGACCTGCATGACGTACGCGCACATGCAAACACAACGTGGCTAGCAGACGACGCATGGAGCAATCCACACTAGGCGCCGTTCAGCCAGAAGCCGCCAGGCGGCGACTCCGCTCGATCTCGCGGCCAATTGAGCAGTTTCTCCTCCTGAAATACTTCTTTCTCCGCGCCTTGCCCTAGTCGTTCATTTGGGTGCGTGGGCATCGATTTGTATGGACCACTTCCTCTGACGTCGCCTGCCCGATTGATACTGCCTCATGGTCCACCCCAGGAGCTTCTCAGTGCTCGAGGACGTGTCCTCTTGGCGAATGTCGTCGAAGCCATTCTCAAAGAGTGCCATGCTGTTCACCGGAAAACTACTGCTTGCCACCCGCAGATGAATGGCCTAACCGAACGCTTTAACCACACTCTCGGCGACATGTTCTCAATTTACGTCGCCGCCAATCACACAAATTGGGATGCCCTTCCGCCCTTCGTCACCTACGCATACAATACCGCCTTTCAGAGAACTACTGCTTTTTCACCATTCTTCTTATTGTACGGAAGGCATCCGTGGCACACCATCGCCACGATACTTCCATACAAGCGGGATCCATCTGTATGTGCGCCTATTTTCTGTCACAGCCAGGCTTTCTGAAGAGTGTCGCGAGCTTTCCATGACCTTTACGACCTATGAACAAGAGCGACAGAAGGGCATTCGATGTGACACCGCCATTTCTGAGCCCACGTTCGTCACTGGAGCGCTCGTATGGCTCTGGGTCTCTACCTACCACTGCAACTGGCCTCTCTACAAAACTACTGCCGAAATACGAAGGCCCTTACCGTGTCGTCGAACGCACATCCCCGTTCAACTACCTCATCGAACCCATTTAGCCATCTTCGGACATGCGCCGTCGAGGGCGCGACATATTCAACCTGGAGCGCCTCAAGGCCTACCATGACCCACTCATAGTGACCAGCTGTTAGGTCGCCGGGCTGCTCGCTTTTCGTACCCGGGGTAATTGTGGCGAAGCCTTCGTACTGTGTAATGGGTTGCGATCTCCAGCAGCTTCTAGTGAGTTGTCCTCATCGGCTCGTTCCTGAAAGAACGCCGCTCGCGCTTAGAGTCCATACTTTTGCCTTGACTGTCGCCAGTGCGTATTGCCGCTGAGTGCCGTCCAATAAACACTTTAATAATAATAATAATAATAATAATAATAATAATAATAATAATAATAATAATAATAATAATAATAATAATAATAATAATAATAATAATAATAATCAAACGTTTATTTAACGTGTCCAGGAACAACCGTAATGTCTTCGTACTGGCGCACGAAAAAAGAAGCAAAGGCCAACATTCATAATAAATATCAGGGATAAAACCTTATAAAATTGCACATACGCAACTATGCGCAGGAAAAAAAAAGACAACAGTGTACGAGGCTATGTAAGTACAGTGCAAAGCTCGGAGCAGAACATCGACTGGGAGCTGTGAAAAACATCGAGCTGCAAAAAGTAAGCATTGTAAAGACGTTGTATCCTGCCAATGGTGGAATGTTCACAGAGGCAGGCGGTTACATGAAAAGGTCTATTCTCTCTGGTCAGCTTACGTGGAATTCGGAAATTAAGACAGTTGAGCAGTACAGGGCAAGATATGATACCATGCACAAGCTTGTGAAGAAATAACAGATCAGCGCGATTTCGTCGGCAGCGAAGTGACGGCAATGACTATATTCCAGCAGCGTTAGAACGAGACACAGTGTCATTTCTAGCGAAACGATGGTTGTAAATGCTTAGGAATTTCTTCTGGACTCGCTCAATGGCGTTGCTGCTGGAATTAGGAATGCCGTTCCAGATCACAGATGCATACTCAAGTTGAGGAAGACATAGCGCGGTGTACAATTTTCGGAAGGGCATAAGAGAACGGAATTCTCTAGACATTCTGCAAACAGAGCCTAGGGTGCGAAGACCCCGTAAAGCAACACGCTTAGCGTGAGCAGAAAAGTGTAAGGTGCTATCAAAAAGAACACCTAGATCATTGATCTCACATACCTTACACAACGACACACATCAATCAATCAATCAATCAATCAATCAATCAATCAATCAATCAATCAATCAATCAATCATTTATTTAACGTGCCCAGGAACAACCGTGAGGTCTTTGTGCAGGCGCACGCAAAAAAATCAATAAAAATAAACAATACAATACAGACAGTCTTCAGAAATAAAAAGAGCAAAAACACGCAGACAAAGAAATGAGCACTAAAGGGGAGGAGTAAAATGAGACAACACGAGAAATATTGACGGGGCATAAAAAATTAGATTGCATATATACAACTATGTGGAAAGACTGAGAAGGGAAGACTTTGTACATTGTGCCACACTATGTCAAAACAGTGCAAAGCTCGGATAAAAACAATGATTGTGGGCTATGAAAAACGTCAAGATCAAGAAAATTAACATTATAGAGACTTTGTATTCTGTGAACGGTAGAGTGTTGGAAGATGCAGGCGGGTACATGAAACGGTCTGTTCTCTCTGGTTAACTTACGCGGAATTCGAAAATTTACACAATTGAGAAGTACAGGGCAGGATATGATACCGTGGACTAGCTTGTAAAGAAATAAGAGATCAGAGCGATTTCGTCGGCAGTGAAGTGATGGCAGTGATAATAATTCAGCAGTACTTGAACGAGATCCAGAGTCATTTTTAGCAAAGCGATGGTTATATATGCTGAGGAATTTTTTCTGGACTCGTTCAATGGTGTTACCGCTGGATTGAGCAATGCCATTCCATATCACGGACGGATACTCAAGTTGCGGAAGACATATTGCCGTGTACAATATGTGTAGGGCCATGGGAGACCTGAATTCTCGAGATATTCTACAAACATATCAGAGAGAACGAAGGTCCCGCATATCAGCACGCTTAACGTGAGAAGAAAAGTTTAACGCGCTGTCAACAACAACACCAAGATCACTGATTTCATAAACCTTGCATAACGGCACAGAATTGACAGAGTATTGAAATGACACGCTAGATGTTTTGCGAGTGATAGACATGAATTTTGTCTTCGAGGTATTCAGAGAAAGGTTATTACCGTCGCACCATTCGGAAAAAGAGCGCAAGTCTGACTGCAGCAAGCGACAGTCGTTAACTGAATGAATTTCCTTAAAAATCTTGATGCTCATCGGCATACAAGAGGAAAGGAGAATTACGGATAGCAAAAGAAACATCATTAACGTAAATTAAAAATAGGAGTGGGCCTAATACCGATTCTTGAGGGACCCCACTAGTCACTTTATACAAAGAAGAGGTTTGGCCATTTACGGCAACATAACAAGATCTATTGAGCAGATAGCTGTGCAAGAGATTCACAATCGACAAGTCAACGTCAAAGTTCGCAAGTTTAACCATAATCAGTGTGTGGCTGACTACGTCAAAAGCCTTGCTCAGGTCACAGTAGATTACGTCAACCTGTCCTCTCTGAGAAATAGGTGTGGAGATCTGCGTCATGAAACTAGCAAGATTTGTGGTAGTTGAGCGGCCAGCAAGAAAACCATGTTGATTGGGAATCAATGAGTTTTTCACACTAAAAGACAATATTTTGTGAAGAGCCAGTTCGAAGATCTTTGATGTGGCACATAGTAGAGAAATCGGGTGATAATTAGAAACATCTGTCTTAGAGCCAGACTTAAATACTGGGAAAACACGAGCAGTTTACCACATGCTAGGAAGTGTGGAAGTGTCCAGGCAGTTATTAAATATCGTAGTCAGTACTGGGACAAATATAGTACCATATGCTTTTAGTATGGCGGAGGGGATGCCATCTGGGCCACATGATAAGGATGGTTTTAAGCGCTTAATGCATTCGCTGATAAGATTTCCATCCAGCGACAAAGCACTGGATGAGCTAAGTGCATTGGGCCTGATATCAGTGCTGGAGTCTGAGGCCTTATAAACGGATGAGAAATGTGTGGCAAAACAGTCAGCAAGGGCATGCACTTCTACCCCATTTGAGTCTAGTAGTCTGAAGGACTCTCCGCTTTTGCTAGACCGTTTACGTACATACTTCCAAACTCAGCCGGCCTGTCAGAGGCGCTTTTTTCTAAGAATTAAATGTACGAACTATGATCCCGTTTATATAGGCGTTTAGAGAGAGTTCTAAAAAAGCTGAACTCTTCCTTCCACGCGCTGGATGGAGAACATTTAGATTCCTGTGTGCGTGATCTTTATGCTTCAGTGCACTGATAAGTTCAGATGAGAACCATAGGGGATATTTACGTTGTTTAGGTGCATACTGGGGAATAAAATTAAGCATGCTGCTCAGTACAAGCTCCGTAAACCGATCAACCGGGTCATCAACATTAGGTTTGTCAGTAACCTGTGACCACTCAACGGTGGACAAGTGATGATAGAGGCCCGTGTAATCACCTCGCTTGAACGCAAATCTTGGAGATTTGTTTACGTAACTGCTGTAGCTCGTTGTTTCGGCTGATGCAGATAATCTTACGTTAAGTGGTGGGTGGAATATGTCCGGACGTACAAGAGAGATGTTGGAGCGGGAAACTTCAAGGGGTTGATCGTTTGACACACACAGGTCTAAGACGTTGCCACTGGAATTGACGACTGAATTATGTTGCACTAGGGAATTAAACGCCAGAAAGTCCAAGAGCAGGCTGCACTTTTTCTCTGTGAAATGATTGTAATGAGAAAAGGTAAGCGTGCTCCAGTCAATTCCAGGTGCATTGAAATCCCCAAGAACAATAATTCTGTGCCCACTATGAGGAGATATCACAAGTTCAATAGAAGACATGACATCGTGAAACGAGGCAGGGGAAATGCTGGGCGGTAAATAGAAGCATCCAATCAACAATTTTTCACGGCGCTCAAGGTTGATTTCCAGCCAGATTGATTATTCGATAGTTTCTAGGTCTTTCCGTCTAACGGATTTCAGTGAATTGTCTGTGGCAATCAGCACGCCACCGCCTTTCTGTTTGGTTTCACTGAAATCACGGTCACGGCGGAAGGTGGTGTAGGTCGGGGGAAAAAAGTCCGATGAGGGAATTTCAGTGCCGAGCCAGGTTTCAGAAATAGCGATAATAGGAAAAGAAGACGAAAGAACATTAGAGAAAAACTCCAGTGTCTTGATACGCAGACCCCGAGCATTTTGGTAGAATATGTCTACGTTACATGGCAATTTCGATTCCAGGCACTAGCTCAGAGGGATGAAGCAATGTCATTGCGCAGCTCCCCACGAAATGGCTTGAAGAGGCATCCGAGGGGCCACATCGAAGTGTCATTCAGGCGTTGTAGCGTTTCCTCGTCAACTTCGATATAGAATGAAGAATATGACTGGAATCTTGTTTGAAGTCGCCGGCAGGAAATGGGAGACATATCGAATGAAGCAATATGTTTTTTGATGTCAGCAGCAGTGGTGTCCGGGCTCAGCTTCGTAACAAAAATGGCCTTTGGCCGTTGTGGCCGTTGTGGCCGCTGAGCTACAGATATAGTGGATGTCTTCAATGCTCCAAACGAGGCGGGTTTCTTCTTTTTTACACCCTCAGTTACCGCTGCAGAAGAGGCTGTCGCAGGCATCACACTGACACGCTCGGACGTGTCTACGTCACATGGTGGCGAATTCGAAGATGAAAGAATTTTGGACAGATGTTGTTCAGAGTACGCAGGTTGCTTGGAGGTCACAGATGGGCCAACGGTCACCTGCTCTGGAGGGATCACAGGTGCCTTCACTGACACGGCGGCCGTGCGGCGCGTCAGCTCCTCACGCAGGAAGCGGACCTCTGCACGAAGGGAGGCGACCACACGGGCTTGTTGTTCAACACCGCGGGAATGATCCTTACGGACCCTATTGAAAATCGTGGGTTGGTGGAAGCTGGAAATCTTGGTGGACAAGGTGGAAACAATAGTGGACAAGGTGGAAAGAATAGTGGATGTGGTGGAAGCTGTGGTGGTCATGATGGCTGATGATGGCGAGAGTAGAAAAAATGGTGGCAGATAGTGGTGGTGGTGGCGAGCTTCTTTTGGTGTTAAGTGGAAAATGCTGGCTGATGGTGGCGAGCAAAACATGTTTTGGTGGATGGCTTGGTGAACGAGCTGGATGACAGTGGCAGGATGGAAGCATGGTGGATGACGGTGGCATGATGGAAGTGAACGTGACATTATGTGAAGTCGCTGTCAGTTCTAATGTTTTCCTCTTGAATGTGCAGAAATATATGCAGTTCAAGGAAGCCAACACCGATCATTAAGCTTTCCAGCACTATTTTTTTTATTCATGCGGCGCCAATAACCGCCACAAGGTTTCTGGAGCACAGCAGCCGTGAATGTTTACATTTTACGCACGTACTTATCAGGTTTACATCCGCGATCTGCTGCTGCATTTTGATGCTTACAAGTCTAGAAGTGTCGGTGTGAACTGCGACTGTAACTGTGTTACATCGCCGCGCATTTGCCGAGAAGTAAATCAGTCCTTCCAGTGGGGAGACCAGAAAACAGCTTCCGCTTGATACCGCCACGCTTGAAACGCAACTCTGGCAATTCTTGCACACTCACTTACCTCAGCGGCACTTTAAGGTAATAGTGAAAATGCATGCAAAGCTAAAATCCACAAACTTTTACCTTCGGCCTGCGTCGAGATAAGCCCCACCAAGTATGACTACCACCATCATATTCTACCACCATGATTGCCACCAAAGGCAATCATAGCGTAGTGACCGAGTCCGGCTACGTGTTATCGGCGCTTCTCGTTTCAGTATACACGATTCCGGTGAGTACGAATGACTTTACAGCACACCTGTGGCATCGGCTAACCTAAATGAAGCATTTTTTTCTTGTGTACGGTGTCCGCACAAGAAGCGATGAGCATAGATGCGACGCGCTTCCAGCAAACGCCTCCGGTCACCAACCGCCGCGGTCGCACTCGCCGGCGCTTCTCTGACACGTATGCGAGAACATCGACTTGTCAATTCGTACGCCTTACTGAACCAATATGATGGCATATTTTCCCCTTGTTTTGGCCCAGCTGTTATGCAGTTGTAGCTAATGATACAGCGTCAGATCAGGTCGCTGGAACGGCTGCGCTGTACGTTGCGCGAAAAAAAAAACATCACAATACTCAATCAATTGTACGCGCGTATTTATCGAATGAGAATAGAGTCGACAGAAAGCCTTTGCACATGTCGCACTTTGGAAAAAAGCGAGAAACGGCTATTAAAACTTCCCAGTAACACCCGGTTGACTATACTCGCGCTCCTCGCTCCACTTGACATATTTCTTTGGAGTTACGTTGTGAAATTAAAAAAAAAAGTTAGCGCTGTTGCATTATCGACGTGCCATTCGTTACCGGCAGCAGTTTGTTTGCGTTTAATAACTACGCAAATTTTAGTAGGATGTGAAGAGCGCGTCTGTCTCCAGTATGAGACGTACAAAGCTGAAGTCAATCGGTGTATTAGTGTGTTGACTAGTCATTTTGCAAGTCGCTGAGCAAGTGTCAGCGTGGCGTAGTGGTAAGGTACTCGGCTCGGGATCCGCAGGTCGGACGTTCGATTCCCGGTGGCGGAAGTTTTTTTTTTGCATACGGTTTTTTTTTTGTACTAGTGCTATATACATCGCCTTCCATACAATTATTTATATGTGACGGCTAGGCACGATGGTGCCGACGCTGTAGAGCCGTTTTACGCTCCGTCATTCTCCAGCATCCATCATACGCCAGCATCCAGCATACACCACGTGCCACCATCTTCCAGCACCACAATCCACCATAATGGTGGATGGCGGAATCCACCATTCCTCATGGTGGATGAATTTTCAATAGGGGAGGCGCTCGTTTTCTTCGCGTAGTTGGGATACCTCGTCGCTGAGGAACGAGATTCCCTCCAACGCGTCGAGGAGGAGGCGGCGCAGCCCGGCGAGGTCACCACCCGGAGGGGCACACGTGGAGAGGGAACCGGTTTGAGAGCTGCAGTGCTCATCGTTGCACGCCGCCGAGTTGTCTTCGTTAGGCTTACCAGAAGAACTGCTCAGATCACATAAATTGCAGCAAAATGAGCTCGATCCAGACTTCAGAAGTTGCAGCTCTTCATCAGGCCAGGTTAAGGTACGTGCACATTGGCGGAAAGCGTCCCGCGGCGGCATGCCGCGCGTCTGCGCCACCGCGCGGCAAAAAGCGGCACGCTGGCCACATCTGCGGGAGTCACGTGACAAGAGTTGTCTCGAGCGGTCTCGGCGCGGCGCGCGAGCCCGCGAGATTGCGCGCGCTTTTTCGTCGTCTGGTCTGAGAGGTCGTGCTTCTGAGCTCTCGGACTCTCCTGTACAATCGTGCGGAAAATGGCAGACGACGACGATCTCCTCGCGACGCTCAACGTTACCATGATAGCGTGTCTGCTGCTGCTTCGGCGTCGCCGCTCTCGACATGAACCGCGAAGATTTTGGGTCCATCCACTTTGGAGGTATAGAGACACCGAAGGACAGGCGCACACACTGCTTCCCCGTCTTCGTGCAAGGGATGAAGTATATTTCCGAGAGTAAGTAATCCCCTTCATTCCGTGCTGAGTGCTGCGAGTAAGCAGTAGAGGCTGGATTTGTAGGCAGTAAAAAAGCACGTTTTAGGCGTCAAAAATTTCATGCACATATATGAAAGTGGCGCGATAGGAGTACAAGGAACATAATAGGCATTTGCCTAAAAATCTGTCTCTAGTAATCAGCTTCATTTTCTAGTTTCCTCCGAATGCCACCAAGGACATTCGACACGTTGCTTGGTCTCGTTGGACCACGGATTGAGAGGCAAGTGACGCCGTTTCGGCTGCCAATTTCTGCGCACGAAAGACTGGCGATGACCTTGAGGTAAGGCAATCAAAACAAAACTAATAACCAAGTAACGCGTTTTCAGCTCTGTACATGTGCGTACATGTGCGCGAAAGTTACATTCGCACCGAGGCCTATGTTGTAAGTATTTAGTAATGTTTGGGCTTTCTGCTCGATGACAGGCACTCCAAGCAAGTACCATAGCATAGATCTTGGGTTAAAATTTCACCATGAAAAAGAAAACAAAATTAAACCCAGTTCTACGCCTATCTAATCTGAGCGAAAAGCATAGGTGGCAAGTGACACCACCTGCCGAACGCAGATGAAGTTTTTTCACCATCTGTTTTATTTCTTTCGTGCTCATTTATCTCTTTATACATCTTCTTTCTTGTTTATTTCATCTTTCTTTATCTCGTTATGTATTGCCCTCTCTCCTTTTCTTCACCCTAACATCAGTTCCCTTCACCGTCACCTCCCTTTCCCATCCTGCATGTAAACTATATTATGCTATATTCTATGCCATGTTCTACCCTCACCCATTTTCCTTTCCTTCCTCCTCACTCTCACATCCCTTCTCACTAAAGTGAGTTGTCAGGAAAGTTTTCAGAGACCTATTAAGAATACACTGAAAGCTTTGTTGAGATCAGCAGAGAGGGAAAAAATCGCCAGAGTTCCTTCACATAGTGAAGTGCCAGCATGATGTGTCCCTCTACTTTGGCATTGTGATCTGTGTTTTAAAGCAGGAGCCACTCATTGTCCTCAGCACCATTAAGTATTGCGCCGAGTACAACAGCAGTAGACGAGTCACCTTTAAAACGTGCGTACTGTCTTTTCAGATTCCTTGCTAATGGAGACACTTTCCGCAGTCTGTCATTCAACTTTCTGACAGGGCGATCCACGGCAGGTGGAATAGTAAGAGAAACAACCGCCGTGCTGTGGGATGTTCTTAATCCACTGTACATGAGGTTTCCCCAGACAATCGGGGAGTGGAAAAGGGTAATGAGGGAACCATTCCTAATAGTATTTTTTTATTTTCTTGGCTGATGTACTGTTTCAGTGGCATAGTGGGTTTGCTAAAGTTTCATCATTTGCTTTGAAAAATGCATTCACAGACAAGTTATCACACTGAACTCTTCGTGAACTCCATTAAGTAGTCTACATCGAACACTGCCCTTCACCTGAAGAAGACAGGGCTTCTCATGGCCTTCTAACATGCATACTGCTGCGATTAGAAAAATAATCAGAAATAAAAAATGATTCCTTTAGTGCCGCTGGAATGATGCAAGCAGTTCTGTTCAGACAAGGTGTGGTGTACATTGAACATATTGGCCACTGCAAAGCAGTGTGATCAAGTTGTTGCTGGGTAATATTAAAACATTGGCAAATGAGTGGCTGACACTGCACTCCAGTATGAAAATACAACTCTCGGGATACACCCAGGCTGCAGTAAAGAGAAAAAAATTGGAGCTCGCCTGGCAAGGTTTTTCATTTTCAAAAACGGAGTATCATTACGTGTTGAAATCATTAAAACATTTCCCATAGAAAATGCTTGTTGCTCATTGAGGTAAATGATTCTAATGCTTTAAATGCTCTTTGAATAATGAAAGAATGTTCTAAGAGCTAATTACCTTGTTTCTGTGCTGGTGCATAATATGGTTAGAACAGTTGGCCTATTTTGGCCCGACAGTGTGTGTTGTAATGTTGTCTTCGCTCCAATTATCTGTAAGTCACATCTCAGCTCTAACTTGGCATCTGCGTAATTTTATGAGTAATTGTCATACATTTCATGTTGCATTCCTGTGTTCACCAGTGAACAAGCATCTTGCACCCGTGAGTTCATACATATTGATGTAGTTGTTTCTGGGTCTCTCTTGACCGATCTAGATTGCTGCAGAGATGGAGGAATTTTGGAATTTCCCAAATTGTTTGGGAAGCATTGATGGGAAACATGTTGTCATCGAATGTCCGATGAACAGCGGTTCGAGGAACCTGAACTACAAGAAAACCTTCAGTGTTGTTTTCCTTGCGGTGTGCGATGCACATTACAGGTGAATGTCTTTTTGTTGCTGGCCTTCTCAAAGAGTAATGACAACAAATAAGCAACTCATTTTTATTCCCTCTCACGACATTTGTTGACTAAATATTGTGAACATAAGATTTGATAAAAAGCAGGTAGCACACTCACTCAACATTATTTTTAAAGATGGTATAGTCACCGATATTCATGCTAAAGCACGACTGTCCGCACTTGCATTATTACTTACACTCATAGACATTCATAACCACTTCCATTTGTCCTGATCGACTTCAGTAATGTTGATACTGGTAGTCATTACCATGCCCGCTGGCGTGCCTTCACACCTGTTGACAGTAAGCATTGGTGCATCTATGCCAACACCATCACTCGCTCTTTCTTACACCGTTGAAATGAGTGAGGAGGGAGTGTAAGTCTGTGTGGTGTACTGTATAACTAAGTGTACAGAATTTCTTTTTCTCCCACTGTGTTTTTCCCTTTTTAGCAGTGAACAAGGCAACAATACTGATAAAAACAATGCCTTTGCCGAGGAGGCTATGCCTGATAATGAGACATGATAGGAAGAGAGCAAAGTATGTAGAGACCAAAGTCTGATATCACACGCCGTAGTGAAAGGCTCACACACCATAGTGGAAGGCTCCGGAATTTTGGTCACCTGGTGTTCATGCGAAACCTTGGTGACAGCGCACAGTACAAAGACCTCTAGCGTTTCGCCTACATCAAAGTGCAACCACCGCAGCCAAGGTCAAACCCGTGACTTTTGGGTAAACAGCCACGTATAGTAGCCCACCAGTGAGGTGGACCACGCTGCAGATTGTTTATCCATATGTATGGTGACCACTAAGCTTATTAAACTGGCTTGTCAGCCGTAATTTTTTTAGGGTAATCACATTATGCAACACAGATAACCAGTACATGTACTACTGGACTCACTATGCGAAACCAGCCCTTTGCACAGAGGGAACAATTTGAGTACTCATAGAATCTTACCTATCCCTGTATTCCAGGTTTACATACATTGACATGGGCCACTACGGAGGCGAAGGAGACAGTGGAATGTTTTTAAGGTCTCGTTTGCTGAAATGCCTGAACGGGCGACTGTTTGGAATTCCTCCGCCAGCAAATGTGGGAACTGTAGGACCCATACCTTATGTAATGGTAGGGGATGAAGCCTTTCCCCTGAAGACTTTTATGATGCGACCGTACCCCCAGCGAGGCAAGTTTTGTTGTGCATGTGCATGTGTGCAGCACAATTTCGTTCTTGTTGCTTGTGTCCATCATGCAAACAAAAAGTTAATTCAAATAGGCCTCTATAAATATTACTTAATATGTAAATAGAGCTAACAGTAGGCAGACACTGCACAAGTGAAACATGAATATTTAAAGAATATCTGCACTATTGAGGTATACTGTTATTGTAAACTTAGTGTGGTGAGACAGGAGTGTTAAAGGTAGCGTATATTTGGGAGTGTGCAGCTATGCATACCAGAGCAGATCGCAGGATCTGAGCGCATTTGTCACTGAGTGGCTCTGCACAGAGGCCTCCTAGATTTGTGGAGATTCTCAATTGGGCTATATTATGCAGGTGTTGACAGTACTCTAGTTGACATCATCAGCAGTTTATTAACTTTAGAAAAACTGTCTTGTATGCAGCCATTCAAATGATATATAAAGCATTTTGAACTTTCTTCAGCTAGTTTTCCTAATATATTACAAGAACCCATTCTTGAGAAAAACCACGTTAAGCAGTGCAGCTTCTCCAAACTAGTTAACCGCTCACTATATACCACAGCCACCATATTACATTACAGGATGACAATCTGTAAAGCTCATGCAGAGTTCTTACATTCAGTGTTTGTGCTACATATGCACATGTGCAAAGTTGTTCACATACACACACAGCTTCTGCTTTGCACTCCAATTCCTTCCGTAATGAGTAATGCTACCTCTTTTTCCTTTTTTTGGTTTGATGTCTCAAACTCTTCTTTGGTTATTTTATTCTCCTCAGAACTTCAGAAGCATCGGAGCAACCCAGCACAGCGTGCAGAGTACCTGCAGAGGGCCACCTTCAACTACAGGCTGAGCCGCGCACGCCGCCTCATCGAAAATGCGTTCGGAATAATGTGAAGTCGGTGGCGGATTCTCCGCAGAGCCTTTAGGGCCTCGGAGCCCACTACCGAAAACATTGTGCGTGCATGCGTGGTACTGCACAATTTCCTGCTGCAAGAGTCCCCACATTCGAGGCTGACATATAATCCGCCAGGCTATGTGGACCATGAGGACTGGGAGGGCAGGTGCATGGAGGGAGGTTGGAGGGACCACAATGACGACCCCTCAATATTAAGGGAGCCGAGTGCGTCTGGCTGTCACTCCGCTAGGTAAAATTTCTAACACTGTGCCCTTAATTATTCATGCATTTGACATTATTACATGGATATTTGCTCTGTGAAATTAAGGTTTTGCTGTCTTAAACGCATTTTGCTGTCGCAGTCGTGCTCTTTCCTATGCATTTATCTCAGGGAGCTAACTCAAGTATTGACATTATTTTTATAGCGCTTGTGTTGGAATTTGAAAATGGCAGTACAGAGCAAACACCAATAATGCTGTCTATTTTTATATTGTGCGCACCTACTTTGCAGATCAGCGATAGATATCCGGGACAAGCTCGCCAAGTTTTTTATGAATGAAGGTCAAGTTCCGTGGCAAGAAGCAATTGTCACTCGTGCAGGTCAACAGGTAAATTTATGCCTAATTAGTTGCCTTTATAACTTCACAGAAGATTGACATGTTGCAGAGTTCCCAATCATCCAAATTCATACATAGTGTAGTCACCAAGTACTTGTGTGAAGCTGAACACTGTTATATCAGCTACTGTAAAATTGTATTGTCACTATGGGTAGGAGCCACAGCACATGCACTGTGACGAGAGCACACTTTGTGGCAAGCTAGCCACGATACCATGGTAATAGGCAAAGTGACACTGATGAGGTGAACCAAACACAAAGCACAAGAGCCAAGTTCAACTTGTCTTAATGCAAGAAGTGCTTATATATTCGTATACAATTTCAGAAAGCACCAGCGCAGAAACATAAATAAACTACAATTGGAACATGGCGCGTGGTAAGCGCCAGTCGGCATTAAAGGCCTTCAGGGCTTTAGAGGACCCTAAAAAATGTCAAAGTACACAAGTATGTTTAGACATTTGGTGCATTTTGTACCATGCTGATGATTTCTTTAAGAATTTCCATCATGCAAGCCAGTGTATCGAGATGCTAGGTGTGTTTTCGTTATACAGTGATGGAGTGATTCGTTTATGTTACCTACATGGACCATACCGATTCACATGCGCTGCATTTTCTGATGTAACTTTTTCTCTCTAGCGCACTGTAAGTTGGCACCACTAACCACAGTACCCAGACCATTGCTCTTTTGCTTAAGCAATATTTAGTAACCCGATAGTGCACCTGCGCCGCAGTGAGCATGCCGTAAGGCCCTCCTGTGCACTTTCCTACATTTAGCCTTCATGTTTCTCATTTAGTATCCGTCATGTCTACAATACATGAGGAATATAGTAATGCATCTAAAACACTTTTACGCAATGTCAAGTTTGCTTCATTCACTTCAATGAAGACTGTGATCAAAGATGACCTCGGATGTCTCTTGCAACATTTATAAAAAAGCTTTCCATAATATTATTAAGCACTGTTGCTGCTGATTTAGTAACCATACATGACGACATCACACAGTATACCAGCTGAGCTGGGACATGCCTGTATTAGGTAAATGGTGCGCATGTTCCTCGATCACTGGAGCGGAGCAATATGGACAAACAGCACACAGTGGTAATTGCGACCGGTTCCACATTGACATGACAGCCAGTGTAAGGGCCACCCTGGCCTGAAGCCTCTTAAGCACTACTTTCTCTGCCGTAGTAAGCCGACAAAGTTAGGACTTTAATTGTACTATAATGCTATGCCCACTCGTTTCTTTCTGTTTTCATGTTACTGCCCTATTCCAATGTAGTTGCTACCTTGCGCAGAGTGTGCCAGAATTACTGGGAAATATTTAGGTAATCTTGGAACCTTCTGATACGATTACATGCTCGACGCGAACATTAGAGTTAGTTCTGGAACTTACGCACCCGCAAGGGATAATACTGGAATCTTCTATGATACATGCAATAAAGCCGACGTGCTTGACCGCTTGTCAATTTATGGACGGCTGACGCTCTGTTTGCTGATGTCAGTGCACAGCGTGCATTGCTTGCTGTCGTTTGAGTTTGTTTCACGACCACAAGTTCGGCCAAAGAAACAGTTTCATCTCTGAACACGCCAACTGCTGCCTTCGTGTACGTCACGACCCCGTGAAAACAGCAGCATATTGTTAAAACTGTGATGGACTTTTTGATGTCTAACAAGTTGCTCAAACAAGCAGACTTATGGCCTATTTCAGCTAACATCAACCTTGCTTAGTTGTTAGACAGGACAGCTGTTTCAGATTTAATGTACACGCTTCAAGGATGCAGTCATTTGCAAGCTAAGTGGGCGATACAAAAGTGCTGCACTAGTAGGTACGAAAGTGTGACCAAAAGTGCCCCTTTTTATTTTCAGGTAACGTGATACATGAGAGTGCCATGGATGATTGCATCTTCCCGACTTCCCAATGGAGTTTCCATGCTGATAAATGATGCTGCTTCAAGCGATGTAAAAGTTACGTAGCCACTGGAGTGCCATTGCAATGTTATGGTACTTCTCATTCACTAAGTATCACCTAATCATTATCCTCAATTTTTAAATTGTGCTTGCTATTTTGTGTTTTTTATTGACAGCTTTTGTTTAATGCGCATTTCTAAATGGTTATACCATAATGCACAAGTATTTATTAAGAACTGCATCATGTTTTTCTTGTTTATGCTTTCAGAACTTTAAATTTGTTAGTTATTCAGTCAAGTCATTTCCCTTTGCTGTCATTTTTTTAATCCCTCACCAATGCTTTCCATTCAAAATCTTCGTAAAGTTTCTAAAATGTTTGTGCCAGTGGCTCTTGCCTGCCTGAATACAAAAATCACCAGCATGGTATTACAAACAGGGGTGTGTGACTAGTGAAATTTTATCTTGAATCGAATATCGAATACTACATTAACATTACATGTGTACCGCTACTTACAGCAAGACAAAGGAAAAATCAGGGACGCTACGGCATGCTGATAGGTTTATTACGCACTTGTTCAGCAAGGCATTTTTTTTTCACCTTTTAATGGTGCAAATGCATGTTGATAGAAGAGCCACCATTCCAGTCAGCAGCGCCACTCGTAACCTTCGAACGGCTAACAGAAGGGGGTGCTGTAGCTAGGTATTATTTTGTTCTTTTTTTTAATGGTCGAAACGGCTCATCTGGTAAAGCTAATGTTGCACTTCATCGCCATGGGTGCTGCGGTCCCAAAATCTTTGGACGCTGCTTCACCACAGCGTTTTAACTGCGCGCCGGAACGATGGGATTTTCTGATAGAGTGATGGGGTGCGGCTGACCCTACGCAACCGAACTATGCAATAAGTCCGTGCCTTCATTTCGGAAGCAAAGTTCGGAAGGGCATGACAGTTTTCTCATGTTTTCCTTTACGCGCGGAAATGACGTCATCTTCTGAAAAATAAACATGTGCTCACTTTTGATGGAGGATATCGGTGAAAGTTTTAACAAGACGCCTACTATACCGACGTAACATTAGCTTTAGCCACCCCACTGTAACCAGGTTGCCCCATTGGCCTTAGTGGTGTTTTAGATATTCGTCCTTTCGAATTGCCATATATATGCTTGTTTTTCGCAATAAAATGTAGTTGCGAGTCAGCGTCTGTCCAGTGTTTCTTATTCTTCATTGTTGTCCTGTGTGCGCTGTATCAACCAAGATCAACGCATACCAACTCACTCAAGCTTCCATTCTTATGTAGACACAGTTGCTTCATTCAAGCAGCAGTTCCATTTAAACGATCTCTATTTACTGAGAGTCTACAGTATAACACTAATATGTTATACCGTTTACCATACCAGACGTACAGATCCTAACACAGTATCTTCCAGTTTACTGTTATTTATATACAAGGCTACAGATGCATCCCAAAGAAGTATTTGAGCTGTGTCTTTAATACTGCCTAGCCATGCTCTGGCAGCTCATTTTAGTGTTAATCAGTGTCACTCACAGCCAGGGAGGCAAGCGTGGAACACACTTTCTGCCTTCTGGCGTTGCATAGCACATTAGATATCTTTCTACGAGCTTGCAAGTGACTAATAATCCCTCGTGCACTACCTCAAGGCACGGGGTCTGCCATAACTAGACCCTTGCTACGAATGAAAGAAAGAAGGGCAATTTTAAGGGCTCGTTTTTGTTGTTGTGTCTAACATGCATAGCAGCACTTCAACATGGCAGTAATGAAGCAAGTGTATAATTAGTTCACTCACGTCTGCTGGTACTTATTTCTTAAATATGTCATCAGTAGCACTGCCAGATTGCTTTGACATGGCCGTCAGAATGTGACATATCTAGGTTGACGTCTTCATGAGTGCTCCACCAATAAATATAAATCGCTTATTTGTGATTACTATGGCTGACCTTCACAGCACGATAAAAAATTCACAACTCAATTTTGAATTGAAAACAATGACGTGAATTTATTCATAAATGTGAGTGAATAAATACGAATACTGCACTGAAACACTAATGCGACTGGATAAATACAAAACATTGCACTGAAACGTAAATGTGACTGGATAAATGCAAACATTACACAAATGTGATTACACAGAATGTGAGCTTGGGCCTGTTGAACATAAATACATGGAGCACTGAAACATAAAGGTGACTGGACAAGTGCAAATAAAGCAATGAAACAGTAATGTGACCACATAAATACAAAACATTGCACTGGACATCGGTTATCACAGACTCGAACATATTTATTTTGAAGTAAGAAACAGCGCTGGAACTGGACGGAGACGAGATGACACAAACACGGCGCTGACTAACAACCATATTTCATTGCATTTGCACGTCAGTATATACAGGAAAAACACAAACATATTCAGGGACAAGATATCGCTGTAACAATGCCAACTCACACATTGAAAAGATACATAATTTCATTTTTGCGAAACGATAGTGAGGCTACGCTGAAACAACTATCGCTTCGCAAAAGTGAAATTGTGTATCTGTCGAATGTGTGAGTTGGCATTGTTACAGCGATATCGTGTTCCTCAATATGTCGTGTTTTTCCTGTATATGCTAACGTGCAAACGCAATGAAATATGGTAGTTAGTCAGCGCCGTGTTTGTGTCATCTAATCTCCGTCGAGTTACAGCACTGTTTCTGAATTCAAGATCGGTATGTACCAACCAGCCCAATTCAAGACGCTAATCCAAACTTACAGCTTCAGTGTGAAAGAGCAATCTTGTTTTTTCAAAAGGCGGGCCATAAATCACATTCTTGCCTGACCACTCAAATGAAGGAAACTGTCGACGTGATTCAATAAGTATCGCCTTGGCCTTTGGTCCTGGCCATCAAACTTTGTTTTTCTTAACATTGCGTTCATTAACTCACGTAGTGTTATACCTAATAATGCCTCTGTAGCTGCGTCACCAATACATAAGCCGATATCGTTCTGACTACTGAGACTTGGCCGAATGATGACGAGAGATAAAGAAATTCTATCTTCATTTTCGTTCTATACTGCCATGACAGACTTAGCAGAAGCGGTGTACTAGTACCTACCAAAAATTACTTGCTATCTTCCCTCATTTGTCATGACAACATCCTAGAACTAACATGGACATACCTGCACAATAACCCCCCAGAAGTCTATGTTAAAACATGCTACAGTTTTCCAGCCAGCCAGTTTCTCGTATTGAGCTTCATGATGCATTAGAGAACACAAAGCAGACATTCCCAGCCATGCCCATCTTTGGGGATTACAGCTATGCTCATATTAATTGGCCTTTTCTACCAGTATTCCACTGATAACCATCCAACCAATCTAAATAGGTGCCTTAACTTAGCATTACACAGAAACCTTCACCAGGCTGTGACATATCCCATGAATGGTGACAACACGTTAGATCTCTCACTAACAACTTCCTTCACAGCATATCTATCGTAGAGTACAACTTCAGAAATCCACAAAGGCTTCACCCAGACGACCAAAGCGCAGCAGCCGACCGCCTTTGCCACTAGAGAAACAGTCTCTCTCATGCACTTGGCATTCTTCTCTGAAGCCGGGGTCACCAGCCATACAACTCATAACGTCAATCTTGATTACGTGCCCATTGGTACAAGCTTGTAGCCTTTGAGGAGGAAACACTGCAGACTTCCGAAGCTGTACCTGACTATAGTGTTACGGCTCTACGTGGGCTTAGTGATCAGTGTCCTGCATGTAATTATCTGTGTAACAAAACAGAGAAGGTCCCCATCGAAGAAACTAGTTAATCAGACTATGAATTATAAATGAATAACTGGATCACTTTTTAAACAATTTCACAGAACATACCAAACACACAGTGGGAAATCTGTAAAAACAATATGACAACCTTGAGAAATGAATATATAGCTGCGAATCCTGTCAAAACACAAAAATGGCCCTGGTTTAAAAAGCATCTCAAAAAGCTCCTTCACAGATAAAAGCACCTTTACAAATGTCATAGAACAAGCAGCTCTCGTTAATCATAAAACCATTGTGCGAAACAACGCCTCGAAGACCTGTATGAAGCCAGAAACTGGATTCTTGCAATTCACTCACAGCACTGCATACTAATCCCAGAAAATTCTGGAGTGTCATTCCGGCCTATGCTCACTCACCAAGTTACGCTTATTATTGACAACGTTGAATCAATCAAGTCAGACACTTGTATGAAGCCAGAAACTGGATTCTTGCAATTCACTCACAGCACTGCATACTAATCCCAGAAAATTCTGGAGTGTCATTCCGGCCTATGCTCACTCACCAAGTTACGCTTATTATTGACAACGTTGAATCAATCAAGTCAGACCAATGCATAACAGCCCTTGATACTAAGTACTGCTCGACTGTTTTCACTGTCACTATCAGCTCTAAATCTGATCTATACCTATGTCTGAAGTTCAAATAAGTGTGGATACCTTATCAAAACTTATAGACAGCCTTAAAACAGCATCATCAGCTCTTCAATTCCTGCATTCTTTATAACCCTATTCATGAAAGAAAGAAGGGGATTTAGCAGCTCTTTTTTTGTTACATAAAACATTAATGAGAACCAACAGACAGTCAAGCCACGGGAAGTATAGGGGACATTATTTGTAGTACTTAAGATATAAATGTGAAGATAAAAATTAAAGTGGACGAAAAAGCAACTTGCTGTCTGCAAGGACCGAGCCTGCAACCTTCGACTACGGCGCCTGATGCCCTATCAATTGAGCTAAGACAGTGGTTGTCGGCCTATCCACTTTATCAGGTGTATCTGTGCATGTAAACCTGGGATTGTTAGTCAGCGCCACTTGTAGCCATGACAGCGACGGACAGGTTTAAACGCACAGATACACCCGATAAAGCGGATGAGAAGACTACCATTGCCTTAGCTCAACTGGTAGAGCATTGACGCCTTATTCGAACGTTGCAGACTGAAACCTCACCAGCAGTCAGTTGTCTTTTCACACACTTTTTCTCCACATTTATATCATAATTACTGCACGTAACCTCACCTGTACCTTCTTTGGCTTGGTTCTGTTGTTTCTCATGGTAACCCTAAAATTACGTACATCTCTGCAGTGAGGTTCAAGGTGTCATGATTTGGTCGACATGAGGGTGATAATGGTTGCAATCTCAGTCATCTAAACATTCTAGCTCCGCTTCATGGAGGAGCCTGTGAATTTCAAAAAGCACTGCCGAGCGCTTTCGCTTGGGCAATGACCTGAGCTTCAGAGCTACTAGGCTCCCTGCTACGTCGCACTCATCTTGCTGCACTGCTTCTTTTTCTTTTTTCTTAACAATTGCTTGAACAGATGTGGCGCAGCTGCCTAGAAGGTCCTTTAAGCCCACATCGATGTCGTCCTCACCGCGCGCTTTCCTCTTCCTGCAAATAAATTAACACTTATGCCTAAGTGCCATGAAAGTGTTTACAAGAAATGCGGAGAGTGTAACTACCGAGATGATGGTGTGCAGTCTGTGGGCTTCCTGGTGGGTCTGGAGGACAACACAAACAGGGCATGGGTTGGAAAAGCTGGGAGGAAGCTCACATGCAACAGTATGGGCAGCTTGGTTTTACATGTTGGCACAGAGAGATGGATGGTAAGGAAAGGGAAAGATAAACTGATCACTGCCAAGTAAGCGTTTGATTATGCCTGCAGAGTACAATTGTACTAGCAACGCAATGATAAAAACGACACAACTTGAATCATGTGATGCAAGCATACACTGACAGCACTACTCAAAACACATGATTGCCAGTCTGAAATAGGCAATGGAAGCGGAGCACAGGTGACACCTGTCCGACGAGAACAATTGGAGGCTCCTCATGCAGGTTGACTGAAAAGGAATGCTCAAGCTTCTATTCAATTGTACAATCTGAAAAAGAATTAAAATGTGTGCTGCCAGTGAGTGTATTGTCACCATAATTTCTCTGGTACATTTTCTATCTCTCGTGCCATCACACATTTTTACTTGCACAAGCATGATACTTTTAGTTTTATCGAAACCTAGCAGCTTTAATATTCAAAGTTTCAGCTCCTCCCAAAATCAGAGAATTACTTTATTTTTCAAACGTGAGACCTATATGTTAGCCTGTGTATCTCCCCCTTTGTACTTTGAATAACTAAATAAAATAAATGAATAATTAAACAAATTTCATGTCGGCATTCTTACCCTGCAGGACTGGTAGGTGGCACTGCCGAGCAGTTGCTTTTGTTCGGAGCCTGCGAAGTTCTGTAAGAACGATAAATTAGTGACATCTCGCGTACTGCATGAAGCCGAACAAGAACCTGGTACGACATGTAACTGTAATTCTGAGAAAGAAGGAACACATCTTGCTGAATTCAGTGCGAATAAAACAGACCGACACCTATCTAAAGCATGTGATTAGATCTTCACGGAAATTAAAAAACCGTGACTTACACAGTGACTCCTTCAGAATATGAGAAACAATACTTTCAGAACACTGATTCTGTATTCATGGAAGTATAGCAGTTCATGCAAGATAGGTTACATATGAAGAGCTTTCTGAGTGCATAGGAAGATTCACTCTTGTCATGTCATAAGCATTAAAATTATTGTGTTGGCAAAGTACTGTGGTGTACTGTCATACACAATAGCAGATACCAGGAAAAGTTTGATCACAAACCTTACTGGGGAATCCCAGTTTCCTATATTTTGGTGCATGAAAGGATACAAGAGAGTCATTCAGAAAAATAGTACCCTTTGACATCTAAGCAGTGGAAGCTAGCAAGACTAGAGAGGCGTGATGGAAGTAATGATTGAATAAATAAATAAAAAAAGGTAAAACTGTAGTACAACTTACCCCTCAGTGCTTTCTTCTTCAAAACATACTTCTCTATAAAAAAAGTGAAAGAATTAATATGTAACACTACTGAAAACCGTGTGTGTGTATGTTATTTTTTGGCATATAGTGTGGGAGTATGCAGAAATCTTTTTCATAATTCATTGTTCCAGATTTCTGCACATCATTCCTTGAAATTTATGAACTGTCACAGTGATGTCTTAGTATCATGGGTCAAGAGAACAGCAGGTACTACATAGTGTTCACATGTGCCTGTCGAACAATGATGGTTCTCTTAAAGCTGCAGACAAGTTAGCTGAAACATGTCCTGCATAGAGACAACCAGCACTGAAACTTTTACTCACGAACAGTGCCAACCACACCCAGGTTAGAAGGTGGAGAAAACAGTTATATTTCGATATGCTGTTGAACACTGTGAAAAAATATAAAAGCTACTTACGGAGAGTCATACTTGGGTGAATCTTCACATTCATCGGCATAGCTGCATGTTCGGAGCCAAAAGTTAACATACAGCAAAATAGGCCTGGAGACAAAACATATGGCATAACATGAGGCACTTACATTCCGTTGAGAATGCCTTGTGCAGTAGGAGGAGTCTGTTGACTGCTGCAAAGTACAGTAAGAGAATGAAGTGTTGCAATGTTGCTTGGCCTGCTGCTTCTAGTGCAGCGTGTAAGCTTACACCAACCTACACACACCACAATAGCTCTCTTGCAGATGCATAAATGCAAAGACTTTCTCTCGTTACGTAAGACGTTAATTCATGATAGCAAGAAAGAGTGGATGAACTTTATATTTACCATTCTTGAAGCAAGGTTGGCATGTTGGTTACAGGCCTGCAAATGAACATTTGCAGCATCGGTATCAATGCAAGATAGTTGGCATACGTGATGAAATATGACATTTTGTTTTTGTTTTAGTAATTTCTTTTCATTCATGTTGATGTAGTTAGAAGTGGTTATGACAATGGAGAGATAATTGCTTCTAATGACATCACTTGTCCATGAAACACTTGGGAACACATTTTTTTCCACAAGCCTTCTAAACTCTCGTGCAGAATCTAAACTCATGCATGTAGTGCAATATGAATTCCTGCCAAATGTGTTGAGTGAAACAGCGTGCCATGGATTTCTGAAAGGACTTAACCACCTAAATCACAAAACCTTGCTGGACAATTACAATTGTAGGGCAAATATGGCTGCAAATATAGCTACAACACTTCATGGTACATACAAAGATTTTTTTGCGAAGAAGCTCTGTTAGAAAACATTATAGATACGTTAATTATGACCATAGGTCGGAAAAAAATGTGGAGCTTGCTCAGACTCACTCATGCAATATATTTCTTCCTTGGGACTCACTCGAACTAGACTCATCAAAATTTTCCTCAAGTGGACTCACTAAAATTTTTCTCAACCGGACTCACTCAGGCTCGTTGCTCAGTCTGAGTGAATCTGCTGAGTCGACTCATGAGCAAGTTTGCCAACCTGTGATCATGACACAATGATGATTAATAAAAACAATACAGTTGGTACGTGGGCGTCACACGCCGATTCTTCGAAGATAGTGACATTTGCTGTCCTGACCAGTTTCTTAACAGTTCTATAGACAATCATAGAAATCTTATGCTTGGAGTGAAGTAAGCTGTCTACTTATCGCCAGTAAAGCAAAAGTGATTCATTTACATCCCTGTAGAGAATATACATAGGACAGAAAAACACTTGGGATCCTGTCCTGCAAACAGCTAGCTGGTATTTCCAAGCAAGCGATCGCTAAAGCATGGGTGGGCGATCGAGGGCACCCTCCATCATGCGCTGTGTATGGGCGCTCGCAACACTCACTCACAAATAAGAAACAATATGTGATGTGTCCCGCGACAGCTGGTGGGCCCTCACCGTTATTAGCAAGCCTCACCGCATCGATAAATGTACGCGCAACGCTTCGTAAAAGCATTTTTCATGGCCTGCGGTGTGAAAACGGCAGCTACATGGAAAGCGTGCGCTGCAGTATGACGTGAAAAGAAAAAAAAAGGAACGCTTGTCTGTGAGTAGTAAAAAGTAGAGCTGTGCGAATAGCAAAATTTTGAGTGCGAAGCGAATTCGAATATTGAAGTGTGAGTGCGAATCGAATCGAATATTTTTCGAATATTTCTCGAATATTTCTAGAATATTTTTCGAATACTTCGAAGCGAAATTGCAGAAAAAAAAGTTGGAGAAGATTCCTAAGCATATTCTTATGAGATAGCAACATGAAAACGTTTCTTTTCGCTAGGTTGATGAAGCGCTGGCGGGGTGGTGTTCCATAGTTGTCTTTTCAAGAATGAGGCAATGTAGAGGCCAAATTGTATTTGTTTACATGATTTGGCGCAACCAAAGTGTTCCTGACAACACTTTACACGTGATAGGCAAAGATGCCGTTTCCTCAGCTTCTCCTCCTCTTTCAACTTCTGTGGAAGCCCAACTGATGTGGTGGACAAGGGTGCGCTCCCTTCAAGTCCAGAGTTCCAAATCTGCCTCGTAGACGTCGATATATAAGAACATCTGAAATTTTGGATGCTAAAAAGCTTCGGCTTCCGATTTTTCGGACTTCCTGCCCAAATTTCAGGTCCAGAACAGCATTAATTGAGCCCCCACCTCTGCCACATCTTTCATCTGTATGTTGGAACCAGCGTTTTCTTGAGTTAATACATTTGCGAACGTAGCAGAGCTTGAATGGCAGCTTTGCTGCAGTACCGGGGTGTGATGGGGCGAAGCATATTGAAAATCTAGGGGCCACTTCCAATCGGATGTTGACTGTCTCTTGGCAAAGTTCGACCGTAGCAGAGCTTGAAAGGCAGCTTTGCCGCAATACCGGGGTGTGATGAGGTGGAGCATATTGAAAATCTAGCGACCACTTTTAATCAGACGACTGTGTCTTGGCAAAGTTCGACCGTAGCTTGAAAGGCAGCTTTGCCGCAGTGAAGCATATTGAAAATCTGAAGGGGTCATTTTCAATTGAACGGTGACTATTTGTTTTTGGGAAGTTCGAATAGTAAAATTGCAGTGCGAATCGAATCGAATAGCAAACACTATTCGAAAAATATTCGAAATTTCGAATATTCGCACACCCCTAGTAAAAAGCTTTCTTTTCGCGGCAGCTAGGGGCCGTCCACGTACAAGCAGGAGGGTCGGTCAGTACTCAGGAGTCCCAACAAAATCGAGAGAGTTGGCAGACATGAAACAGGTATCGTGCGTGCGCTGCAATATGAGACGGCAGGTCACTCACTTCTCTGCATAGTGGGGTGTGCGCCTCAGCATCTCATCAATAATGGCAAACAGGGGCCACTTTATTTTGCCTGCATTGCCTGGCGCGCCGCTCCTCGTTGACGATTCAACGCCGGACACGATTTTCATTCACCTGTCCCTTATGTTTTTGAACTTCAACATGGCCTGCATTCCTGCACGATTCAGTCAATCACATACAATTCATTCGCTCTCAACATGCAACAAACGACTCAACTTACGGTCAGTCCAAACAGGGCTCCAATAAGGTCCCACCGGTTCATTTTCTCCTCCTTATCCTTATAGTTGGGGAGTGTCTTATCGTAGAGGAAAGGATACAGCCGAACTTCTTCGAGAAAAGCTTCGACGTCCATGTCAACAGCGGAGCACGCACGTTTTCAGCACAACGACGGCGCCAAAAAAAGAAAGAAAACGAGCCCTGTGCGTTGCTATGGCGACTACCACGCAGGTCGCTGATTGGCGCTTTGCTTGGGCGGCAGCGGCAGAAATGGCGCAGGGAGCGATAGGGTCGGCGGGAAGAAATCCTTCCCGCTCAGCGGGAAAACGAGCAGAAAGCGGCGTCTCGCGAGCGGCGCGCGCCGCGCGGGAGAGTGCCGCGCCGCTAGTGTGTTCGTACCCTTACACACTTCGCATAATAATAATAATAATAATAATAATAATAATAATAATAATAATAATAATAATAATAATAATAATAATAATAATAATAATAATAATAATAATAATAATAAAATTTTTGTTATTATTATTATTAACTGTAGAAGCTTTACTTCGCAAAAGCACAATATGATAATACGATGACGTAGTTAGTGGAGGGCTCCGGAAGTTTCCATCACCTGGGTTTCTTTAACGTGCACATAAATCAAAGCACACGGGCTTCTTCATTATGCCTCCATCGAAATACGACAGCCACGGCCTTCGGGTGAAATACCTAATAAAGAAGCTAGGTAAGGTTCCTTTATCAGGAATAAATTCGAAGTATCTAAGGTCCTCTAGTCCGGTCTACAGGACTTTGTGTAAAAAGACATTGTAAACTAAAAAAATTATTCAGTTCTCATAGGAAGTCACGATTACAAATGTGCACTGATATTTCATGATTCACTTCAAACATTAAGGTTCACGTCACAGAGACCACCCAATAGGTGTTCCTCCCGTAAACATGTCCAGGTCATCTCGAGATTTCAAAGTCTGCATGGCGCTCATTTCGTGTTGTTTGTACCATGAAATTCCACGGTCGTCATACAAGTGGCTACAGTGTTCTTTGTTGTCGCAAAAGTGCTAATAACCGAAAAAGAAAAAACGTTTGCCGATAGTGCACTTTTTAGAAAGCCGATTTTGTGCATACATTCCTAGCGTTCTTTATTTCTTTATTTCGACTCTGAGGCAATCCAACATGCGAACACTTTAATGGTTTTCCCAAGTAACACGGCTAATATATACCACCAAAATATCTTGTTCGTACCCGCACATTAGGCTTCACGCCGGCTCTACAAAAAAAATCACAGCATATCCACGTGGTGAATGATGATGAGTGGGGCGAAGCTCCGGAGGAAATCATCGGTAAACCATGAATCTTCTGTGTAACGCCCCATCAGTCGTCATATAAAAAGTGAGAAACACTGTGTGTATATTACAAGCATCGAACTTTTATTTTTCTTAATTGGATGATGCTTGGCTTGCGTTGTCCCTTCATTATCACGGCTTTATGGTCCGTGAAATGAAGGGATAGCGGTTCCTGCGCGGGTTGCAGTTGGAAATTTGAAAATACCAGGTCTATACGCATCCCTCGGATGGTCGTTGGTTTCATATGATCAAAGGACGTGCACGTGAAAGCATATTTGGCTGCTATATGTTGTATTAATTACACATTCTTCTTTTCGGTAATATCGACATTCAGGTCACCAACTAACACAAATGGTCTATTCATGTATTTGTCATAATTACACGATGCCGTGTCAATGAATGTCTTGATATTCCCACTCGACAAATTGGGTGCACGGTACATGGTCATGATGATACATCCGTCAAAATCGATGGCAGCATATCCACCGTTGTGGCTCTGTGTTGTTGGTAGTAGTTTGAGATCTTGTGCTTTTCCGTTTGTTTGACGTATACGGCCTCACCACCTGCAGGACGGTCTGCATCATCGATGCACACGACTGGAACGTATCGTTTGATATACGGTCTCTTGGCGTTCCACGTCTCGGTAATATAGAGAACGTCCACCGCAGTAAGTATGGTGTCCCGTTCCACATCGTCTACAAGCTTGAAATAAAACCAGCTAGGCTTACATGGTAGGCGGGAAACTGCAGAAGGCAACAAGTAAAGAAAACATAAGAGAACGACAATCTTTTCTCAAGACATTCGACCACTGCAAAGTTAACGGCTATCTCGTGGGTGGGTCTCTGTAGTCTTGTCTTCCAGCGAAAGAGAAAGCGCGCCAAGAGGGAGCCTCATGGCGCGTTACTTCTGAAATGTTGTCTTCGTGCGTTGTTGAAAACATGAGACGTAGTGAAGAAGAAAGAACGCCACACAGGCGAACGCGCACGAGAGTTTCGCTCGTCAACCTCGTCGTCTTCTAAGAGTGGCATGACTCTTATCCGAAGGATCACATTACCACGTATGAGGGAGTTAGACGACTCTTGCCGGTAACACTCCTACGGGGGTCAAATGACACGCACTGATAAGTCAAGCGACTCCACAACCAGTTTAAGCTAATCAATTGATCCATTCTCTACTTTTGCGCGAGTACTGTTGGAAATAGTGAATTATTCATTTTAGGCAAGTCTAATAATACTTGCCGTTCTACTCAGTGACTGCAAAAAATGAGTGGTTCAATTTAGCATTATTTTAATGAAACTCGTCAAAGCATCACTCCTTTTCCAGCAGAGTAATCTAGAGAGCGCGGAAAGATGGTTTGTGATTTGCAATTAGGCTGTTGAGCGATTCCTTATTTACATGCTTGTATGAGTAGAGCCAACTAAAATATGTGACAGTGACGTCCATAGTGTCATATAGTGCGAAAAAACTGCAGAAATAGGTATCATGTTGCCACATATATTCCTTATGATTATGAATAAATCAGATTGGTGACGGCTGGAGGCATCAAACTTGTGATTTGTTTTCTTGTCGCTCTTGTTCAGCGTAAGCAGCCACGAAAAATTGTATCTGAAAAGGAAAACATGATATTACGATGAAAAAACCGAATTGCAGTAAGAGTTTGCAAAACATACACAATAAGTAGTTTACAGACATAATGAAGGCTCGCAACGAAACAACAAATGCAAACAGGCATGGTAAGGAATCAAGATTTGTAACTTGTAAAACGTCACTTGGCGACAAAGTTGCAGCACAAGATGATGTGCGCCTTTTTTAAAACAACAAACAAAATTGGTTTAGGCGCATGTGCACGGGTGCCATTCACTTCTTTTCCTACGTCGTGTTGTCCAACCAAAGGAAATGTACGCCCGACTGCCTCGTTGATAGGGCGAACGCCATTGTTGATTTTCCCATCACGAATGGTGAGGCGCCAGACCATAGCGGCATCTTCGTTTCCCCGAGTGTGGCTGTTAATTCAGGGAATGACCAACACATACACACACTGATTATTTGTAATTAAAACCACGCTTTGTTCAACACACCGTTACTGCACACACATCTGACACGTGTGTTTCGTTTTAAATAATTTTGCAATCAAAACAAATTTTCATGTAAAAGAAGGCGGCAACTTCGTTTCGCAATAGGCACTGGCTATGCATGAATGAAAGCACTTCATTTCTCATACATTGCTTCAAAATTTGCTTTCAGAATAAGTCCGGCTTTGCCCGGCACATTGCAACACCCAAGCGCATCCTCCGGCAGTCAGGGGCACGTCGTGAGCGGTTACTGCCCGCCTGTTTTACAAACGTAACCCATCCTTAACTACTCAGATAAACACATGCGAGTTCGAGCACCCTAACGACACCCAGCGCGCGCGGACGCCGTCTACGTCGAGATCAGACAAGTAATATGATAGAATTACCGCACTTAGCTCGCACAGTCACGTACACTCACTCAATTCTATTATAACTAGAGACCGGATTTTAGGCAAATGCCTATTTTGTTCCTTGCGTTCCTATCGGGCTACTTTGATATGTGAGCATGAATTAGAGGTTAAAAAGGGCTTTTATACTGTTTTTACAGTGCCTATAAATGCCTATTTTGGGGGTTCGTGCCTAAATGCCTATAAGTGCCTATAAATGCCTATAAATGCCTAAACAGGAGGTCCCTCTGTGCAGCCGCGGGAAGGTGAATAACGAATGCGAAATCGTGCAGTGCCGTCAGGAGAAAGGAGGGTTTAGATCAAAATAAATAATATGTGTGATGCACACGCGGCTATTGTTTTCTTTGTAATTTACTTCTGAAAAACCCGCTCCGAGCTCGCAAAAGAAATTATAGTTAGCCACAGGGCGTTGTTGCGTGCCCAATGAAGAGCGTTTTACCATAAGACTTTTAAATTGGTTCATTATAAGCCGAGAAACCATGATGCGAGAAGGCGCTCTTGAAACCCTTGCCACTTGCCCCGTGCATCCGCGTTGACGAGCTGTGTCGTTTCGGCGTTCGTTTCTATGGGATGGACTCCTCAGTGCGCAAACGTTTGGAGAGGCTGGCTCGGATCACATATCGTTACACCGCGTCGCACTGCTGGAACTGCTGTAAGGGACGATGCACCAAAAAGGCACCAAAAAGGTGCCAGGCGTTGTCGGGGCCGGCTTTGGCACAACGCAGCAATGACGAGAACACGAACGCATGCGGAACTGCGGCAGATAAGTCTGGCATCTCTCTGCGAATAAAAGTAAAAAGAAAGATAAAAAAATTGGCGAAGCTTGCGCTAAGCTGAGCAAAGGCTCGAAACAACGAAACTGGACCATTCTGAAGACTAATCTGGTTGCTTCTAGGTTGTTTCTAGGCCTTAGCTAGATGATGCATGCTGTTTATAGGTTTCTTCTAGGTCGTTGCAAAGTTTATCTAGGTGCTCTAGGTTGTTTCTACGTTGGTACTCAGCGTACAAAGGTTCGAGTTAAACCAGGCTGTCACAGACACGACACCGATGTCCAAACTCCCGAGAAAGAACCTCGCGCTGGAACCAAGCGTTTGCAACTCTCAGATCTACGGGCACGTTGTTGTTGACGTAGGCCTTCCATCGCTTCGGGGTCTCCTCGCAGCCGCCGTTGCCTTTCATGTTCCCTAGTATTGTACGTACTCGGGGTCATCGGCTCGCCGCCATTGCTTCTCAGCCATTTGTTGGGCTAAATGTTGCCTTCTTCATGTTTAGTTGACCAGTGATGGGATTTGCCCAATTTATGTGGCACATACGCGTTCACTATGGTGATAGTTTTCTGATAGGCACATATCCGTTTTCTGGTAGGCGGCACACATTACAGCTAGCCTTAAAGGAGCAGTGACACAAAAATTTTGCACATTGTTTTTTTTGTTGCAATAGATAGCTTATGATCCACTTATCACGGCTGCAAACCTCGTTTGCACGAGTGCGCGACGGTTATTTATTTAGAGACGTTTTTAGAACGCCCAGTCGCAGTTTCGGTTTCAAAGAGCACCGAGCTAGGCAGCACTACTTCCGGAGGACGGGTTACGACAGCTGGCCACGTCAACACGCAAAATTGTCACGTAGGCAGCGCGCGAGCGTGAGTGCGGTGGGCGCCGAACCAGGTCAAGTGGCGCCAGCTATGGAGGATGAGAAACAACTAACAAACGCGTATTATATGTCCTCCGAGCATTCGGAAGCGCCCATCTCGAATCGCTAAGCTTACAGAATCGATTATTTGACTATGGCTCTCAAAAACGGCGCTGAATCAGGACGAATACATTGCTGTCGAAGCTTAAGGACATGAATCTAAAGCAAATGGAAGCATCAGTGCGGAAATTACACGTTACAGGGCGTACGGCGGCCACTTTATAGATTCGAAGTGGACGACAACCGCTTTCGGCAGTGCTGCCATGTTTTTCGGAGGCGCGAATGCCTCGCCGGCGAAGCTTGCCGTGCAAGTTGGACAGCTCTCGCGCGTGCGGCGACGGCCGACGTTCTGCGGCACCGCGCCGTTGCGGCTGGCTGGACTGAACTGACTGGACTGACTGACTGACTGACTGACTGACTGACTGACTGAACTGACTGACTGACTGACTGACTGACTGACTGACTGACTGAACTGACTGACTGACTGAACTGAACTGACTGACTGAACTGAACTGACTGACTGAACTGAACTGACTGAACTGAACTGACTGAACTGACTGACTGACTGACTGACTGACTGACTGACTGACTGACTGACTGACTGACTGACTGAACTGACTGACTGACTGACTGACTGACTGACTGACTGACTGACTGACTGACTGACTGACTGACTGACTGACTCACTGACTGACTGACTGACTGACTGACTGACTGACTGACTGACTGACTGACTGACTGACTGACTGAACTGACATAAAAAAACAGACTGATTGAGCCGAAAGCTTCTTTTTTTGCGCTTGTCGGTGTCGGTGTAGTCGGAAAATGCAAAGCATTGACCAAGTACTCAGGATGTTAGGTTGAAAGCTGTTTATTGATCAAGCTGGCGCGTGCCGACGTATGTTTCTTCGAGTACAAAAGCATCAAACAGGAGGACCAAGGCCATCGGGTGGATCTTCTTGTCGTATTTCTTTAGTGGAGGACACGCTCGCCACTTGTAGCGCCACATGCGGTGGTTGAAGGCCTCGTCATCTGGAAACACCTCGTTGTTTGAGAGCACAATGACGGGCGTCCTGGAAATGGTCTGATCAGCCGAGTACTTGACCGCCACCGAATCTACGTCACCACCAAAAATTTTTTAACAGTATCAAAAGCAGACGACTCACAGTTTGGCTCGTTCCACACCAGGATGCGACGGCCCACGGTGTCCTGAAGCGGAAAGCTAGTGTAGCGGTTAAAGTTGCGGATCGTACCGCGGTTAATGTAAAAGGAAAGAACGGGGTCAAAAAAAGTTTTTTCCTGCACTCGGAGGGGACACAATCTCCATACAGTTTTTCTTGGGGACCGCCTTCTCGACCAGGCTATATAGGTTGTTTACAAAGGCCGACACTTCCTCGTGGATGCCATTAAACTGAAAGTTTAATAGTTCCATCATGGCATCAAACGACGCGGGCACATCCATGTAAAAGGTAGCGAGGTCACCGTGTGGGGCATCAAAGAGAGGCTGGGTGTTCTGGTACATTTCAATAAAGTCCAAGGTGGTGTACGAGCACATTTCGTCATTAAACACCTGGATAGCTCGCTGCAGGCGCTTGTCGTCCAGGCGAATGAACCGAAACACCGGGTCTGCCAGCCACTTGGGGGTGCGCACAATGTTTGTCAACGGCGATACGGGGTTTTCGCGTAGCCACTCGTAGATGGATTCTTCCGACGCTCCTTTTGAACGTTTTCGGCACTTTGCACCCGTTCTTGCGCGTACCTCGTCAGTGTCTCCACCGCTCGTCTGACCTCCATGGGCGTCGTCACATGCAACTGAATGCGGAAGTTTCGGGTGCAGTATTTCCAAAACTCGCCCGGGCTCGTGTCCAGAACCTTCGAGTTGTCCCAAAACTTCATCTCTAACGTCGCGACCCCAATCATTTCCTCCCATTTTAATGTATTCCAATACTCGGGGCTCACTATTGAAATACTTGACGAGATGGTAGAGGTCCCATGCACTGGCGCTTGTAGACCAAATTGACGAGCGATTTGGTCGTCTGACGAAGCCAGCGAAGATAACACATCGGCATGTGCCGTTGCTCCAGCTGCAGTCGTGTAAGACGTGGACGTGTGGGAGTGTAGTTCCTCGTGTGTGGAGTGCGACGGCAGCGATTCCGTACTGGGTGGGCCCTTGCTCAAATCCTCTGATAATGTCGTGACAAACTGTCTCAGCCTCTCCGTCGTCTCGAGCGGGAAACACATCGTGCACAAGCTTTCTTCGTTTTGGAATTGACTGTAGCTGCAGTGCCCAGCGTGGAGGGGGTTGTAAACCTTTTCCATCTTCTCCAGCCCCTGTTCCTGGTTCGGACATGTTTGGATCTGATACTTCTCCCACGCCTCGATCAGGTTCCGCAAATGCCGCCAGGGTTTCATTAATGTCATAGGTACTGTTCTCGTCGCTCGAACCAATAACTTTGTAGTTTGTCCCTGGGAATATAGATGGCGTCACCAAAAAATAATTCCAAATGGTAATATAGGGGTACCTCATCTTCTGTTTCTTGATCGTCAAGCTGACGTTTGCGTGATTCTGCCATGGTCTCTATTAAAAAGCAGAAAAATGCAAGACTTCAGAATATAGCATAGCTAACCGAAAAAAAAAGTCTTACCGAAGGCGTCTTGAGTGTCCGCTTGAGGTCCTCCTGAGTGGACAGCCTGTTGAAGACTGTGAGTTCTGAGCTGCTGCAGACCTCTTTATATACCCCTCGCGGCGGCCTTGGAAGCCCCTTAAAATTAGTGTAAAAACCCGTCTAGAACTAGTTACGATTGCGCGACAACTAGTTAGTTATTCTCCGTCTCCTGCATGGCGCTCAGTGGAATATAAATGAGTTTTTTTTCTTCTACAACAAAGGCGCTTTTTAAACACGTATTTTCCTTGTATGTCGTTGTCGTTGTAGTTCCACTCAGAAAAAGTATATATATATATATATATTTAAATATCCCTTTTTAGGCTTCGACGACAACGACAACGACATGGCTTTATTTTTTTTTGTATGTCGTTGTCGTTGTAGTTCCACTCAGAAAAAGTATATATATATATATATATATTTAAAAATATCCCTTTTTAGGCTTCGACGACAACGACAACGGCGCAGCATTGTAAAGTAAATAAGAAACGAAACAAAAGTTGTGCTTTTTTATTTTGCTTTTATTAAACAGAACGATCTATTGTGGGAAAAATGGCACCGAGCGTAGGGTTCTTGAAGCAACTTCTTTTGATGCATTAATTTGCGCTTGCGCAATCTTCTGCAGCTCTGCCTTGTGTTCGGTAACTTCGGACTCCGTGCGAGCGAGGTTGACTGGACGTCCGTGACGTGTGAGGCTGTTGTAACTTGCTTTGATGTTTTCGTTGGAGTGACGCAAATAAGGCCCCACGTTCGATGGCAAAGTAACACTGTCGGCAACTATGGTGTCAACGTCAGAGTGAACGACGAGTTCTGTGTCAATTTGAAAAAAGGCGGCAATGTCTTGAAAGGTTTCAGTACTGCCTGGGTCGTCCTTGTTAGACTTGCTTACTGCCAATACCCCAAAACTCAAACTCGGTTGAATAGTTGAGTGCGCCATCGTTTTTAAACCTCGGGTGAAGTAAGTATTTTCCATAGGGTCCAAATACTTCACGTGGCGCGTGCGCATATCGTCGGGTCGAAGTCGCATGGTGATGTTGGTATCTGGCTTTTGCTCGTACGATTCGTAGTTTGACATGTTGCTAGTGGTGTAGGACACAACGTCAGCAGGCAGGCCAAGGTGTGTACGAGTTAGCAACTCGTTGCCCGCGTTATAAGTGGGACCCATCTTTAGCCATGCGTCACTTCCAAACTGGTACTCATAGTTGACTATAGGTGTGCCCACGTGACCTTTGAACGGAAACTGGTTTACGAACTTGGTCAAGCGGGGACTTGCCTTGTTAATGTGAATAAAGTCGTAAGCAAAGTTGTGACGTGGTACACCCATGCACGCAGGTATGCTCTTTTCGTCATCGCCATCGTGATCCTCGTTTCCGGGTGTGATCTTTAGACCCCAGTAGCTCTTAGCCAGATCCGAGTGGTCCTTCTCCTGAAATGGTAAATAGGACTGTGGCTTCATCGGGTTGTTTGTCTCGCCTTTCTTCACACGACACATGCCGGTATCCAAGTAGTGGTTCAGTCCGACGGAGCTAAGGCCATAAACTAGCATGTCAGAGTTGACGGGTTGGACAACCGAAGAGCCAGTCTTCCATGGCGTGCGTAAACCATGAGGGGTTACCTTGACAGAGCAGCTAACAGCTCTTGTGTGAGCTGGTAGGTTAAGGTAGGTGCCGTGAGGAATGTAAAGATACGGCCGGTCCACTGGCAAGCGTGACAGGCTAGTCAGAACTCCTGGAAACGTTTTCTCGGTGTCATAAACTAAATTGGTCTTCAGCATTGCGTAGGCCCATGTGGTGAGTATTTTGCTGTCACGGAAGACTGTGACCACTCCGTGGTCGCGAGGTAAAGCGCAAAATCTGCTGAACGAGCTCTGTCGAATTTTCACCGTCACCTCCAACTCCTGCTCCGCCTGGACGGCTGGGGGCGTCTGAGTGCATCTGCTGCGACATCTGCGCACCTTGGGCGTCGCCGGTAGTTGAGTCAGGCTGGTATCGCTTTGCGTCTGCTGTATCTGATTCCCCGTTATGTGCACGTTTCCGTCTATCTCCTGGCATTCCATAGAGACTACGGCCCAAGACGTATTGTTCCACAATATTCTTCGTGCCCAGACCAACTGCACCTAATGCGGAGTGCCAGTTACCCGTGCGTCTAAAGTCGTTCAAGAAGAGAGCCGCAGATGCCTGATCAGCAGCAAAGACGTCCTCGTGGCTCCTGGCCCGCTCGTAGGCTTCGTCGTGCGACTTGGCTATGCCGTCGTCCTCGTCCACCGGAGCTCCGTTGCGCTGTAGATTCCCGGGACCCAGGTACCGGTGGCCTGGGAACAAAGGCATACTACTCTGGTTAGGAGATATACACATGGTAGCGTAGGCGGGCCATAACATCTGCCAACGGGCACGACGAGCGAACAGCAGAAGAGAACACAACTAGAACATGCCAAGCCGCAGGCACGGAGGAAGAAATGGCAGGCAGGTAGCACGACACAAGCGCAAGGGCACAACCAGCCACCAGCCAACACAAACTCGTGACGTAGGTTTGTTTACACACCCCCTGCGTTGATGTCGGCGTCGCGAAGCGCTCGCATCTCGCTCAGTCGCGCGGCATGCACTTCAAAATTGATTTTATATATGTTCTAGGCCATATTGGCCCTTGATATTTCGTAGACGGTGTGTACGGCTCAACATACATCTATTTCACTCATTATCTCGACTTCGAAATTTTGTGTCAGTGCTCCTTTAACAGCTTCGCTGTTAAATTCCGTTTCTGTGTTTTATTATTAAAGACGATATTAAAGACGATAGTCTTTCTTGGGCAACTTAAACGCAGAAATTTTGGTCTGTATTTCTGTCTTTCTGTTTGTCGGCACGTCACCCGATTCAGCCAACCGGCCAAAGTTGAACCACTTGCTTACCGCCCACCCATCTTGAACTGGTACGGCTGTTCATACTTGTGATCGTTGTCGATCAAAAAGTAAATATTACGCATTCTGAGGCGTAACATCATTACGTAAGTATTAGGTGGTGTGTTCCTTTAATAGAAAATACATGGATACGCAATTTTAAAGACCTTGATGGTATGCGTTTAACGTTGAGACAGTAACGCGTTTATTAAAAGATTGACACAGCTGAAGCGGTCAGCGGTCCAAGCCGAGCAAGCGCGAGCGCCAACAACAGCCGTCTTCGTGTTCTTCTTTCGCAGGCGTTCTTGTCTGCGCCCTACCATGTTACAAATCACTCCCCCGTGGAAAAGGAGCCATCCTGGCGACCTAAGGAACAGCTACAACTGGTGGGTCATAATGCGGCTTCAGTCGATCGACGTGAACAGCCTCGCGGCCGCGACGACGGCGGTCCGTAGATTATTGAACAGGCTCAATCATATAGTTAACTGGGGATGCTTGACGTAGGACGCGGTAGGGGCCTTCATACTTAGGCAGTAGCTTTGTGGAAAGGCCATGAGCGGAGGAGGGAACGCGAAGCCACACCAACGTTCCAGGCGAATACGCCTGAGGAGGCAGGTTTTCGTCGTGACGGTCCTTCTGGCTCTACTCGCCCTACAACGTTACAACCCTAGTTTCTTAAGGTGCGCTGAAAATGCGACTGCCCTGAAATTTGTCTTCCTCCGTGCCCTCTGCACAAGCTCATATTGTGTTTCGGTTTCGGTTCGGTATTGCATTGTACGAATGACAGGGGGCACCACTCTGGCATTCCTGTTTTACCCAGGCGACGTGTAAGTAAGAGAGTTTGTGGAGAGTACTCGTTGAGTGCAGACGTTTCTTCTCCTTCGGCGCATCGCGCCAAACAGCGTGTTCGGGCTGGCCGGCGTCCCCACCGGTCGCGTTGGTCACCGCCGGTCTTCGCCTGCCGCTGCGCCGGGACTACCAGCCCGCAACACAGCACTCATGTTTCCCGATGTATTGCCAGATGGCGTCCATATCTCACGTAACGCCTCTTCTATCGTCTTTAGACGACATTTGCAGCGAAGCACGCAGATACGCGGTCAATTTTTTCCCTCAGCTTACGTTCATTCATTAAAAGAACAGATTAAAGAAATTGCACATGTCGTCTCGGCTACTTCTCGCAGCGTCATGTCCTATTGTTAGCGACGTCAGAGCATCAATGTCTACGTAGGTGAGCGACGTCAGTGCCCAAATAAATACGCAGGACCACTCATTGTTGTTAAAGTTCCTTAATATAACGAAAGTAGTGACACTCTCCTCCATATTCTGTCCAAAGTGCCCAAGTGTCCAAACCTCTCCCAAACGGCCACCGTGCGGGCGCCGGCCCTATGACCCGGCTCGCGCCACTTTCCTATCAAGACTGCTATGTCGCGCGAGATAACGAGCGCAACGTTCGTTATCAGTGTGACATGGCATTCTTGATAGGTTAGTGGCGAGAGCTGGGTTCGGCGAAAAATGAAAACATACAAAAAAAGAAAGAGGTTCGCGCGCGTTTTCCGAGCGACGGCTCGTGAAGCGGGGAGGTGGAAAGCGGGAGAGGAGGGTGCCAGGCGTGGCGGCTCGGTTGAAAGAAAGACAGTACTTTCCCAAAAATATCCAGGGACTTTAATTGTTGTACGTCAGCCGCTCCATCTGGTGGCGCGCGCCTATGGGAAAAAGGGCAACGGCGTTCTGTTTGAAATTTCACGTCTTTCCGCAGCGCGTAGCATCGCAAACCTTGGCAGACGTGATCGTGAGCAGCCAGTGCATCCATCACACTTGTCAGCTCGAAATGCTCAAACCTGGTGAGGGGCTCTTCGGGGTGTTAACCAAGAGGGGAGAAATTGACCCTACGCGATTAGCCCCGGCCAATACGAGACATCCCTCCCTTCTGGTCTTTTTGTGGTCTGGGCATCTGCTCCTGTGCTGCCCTTCTCAGCCACGCCGAAATGAAAGAGACCCAGGAGTGTGTTGATTACACGGTGGACACTTGACTCACCATGCCAGACAATAAAAGGAGAGACCGTGTTTTGCGAACCATGCGGGAAAAAGGACAATTTCATGGCTGTGTTCAACCGTTGGCGCCTTTGTGCCATCATGAACAACAACATTTCTGACTTTCCTGTCGTAGGTACGGGCCGGGCATATCTTTGTTTGAAATTATTTGAATTTATGTAAAAATGTATTGTGCCTATATTCAAGATATTCGAGGCCTAAAACGCTGTTTTGCCTGGCTATTTCTGGCGCCTAAAACGCGTGTTTTTGGTGCCTAAAAATCTGGCCTCTAGAGTTAACGTCAAACGTCATCGCAGATGTAGGCAAACCACGAACACAACAAACATAAACGAGGGAAAAGAGTGCACGGCGGCGGCCGCAACAACGCGCGATGTTGAAAGTCTCAAGCTTTTCGCCTTACCGGCGAGGCAAGTCCAAATTAAGTGACTTAAGGAGCCCCCAAAAGCAGGCTGCTGTTGGAAAATGCTGGCAGCCTACTACCGCAGAGCTGCTGCAGACAGCTAGAGGTGTATAATTAGTACCCACGATTGCAGTACAGTCACTGTTAACAGCCGCACGTTGTCCGTGTCCGCAGCTCCATGAATATTCCGACCTCCAAGCGTCACTGCGAGCACGGAGGGCCTGGCCTCACCGCCACGGAAGATGCGCAAGTTCGCTCGAACACAAAACTACAAGACATGAAACTGACGCAACCCGCGCAGCCAACGCAACGCATTCTAAAAGACTGAGTAGGCTGTGAGAGGAGGCGGAGCCGCCGCGCCTCCTCGGCTCCGTCGGCGAGCCGTGTCGCCACGACGGCGCCGAACTGAAAACGCACGATATGTATGGCGTATGGGCCTGCTGCGCCACCGATGGCGGCTCTGCGAACGGCGCTGCGGTGACGCAAAGGCGGGGATACGGCTTTTGTCGTCTGCTAGGCTGTGGCTATAACAGCAGCATTTTCATTATAGACGTCACACTGTGGAGTTTCCATGGCGCCTGGCGCCACCTGCCGGAAAAGTATTGGGTAGTGCGAAGACCCACTCCCTCGCACAGTTTGCTGTGGGACAAGGTCGAACTAGCGAGTACGAAACAACGATTGAGGTTAATGTTACGCATTTAATCCTCAGAAAGAGAGCTGTGAACTTCTCTCAGCTAGTCGGACGCGCCACCGAACCGTCACAAAGTGCTTGCTGGATCACTCGCCACAACGACGGCGAAAACAACAGCAGACAAGACCGCTCCGCACGCTACAAAGAAACGCCGCGATCGAAGCTACTGTTGCGTTGTGAATTGCCACGGACGTAAAGCCCTGCATAACAACGTTCCGTTTTACTGATTTCCACAACTGTCGTACGAAACGGAAAGGCGAGACTGCTGGATACGGGCCGTTGTGAATGTGTTGGGTAAGCGAATTACTCGCGTTCTTCATTCTGTTGGCTCTGTTCACATGGCGACGAGTTACTGAACTCGGTTCTACAGGCGACGCCAGGAAGAGCACGATGTACGTGACATTACGCTGCGACTGCGACTCACAATTTCTGCTGCGCGCTGCTGCTTTGGCTTCCTGCACGCTACAAGTGCGTCGGCCTGAATTTGCTTTGTTGCTGCTCCGGCTAATGAAGGACGCCACTTCCATTCTGCTTAGGCCTACTGCTACCGGCACGCATGGCTGCCCTCTGCGAATCCTCAACGTTCCCGGGAAGCCTCCCATTCCTTGGCACATATGGAAAAATATTTTCCAGGTTCACCTGAAGGCGGCCGGCGGAAGCGGCTGGGAGGATGATCGACGTGCGTCAGCGCTCCTCTGCGCGCTCGGCATCGAGGGGCAGCGCAAATACTTCGCCGAGCAAGAGCAGCTTGAAGCGCAAGCGGATGGCACCGTTATGGCGTCCGGTTCGGGCACGGTGCCAAAGACAGAAGCGGCGACGGCGACGGAGTATGACCTGGTGCTCCAGTTTTTAGACGGGCTTTTCGCCGAGAAAACCAACGTGCTAGCCGAGCGGCACCTGTACACGAGCCGCAAACAGCTGTCCGGCGAAACGGTTCTCGAATTCGTCACCGCGCTCAAAGTAAAGGACCTGTCATTCAAGTTCCGAACAACGTACGACGACAGATTACGTGACCAGATAATCCATAGGGTTGCCAACGCGCATTTCAGGGCCAAGTTGCTGTCCTGCGGGGAAGCCCTCACGCTGCAAAGGGCGGAAGAAATTGCACGCGACGGGGAGGCGCTACAAAAAGGCAACGCAGTGTTTCAAGAAAGCGAGCGGCTACTCGTTCGTCTCCGGTTACGACGGCAGCATACAATGCGTCGCAGCGGCTCAAGATGGCGGGTCGGCTGCTTCGCTGGCCCCGCATATGACGCGACGTGGCTGCGGCTTCCCCCCTGTCGGGTGGCCGCACCTAAGATGGCCGCGCGGGCTCGACGGCGGGTGTACAAGACTGCGTTCGCTGCCGGTAAGTACAACAGCTTGCGCCCAAGCCTCAAGTCGGCCCCTGTTTCCGCCGCGGCAAGTTAGGGCATTTGGCGACTTCAAGAAATTGTCCGGCACAAACAAAGTTTGCCCATTTTGTCGTATCAAAGGGCATTTCGCGGCAGTCTGCTGTAAACGACAAGCGTTGGTACAGGAACTTACACTCGTTCAAGACACTCACTCCGGTACTGCCACAGTCCTATCCGTGAGAGCTGCGCCGACTATAGCCAAAGGGACTTGCGTATCCCTGGCGTCATCGGGGACTTATCTACACGTCATTGTTAGTGGACATCGGAGCCACGGCATCGTTGACGACGAAGAGGGACTTCGACCCGCTTTTCGCTTCGAAGTATCGCCTCCTGCGAGCGTCAGTTCAATTAAAAAACCCGCATTTCCCCGAAGGGGAGTATGAGGAAGTGCGAAGCACGGGCTGATGCTATGAGGCGGCGCGCACGACTAAACTGCAGAGCCGAGCGAAGGAGACGGCAGCGAGAGAGCACGCGCCAGCCGACCCACGGAGGTCTGGCCGTTTTTAAGTGAAAAGCACTTTCACTGATGATGATGATCTGTCTTCCGAACTCGTTCCAAAGAACCCGCAACGCGTTCAACTTGTTGGCGGCGTTGCGCACGCCCGAGATGGGGCTCAGGTTGTTGTCGAACCACAGTCGATCGCACACCGCGCAGCTATATCCGAAGCTGCGGTCCAGGAAGTCTCGCTTGAAGCGCGCGTCCGGCCAATCGAATTCGAGGGCCCGTGCTCGCTCGCGCATCGCGCGTCCCCGCGCCAGATCGGCTTCGGGGTGCTCGGCTCGCTTCGCACGCTTTCGTTCGGCGTCTCGCCGCCGGCCTGCATCACCACAGGCAATGCGCGGGGCGCGCGCAGCCACGGAGCGGAGGGCGGAGCGCGCGCAGTCACGTGGGGCGTGACGTCGCTGCGCCGTTGCTACAGACGCTCCTCTCCTCTGCTCGCGCCGTTGCTATGGGACGGCGGACACAGGGTCGCTTATAAAGTGCATTCGCACTTAAAAATTTTTCGAAGCACCGCATTCCGGTCCTGGGCTATTTCCGCACAGACTTGCAGCGGCATGGCAAGCGGGCCTTTGTCACCTTCTACGTGACAGCAAACGGCACTTCAATGCTGGGGCTCGACACCATCCAGCAGTTGGGTCTCCTGATCGATGGCGCAACATTGACGTGTCGTCTGGCTACACAAGTTTCCTCGCAGCTTCCTGCAAGTGTACCTACGGGGTTCGAGCACTTGCCTGGCGGAGCCCTGGGAAGTGTCAAGGACTACGTCCACCGGGCCAAGAGGCGGCAGTACATCGTGCCAGTGCCCACGAAACTGCGTCGGCTGCCTCGAGCGCTACGGCAGCAGGACGCCATGGAGCTGCGCCGGCTCCAGGACGACGGCATCTTCGACGGACGCGATAGACGGCTGCGTTAGTATTGCACATCAGCAACCAGGTGTTGCCTGCACAGGCCATTCGTGGTGGCCCTGCTGTCCAGTGTGACTCTACATCTGCTGAAGCGCAGCTTCAATTGCCTGCGACCCAGTATCACCCGTAGAGATTTGAGGAGGAAAGTCCTGGGTATTCCTCCTCACCTACAGTAAATGCACCAAATTCCAACACGGGGGAGGGAAGTGATGCGAATAGGTCTTCACAAGCGGCTCACGGCAGCCGCAATCTGCCAAGTTCTTCTGGAAGAGATGAGGACAGGTCATCGAAGTCGGCTCCCGACGGCCGCCACACGCGAGGTCTTCCTGCAGGGCTGGATCAATCGCCCAAACTGGACGCGTAAGCCCAAGCTCACAGCTCAAGTGCGCGTGCGTGAATGTTCAGTGAACAGTGCAAGCTGGCACTTGTGTTAGGTGTCGGCGAACTGAATTTTCTTTGCTGTATCCTAGGTTGGTGTTTGTGTGCTCCTAGGACTGAACTTACGTGTTATGGAGGTTTCATTCCCTCAATAGGAACTCAAATGCGATTTTAAATGCGAAGCACTTCTTAGCGAACTTCTGCAACTTTGAGCGCATCTATCTATCTATCTATCTATCTATCTATCTATCTATCTATCTATCTATCTATCTATCTATCTATCTATCTATCTATCTATCAGCTACGTAGCCACCTACGACTTTGTGCTCTCCTGCTCGTTTCGTTAATCGAATGCACACCAAAACTGGTATGGCATCACATGACTGTATGAAGAATATTAATGACGATTCATAACATGAAAATCATGATATGTATGTCATGAACGACATCATATACATGCAACAATCTTGGTGCTCTTACGGCCGCTTCGTTAACTTGATATATACCAAAATTGATACGGCGTGACAAGAGTGTATGACGAACATAACTGACAGGTCCTAACGTGCAAATCATGACACGCATGCCATTTATAGCGTGATATACATGCCACGCTCATGGTGCTCTCGCGGCCGTTTCGCTAGCTTGATATATACCAACATTGGTACTGCGTGACGTTACTGTGTAACGAACATAAATAACATGAGTTAATAAGAAAATCATGACACGCATGTCATGTACAGCATGACTTACGTGCCACGCCCATGATGCGCTGGCGGCCGTTTCGCTTGCTTGATCTACCCCGAAATTGGTATTGCGCGACGTGACTGTGTGGCGGATATCAATAGCACTTTTCTAATACGAAAATCATGACACGCATGTCATGTACAGCATGACTTACGTGCCACGATCATCGTGCGCTGGCGGCCGTTTCGCTAGTTTGATCTACCCAGAAATCGGTATTGCGCGACGTTACTGTGTAACGAACATAATTAACATGAGTGGCACGCATTTTCCTCAATGACAGACAAGACGATGTATGCAGCTCTTTGCTGGCTGCTTCGCATTACACCGATTGCCCCAATGCGTGGGATCTGGCTGCTTTTTTTGTCGAGTGTTTGCAGATGTGCAACATAGTAATCCTAAGCTCATTTATATGGCATGAGCAGTACTGTTACCCTTATCCCATCTAAATGCAGGCTGGGCGGCTTTCTGCCTTAGCCAATTGTTCCCCTGAAATGTATATTGTATTACAGGCATAAATGCTTACATATTTTCAAGGGTCGTTTAATGTATGTATAAGGATGCAATTCTTCCCAGGGAGGGATGATGTGTCGTGCGACCCCTGGTGACATGCGGGAACACCAGTGCGGTGATGGTCTCTGTTCATCCCACTGGGCGGTGCTCGCTTACCCCCCATGCCTCTTTACTACCACCAAGACGGCGTGGCCATGCCGGTCATGTGACCCTTGCCTCGCTGACCAATAACCCTTCTTCCCCTCCATAAAACCACCTGTAATAAACGTGGGAGGGCAGTCTCCCGTCAGTCTCGCCGAAGCACGGTCTATGCGTCGTCACTCCACGCGCCCTCCCGTCGTTCGGCCTCTCTCCGGCGGCCTGCCGCGAGGTCACGCCGCGCTCCTGCCCTACAAAGTACATGGCGCTGATACAACAGTCGTCACCAGACAGCATAGCGGACGTACGTTTTGAAGGCTCAGAGTTCTGGTTCTAACTAGCTGACACGTCCGTCATACAAGTAAATCGCAAAATGTTGGTTGTGACCACCCTCAGGTTTGTTTTGCCCCTGGCCTCCGTAGCTATCTCGGAGGCCACCGTGTTGCCTTTGGTTGTACCCCGCGAAAGTGGACGCGCATCTATCCCCATTTTCAGTACTATATACTAACGGAAGACGACCATCGAGAGTCCATTTGAGGATGCGTAATAAAACAGTTCCAATGCACAGGAAACGAGAGATGAATTAAGGGAGAATGCAACTGAAAATGCGAAAATCGCCGGGGCCATTCGTCCCTGATAAAGCCAGTTTTGTACTACTGATCGTAAGATATAATGCTAAGTAAATTGATTGTGTATGTATTTCATCGCTTTAGCATTACGTATATACCCGATTTTAACGCATTTAGGCGCTAGAGAACGGATGTCGGAGGGCATGCCTCCAACTTGGTGTCGTGCGATGCTCGCTTGTACTTGCGAGTTACAGCGCGCCGGAATAACTAAAACTTCTTTTGCATTGTACTCGCAGTTTGCTTTAGTCAGCTTTCTTTTTGAAGCGTGGATTGGCGGAAGAAGCTTTCCAGGACCTTGATTTTCAAGAAACCGCGCCTCGACACCAACGAAAGAGCAGGGGTTTTATTGTGGCCTATGCACATTCTCTTGCGGGCGGCTCTCTTTGTACTACCCAGTTAGCGCCAGGGTTGCGATGAGGGCGCTGGGGGTGGTGTTTTTGGCAGCGCCGCCTGGGCAAAGTCTGACATCTATAGTTCTCTCACGTCGTACAGCGCTCCTGGACTACTTGCTGTATTTTCTTGTAATGATAGTTCTTTAGATGGCTTCTAGCATTACAGGATGTTAAGAAATGTTAATATATCTAACGTGTCTTCTATATACGCAGAGCAATCGCGGCCAGGATCATGCCACCGAGTTCGTATCGTCACTCACTGGGCTGGATGGCGTCGAAATAGCTTACGTGCAAGCGCGAACGTCCCGCCAAGCGAGTTAAAAAAAGTCTGCGCTGCTTTGGAAGCGAAGCGCGATCAATTTTACGGCTTATTCCCAAAAGTTAGGGTTATGTAAACAGACTTGAACAAAAGTTCACTCTCCACTCCCCCCCAATTGTAGTCACGTAAAAACGTTTGCCCACAAAATAAAATTGATAACTTCATCGACCAGCAGGTTATTGCGGACAAATAGCGTAGATTGGGCGAATTGGATGCAGATTAAAGCTTGTTACACGTACAATCGGCTCCGAATGAAACGCTCCGAATGAACGAACGCTAGCAGTGGTGCACGTGGTACTGTTCGCACCCTTATGATTACAGATAGGTACGCTCCTGCGGTTTGCCGCTCGTGGGATAGATTCAGGCTTTCGATTGTGCAGTGCTGCCTAATTGGATGTGCGTACATGTCAATGGTGATGACAGGACGGCGCACATTATACTCTTCCTAATGCTGGGGGACGGGCTCCGCTGTTCCTGTTTCTTTTGTCACCGGTAATACAGCTTGGTAAACAGTAGGGAAAATCGGCGAATATGTCAAAGGAGAGGAGAAAGGGAGCTCTTTGCCACCATTCCTTCGGCCCCTTTGGCTGTTTATTGCTATTTTTTCCGCGCTGTAACAAGATTGTATATTTTACGGTGAAAGCGTTGGATTCCTGATCAAACGCAAAAATTCACCGTCGGCGTTCCTAGTCGGCAGCGTCAACATGAGTGATGCAAAAAATCAGCACAGTATGACGTCACCATATGACGTCCTCATGACATCAAAAAGCTTGCAATGCCTCCGATCCTGGAGGCAGTGCAAAACCACGTCACGGCCAAAAAGCATTCGGAAGGAGGCGGGGAACATCGACTGAACATCGATGAACAAAAAAAAGATGGATTTCGCCTTCGAGTCATCTTAGGCAAATGCATAAGGGACCTTGCGAGTCTTATTAGTACAGTGACTGCATCACGCCCTATCAGAAGTCGACCATTGAGAGTAATTTACACTATTTTATTGCAAATACATCTTACTACGACTTTTGATGCAAAGGCTTTGTACTTGTCTACTTTAATATGATTACACTAATTCTGTTCAGCATACTTTCAAATGAGCGGCAACAAGTCGTCAAACATGATTTATCAACGTATGGGTAAAATATGCTGCACATAAAAAACTGCGCACAACCTACGAAATAGTTCATATCACCGTCGTGCGTGCCCTTTTGACACGTGCTCTTCACCATTTTATTAAATGCGAAGCATTTCTTAGCGAACCTCTGGCACTTTGAGCGTTTCTATCTACGTATCTATCTATCTATCTATCTATCTATCTATCTAGCCGCCTACGTCTGGATGCTCTCATGATCGCATCCTTAACTTGGTGTAGACCAAACTTTGAAAGGGAGGGTAAGAGGATTTGACGAATATGATTCCCGGGTCATGACATGAATAACCTTAAAATCCTGTCGCGCACGTCGTCAAACCCTTTCCACTAGACACGTGTGGCACATACCCGTTTACCACGGGCCGCGGTGTACGGGTATGCGCCACAGGTGATTGACAGTTTATATCTACCCAGGAACGGCGAGAACAGACATTGCTAACTTAAATGCTAGAGCGTTAAGGAAAAGCAACATCGGTAGCGTTAAGTCAACGAATGGAAAAAATCAAAATTAGGATCCCAGTAGGAATCGAACTCAAGCATTCTGCGTGGCAGTCAGGTATTCTACCACTGAGCCACGCCAGGTCTATAAACTGGTCTGGAAAAACAGCCTACGCAGGCGTAAAACGGTGCAACATCAATTGTGGTTGTGGTGCTGGCTATCTAATTTTACAAGAAAGCAATAAAGACTACATGGTACTCCTACGATGTGTACTCCTACGATACAGGCGTCATATCAGATTAACATCTGTAGTTCCAGTGTTGGCTGCGCTTTTATAGCAGTCGAATAAACATTACATTTGTATTTCTATGATTCAGCAAGCTATATTGAAGCATTGCTCGACCCCGGAGGAATACATTAACGAAAGTTACATATAATATCCACATAACCGCACCGTAAAGTGCACTTCGTCAACCAGAACGACGCAGTGTCCTCTTCATTTCTTACGAGGCTGGGCGATGCTGACCTCATGCTGACCGAAGATGATACCAGATTGATTGACAGCTGCATTGTAGACTAGGCTACGTAGGCCACATAGGCCCAGCTAGTCTACGAATACGACAAACACCATCCACTGATGTTGGTCTACGTAGTACTATCCAGGCCTACCAGCCTCGATGGCCTATACCTCACCAACGCGAAGGGTGGCTTCAGGTTCCGACATTTCGTCGGCTCTGTCGACAGACAATTTTGTCGACTAAATGACCGAGGCGTCCACGAATTCCAACAGCTCTGCTATACCACATACTTCACTACACATGGACCCCTCGTCACACGATCACGACCGGATCCTATAACAAGTCATGACCAGGTGCTGGTGCTCACTGATCATGGTGTTGATGCTCTTCTTCAAGAACTGTGAAGAACTTCTTGCACACATGCACACGGGTTCGTGAAACGTGCGTGCGTTCTCGGGACACGTATAAGCACTACATATCAACTTACCGCTTCTGGTGTTGGTAAAACCCACGTTGCCATTGGCAGCGTTACCCAACCGTAAACAACTGGTTATATAACACATATGCGCCTCTTCAACATATATATCTGTGCGCATAAAATTTATACAAATCCTTAGCGTCATTTTGTAACGTGTCGCTAAGCAAAAAAAGTTACGCCACAGTCACCTACCCGCCGCATGCTTCGCATAACGTCGACTCCCACGGTACGTGGGATCTGCCGAATTTTTCCTTGTTTAAACTTCAAGTAATTACGACGCGCTTACACGACAGCTGCTGAAAACGTAGGTGTAATCAAAGGTTGTTGCCTGTAACGACCATTTAATTTATTTGTATGACATCACACTCGCTTGTCATGCGTTTAAAACTCCGAAAAAAGGAATTGAATCAAAGGAGTAGGCTTGGCAACCGAACACGCGCAGCACGCGGTATACGTATATTGCGCTTTAACGCAGACAGAGTAGCCGAAGCATGAAAGCTGAAACCAGTGGTCAACATTGGGCCGGAAAGTGATTTTGAGTGCGCCACAGCCCTAGGACAGTCGCGAAAAGAAATCGTCGCCATACATGCAGATGTACACATTGATGGCTAGCAGATTACACCAGGAGCAGTCTAAATTCAACGCGCTCCCGACGGCAACGCCGCTCGATTTCGCTGCGAATTTTGCTTGAACATTCAGTACAAATTGCTTTATGAACCTGCCCACTAATGTTTCAATAACTCTAGCAGGAGAGACTGGCCGATAGCGTCGAGCAGCCTTCACGTAGCGAGCACGCGTGCGAAGAGCGGCACCCGAGTCCCCTCTCTGGCGTCACACGCGAGAGGGCGCCACTCATTGATCTCGAGGCGAATACGGCGGCGCCTTCATGAAGGAAGCCAACCGAAACGCGCTTCACAAGACTCTCGTGACTCCCCTGCAGAAGTGTTAACTTTCTTTTTCTGCTTCTACCTTCCAAAAGTGGTCAAATAGACACCCGAGAGGGTTACGGTGTCGTGAAACTCTTTTGACTCTTTTTTAGATGCGAAGCATCTTATAGCGGAGTTCAAAGCGGTAGTGGAGGTGGTGGTGTACTGCGCATGCAGTACTGCGCATACTGCGCATGCGCATACCCTCCCCACACACCGCCTCTCCACTCCCACTCACCACTCCCCCTCTCCACTTCGTCTCTCCCCTTTCCCCCTCTCCGATCACTCTCTCCGATCCCCATCTCCACTCCCCTCTCCACTTCTCCCCTCTCTATTTTTCTCTCTCCCCCCTCCCCCTCTCCACTGTTCCTCTGAAACGCGGGCTTGACATGCCGAAATTCTCTCCTGCGCAACGCCGCGATGAGCTCGAGCGCATGCGCGTCCCCTCCCCTTCTCTCTCCTCTCCTACGCTGCCCCCCTCTCGCCCGCCTGTCGACCGCGTTCCCCGCTCGCCCTGCGAGAATTAACGGCCAGGCTAGAGGGAAGACAAGAAGCGCGTAGCGTTCCTCTTCGCGTTCCACGACGCGAGGTCGGTAGCATGCCCAACGAACGCCAGCGGAACAAGATCGCGCAAGTGCTCCGGCTTCGCATCGCCTCATGGTCCCCTTTAGCGGGAAATGGTGTATTAGGGACAAAGCTCCTTATAGCATCACATGGTCGGTCGTCGCTCCGTGCGGCATTCCCCCGCCGTCGCGTCTCCCGTATCATTCAATAGATGGCGCTGTCCCATAGAGATGCACGCAAACTGCAGTTGGGTGACGTATACTAGATGGCGCTGTCCCATAGAGATGTGTGCAATATGGCGGTTGGATGAATGCACGCTAGATAGCGTTATAGGTGCCGCTGCTCTCAGATTGGCTGCTGCGCCCGTTTTCTCTCATTCTCCTTGATCGTCGCCTTACGTGGAGGAGTGCGCTTGCCGGATCGTGCTGCTCGGCGGACCATGGAGGACGAGAAGCGCCGGGTGCGGAAGGTCACTGCGTCTCGTGCTCGTCGGCAGGATCCCGAGGTGCGAGCTCGAGAGGCTGCCGCCAAGAGAGCGCAGCAGTAATCAAAGCGGCGTATCACTTTGATTACTGCTCGGCGAAATCACTGAACATTTCATGGTGTAACCATGATTGCTGCAGGAGCTTCGCCCAAGCTCTCCATCATTCACCCGGGATATGCTGTAGTTTTTTTCCCTTAGAGTGCAGTTAGAGAAATGAAGCGATAATTTAGAGGCAAATGCTTGTTAACAGAATTGTGAAGTGGATCATCGTGCCGATGTTCCAGTCATTTGGAAGCGAGCTCTTTTAAGGGTTTGCAGAATTAAAAAAAAGTTTTCGTGGAAAACATGATGCAAATATAAGAAACCTCGGCCTGGCGTTCTGGCGTAATGGGCAACGTCGGTGTAAATGCCAAACCAATAATAATTTATCCTGAATTCTCGAGAGCGTACGCGAGAAGCCGAGGTGACCAGAAGATGCAGAGCTTACAGAACCCCTGGATGCACTGCCGATGGCCCAACGACTTGGTAGCTCCCGCCAACTATCGAGAAGTTCTTGATGAGGCCGCGGTCTTGTTAGCAAAACGAAGGTAATTCACGCCTGAATGCTGTGGGATAGCGTCACTCTTTCCTTCCACGTGCTCCAACAGGCATTGTAATTTTAGATCACTCCGTTGTTGCTAGGCGCAATCGTACGAGTAGTTCCTAGAAACGTATCCTCACCCTGCTCTGATTGAGGCGGCGGGTCAAATAGGGCGCGCGGCAAGCAGTCAGCATTTGAGAGCTTCCATCCGGACTTGCAAACCACGGTGACGTTGGAGACTCCACCGCGCAAGGCAATGTCAAGGGTCCTTTAGGTTTGTAGCCAACACAAGGCGTGACGGTCGTTTAGCACTTGAAATACCTGTTGTAAACTTAGGGGCAAAACTTTGACGTAGTCCACATAATGGCAAGACATTCTTTTTCCATCGTGGAACAGTTGGCTTCGTCTTTCTATAGCGGCCGGGTAACGTAAACACTGACTCTATCAAGGCTGACTGTTCTTTGTATAAGCACGGCCCAGAATCCCACAGAACTTCCCAGACACATTGAAAATCTTGAGTCATCGTCTATGCTCAAGGCAATGAACATAAGCGTCAGCGAGGATTATTCGAAGATGACTGTTGAAATACGAAAATCCTTCGGACATCTTCGCCGGAGGAATGTTCAAAAGGAGCAAAGGTTAAACTTGTACATGACAAAATCAAAAGCAATGATGTCCTTTACGCACAGAACGAAAACATGAAAGAGTGCTACGAGTGTCAAGTTCGCCAACAGAATCATTCTCCTTGAATTTTGCAAAGGGATTGCTTGAGGATAATGAACTTAAATGCAAGAAGCATGTTAAATAAGGCAGAGAATATCTAAGCGCTAATATTAGAGCATGAACGGAACATTATGGTGATTACCGAGACACAGCTTCATAAAGATATATTCGATTGCGAGGTAACTTCGAAATCTTATGTCATGGTTAGGAAAGACCGGGATAGTGTGGTACGGGGGGGGGAGGGTTGTATTAATAATTCGCAACAATGTCGATTTTACTGTATATTCTGTTCCTGGTGAAATTGAGGCAGTGTGGATTATGGAAATTTTTAAGAATTGCGTTGTCCATATCGGTGGAATAAATAGGCCACCAAATTTATCAGTCCTAGCTCTTTCCAGTTTCCAGCGTTTCATAGATTGTATTATGCAGCATGGTGATAATATTATACTTTTGGGGGATTGGAACCTACCTGGAATAAACTGGAACGACTACTCCACTGGAGCAACAGAAATATCGAATTGTTAACAGCTCCTAGAACTTGTTTTTAAATGCGAAGCATTTCTTAGCGAACCTCAGGCACTTTGGCCGTTTCTATCTACGTATCTATCAATCTATCTAGCCGCCCACGTCTGGGCGCTCTCCAGGTCGTCTCCATAACTTGTAGTATACCAAAATTGGCATAGTAGGGGATCAGTGTGTGACGAACACGATCCACTGGTCATGACATGAATAACGCAAAATAACTGTCGCGTACGTCATGAAACCCTTTCTCTCACTCACGTGTGGCACATACCCGCATACCAGAGCTCATGTTTTGGGGGTATGCGCCACAGGTGATAGCGTTCAACCAACACAGTAACCGCGACAAGCACACACTGACACGCAAGAAAAGTGATAGTAATAATTGTTGGGTTTTTATGTCCCGAAACCAAGACATGATTATGAGAGGCGCCGTAGCGAAGGGCTCCGGAGCTTTCGACCATCTGGTATTCTTTAACGTGTACCGAGATCGCACAGTACACGGGCATCTAGCATTTTGGCTCCATCGAAATTCGACTGCCGCGGCCGGGATCGAACCCGCGAGCTTTGGGTCAGCAGCCGGGCACTGTAACCGCTACACCACCGCGGCGAACGCAAGGAAAGTGAGGAAGCTGTAGACAGAACAGACCTGGAAGACGCTCAACTACCATCCACTCATCCACGTGGGCCGTAACGTGGACCACGGGGATTACGCAAAAACCGGGATCAATGCCTCCTACAATAAACCTGCCGAGAGAACCAGGCCTCCCATCATTATCGGTAACTTCAACATTGCTTTATCAAGACCCAACAACGCCTGGTCCTTATACTGTGTGAAAGACGGCTTGGATGTATACAGGGCATCAAAAGACCTCGCTGCCACGTCCAGGACAGCAGGCATCATAGATCATTTCGTCGTGAGAGGCATCCAGGATTTGCACCAGCTGTGCTATACCTCGCACTTCACTGCACTTAGGCGCATCGTAGCCGCGAACATGAGCGGATTCGAATACCAAGTGCGGTCCAGCTGCTGAGGCTCACTGATCATGGTGATGATAACCTTGTTCAAGAACGGTCAAGAACCCCTTCTACACATACAGTCGGGTTCGTGAAACGTGCGTGCGTTCTCCATCATAACGAACAAGTATAACCATAACAACTGTAACTGTGACTGTAACGTGCGTTCAGTGCGCCAGCGCATGCCACGCGGTTGTGTATATATCTAGGGAAACTTTCCTGAATGAAGGTTAGCTGGGAGTAACGCCTGTCCTACGCATCTGTGTTCCTTCTTTGTGTTTTTCGGAGTCGCGCTAACTAGTATTGAAGAGTATAAGCACTACATATCAGCTTACCGTGTCTGGTGTTCTAACACCAATGTTGCTGTTGGCATCGTTGCGCGGCTGTAAACAACTGGTTATCTAATTCATATGCAACTCTTCAACACATGAGTGTGCGTATACCACTACCACATTTCTCTAGCGTCATTCCGTAACGTTTCGCTCAATGTGAAAAATTACGCCACAGTCACCATCCCCTGCATGCTTCGCATAACATCGATTCCCACGGTAGGTGGGATCTGTCGAACTTTTTTCTAATCCAGGTGGTGAACGACTATACAGGTACTCGTAGAGGTATACAGGTACGTATACAGGTGTACGCGTGCTTCATCTATCCACGACGTCGTCTTGGTGTCTAATCAATTGTTCCCTTTTTTTAATAGCCTACGAGACCAGCGATGGTACTTCTGATCATAAACTTATAGTGCTGTTTTTAAGTATTTTGCCCACTACTGTCAACAATCCTCAAAAATATGTTTTAAACTTTCCTAGAGCTGATGATGTTGAAGTCGTATAATTGTTGGAGGGCTCCTGCGAGCAATTCTCTGAGTTTTGTATGCATAACGAGAGCCCAGATTTTCTCTGGGGGCACCTTTATAATTTGTTCACGTCTTGTATACTGCTTTTTATATCAAAGCGGCTTCAGGAAACTAGTAACAGAAGCCCTTGGATAACCAGAGAAATGAGGCACATAGAATACAGCTAAAACGAAAGCGTAAGAATTATAAAAGTAATTACAGCACTGAGAGTAAATCGACCATTCGACGTTTTGCTAAGGATCTTAAGATACTCGCGAAAGAATCCAAACAAAGACTACTTGGCATCACAGTCCCAAACCTGCGGAGAGAGGTCCACAGTAAATATGAGATAGGTTAACACTTCATTGAATGCTCGCACACTGACTCGGCCTAAGGAGCGTCTTGCTGCTGAAAGTTTTAATGAATACTTTGCATCAGCATTCACAGAATTAACAGTGCCGAACATTGAATCCCTATTCGATAGGCTGCCTATTACTGACGTTGAAATTTCTGAACACGCTGTCCTCAACCTCTTACTAAATTTGAACACAAAGAAAAGCCCTGAGCCGGATGCAATCCCTCATAAATTTCTGTACCGATACGCTAAATGGCATTCGAAATATCTCGCATTATTTTCACGTCTTCACTTCAGTGTGGTTCCTTACCGAAGGAGTGGAAGAAAGCTGAACTGACTCTTATCACTAAAAGCAGCTGTACTGCCAACTTAGCAAATGATTGGCTTGTTTCAATTACTGCCACTTCAAAGCTGCACGAAAATATAATAACGAAACATCTATTAAGTTACATAAATGAGCGCAATTTATTATCCAACTGCCAACATGGCTTTCGACATGGCTTGTCTACAACGTCCCAGCTCATCGAATTAGTCTATCATCTTTCTGAAACTATTAACTCTCGTAATCAGACGGGTATGATTTTCGTGAACTTCACGAAAGCTTTTGACAAAGTGTCTCACCTTAAATTCCTAAGAAATATGTGAGAGCTTTTTATGGAGATGAAAATAATTGGAGCTTGTACCATATGCTTATTGCACAATAATTATCATTTTAAAGATACGATGTGCTACTCTGTTAAATGCACAATTGAATTTTACGACATGGTCGCTTTGCATTCGCACTGCAAACCTGTTGCATTGAAGTGCTTACTACCATAATTGTCTTTGTACAGGAGGCCCCAATACATCGTCTGACTATGGGTCCTACTTCTGTATACCAAATGCCTGTAACATTACTGAACTTCTAATAATAAAATTCTGATTCTGACTCTCATTAAATGGATGACCAGATTTGACTTTCAGTACACTCTTTTAAAGTTCAGCACCGCGAACGGGCCCTGCCCGCTGTGTAGAACTTCTAGCGAGAGGTAGTGAACAATCGATGCCACGAAAATCAATGAGATTTGTTGTGCATTGGCGTCGCGGCACGCAACATATGCCAAGCATTCTTGCTTTTAAGAGGGAAGCTCTTTAAAAGCTAGCCCTAATTTCTGCGGCCTATAAGAAAACTATCATCATCAAGAACGGGTATGTGCCACAGAATTTTTCCACATCCAACTACACAGCACCAGTCCACTAATATTGAAGAATGAAACAATTAGACCAAGAAATGGTTATCATCCCGGGTATGCGCCACAGCAATTGGGCAAATCCCACTACACACCAGTGGTTCACTAAGAGAGAGAGAGAGAGAGACAAAAGGCTATAGAAGGAAACAGACAGAGGAAAATTGAGACAAGTAATGCGAAGACACGAACATATAGAAACACGGAGAAAGATATGGAAAGAGAGAGAAAGGGGAAGAAAGAAAAACAAAGAAAGAAAGAGAAAGAAGAAGCCGAGAGAGGAAGCGTAGAAAAAATAGAAAGATCAAGAGAGAAATAAAAAGAAAGATCAAGAGAGAAATAAAAAGAGCGAAATAGAAAGAAAAAATCAGAGATAAAGAAAGACAGAAAAAGATATAGAAAGTGCAAGAGAAAGAAACACAAAAAGCGTAAAATAATAGAACAATTGGGACATATATAAAGAAGGAAAAGGAAAAAAGAATATTAAATTTGTCGAAAAGCATGCAAAACAAAAAGATCGAGAATTGAACACGTTCATGACTAATTTCCTTGTGAGTGCATTTTTTTGTAATTGCTGGCTGTCAGAGTTTCAACCGATTTTCGAGTTGCATTTCTGTGTACAGTGTATGTTCTGCTTACAGAGCAATTTGCAGTTGCCATTACTATTTCGATTGCGTGATATAGTGGTGCTGCAGCCAATAAAAACTGGGGAGAGGCGAAGCATGCAGTGTGCACCGATGTTTCCCATAGCAAACTCGCTGCTAATGGGCAATGGGAGCCAGAAGAAGAAGAAGGACCTGACCGAGGTAATTCGCCACATTGGTTTGAGAGATATTTTTTGATGATGCACTAGTGATTCCAAGCCTGAAACCGGGCATGTAGGGAAGGGTGTTTCAGCTCCACTTGGGTCGTCGGAAAACTGCGTCGGAATGCAGCTCACCCTTAAGTGCTTCTTATTCTTCTTCCTAGTTTATTATTATTATTATTATTATTATTATTATTATTATTATTATTATTATTCAGTTTCAGTTTAAGTTTCAGTTTATTGACAATTGAGATTACAATGATCGGTACAAAAAGATATGCAGACGTGAGAGATATTATTATTATTATTCCCTACATGTTCGGTTTCAGTTCAATACGGCATGCAGGAAAGGGTGTTTCAGCTCCCCTAACGTCGTCGGCTATCTGCTGGGTAATTGTTGCTTTCTTCATTATTAGTGGACCAGTGGCGAGTAACGCACCATCTGTTTGCAGGTAGGTTTCAAGAGGTGATCTTCAAGTAGATGACTTTACCGTAGATATCCACGTTTGTGTCTCTGGTTTTATTAAAAAAAAACTTGAGCGCCTTGGTAATTTTCATTGAGGATTCTGACACCACTTCTAAGCCGAACATAACGTTTTAGGCAGCATCGACGAACTTTAAACTCATAATATGCATAGTATGGACCGGTGGCGAGTAGTGGGATTTACCCAATTTTTGCAGCACAGACCTGTTATGATAGACCGTGACGAGGACACGACGACAAGCCAAAACCCTAAGCTTCTTCACCCCTAAAATTGATGTTATGTTAAAAATCCTACCATTGCCAACGATTTTTCATCTCATTTTCATTCATACGAGAATTATTTCAAAACTGGTGACACGATGGCTCCAATTTCAGCTGCGATGTCGGGGGTACTCGAAGGTAGTGTTCCGGGCCCACTTCTGTTCATTTTATTTATCAACGACCTTCCAATTCAAGTAGATGTGTTCATCAGGCTCTTTGCAGACGACTGATTTATATACAATAAACTAGAGAGAGTAGGTGACCAGGTAAAATACACGAAAATTTAAAAAGATAAAGAAATGATGTCATGAACGGCAAATGGTGCTAACCCGTGAAAACGGTAGTTATGAATGTCTATAGAAGGGGAAATTATTTAAAATATTCTTATGATAATAATAATCGTGGACTTAAAGGAGTTGAGCAACATAAGTACCTTGGTGTGATTATCACAAGTGATATTCGCTGGAATCATCAGAAATAATATTTGTGTGCTAACGCCAATAATTCACTCCGGTATCCCAGACACCGCTTGCCGTTTTCAACACGAGAAACAAGATGTTTAGCCTATAAAACGCCAGTTAGACAAATAATTAGGGGTGTGCGAATATTCGAAACTTTCGAATATTCGTCGAATATTACATTCGAAATATTCGTATTCGATTCGAAAATCGTGTATTCGAAAAGTTTCGAATATTCGATAAGTTCGAATATTCGAAAAATTCGAATATGCGATTCGATTATCATGCATAAAATAATTCGTCTTCCACATTTCTGCTGCGTTCGTATCGCTAAAACGTTGCCGAGAAGAGCGATAAACATCGTAAGTACACGGAGGCACGATATCTGCCTGCGACGAGCGCCCCAATACGTAGGATTTATTGCTGGTGCATCTCCGGCGTGCAGCGCTGTTGGCGATCATGTAACCGTACATTTTCAATATTATGCGGCCGTTGCCGCACTACCACTCGTTCACTATGCGGGACCACTTCTGAAGAAAGACAGTGACCCACGTGACTGGTGGCGGACTGTAGGCACCTTCAGATACCCCAGTCTGGCAAAGCTTGGCCCCATGTAACTCCCTATACCAGCCACTTCTGTTCCAAGCGAGCATGCCTTTTCAGTGGCAGGGGGCGTTGTGTCTGTTAGAAGGGAGCGCCTGCTGCCTGATCACGTGGAGCAACTCATATTTCTTCATGATAACATCTAGTCATTACTTTCATTGTGCCGTGATATTTGCTTGCGTTGTAATGTGCATTGTGCTAGCCTCGACATTGTGTTCTGGAGATAGCAGTGTATGTTGTGTTACCAGTCAGGCTGTTAATGTTTTTTTTTCAAATAGCTACATGTTAAATAAAATATTGTTACTGTGGAGACATCTTTCTTTTGATATTCGATATTCGATTCGATATTCGAAGGTGGATATTCGTATTCGATTCGTATTCGAAAAATTTGATATTCGCACACCCCTACAAATAATAGATTATGCAAAAATTGATTGGAACCCCTTCCCCGTTGCAAACACATCAAGAATTGAAAAATTAAGCGTCTAGCAGTCAGGTTTATATTCAACAAATATCGGTGGACGGACTCTCCTTCTCAACTCTGTGTACTAGCAGAAATGCCCACATTACAGGCTAGGACATACGAAACACTCAAATATCTTTACCTAATTATTAAACATAACATTCTAATAAGGTATGCAGACTACATTGATATTCTTCGCAGTGAAACTTCTAGACATCACTAGCCAATGCTTATTCGTGCTCCTGCTGATCACACTGATTGATTTAAGTGCAGCTTCTTCCCAAGAGCTATCAGCAAATGGAAGTCATTGTCGGAGGAAGGCGTTTCAGGCTCATCCACGGATTTATTCTTAAAACACATAGCTCATATTGTGCTTTGTAATTAACGTAGTTTTATATGCCTCTGTGAGATCTGGTGAAATTAATTCTATTGTCTGGTTATGTCTCTTGGTGCAATTATTTCGCCCCTTTATCTGTTGGTTTTGGTAACACAACATAATTCTGTTCTGTTTCTATATTGATTGTTATGTGTTTCCCACTTCCAAGACTGGCCAGGAAAACGGACAATGCCATCAGACTGATATGAAGAGTTGCCAACCTGCAACAGGGACTTGGGGAAGACAACCTCGAAAGGCTGGCGCATGCCTTTGTGATATACCGCTTTACCTACGTTCCAGCCTTGCACAAGTGGCAGAGGTCGGACCGTGACAAGCTCAACACGTTAATCAGGAAGGCTGTCACGAAAGCTCTCGGGCTCCCCATGTACATAATCTCGTAGAGACTGTTTCGTCTCGGCATGCAAAACAAGCTGGAAGAAATTGCGGAGGCACCGGAGAGGGCCCAAAGCGCCAGGCTGTCCACCACGCGTTCCGGTAGGGACATCATGCAGGAGTTGGAGAGTCCCCTGGCGGAAATCGAGTCTCGCTTCTGCAGCATTTCTCGGGAGCAGTGAGAACATATCACCATTGTCTCCAGCACGCGAAGCGTCCACCGAGAGCATAACGAGGCTAGGAGACGGATCAGGGCAAAGGCTCTTCTAGAGAGGGCTCACGATAAGGCCTGGCGCTGTTGCTTCGTCGACGCGGCCTGGTATCCCGAGGGGAAGGCGTTTGCGGCAGTGAGCATCAAACACAAGGGGAGAATCACAAACTCGACGACGATCCTGACGACAGCGGCCGAAATAGCGGAGCAGCAGCGATTGCACTGACCTTGCTGCACAACAGCAGGTCCACGATTTACAGCGACTCGAGATCGGCGGTCAGAGTATTTGCTAAGAGCAACATCTAGGAAGTGGCCCCGCGGAATCTTTGGGACAAGAAGATCAAGCCACACACACACACACTAACAATCGTATGGTTCCCAGCTCACACGGCACAGTTGAGGGAGCCGCGCCCAACCTCAACGAGTCCGAAAGAACGAAGTTTAGACAAACCCGTGTTCCATCTATCATTCCCATTCTGACTGAAGCGTCATTCGTTGGAGCTCCCATAGACACTAGCGCCAGAGTTCCCACTAGTGTATTTATAGGAAACTCTGTGCCTCTATGCCTAGGCTACACCTCTTGGACTTGGAACTTTCATTCGCAAACAGCCATGTTTGTTGGGGTTATGCGGCTAGGTCTCAAAAGAGCCTTCTCCTGTTTTCTTCTGCGCATTCAAAAATTTCAAGTGCTGTATTGAAAGGACTTGCATGAAGGCGGCGCTTGAGAGGTCCTGTGACCACGAAGTGGAAGCGAGCTTTTGTTCTCAAGTAGCACGCCTGAAGCTGGCAGGTTTCCAAAGAACGCTTTTGACCAGCATCGCAGAAAGCCTCGTATCTGCTTTTAAAAGCAAGTGCTCATCAGCTGTTCAATCAGCGACACACCTGCAGAAAACAGTAGTGGTCATTCCTTTGTGCACAAAGTGGCACATAATCTTAAGAAAGTGGTCAGTAGGGCAGGCGTTAGATTTTTGTTTTCTGTCAGAAATAAGATTGGTAGCCTTTGTCAACAAGTAAATCGAGAGACCAAGACGGAAAGATGTAGCAAGAAGCATCACCAGAAGTACGTTGCGATAGTGTTGTGTATAAGATGCCTCTTTCTTGCGGCCGTTACCATGTTGGTCAAACGGAGCGGTGCGCTAATGACCGCATGTGCGAGAATGCGAACAACGTCCGTAAACATGCCAGTGATAGTCAATTGTCGCTTCACTGTATTGAATGTGGTTGCCAGCCATCTTTCAAAGATTCGATATTCCTGTCAAAGTACTATGATTAACGGGCGCGTGCCATTTCTGAAGCGTACCATGTCTATAACGGCGGAGTGGCATGTGTTAGCCTCTCCTCAATCTCCCTCCTCCCGAAGGAGGTAACGTTTCTGTCCGATTGAGGACTTATGGCTTCTGCGCAGGCTGATTGTATTTTTCTTTGTTTCTTTACTTTTCTGTTTTCTAGGGGTTGTGGCGGAGTGTATACATGCAGACTGGAAGAATAAAACACATTTGCTTGTTAGTCAGCGCCGTGGTTTTTGTCCTTTCTTCGTGCTGTCTTTTAGCGCTGTTTTCTATAGTTAATCATGAACCAACCAGCCAAAATGCGAACCTTATCGGCCTTTCTGTTCAGACGTGAGAGCCACCCGCAACGTGCTAGGGCATGTTCCGAGGGACCATGATAACGTTTTTCGATCAATCCATCCATCCTGTCATAGCCCTTCGTAAGGGCTGACAGTATATGTATATGAATGAATGAATGAATGAATGAATGAATGAACATTTGGGGAGGGGTCAAGGCATGAAGGGAAGGGTGTTTCAGCTCAACTAATGAGAAACCTGTAGAGGGGCGAAATATGGAGTGTGCGCCGGTGTTTCCCACAGTAAAATCCCTGCTAATGAGCAATGAAAGACGGAAGAAGGATTAGAGACAGAGACCCGCAGTCCGCTTTTAGTTAACGTGCACGCTGCGAATCTTCATTGTTCAACTACGCACAAGGGACATCTCCCAGCGGCACTGTACTGCAGGTCAACCTCCTCGGCCAAGATCCAGTGAATATAATTATAAGGGGTGTCCGGCGAACAGGTTGTACAGCGCGAGCAGTCGGTTTTTAACACGAAAGTGTTTTATTCCAGGGTCCTCCAAGACTTTCATGACGTATTTCCGTCACGTAAATACGTCACCAACATGAACGCCATCATATGGCAAAGAAAAATACTATAAGAAAAAGTTCCGTTGTCAGCAGTCGAACCAATGACCTCTCGGTCCGCGACGATGGCTGGCGGTCGTTCAGCCCACCGAGCTACCGCCAAACACATAACGGAGATTGAATGAACGCGCCTTTTATCTTTCACACTTGCCTCTCACAGTGCTTTTCGATGGTTGGTTGGATGGATGCTATGAGCTTCCCTTTTATAACGCGGTGGTGTAATGTGTGCCACCAGGCTCAAGAAAAAAAAAGAAAACGCGCCCTTTCTACGACCGTCCCATTCGGCGCGTTTACAATAGAAGTGTAGTTTTGTCAACGCTTTAACACACCGCGAGGTGGCGGCTTTAGCCCAAGCCTCGTAAGGTCCCTTGAAACCTCGGTCATAGTATCCATCCACATCGAAAAATAGCTCTCCGACGCTCGCCTGGCTGTTCAACCGTGTTCCCCGCTCGCCCTGTGAGAATTAAAGGCCACGCTAGAAGGAATACACGATGCGCGTAGCGTTTCTCGTCGCGTTTCACGACGGTTTGAAGGATGTTATAACGAGTATCAGTGTTTAATATGTGCTCGTTGATGCCATCCTTGCGTGGGCAGTCACTTCAACGTGACAATATGCGGTGCCCACGTATATGTTAAGAACTTCAGCTACCGCAACGGTTAAATCATGATAATAGGTGTTAGTCGTCAGTACGGAGGTGTACCACTAGGCTTCAATGTGAGTGCGTCCGCATCTAGCGGTGCGATATCTGGCAAACAGTACACATTTTACAAGCTCTCATATACCAAATGCCCTGTAAACAATCAACTACTTCTGTGAAAACACGTTTCACTTTCGTGTCATCCGATTCCTATGACGGAGGGAGCAGCCATCATTTTTTAATAAAAAAACTCGCTAGCAGACACTGCCTGCGTCGGCGTTGTCTCTGGCGGGCGAGGGTGCATTTTCGTTCCTCGGGAGCTGGTCTTGAACCCGTTGCAGGATATTCTTCAGTACCAACATCTTGAGGAGCGCAGCGGCGTTGGAAAATCTGCTTCTCGGCAACCACCCCGGCGCGCGGGGTCTCGCCTCGCTAGAGGCTAGCCCTATCCCCGGCAGCACCCAAACCCAACAGCCATGGATGTGCAAACGGAAGGCGAAGACAGCTACCCAGCAACGTGCAAACCCAGCGAATGGACTCCGATAATCAGTGCGTACAAAGGTGGACAGCTAAGCCCAGAAACGCAGGTTGTACCCTCCCAATCTGACCCGGTTTCCGCTAAGCCTACCGCGTCTGCTGTCGAAGCTCCGGCCAACGCTGTCCCTGCGTCTTTAAAGCCGTCCTACCGCGCTCGACAACAACATTTGCGCGCGGCACATGCTGTCGCGCTGCGAGGTAAACAACTTCTTTTACTTCCTCCTGGCACCATAAGAGTCGTTTTCCGAACAAGAGGAGGACTCGCCTTGAACGGAGCCATGGCGCAGCCACTCATGCGCGCTCTGCAAGTAACCGCTGCTGGAAGGGATCTTGGAGAGCTTCACCTCCGAATACATCCTACGAATAACACCTTCACGGTCGCTACCGCTCACGAGACAACCGCCGTACATCTCGTCCAGCTCAAGCAATTGGTTCTCCAAACGACCACCTACCCATCGCCGCCTACATCGCACCGCCGCCCTCTGCTGTGCGCGGCGTCATCTCGCAAGCCTACTGGGAGGAAACTTCGGAGCAGATGCTCCAGGACCTCCAGACCCGCAACCCAGATGCTGATATCGCAGCCCGCAGAATGGGTAGGACCCTCTCCATATTGATCACGTTTGCGCACGGACCAGTACCTCACACCATACGCAACATGAGTGTAGTGCACAGGTGCACCCAGTACAAGGGAAGCCTAGATGCGTGCACGAACTGTCGCCGGCCGGGCCACAGATACGACGTGTGCCCCCACCCCAAAAGTGGCCTCTGCTCACGGTGCGGAGACAAGCATGAACGGCAAGATGTTCCCTCCTGTATGCCAAGCTGCGTTCTCTGTGGGGGCCAGCACCTCACGGGCACCGGATCGTGCAAGGCGAGAAATCCCACCGCCAAACGACACAGCCCACCGCTTCAGAAGACAAAGTTCTTTACGAAGGAGGACTTTCCCCGCTCGACAAGTCCAACCCATCTACGTCTGCATGGTCCTCCGGGGCCACCAGGCCGAACGGCACGACATCCCAAGACTCGGAAGTGAAGGCTCTGCGGGAAGAGGTAAAACAGCTCAGGGCAGCCCTCTCTACCTCCAGCCCAACTCTCCCTCAAATTTCACCACCCCCATCTTTACCAACCCTATCCGACCAGCCTCCTCAGAAAAAAAGGAGGCCTGATGAGAGCCCAGCCCAACCCATAGATTTTGAAGCGAAATTTCAGGATCTCGCCAAAAACTTAGAAGCGAGGTTCACAGAGCGCATCACGGCGCAAGTCACCGCACAATGTCAAATTATGATCGAAGCTACTATTACCCGTATTATGGATAATGTCCTCTCCAGCATCATGACTAAGGTGGAAGAGCGTTTAGCTTATCTTACTTCTGGACTCTCCACAGGCTCTCTTCCCACAGCCCCACCTCCTCAACCCCTCCTTCGCCTCTCCACCTTACAACATGGCTCCTCCGACGGGCCCTAACTCGTTACAAATTATCCAATGGAACTGCAGGGGCTTTCGACGAAAGCACGACCCCCTGCAGCAAATTATTGCCAATTCTTCGTTACCACCAGACATTATCGCTATTCAGGATGCTAATGTTTGCAGGCAACTGCTAGGGTACGGTGTTATTCCATCAGACTCAACGGATGTTCCTCGCGTGATAACACATGTCCGTAACTCTTTGCCTTTCGTGCAGCATGATATCACTTCCCCTATCGCTCACACCTTCATTGAAATTTTACCCCCGAACCCTGCACGATCCCCCCTGTTCATTCTGAACTGCTATCTTCTTCCACGACAGTCGATTCAGTTACTCCCTCCTATCCTCAAGTCCGCCGTTCGATTGGCCGCATCAAACCCCCTACTCATCATCGGCGACTTTAATTGCGCTCACGTGGACTGGGGCTATCGGCGCACCAACCACAGCGGCACAGTCCTATACAATGAAGCGCTCATGCTCCAACTGACCATTTTTAATTATTTTAGCCTGCCTACTCGTATTGGCAATAGTGTCACTGCCGACACTAGTCCAGACCTCACGCTTGGAAGAAATATCGCCGATCTGCAGTGGGAAAGAACGCAGACCACACTGGGTAGTGACCACCACCTAATTCGCATAGCAGTGAATTATCAACGACCTCGGAGCAAATTTAACGTTAGGCGCGTTAAGTGGGACCAGCTCCGCAAACTCAGGCAAGCGCGGCCAACACAGGCCCCCTTCGACTTTGCCTCCTGGGTTAGGCAGTTGCAGGAGGACATCCGCCAGCTTACCCAAACGCTAGATACAACCCCGAAAATCCCCGTTATCGACAGTAAGCTCGCCCATCTCCTGGAAGCTCATGATAAGATTACGCAAAGGTGGAAAACTCAAAAGCACAACAGGAAACTGAAACTAAAACTCACGCAGCTTCAAACCCAAATAGAACAGCACAGCACCACCCTTTGCAAAGCTAACTGGGCTCAAATCTGTGAGGACCTCCGTGGCAATCTCTCTACAACCCGCGCTTGGCACCTGTTGCGCCACACGCTAGACCCAACGCAATCTAAAAACCAGACGCGCCTTAGCCTTCGCCGCCTCACTCATAACCATCGGCAGGACACCGATGCCTTCCTTACGCAGGTAAAATGCATCTATACTACACCTGGTCTTCCTAGCAAACACCCCGAGTACACAGGTTTACCACAACCCCAGCTTGATGCCCTTATTGCAATATCAGAATTTCGCGCAGCCCCACTGAAATTACGCAATACAGCACCCGGTGAAGACCAAATTACCAATGCTGCCATCCGCAATCTTGATGATGCTTCCATATCTGATCTAGTGAACTACTTTAACGAATGTTGGGAAGCTGGTACCCTCCCTGCCTCCTGGAAGCACGCCAAAATAATATTTATCCCCAAACCTCACAAACCCATCACCATCGATAATATTCGCCCCATTTCATTGACATCCTGTCTTGCCAAGGTCTTCGAGCACATAATTCTTGCTCGCCTGACGACATTCATGGAAGACAATCACCTTTTCCCCCACAGTATGATTGGATTTCGTGCGCATCTTTCTGCGCAGGATGCCCTGCTCCAAATTACGCACGACGTGCTGGACGATACCATACCCCACCTCACTAAAGCTATCCTGGCGGTAGACCTCACTAAGGCATTTGACAGAATTCGACACGATGCCATCTTAAGGCAACTGCAGGCACTGCAGGTAGGCCCCAAAACTTATAACTACGTTCGTGCATTTCTCTCTGGGCGCACTGCCTCCTTGCACATTGACAACCTGAGCACGACCCCTTATACGCTCGGTGAGGTCGGAACTCCTCAAGGCGCGGTCCTCTCCCCCTTTCTCTTTAATATTGCTCTTATTCCCTTAGCCCACAAACTTGATCTCATCCCACAACTAAAGCATACTCTGTACGCCGATGATATTACCACATGGACTACTCATGGCTCTGACGGGGAAATAGAGGAAACTCTTCAATTAGCAGCCGACACCATCTCAGCTCACGCGTCATCTATTGGGCTCGAATGCTCCCCGTCTAAATCCGCGCTCCTTCTCATGAGACCTAAATCAGCCGCTAACTCACCCATTGAAATCACTTTAGAAGGAACGGCTATCCCCCTCACTCCCACACTGCGCATCCTTGGCCTCTACTTGCAGGATTCCGGACGAAATGACCACACCCTAAAAACACTCAAGGCTTCCACGCAATCCGGGTTGCAGCTTTTACGCCGCGTATCCTCCATGCACAAGGGTTTAGACGAAGCGGACAACATGAAAGTTGTACATGCTTTCACGCTTAGCCGAATTTTATACGCCACCCCATATCTCAAGCTGAACCGCACAGAAACTGAACGCGTGAACGCCATGATCCGCCTCGCAACTAAGTCAGCCCTGAACCTTCCTCGCAGCACAAGCACAGCCAAACTCCTTGAACTGGGCATGCATAATAGCCTTTCTGGGCTAGTTGAGGCACATCTTCAAGCGCAGTATTTAAGACTTTCCGCGAGCACCACTGACCGCCATATTCTCGCTTCCATTCGCATAAACATACCCGCTAATCAGCCAACCTTTATACCCATTCCTCGACACATACATGCCTCTATAATAGATAAACCCCTGCCCCGCAATGTGGATCCTCAGCATCACATCGCTCGCCGCGTAGCTCGCGCAAATGCCCTTCACCAGAGTTATGGACAAGCCCATGATGCCATTTGGGTAGACGCTGCTTGTACAGCACAAGAAGCTGTAGCAGTTGCCTACAACCCTACTCTGCCTCATCCTCTGATTCACCGCCTTCCTTCAGGCTCTACAGCTGAGGAGGCAGAGGAGGCTGCCATCGCCCTAGCCCTTGCCCAATCAGACGCACAGTACATCTTCACTGACTCAAAAACAGCTCTTTACAACTACGCCAGGGGCCGGATACACCCGCCTGCCTGGCAGTTGCTGAACACCCCCACGAAAAATTTGCCGCGCATGGTAGAGCTCCAGTGGGTGCCGGCTCATTCAGGGAACCCCGGAAACGAGGCTGCCGATAAATTGGCCCGAGGATTAATATGCCGGGCTCAGGACAGCCTCGATTCGGGCTTCTCGAAGGAGCGGGCGCACACTTTTGCCGAGCTCACGCAAATACCCTGTTTGAACCGTCGGACATACCCTCCCCCAAATCCCTCCCTTACCCACTCCCAACAAATCCTATGGAGACGTCTCCAGACCCGCACTTTTCCTTCCCCTCAACTGTTGTCCCACTACTGTGGCACTTCCCCTGAATGCTCCCTGTGTGGCGAACCTCACGCCACCCTTTCCCATATTCTTTTCGGCTACCCTGCTGATCCTCCCCCGCGGGGACAGCCTGCCATCTCCAGCTGGGAGGACTGGGAGGTCTTGCGCTCGTCTGGGGACCCGGCGTTGCAACTTGCTGCGGTGACTCGGGCTGCCGATGTCATTGCGGTGAGAGGCATGACCGTGTAGACGTGGCGTGGGACCGCGCAGTGGTCCAGGGACCCGGGAGGTCCAAACACACTTGCAAATAAAGTTTTTTTCTCTCTCTCTCTCGGGAGCTGATAGTTCAGCGTTCAGCGCCGAAAGAGCGTTTCCTTACTCAACGCGCTCCGTTCGCTCTCTCTCGCCTCACGGTGAGCGCTGAGGCGGTGGTGCCCTCTCTTGCGCTCAAACAAATGGACAGGACACGACAATGCAAGCAAGCAAATGGGTCACGACGATGCTCGCGGCGACAGCACACGACGATGCACCGCCGACAAGCCGAGACCCAACGGTGCTTGGCCCGAAAATTTGCGTCGGTGTAAAATGCGCTTTCGGCTTTTTGGCACCTGTGCTTGGCACACGACGTACAGCATACAACAGCGCACTCATCCACTATTATTGGCCGCGAGATCGAGCGGAGTCGCCGCCTGGCGGCTACTGGCTGAAGCGCGCCTAGTGTGGATTGCTCCCTGCGTCGTCTGCTAGCCACGTCGTGTTTGCATGTGCGCGTACGTCCTGCACATTCTCAAAGGGCGGTTTGTTCTGTTATGTTAGCGCGATTTTAACTGCTCGTACGTATACTTAACATTATGTACAAAAGCAAATGGACTTGCTCGGCTGCATGTGCATTGAGTAAGTGCGACTCAGTGATCAGTGAGTGCGGCTTTCGAGAGGGCTGTGTATTGGTGTCGTACCCTTCGTTCGCCAGAATCATTTCGGTCTCGATGCCGCTTTATGGCTCAAGCACATCGTAATGTGCGCTTGGCATAGACCCAAACATGAGGAGGATTAAATTGTGTGTGAATGCAGCGTTTTAGCGACTCCGTGGTAAACAAAAACGAGGCTCATGCACTTTCGCGTTGTTAGGTGTATAACTGCGGCACTCTAGTTCATGATGAGTTTTAGTTGCGCTTAAGATGTCCTTTTATTTTACGGTCGTGGTCCCGCTACAGCGATATATTTCTATGGAGTAAAGCCTGAGACTTCGGTACTCAAACTGTCCCTAAAAACAGACAATGGAATGACAGCGCAGTGATAAAACGGTGTTGCCACGCGCAATTTGAACTTGGGGCGAAATTTATGCAGAACCACCCGTGTTAGCCCGACGGCGTGCCTTAAATTTACGTCGTATAATTTCACGCAAAATTTCATCCTTTTTTTTCACATCATCTTGAGCGTTTGTGTGGAGGTATAACTTGATGGAAGGCAGCGCACATTATTATTTTGAAAAAAAAAACACACTTATTCCACAAAATAACCGGACCTTTGTTGCATCACTGTCGTGCACGTGATCAATCGATGAAAGCTCTGTGCTAAACTCTTACCTGCGTATGCTTATTCGCGTGAACAGTGCTATTGAACTCATTGCACAGGAATATGGGCTGGTACACAAATGAACAAGAAGTAAACAAGTTCACTCGTGCTACAGTAGTGCGTAGTACACAGAACACAAGGTAAAAACGTACAGAGAAAACAACAATATATATACAGTGCGTAAGCGCAGACTGTCATCCAGGGCGAGCATGCCTTTCATCTGCAGATTGCGCTTCTCTCAGTAGTAATAGGAACGTTGGATGATCTTCGTGCATCAATTCAACAATGAGGAGTGTATATGTTACCAGCAAGCAGCAATCAACGCATTTTGTTCGCCGACAATCGGCTGAAACTGCTCACAACGAAGCGCCGCTGTGTGCATTTGTATACGCGCCTCCGACCGCCTCTCCACACTAAGGCGGCGACGCTGCTGCCACCTATAGGTCGATCTCGCGGCCAATAGCAATATCCAGAAAAAAACGCCTGGCCTGCGCGGAAAGCCCAGCACAGTCACAGCGTAAGCTCGAAGAGCGGCATTTCAAGAGCCCGCCTTAAACTCTCTTATGGCTACTAATACAAATACACTAGCAACGTACCCACTTCGTCACAAATCCTAATATTTGTGAAGTTGGGAAGCACCCGCCACGGCATTACTCATCATTCTGCGGAGAAGCGAGGTACCACCTGTAAGGCATTATGTGCAGTTTCTTGATGCGACGGCTGATGACGACGAAGAATTATGACTGAGCCTTCTGTAATGGGTTGGAAGCTTTAAATGACCCACTGCTTACGTAATTCGCATTATGTGGTGCCCGGTCATTATTTCACTCTCCCAGCACGCTTTATAACATACGCTAACGTGAGAAAGAGATAGTGAGAGGGGTATTACCTTTTTGAGACCCTGAGGAAATGGATCATGGGAACCTTATGGGCTTCCTTGGCAACCAATAGAGGTGCACTTGCGACGAACGCACTATGCTATAAATCATAATTTTTGTGAAGTAAGGAAGCAGTCACTACGCAAATTTTCGTCATTCTGCGCAGAACCGCGGCACGTGCTAAACACCTGTAAGCTATTATGTGCACTTTGTCGATGCTGTGGCTAATGACGATGAAGAATTATGGCAGAGCCCTTTGGAATGGGTTGGAAGGATTAAACAACTCACTTTTTGCGCAGTTCACATTGTGTGAAGCCTCGTTACAAAATACGCGTTGTGTGACACTTGGTTGTTAGTTTACTCTTCTACCACGCTACATTACATATGTTAATGTGGTTCCTTCCCGCCATGAGGCCTGTATAGGGTCTTTTTGCAAAGCAGTTTCAAGCACCGGCATGGCTCTGACGTAGGATACTGAGCTGCCACGCAGAGGGCCCAGGTGCGAACCTCGTTCTATCCTGGATGTTTTTTTCTTATTTCGTTTTCTTTTCTTATTTCGAGCGATAGTGGTTACGGACACCGGCGGCAGCGGCGGAGGAGGCAAACGACTACGGCGCCAAGAACGGCTCTTCTTGTGATCTTACGCTCGGTAGACGCCTGCCCTGCTGCCAAGCTGTAGGTCTGTGTTATTTGTGTGAAGTTGACTGCTTTCATCATGACAAAGGAAATAACGAAAGCTTTCGATGATTTCCGCCGTGAAATGCGAGCCGAACTTAGAGACATACGCGAGAGTGTAAAATTTTGTAGTGACGTCTGTGACAACGTTAAGCAACTGTCAGATGAAATTAAGTTGCTTCGTGATGAGCTGAAACATGCCAGACAAACAAACGATCAACTTGAAACAGAAAACAAGAAACTGCAACGTAAGGTTGATGAGCTGGAGCAACATACCCGCGTGAATAACTTGGAAATCAAAGGTGCCCCCAGTGATGAAGATCCATTTGAAATTGTAAAGAAGCTTGGCGATGCCATTGGGGAGCATATCCTGCAATCTGACATAGACACGTGTCATAGAATACCTGTTGGCAGATCTGGAGACAGGAATGTAATCGTTCGTTTCGTCCGACGTGAGAAAAGAAACGCTATCTTAACCAAAGCAATGAAGCAAAGGCCATCTGCCAAAGATATGGGTTTCCAGTCAAATCAGCCCATATACGTGAATGAGAACTTGACCAAACATTCAAGGCAGCTGCTCGGTTCAGCAATTGCTAAGAAGCGAGAGACAAACTGGAAGTTTGTGTGGACAAACGGTGGCAAGATCTTTGCGCGCAAAACGGAGACGTCTGAGATTCTCAGAATTGTTGAGCCTGCGGATGTAGCAAAAATGACAATGTAGCCTACCTAATCAGGGCTTATTTTGTACTGACTAGACTTCATAATGGATCCTCACAGTAGCGAGTACTACGACATCAGCGGGTTCAACAAACTGGTTAATCAAAGCTCACATACTTTCAATGTCCTCCATTTAAACGCTCGAAGTATCAGGAACAAAAAAGAAAATCTTGACGTGTTTCTCGATTCTTTGGCAATAAAGTTTGACCTTCTAGCATTTTCAGAAACTTGGTTAACACCAAATAATGTACCGCCAAGATTTGTGGGTTATACTTACAGTGGCTTGGTACGTTCTTCCGGTCGTGGCGGTGGCATCGCATTATACGTCATAGAACAACTCAAGCATGAACTAATTGATGAGCTTTCGCACATTTCACCGTTCATTGAATGCCTTGTCGTCAAGGTTATGAATGCAGTTGTTGTCGTGGTTTATCGGCCACCAACGGCTAAACAGCAAGAATTCTGTGACTATTTCGATACTCTCTTACAAAAGCTAAACTCAATGTGCATGCCTTTTTTAATTATCGGTGACATCAACATTAACATGTTAAGTGATTCTCCCAGCTCTAAACAACTCCAGTCAATTTTAAATTCGTACGCATGCGCGAACACGATAACAAAGCCTAGCCGCATATCGGAAAAGTCTTCGACGCTACTTGATGTCAGTATCACAAATCTTTCAAACAGGAAATGTATTTCAGGGTTGCTGTCATACGATGTAAGTGATCACCTGCCTATTTTTTCTCTCTTACCAGTATCCTCAAAACAAAATAAAAAGCAGGTCACGGAACAGTACCGCAGAATAAACAATATTGCATTAGACCGTTTCCGAGCTGAAGTTGCCTCGACGAATTGGGACATAGTATACGCAGAAAGGGATACAAATCGGGCTTTTAATCTTTTTCTTAAAAAGCTGAAAAACATATATGACCGCGCCTTTCCTATAACGAAAATGCCCTCCAAAAAGAAGATACGCAAGCCATGGATTAACAACGCATTATATGACAGAATACAAGAAAAAAAAACAAGATGTACCACGCTTTTGTTAAATCTCGCGATTTATCACTTCTTGAAGAGTATAAAAAGTACCGAAACAAGCTAAATGCTGACATCAAGCGAGCCAGGATATCTTATTACCAATATACATTTGAAAGAATTTATGATAATCCCAGAAAAATCTGGAATGAAGTAAATAATTTAACCGAGCGTAATAAAAAAGGTGGTGTTGATATCCCTGCTTTTGCAGACAATAAGACAGATGTCGAAGCACTATCAGCCATGAATGAATATTTTGTTAACGCTGGCGAATACGTAGAGACATCTTGTGCTGTAACAGATCCGCCTGTAGCAGATAGAAAGCATCTACCACACTCACTCTTTCTTACCCCTGTCACTCCTTGTGAAGTTGAAAGATTAATTAGTAAAATACGAGAAAATGTTGCTGCAGGTGTTGACGAAGTACCGAAACAAGAGCCAGCCCTATAAAGTATGTAGCATCACTAATTTCTCACCCTCTTTCATATATCATGAACACAATGTTACAAACCGGCATTTTTCCTTCAGATCTAAAGGTAGCCCGCGTTTGCCCTATCCACAAAGGAGGGGCTAAGAATGTACTATCGAACTACCGTCCGATATTTGTTTTACCGGTACTGTCTAAAATTTTTGAAGGAGTCATACACACCAGACTTGAGCGTTTTTTCTCAAAGCACCAGATAATCACTCAATCACAGTATGGGTTCCAAAAATGTAGGTCTACGGAATTGGCGTTATTACATACCAAAGATGAGATACTAAAGAACATGGAAGACAGATCGTACACCATAGGTCTTTTCATTGATTTGAAGAAGGCTTTTGATACAGTAAAACATGGCATTCTAATATCCAAGTTGCATGATTATGGTGTAAGGGGCGTGGCAGCTAAACTAATTAAAAGTTATCTCTCCGAAAGAAAACAGTACGTAAAGATAGGTAACATTGTTTCTCCAGTGAAAACTGTAAAAAATGGTGTTCCGCAAGGTTCAATCCTAGGACCATTACTATTTATAACTTATATTAATGATCTGTGTGACATTCCACGTTCCCCAAAATTAATTATCTACGCAGACGATACTAACGTATTTTTTACAGGTAGATCACTCATGTACCTTGAAGCTGAGGCAAATAACTATTTAGTCCAATTGGAAACTTGGCTTCATCAAAATAAGCTCATGCCTAATATATCTAAGAGTAAGTACATCATATTCCAGCCCATCAATAAGCCTTACAAGGACGGCATCAACATCTTGTTCAAAAACGAGAGGCTGGAGCAGGTTAAATCACAAAAGTTTCTCGGAGTGCGGTTCCAAGAAAATTTGTCCTGGAATACCCATGTCGATAGTCTCGCAGCCGAACTAAGCAAGACTGTTGGGTGCATATTTAAACTAAACCCACTTATACCCCTTTGGCTTAGAGAAAAGATATACTACGCTCTTTTTTACTCGCGTTTGAATTATAGCATCCTGGTATGGGGCACTACAAGTGAGAATAACTTAAGTAAATTAGAAGTCTTACAGAAAAAAGTGCTCCGTCTATTTGAACATTATTATGGCAACCCAAGGGAGATGTCTAGCAGTCCACTATTTATAAAACACGGCATACTCAAAGCAAGGCAGATCTACGAATACAAATTATTACTTTACATATATAAAAACAAGCTTCACAATATGACAGTACACGAGATCACAAACAAAGACTCACTACGTAGGCAACGAATTCACGTTCCTGCTACCAGGACTGGGTATGGTAGAGCCCTAATTACATATCGAGCACCACTGTTGCTAAATCGCTTTGGTGAGCAATTAAACTTCAACATGTCATTAACTCAGTTCAAACGTCACATCAAAGATCTACTTGTGAATGAATTTCTCTAAATATTATGTCTCCTATGAATGACAGGCCAGATTCCTCCAACCTGTTTCTCACTTTTATGTACCATATGCATGTGTATGTAGATGTATATATATGTATGTATATATAGTGTGTGTATGTATGTAGACGGTGTGCGTATGCATAAATGCGTGTATGTATATAGCATTGCCTTTATGTGCCTTTTGTATTTTCTTTTTTATATATAATGAAAACAGCCACGATGTCTGAATTTCATATGCCTATGTAGCTTATGTTGCAAATTTTCATGCAAATGTGTTCTAGTTATTTTTTGCTGCTCCATACATGTTGACAATTGCTATATCATGTCGCACTGGTTGCTGGACGTTTAAATGTACACTTCACGTAGCGAAGCCACGTCAGGCTGAATGGCCTTTAGCTTCGCTTCGTTTTTCTGTATGTTTTCCAGAAATAAACTTGTTCATTCATTCAAAAAAAAAAAATCTCATAACAGCTTTTGCTGTAAAAACTAGCAGAGCCTGCATCTCACCGCCCACGTCATGCAGCCGGAATTGCGGGCATACAGAAAGGGCTTTATCCAGCGAAAATGATGTGCTCGTATCCGCCGTTTTGCGCAGCTGTACGTTTTTCATAGAGCTGCGCAAAATACACATCCAACAGTTATTCGTTAAAAAAACGTTGATTTTTTTCCCGGGACCAGGACACCCGTAGAGCGTGTGCGATAAAGTGTGTCGCCTTTTAGTTTCCTCTGCAAGCCATTAATAATCACAGCTGAACTACAAGCACTGTTCTGACACAGTTATTGTGCCGTAGACCTCGAAATGAAAACAGGAATGACGTATACAGAATACATTCGTTTGCTTGTTAAGAACATTTGGATCAACGTTCCGGTGGAAAGCAGAGCAGGTGCTGTCGCTTAGCTATAACGTAAGCCAGAGCAACCGTTAAATTTCAAAATAAACAGCAGGGAAAAAGAAATGAAACGCCGACCAGTATATAGCACGTCTAATATTCCTTTCCCTGTGAGCTGCGCATGACCGATCTTCTGTGGCCGTTTATCCGTGCGCTTAGTGCTAACAGCAAATAGAGGAATATGCGAGCAATACCTTGCGCCATGATCCTGATTATTGTTGCAGCGTTGATTCGTCGAAGTGATGCCTTTCTTGATTTCAACCCGTCACTTGGAGCCTACCAGGACGAAAGCAAGGTTATTATTTCGACCTGTTTAATTCTTCATTCCTTCCAAAAAAGCGCGTGGAAGTTATTTATACGCGCCAGTGTTGCGGAATGGGCGCCTTCATTCCAATTCCATTTCGAGGGTTTAGAACTTGCCGCCATTCCATTCATTTCGATGCCTCGGAAAGAAAAAAAGACAGCCCATTCCTACTCTGGGAATGTTCGGGCAGTTCAATTCCATTCCTGTAATTCCTCAACGTAGGAAAGGCATCTTGATAGTTTTATCGAGTTCAGAATGACGGCCCCATAAAGCTGATGTCATCAGATGCCTTAAGATCTGCAAAAGCACGCAGAACACGTTACCAAGGTCGAGGGATCCCTATCGAAAATTCTCATATGACACGTATGCCTCGTATCCAATAATCGCGTCTGAGCACATATGAATCATATGTGTTCTCGTATGATCATACGAGATTATTGGATATATGTCATACGTGTCATATCAGATTTTTCGATAGGGATAGTATAGCTTGGTGACATATCTCACGCAGTACAACCACACTACTAATTCTCATAGGGGCAGTTCTCCCGCTACCTATTGTATTTGCATGGTCAGCATGTTTGAACGAATGGTGCTGTTCTAATATTTTTAAGCTTAAATGTACGTGTTAATGCTAAAATGACGACATAGCCTATTTTAATGCTGACAAAAGCAGTGATCAAGAAGACTAAGCAGTTTTGACACGCGTCTGAAGCGGTAGTGAATGTGGAGAAAACTATGATTTGGTTAATGGGAAACAGAACAATCTAGGTCTACTGGTATTATTTGGAACAGTGCACTGCTCGGGCACCTTGTTCCTTTGCATCGAATACGGAACACTGGGCCGCACTGCTCGTCAGCACTCACGCTTGTCGAGCGCGCCTCGCAAGCATGGATTGGGTGAGGAGAACTTTCTGTGTTTCGCCTGTGCGCAGCTATGCAATGTCTTACTTGTCGCAAAGGTTATTTGCGTGTGTCAGGTACTAAACTGCTCGGGAGATACACTGCTCGTGACTCTATGCTCTATTTTCGGAAGAAGACGTAATTCCATTGTCATTCTTTTCCATGCAAAAGGCGCTTAATTCCATTCCCATTCCATTTCTCCAAGCGTTGTCCCCATTCCATTCGAATTTCATTCGGGGATCGCGAAAATGTGGAATGATTCCGATTCCGCATTGTCATTCCAATTCTGGAGTGGCAACTCCGCAACACTGATACGCACAAGGAGTCAAATTCGGAGCTAATGCTTATGTTTAGCAAGCGCTGCTGAGCAGAATATATGTCACTGAACACATGGCTATCTATGGTTGTTGAAGAACGAGGAACCGAATTCCCAGAACTTCTTTTTCTTTAGTGCGTGTTCCACTACGTCAGCTGTCTTCGCTAATGAAATGCCTCGCGTCTAGCGAACCAAAATATTCAGAAACATTTTTGCGTGAGACGTTATCTAAATACGGGCCCAGTTGTCTAAAAAAATCTCTCTTAGAAATGTTCCTTGCCTATTCGTCTCGCCCGTCGCAATTAGTGCATACAAAGTACCTATGTCAATCACATGAAATCCTATAGCTAGAGGGGCGTACTGCGTAGACGCGAGGTACCAAGCTCAGGCTAAGTACACGGTGAGAATTTAAAGCTGTGCTAGAAATTCTGCTTCCCTTAACAAGCTAATAACACGTTATTTATGAACAAGCGCATCTTCGCCTAGAAACAGTGCTGGGTGAATAGATATGTGTTCGTTGCCCACTTTTTCATATTTGAGGAGAAGGTTTTTATTCTTATTAGTCGGGTCTGTCGGGGTCCTTGATCAAGAAAAAGACGTACGGAGGTATAAATGGTATAAACACAATTTATACCTAAAACGTGTTTGTCGCAAGATAGCTTTAGTTCCTTATGTGCAACTAAACCCAACAAACAAACAAACGAACAAGCAAAGCAAGCACAGGCGTGGGCAGGGCATCTAATTAGTGGAGACAAATTACCTCGCAGACACCTTTCCCCTCAGCGGTTGTTATTTGATTACTATTATTTGTAAGACCCCAGCAATTATTATTTGTTTGCACTTTCGATACCGTCAAGGACGACAACACCAAGTAACGGCATACACATGGTTTTATTTGATATAACATAACAACTAGCACAAATTAGAGTACATGTAATAGTTAGGCAATAAGCAGAGGCAAAGTATATGCTAGGCAGAACTAACAAAGTAAGGCAGTGTATAGAATTTTCCACCAAGCAAAGGGTAACCAAAGATATAGACAAAAAATATCCACTGCGATATAGTTCAAGGATCCTTGATGATAAGGAAAGGACAAGAATTAGTACATTATGTGTTATCTAATAAATAATCGCAAACCACACCCTCGGCAGCGGCAACGCAGCCCGCCGTAAGTGAAAACTCGAACGAAAAAAGAGACCGGTTACTCATTTGCTCAGTCCTGGATTGTAACATATATAACTTTATTTAAAGATACACGTTATCTTTCTTTTAGATACCATTATACAGCCCACAGAGTCGCGCGATTCGCGACTCTCCAAAGGTGAGTTAATGTGTACCTTTAGAGAGAGTTATATGTCACAATTCATGACTCAGCAAAAAGAGTAACCGGCCTTTTTTTTCTTGCAGTGAATGGCAAATTGGCATAAAAATTATACCTGTCGAACAAAGCTGACTGACTTTTGTGCATAAAAATTGACTCGTGGCGATATATACTTCTTACCTGCTCGCACATTCTCATCTACGTGCCAGTTGTCCTTCGTGAAGTACGTAGGTTTTCAGAATATTAAAATATTTTCCAATATCATGCAGTCATCTTCTATAGGTGGTGCTGTCAATTACAGAAATGTTTCGGGAACCTACCCGACTTGTGGCACGACACCGTTTTATTTACCAGCACATTCCACTGGATCTCCAGTGTTCATCACCATGAGTCAATTTTGAGAAATTATTTTGTTCTTTAAATGCCATCTCTTCACCTATTTCCCTTTCAACTGATGCGGTCGGGGCGCCCTCAGTTATCGCCGAACAGCGGTGAGGCATGCACGCATTCAAAAATCGTGGTCATCGCTACACCTTTACGAGCTGAGCTTGTACTCTCTGTCTGGTCCAAGATGCATATTCTAGGACCTGCAACGCCTAAAGAGCCACTAACTCCATAAAGTGTCGATTGTCGTCTAGTCATGAATGCATACGCCTCTCTCCCGAAATCTGGTGATTAGAATACAAAAACTGACATAAAGCGTCTCCTTCCTAGAGCTGATTAATATTGGTGGATTGGGCGAGTTACAGGTTTTGCATATTAATTATGAAACAGCGCTATACCGACACAGGAAGAAGTATGAAGAAGCGTGACACACGGTGCGTATGGAGTTATAAAACCACCTCACTAAATATCTTGCACTTTGCTATGCAAGACAGTATTTTCACCAAGTATAAACGGTGGAGGGGCGTAGTGCGCTGCACTGAGGACACGAGAACACAGAGAATACCTACAACTTCCCACAGCACAGAAAAATGAGAGGAAACGAGGCTTCAGCTCAGACTTAAAAAGCTTTACACAAAGAAAAATTAATCGCCCTGCACTTCGCTCCATTAACATGTTTCCTGTTTCAGCCGAACATGAAGTGCCACATGCACAAAAAGAGAGGAAATCACTGAACGTGGAGTTGGTTGCAAGTCGACAACAAAATACTCGTACATTGTTTCCCAGGGTTTAGGTACCATTGAAAATAAGTAGGGGTGTGCGAATATCACATTTTTCGAATACGAATCGAATACGAATATACACCTTCGAATATCGAATCGAATATCGAATATCACAGGAAAAATGCCTCCACAGTAACAATATTTTATTTAACATGTAGCTATCTGAAAAAAAAAAACATTAACAGCCTGACTGGCAACACAACATACATTGCTACCTCAAGAACACAATGTCCAGGCTAGCACAATGCACATCACAACACAAGCAAATATCACGGCACAATGAAAGTAATGAACACATGTTATCATGAAGAATTATGAGTTGCTCCACATGATCAGGCAGCAGGCGCTCCCTTCTAATAGAGACAACACCCCCTCCCGCCCCCCTCCCACTGAAAAGGCACGCTCGCTTGGAACAGAAGTGGCTGGTATAGGGAGGTACATGGGGCAAAGCTTTGCCAGACTGGGGTATCTGAAGGTGCCTACAGTCCACCACCAGTCACATGGGTCACTGTCTTTCTTCATAAGTGGTCCCGCATAGTGAACGAGTGGTAGTGCGGCACGTTACGGCCGCATATTATTGAAAATTTATGGTTACATAATCGCCAACAGCGCTGCACGTCGGAGATGCACCAGCAATAAATCATCCGTATTGGGGCGCTCGTCGCAGGCAGATATCGTGCCTCCGTGTACTTACGATGTTTATCGCTCCTCTCGGCAACGTTTTTAGCTACAGTTGAAACCTGCAATAACGAAATCGGCAGGAAAAGCACAAAATTTCGCTCTTGCGGGAATTTCGTTGGCGCGAGAATGCGGCATAAAAGACATGGAATTTACAAAAAAAACACATGTTATTTCCAAAAGTCAGTAAGTTTGCTTTGGCGGGCCTTACCATGCAGCAATTTCATGCCTCTCGATCGGGAATCTAGTTTGCCACGGCACAAAGTTCGCGCCATGCACTGGTCAGTGACGGCGGCACTGCGCTGTCACCAGCACCGTCATCAAGTGCGCCTACAGGCGAACCTTCTTCCGGCTCCGCTGGATCAGCGCGGATCAGCGCAGAATCGTGGACAGCGAGCTGCACGCAACGCCGAATTTTTCGGCGATGTCCATTTTTTTTCTGCCCTTTTCCACCTCACTGATGATTGCAGCCTTATCTTCCAGCGTGAAGAACTTTCGCATTTTCGTTGGAGGCGGCATCTTCGCAGCCAGCGAAATCGGACGAAGCAATCGCAACACACAGTTCACGTTGCACCAAGTGACCAAGCAAACGCTCCACAAATGGCAAACACACGCGACCATGTGCGCGCAAAGCCGACAAAGCCAAGCACAGAGCCAAGCCAACGAACGAAACTCCATGAGGAATGTGAATTTGGCTACGTAGTCCGCGATAACGAGCAAGTGTTTCGGCAAGCCATCATCATCATGATTGTCGCCAGCTTTATGTTTTTTTTTTGCAAACAGTGATGACGTCTGCTACTCAAGTGCGCTGCAGCGATAGTTTTGCACAATTTAAATGTAGCACGAATGCATTTCGGCAATTTTCGAATGTAGTTAATGTTGCGAGAGTAGATTATTTGCGCACTCGTGTTTCAGAAATTTCGTTAGACTGCGGTATGAATATCTTTCGTAATCGTGAGTTACGAAATGCATTGACTCCTATGGGCGTTCGCCGGTGCTCCGAAAATATTTCGTTGCGGTGAGAATTTCGTTCCCTCGGGATTTCGTTATCGCGGGTTTCGACTGTATACGAACGCAGCAGAAATGTCGAAGACGAGTTATATTATGCATGATAATCGAATCTCATATTCGAATTTTTCGAATATTCGAAGTTATCGAATACACTATTTTCGAATCGAATACGAATATTTCAAATGTAATATTCGACGAATATTCGAAACTTTCGATTATTCGCACACCCCTAAAAATAAGACCTATAACGGCCATGCAGGGGTCGTAACAACTAGCGTAATAATTTTATCACGAAGCTCATAATTAGCTGACATGCAGCAGTTTTTCACATACTACGTCACATATTAAATAAGGTGCGTAACATTGATACAGCAAATTTGCTGCGCTGCGGTTTCATTGATAACTATTGACAAACTGTATCGTATACGTAGTTCGTAATATATATATATATATATATATATATATATATATATATATATATATATATATATATAATCGTAAACTCCTGAACGCCTGAAAAATTGAATTGCTTCAGAAAGCTCGATTAACTTCCACACTTCAGTATTTCTGCACTGGCCAGGTGCGTCGTTTTCCTTGTGATTTTCAAATGTAAAATTTCTGCCACATTTGCCACTTTCTGGGCAACATCGAATATCTAGCTAGTCCGGGAAATGAATCTTATTATACAGAAAAATAGAATGTGGGAAATTTTCCCTTTGCGCCTATTTAAACCACATATCCGGGAATTTTCCCGCACATTATTCCCTGCCGGTCATTTCCTTATAAGGTCATAATTCCTTATAAGGTCACCACAAGAACGCACACAACTGCTTTTCAACACCTACACTCCTAGAAGCAGCTTTTTGTAAGGTGCGTAACAAGTGTTTCGAAGAACACAAAATAAACAGAGGTGTTTCACAAACATTTCGGATGCTCTGTTTGTCCAGTGCGTTCAGTAAAATTATGATGTTTCGGGTTCATCCGCATAGCTGACAACATATTTGACGAAAAGGTGCCAGTCAGGCTAGATTCACGACAGGTCACATTGTATGCGCCTTTTTACCCAACGCATATAAGTGCTCTGAGGTGTACACATGCATAGTGGGCAAAGCCATTACGTGGGGCAATGTGCTAGATTGAACTTCGATATCAAGAGCAGCAGCAAGTAGACTCAAGAAATCTTAGTTTACCAAGGAGGACTTGTAAGCTGCTCTATTTTTAGGAAACAGTCTATATTTAAATTGGCAGATCCCACGCCTTGTGGGAATGGGTATCATGCGAAGCAATCAGCGAGCAGTTCTATGCTATATTTCTTGGCTTGAACTAAGCGTTACGAGGTAGATGAAAGTGTTTTTGTAAGTGTAGTAGTTGTGTGCACATCGTGGGCTTACCTGGCACGTCGATACCACTGGTGTGTAAATGGCACCGCCGTCGGTCTTCGGACGGACTGATCGGCGGTAAAGTGCGTCGGCATTTACACATGTGGCACCAAACATTCGAGGCTTATTGCCGGTAGCCGCGGTAGTTCCAGAATGAACTCCACTGTTCGCGTTTGCACGCTCAAGCCTATCAGAATATTCTGAAATAACTGGAAGGTTCCCAAACATTCGGGCGCAGATTGCGCAAGGCAGTGGTTATAGCAGTAACGGACCAGTTACGTAAAAATAGCAAAAGAAGCGCGCGCCGCAACTTCTTTGCGCTGAGAATATTCATGTATCATTTGTTTCTTTACTGCGTAGCTGTGCAGATAACGGGTAACGTGTTGAGGAACCAGCGCACGTGATAGGGCCGGTTCATAAGGGGATACATAAAGACCATGGTTGTACGCAGTCATGAAAATCCCATTTTTGTGCGCATTATGCCCACGCATGCAACCCTTCTGAACCAGGATACTGAGGGCAAGCTTACTGCTCTCCAGTAGTAATAATAATACCTGGTGTTTAACGTCCCAAAACCACGAAATGATTATGAGGAACGTCATAGTAGAGGGCTCCGGAAATTTCGGCCACCTGCGGTTCCTTGACATGACCTAAATCTAAGTACACGGACCTCAAACATTTCCGCCTCCATTGAAAATGCAGCACCGCGGCCGGGATTCGATCCCCCGACCTTCCGGTCAGCACTGGAGTGCCATAGCCACTAGACCACTGTGGCGGGGCTGCTCTCCAATAGTAGGCTAATAGTTGTTAGGCTTCTTACGTCCCAAAACCCCTATGTGACTATGAGGGACGCTGCAGTGGAGGGCTCCAGAAATCTTGACCAGTTGGTGTTCTTTAACGTGCACATAAATCTAAGTACACGGGCCTCAAGCATTTCGCCTCCATCGAAATGCGTCCGCCGCGGCCGGTATTTGATCCCGCGACCTTCGCGTCAGGAGTCGAGCGCCACAATTTCTAGACCAACGTGGCGGCTTCCAATAGTAGGGTACTTAGTAATCCCAGTATTTTCGCTTTTTATAAAGACGCAACCGAGCCGCGTGTATTTGTGGTGTCCTCACACGTGCCGGCGAGTGACATGAGGCATCGTCTAAGCGGTACCGGCGCGTCGGTGAAAAATTTCTGGCGACTTTGGAAGGTTTGGTTTTCACATTGGCTCGGACTAGGAAAATTAATGTATGACATTATAAAGGCAGTTCTTCAATTCTACGCAATCATCGAAGAGACAGCGATGTACCCGACAAAATTAGAATGAACCTTGCTCCTTTAAGGAAGAAACGCCGACGTCTCTTATGTTCGTCTTTAAACGGGGTAACTTTCTTCCCATTCGCGTGATTGCAATGTTGCTCGCCTGTCAAAAAGAAGGCTGCTGACGCCAGGCCAGTGAAGTGAGCAATGCAGTTAGGCATAAGGACTGCATCGATAATCAGTATGCATCACTGGCAATTGCAAAAAAAAGCGTTCCGCAAACTTATACTTAGGTCTGACCAGGCGCTGGGTTAATGACCGCGCACGGGAGCGTAAGCTGACTACCAAAAATAATGAAATGGTCAGTTTGTCCACATACTGTGCTGTTGCAAATGGAAGGCAATATTTCACCTAAGACATTAGCGAGGAGCAAGAACACCTGTGTACGGGAGAGTTAACAACACATTTCTTTTTCCAAAAGAAGAGGTAGCGCTTGCGTAAGTAACACATCTGTATTAATCTATAGTACTGAAATGTCATTTTTGACTAACCAGATGGGTTGGATGGAGTATTTCGTTTCAATTGATCGCGCCAGAGCATTTGTGCTTTTTTTATTTTATGTACTGTAGCTCACTGCGTTGAAATGAGCCAGTTGCTATTATGTGCTCAATCTGTTGTGTATGTCTTCTTTGGTGATCTCTATTTCCTAATTTCGCGCAGTTAACAATAATTTTATGTAGCTGTAACAGCGCCACAGCCGTGAAGTAAGCGGTAGCTTGCGACTCCTGGAAAGAATCATTGCTGCCAAAGTTACCGAATTCAGGAGCCCTCGTTCTATCAGGAAAATTGGGACAAGCGGAGCTTGGCGGCTGCTTGCCCGACGTACTACTTTCCTTTTTTCTTTGTTTTTATCTTTCTCTCCAGGGCACTGCGCAATGCTCCCTCCTAACTGTTTCCTTCCTCCCACCAGGAAATGGACCGCCATACACGCGCTTAGCAGTGCAACACTTTAGTTGCTGCCGGCAACAGCGACGGCCACGCGTTCATATCGAGGCAACAGTGAAATGCGGCAACGCGAAATGAAAAGTCACCCGATAGCCTATGAGTCAGATTGCAGTATCAGAAACTGCTCATTGCCGAAAAACCCACGACCTAGGGAGAATTATTTACTGTAAAACGGGGCATACAAATTCGCGTGCGACCGGGGCACCTTCGATGGCCGCGTTTCTCAGCGTCCGTGGCCGCGAGGTCTTTCCTTCGGTCACACCTACGACGCCAACGACAATACAAGCGTCACTTAAAAAAAAAGGTTATCACCTAGGGGGCTCACGAAGGTAGTGTAAAAGAGGGTTTTTACGGACAGGTCGCGAGGTAATCATAATAATATTATTAACAATATTATCTGGGGTTTAGGTCCCAAAACCAAGTTCACGAGGTAAGCCAATTCATGGATAACGCCGGAAGACGCCGGTAGCGCAATGCAGAGCATGCAGAGATGTTTGCATATATACACTCGTTTCAAGTTTTACAGCGAAAGCTGTTATGAGATCATTTCACCGGCCGTTTTTGGCGCCGTAGTTGTCCGCCGCCGCCGCCGGTGTCCGTAACCAGTATCGCTCGAAATAAGAAAAAAAAAACGAAATAAGAAAAAAATTCCAGGATGGAACGAGGTTCGAACCTGGGTCCTCTGCGTGGGAGCCCAGTATTCAACCTCTGAGCCATGCCAGTGCTTGAAACTGCTTTGCAAAGAGGTCCTATACAGGCTTCATGTCGGGAAGGAACCACATTAGCATATGCAATATAGCGTGGTAGAAGCGTAAAATAAGCACCAAGCGTCGCACAACGCGAATTCTGTAACCAGGCGTCACACAATGCGAAGTGCGCAACGAGTAGGTTGTTGAATGCTTGCAACCCATTACAAAGGACTCTGCCATAATTCGTCATCGTCATCAGGCACAGCATCAACAAAGTGCGCATAATGCCTTACATTCGTATAGCAGGTACCAACGCTCTCCGTAGAATGACGAAAAATGGCACAGTGCCTGCTGCCCTACTTCTCAAAAATTACAATGATTTATAGCGTAGTGGGTTCCTCGCAAGTGCACTTGTATTGGTTGCCAAGGAAGCCCATAAGCGCATGATCCACTTCCTCGGGGTCTCAGTAAAATTACACTGATTTATAGCGTAGTGGGTTCCTCGCAAGTGCATTGTATTGGTTGCCAAGGAAGCCCATAAGCGCATGATCCATTTCCTTGGGGTTTCAGTGAAGTTCTTCGCCCTCCCCCCCCTCGCCCGTCTCTCTCCCACGTCAACCTATGTTATACAGCATGACGGGAGAGCGAAATAACGACCGGGCGTCACCCAATGCAAATTACATAACTGGTGGGCCGTTTAAAGATTCCAACCCATTACAAAGGGCTGAGCCTTAATTCTTCATCGTCATCACTCGTCGCGTCAACAAAGTGCACATAATGCCTTACAGGCGTGTAGCTGGTGCCTCGCTTCTCAGCAGAATGACGAATAATGGCTTAGTAGGTGCTTCCCAACTTCACAAAAATTGTGATTTATGGCGTAGTGGGTACCTTTCTAGTGTACTTGTATTGTAACCCCAAGAGAGCTTAACGGGCTCTAGAAACACCGCTCTTCCAGCTTTCGCTGTGACTGTGCTGCGGTTTCAGCGCAGGCCTGGCGTTTTTTTTTTCAGCGCTTTACATATTATGATTCAATCACAGATTGTCGGTATATAGATATCAAATAATAATAATTATTATATTTATAATAATTACAATACCAATATTATTAGTAAGAAGAAGAAAATGTACATATAGAAGTGCAACGTTCTACACTAGCATAGCAGCCCGTAATCATTACAATCTTACTGATATACGTAACAATAATATTTCAAACACACAGGCATAGTGATCTCGTAGCTATAGCTTGGACACGCTGATTTGTTTATGTAAAGCCACTTGAAATTGAACGTTATGTTACTATGTTGTTGAAGTTCCTGTGACCCACAACGCTCTTGCAACTAGCGCCATCTCTCGACAGCGCGCCACAGACAGCCTTCTTTCCGTTGCTTTCGTCTTCTCCTGAGTTGCACCTCTATCTCTTTATTTTTTATCGTTGCTGTAGGAAGGCGCGGCTGGCACCGCAAGCTCATATGACCATACATGCCGGATGTGTTGCTGTTGTCGCATCGACTTCATTGGATGATTTGGCTGTGAATGATTGTGTTTAAGCGTTGACCAAAGCTAGGACGATGAGCCTTGGATTCAATCACTCGTCACCGCATCAACGACAATGCTTTTGATGCGGTGAAAAGCCTCTCAGTAGAGTACCAGCGTTTCTCCGCGACTCGCAAATATTTTTACCTGGGGCGGACACAGTACCCTCCACCACACAAAAAAATTAAGCAGACCACAGGCTCTGATACTCAGACAACTTCAGGTCAGGACGTACCCTAACGCCGCGCTATTGCACAAGATTTTTCAAGAAATACAGCCAACTAATGTATGTTCATTATGCGTGAATATAGCGAATCTAGAACATATGCTCTGGCGGTGCCCCATGTTATGCGGCCGCGAAGACATCACGCCGTCAAAATGGGAGGCTGATATTACCAGCTCCGGACACAAAGAACAGCTATGGGCAGTCCAACGGGCCCGCGACGCAGCAGAGAGATTTGGTATATCTCTTCCGATGTGGGAGCGGCCCGCAACGTGCTAGAGCGCGTTGCGGGGGACAAAAATAAAGAAGTTTATTCATTCATCCATCGTAAGAAGCAACAAGACACGATGGTCTCACACTACGCGGCGTTCCTTCGTCAGCGATGTGGTGGTTCTTGGAGTCGCGGTATTTCCAACTCATAAGTGGGGTAACCAGTTCTTCATCGTGGTAACCACTGAAGTAACTGCAAGCCTGCATGTACTGCATGTACTGAATATAACTCAATGTACTGAATGTACTAAACGCAGTACCCATATACTACTTTGTTACAATTATATGACGGCATTTGCCTGGAATACAAGCGTTCGACCACTTTGCAACAATTCTGTTGTCTTTATTGTGTTGGTTAATACGCTTTACCTTTAAAGCACATTTTACGGTTGTGAGTGAGGGTGCAGCAATTACCTGCTACTATGGTTGTTCAGAAATGTTGCCCACACAAGGACACAGGCAGCTCATTCTGGAGGGAAAAGATAGAAGAAAGAAGGAGCAATGAAAATGGAAAAGAAAAAGAAAACGAAGATTCGGGCAGAGAAAAGTAAAAACACGTGAAAAGCTTCTATAAGTGGGTGACAAGATCTGTTTGTTCCATAAAAGTCATCAGAACTCGATGGGCCTGGTCACGTCGGGCAGCACACGATCTCGGCAAGAGCGTGTGCTGCCCGACGGTCGCACACGTACATCAAATGAGTCTATATCCCTTAACGAGCAATGCCTGCTGCGTAAGTAGCGTGGGCACTCCAATATAAGGTGGTGAAATGTCTCGCACGAGCCAGAAGATGAACATGACGGGCTGTCTGCACTTCCTTGAAAGTATAAGCGCTCAAGTATCAACACAGGGCCAAACCTCAGCTTATATAAAAATGCCCTTCCACGACGAGGCAAGCCACGACTACGAACACGGGAACGGAATGATCCATTTGTTACACACTGTTCTGGATGCTGCTTTAGAAGGTGTCCACGAATCAGCAGACGAGTAATGTAAAATATACAGTTGCACATGCCGATGCAGGACCGTATGTAAGAGAGGCACGTAGTACATGCGCGCATTATTCCGTTGTAATTCTGAGTGATGTCGTGCATGATTCAAAACACGTGCGATTGAGGATGGTGGCCTAACAAAGAGAAGTGATCGGTTTACTTTTGAAAAGTATGCAAATGTGATGCAGTTTAACGTTTCTGATGACTGTTGTTCAGTATGGGAATAAACACATTGTGAAACTTTGCCGCCCTATTGCTTTGGTACTTTCACGTATGCATTGTGCCGCTTTATCACGCTTGTGAAAAGGTTAAAGAGAAAGTGCCTTTGGTTTTTTTTTTACATTGCGTGTTGTACAGGCGAGTGGTGCAAGTGTCGTGTCGTATAAATGAGTGGTACATGATCAGCAGTACAAGACACAAGTTGTTTTGTCTCAAACAAATATCGCTTCTCTCAAATAAAAAGGTTACCTGAGAGTGCATATGACTCCATTTCGGAACCAACATTCTGAAACCTCCATAATGTTGATTTTTTTCTGAAACAAATAACCCTCTCTTGCCCTATAATATTTCCTTATTCCTAGAGAATGCATAGCTTTCACTTCCCTTGTCAAAGCCAGGATGGACTCACAGGGCACTGCATACGTTTTATTCTCTTTTAGTGCTTGAACTGGACCGAACCCTGGTATATCATATACAGAAACTACGAATTTGACCCGGTATTCGGCGACAGCACCCAATGCGTGAGTGCAAGTGTAGTGACCAGTGACCCGGCCGAGCCAGCATTTTGGACTAAAGAACAGGGCGAGACCACACGGTGAGTCAGCGTCTCCTGGCAGTACATTATAACCCTTCAGTGTTAAATCATACGCCATCAAGGTGCACGGATGGTTCTTAAAGTGTGGTAAAGAATGTATAATGAACAAATGCGGGAAACGGTTTTCACTGGTAAATGCAGGGTTTCTATGAGACTTTTTCTCGAAATCATTTCGATGTAATTTAAGCGACTGTCAACCACTCCGATAAATATTTTGGATTGTGGTGAAAATTAGAAGTTTGTTTGTCAGATCGGCAGCAACAAGCGTGCATTTGTAGCGTAAACAAAGAATTCTATTCTGAATTAGACTCTTAAAGTGGTGAAAAAAATGACCGCCTGCGTCACCGAACAGCAATGTGGGTCAACCGATCGGTAGAGGCAAGACACCCACGCAGATATACTGATTATGTTTTAAAAGAAATATCTGTAATTTAATATTCTATTTTATACACTTCTTGCAGCTTCATTTTGCGCCAAAGAGTAACTTTAGCTTTTTTTACCCGTTTAAGCCGGTCGCAAGAACTTTTGTGTGTACAATGTGCCCAAAAAACCACCATCATGCCCTGGCACGCGCTCTCTTAATTCTCTTTACAGTAATAATAATGAAAATAATATCTGGGCTTTAACGTCCCAAAACCACGATACGATTATGAGAGACGCTGTAGTGGAGGGCTCCGAAAATTTCGACCACCAGGGTTCTTTAACGTGCACTTAAATCTAACTACACGGGCCTCATACATTATCGCCTCCATCGAAAATGAAGACGCCGTAGCCGGGAAGCGATCCCGCGACCTTCGGGTCAGCAGTCGAGCGCCATAACCACTAGACCACAGCGGCGCGGCATTCACTTTATAGTGAGGCTGTTTAAGCTATCGATAACTGGTGTTCCTTCGTGCAAAACTCCTCAGGTGGGTACGCGCCACAGGAATTGGGCAAGCCCCACTACCGAGTACAGCAGGTGCGAGCGTTAAACGAAAACTCTACTGGCGAAGTGGAGCACGAGAAACACGTGCAAGAGAGAGAGAGAAAGAACGAAAGAGAAAGAAAGAGAAAGAGAGATAAGGAGAGAGAAAGAAAGCGATAGAAAGAAAGCGAAAGAGAAAAAATTGGTCGCGTATCTGCGTGCTTCGCCTGTATATAGACAGATTTAGTTGGGCGTCCGCAGCAGCTCTGTGGACGTAGCCTGCCAGCCATTTCCTATGGCAGGCTGCGTTCGTAAAGCAGTTGCGGACGCTCAACTAAATCTGTCCAATGTCGTCGAAAGACGTTAGAGGGGCGCTGCGTTAGAGCTACTGTATATGCTACTTTTACCATATACAGTAACTCTACGCTGCGTGAGATATGGGCACCATCTGACAATACGTCGGGAAACGAGCTCGTGCTGACGGCTCGGAGGAGGAAAGTTCTTTCCTTCCTCTGTGGCAGAGGGCTTTCATTGGTGCGTCGCATTTTGAGCGCAGCTTAAGAAACTAGGGTCTTTAGAATTACGTATACACGTATTTTCTATTAAAGGAACACATCCCCTAATACTTAGTGATGTCGTGCCTCAGATATGCGTAATATTTACTTTTTGATCGGCAACGTTCAGAAGTATGAACAGCCGTACCAGTTCAAGATGGGTGGGCGGTAAGCAAGTGGTTCAACTTTTGCGGGGTAGCTGAATCGTGTGACAGACAGACAAACAGAAAGACAGACAGACCGAAATTTCTGTGCTTAAGTTCTCCAAGAAAGATTAAAAATTCGGCATATCCCACGCCTTGTGGCAATCAGTGTTATGCGAAGCAGCCTGCGAGCAGTTGTCTATGCTGCATGTTTGGCTTTGAGCCAAGCGTTAGAAGGTGGATCGACGTGTTTTTGTAAGCGTAGTAGTTGGGTGCACATTGTGGCCTTACCAGGCACGTTGACTACACTGGTGTTTAAAGGGTAACTTATGGTCTGACGTAACGTCAGCACGCACCTTAGGGCACACACGTGAGTGTTATCGAAATTAAGTGCCCTTTACGGTGCTACGATGTGAATATCATACGTAACTTTCGTTAGCGTATTTTCCGCAGTCGAGCAACGTTTGTATATAGCTTGCTAAATCATAGGAATAGAAACGTAATGTATTTTAGACTTTTATTAAAGCGCAGCCAACAAAGGAGACACAACTGACGTTAACACGGCATGACGCCTTTATCATAGGGGTACCTACGTACGTTTATTGCTTTGCTATAAAATTAGATTGACAGCACTGTAACCACAATTGACGCTGCACCGATATAACGCCTGCATAGGGGTTTTTCTCAAGTAATCTCTAGACGTAGTGTGGCTGTGTGGTAGAATACCTGACTGCCACGCGGAATGCTTCGGTTCGATTCCTGTTGGGAGCCAGATCTTTATTCTTTCCATTCGTCGGCACAAAGCTGCCGATGTCATTTTTTCACGCTATCGCATGTAAATTACCAATGTCTGTTCTCGCCATTCCTGGGAAGTTATAAACTGTCAGTCTCGCGTGGCGCATAACCGCTCACCGTATGCGGGTATGTGCCACATGTGTCTGGAGGAAAGGGTTTGACGACGTACGCGGCAGGATTTTTACGTTATTCACGTCATGACCAGGCAGGCACATTCGTCCAGCCCTCTTACCCTCCCATACCAATTTTGGTCCACACCAAGTAAAAGAGGCGATCATGAGAGCACACAGACATAGGCGGCTAGATAGATAGATAGATATCCAGATACGTAGATAGAAAACAAACGCTGAAAGTACCAAAGGTTCGCTAAGAAATGCTTCGCATTAAAAAAAATGGCGAAGTTTGCAATAGGTCGCGCAAGGCCTGAAACAGCAAAGCTGGACAATCCTGAAGCCTAACAAAACAGCCAATAACCTAGAAACAACGGAACAATTAGCTAAAACCCAGCAACGACCTAGAAGCAACCTAGAAAACAACATAGCTAAGAGTCTGCAGCTGCCTAGAAGCAACTTAGCATCAGCTAGCTAAATGCATAACAACTACCCCGAAACAACCTAGCATCACTTAGCTAAAGCCTAGCAACAGCCTAGAAACAACTTTGAGTCACCCAGCTAAAGCCAAGCAACAACCAAGAAACAACCTAGCATCACCTGGATAAAGCCTAGCAACAACGTAGAAGCAACCTAGAAACAACCTAGCATCACCTGGCTAAAGCATAGCAACAACCTAAAAGCAACCAGATCCTACTGCAAAAGCGCACATCTTTGCTGAACCATTACGCGACTTAATGTAAGCTTCGTCATTTTTTTTGCTCGTTGAAAGGCGGCACTCGATGGCGTTTCCAGCGTCGATTTTGAGTTCGTCGGTGGACAAACGCGAGCCTTGTGAGCACGGCACCTAGTGCCGGCGCAGTCAAATGGTGGAGAAACCCCCTTCTGGGCGAACGGTAGCGAGGCTGTCTTCACGGAGCCATTCCTGTGAGTTCTCGTTTGTAGAAATTTACCGCTATTCACCTGCGCAGAAGTCACCTCGAAACACGGTATATCCCATGAGGTCCTACACTGAAGGAGAATTTGCCTTCAAAAGGCGTCCGCGTTGACTGTCATGTCGGGTATGCAACAAAGAAACACATAAACTACGTCAACGTAACTAAAGAACAGCAGCGGCCTTCTCTTTTTCTGTGAAGCACGTACTTCTCAGGCATGTTCGTTTTATCCGAACGTTTGGCGTGAGTGGAACCAGTATATTTGTTTTCAGAGCGCCGACTTACCACTGTTTGCACAAGGCACCAAGCTTTTTGCTGCACGGCGATGGTTTTTCACATCGACTAAACAATAGTGCGAACACTGTGGTAATAATGCTTTATTTGACTGATCGCGTGCCATAAACGACTATTAAAATAAGAGGTTTATTGTTAAACAAAAAACGAATTACCATTGCAAGAATCGTATGAGGTGAAGGTGAAACTCCTGGAGAACCTCGATCAGACACCCCACGAAGGGGGGGTCCACCGCAGTTATTGGCCCCGCCCACACCAGTACTGGAAGGCTGTGGCCCTGCGTCTGTTCGCAGGCCTCCTGTGCTACTGTGAGCTGGAGTAAGAGTTCGCCACTTTTAAAGGACCTCTCCCAGTCATGTTCTGTGCTGAACTTGGCGCTACGTAACTCCGGGCACTGCCAGAGCATGTGAGCGAGTCTGAAATTATCTGCCCAACAGCTAGATCTATGCTACATCCTAGATCTATGCCATCAGCAAAGTGACTAAACGTACAACGAGACGGGAATCAACCTGCCTGCAGCATCCGGAGAGCCGATGACTGCGATCTAGTGAGCTTGGAATGCGGGAGGGGGTACCTCGATCTTGAAAGTTGATAGTGAGACGTAGCTTTGTGAAAGGTGCCAGTTGGATCCTTGAAGCTCTCCGCGAACCCGTCTCTGGGACCCACCCGGACCGCCACGCCACGTCATTTCTCGCACACGATTATGGGCAAGTTCGTTGGCGTTAGGAACTGATGGATGAAGCTCTGAGCCTATGTAGGACGGCAACCAAGTAATTGTGTGAACGCTTACTACCCCCCTCGAACTCCGCAGCCTCCCTGGAGATTACCACCGAGGCGAAGGCCCAGATGGCAGTCCTGGAGTCAGTGAATAGCGCAGGACGCGAAGGCTCCTTCATCACTAGAGCTATCGCTAACTGCTCTGCGATGGAGGCAGACACTAGAGAGTTTGAGAATTGGGGCCCCAAGGAGCTTGGGGACCCAAGAAGCTTGCGAGCCACCAGGGCGCATGCGCAGAACCCAAGCCACTCTTGGGCTCTTGCGCTCGCGTTTACCCGAGACGCAAAAATTGAAAACTAGCATGGGGCTCCTAGGCGTCTTGGGTGACCAGCGAGAAGACACAGATGCAGCGCGGGCCACGGCGCAGTATGGCCCGCGTCTCGCATGATTCTAAATTTCGTCACGCGTGGCGCTCCGTGCGCTTGAACCAACGCAGCCTGCGTAGGCTCAATTCTCAAACTCTGCTGATCGACCGAACGCAAGAGCAACCTGCCCAACGCAGCTTGGGGGCCCAGCATCTTGGGTCCCCAATTCTCAAACTCTCTACTTTCCTAACAGAAGCTGAATAGAGTACGCGACCGAGGTGATCAAGAGCCACGGCCGAAGAGCTATCGGAGCGGCCATACTGCGCCGCATCGACGAAAGCCCTCTTTCTAGAGTATTTAGCTACGAACTCAAGCAGAGAGCCAGCCCGTGCATTTAGCAGGCCGACATTGTACTGCGTGTGGGCGTTACGCGGGAAGAGTTCCACCTCATAGGTACCCCTCATTGTTTCTGATAAGAAGAGCTTCTGGACCTTCTGTTCCGCACTGGCCGTATGATGGCAGCCCAGCGACTGTAGGAGATGGTGCCCCGCCTTGTACGAAGACAACTGCGCGACCTTCACTAGTTTCTGTGCCTCAATCACCTCAAACAGGGTGCATGCTCAGGCTCACGAGCCTGTCTGTGCCACTGCTCACCGGGAGTCCTAGCACCCTTTTGATACTTTTCCGCATTTAACTGTAGTTTATCCTCCTCGTGTTTTCACCAATTTAGTGCTGATGCGACGTAAATATTGTGGCTCATGAGGAACGTATTGTAGTGCTGAATGATATTGCATCCCTCAGCCCTCCCCTGCGGTTTGAGACCCTTAAAATCAGCCTAAGCATGTTTTCCGTCTTGGATGTGATGCGGGCCAAAACCTGCGGGTTCCTGCCATTGGACTAGAGAAGCATGCCAAGTACCCGAATACAGTTGACTCTAGAAATGGACCGCCCGTCCCTTATGGCTAGCGAAACCTGTACGTGATCAAGCTGTGAGTGGGGCCTCCTCCCGGGCCGAACCGTTTTGTAGAGAAGCAACTCCGACAGGGACGGGGAGAGCTGCAGCCCCGTACGCTCCAGAAAACGTTCGTTATTAGAAAGTGCCGACTGGAGCGCTCCCACTACCTCAGCATTCGAAACTCCCATGCCCTAGACAGTAATGTCGTTCGTGCATAGGGCGTGGTTGGTATTGGCTGCAGTGGAAATAATGTCCGAGAGGCCTTTCATGGCTATGTTGAACAAGAGAGGCGAAATGACCGCTCCCTACCACTTGCCTTTTGCACCTAGGGTAAAAACCCCTAATTTGAATTGCCCAATCATTGTGATTGCTTTGCGGTCCTGGAGGAAGGCGCAAGCATATGCGTGGAACTTTGGTACGAACCCTAGGCTTTCAGTAGGATTGAAAATTAGGCGATTTGGCAACGATTCATAGCTGCTAGAGGCAAAACAGCGCTAAATAATAGGGACCAAGAAAGAGTAGACACGACACGAGCACTGACTTTCAATTGAAAAATGTATTGAAGAAACATCATATTATACTTTTACTGCGCATGCTCTTAAGAGTCAAAAAACTCATGACGACACTCCTGGCTAGATACAAGGAAACTAATCTTAACACTGTTAAATATTAGAACAATAAAAAAATTTACGCCATCTCGCACTAAAGGGTACCATGTGTGGATGCGAAGCAGTGGGGAGCTGGTTCAATTGAGCGGGAGATGGCGTAATTTTTTTTCTTGCACTGTCGAGTCTGTGCCTCCCTCTGGCGTAGAATCAGCGCGGTCTTCCAGTCTCCATCCAGCTCCCGCTGCGTGGAACTGCCGGCGTCTGAGATATTCGACTCCCGCAAAGTCGCAAGATCACATGCGTCTGCCTCTCTGCAGTCCATGACATTGGTGTCGTCAAGGGATTCTTCAGCGAGGGAAGGAGAGCACGAGCGCCCCGCGTCTAGAGCCACAGGAATAGAGGTGGCCATCGGCCGCTCATGCCACGTCAAGACCCTGGAGACGTCGCTGCTGCCTACTCGTCGCAGGAGAGAGTGAGGCGCGCGAGATGAGGGGAGCGTAGGAGTGGAGAGAGAGGGGGAGGAGACGCGCATGCGTAGTGGGGTTGTGGACGCCTCCCGTGGCGTGCTTGTGCTGGCGCTAACGCTGACACTGGCGGTGGCATTGGCACTGGCACTTATCGCGGCGTGCGCAGGGGAGAATTAGGGTCTCGAGAAGGGGGGAGCGCAGGAGAGAAGAGAAACACGGGAAGCGGACGCGCATGCGCAGTGGGGGTGTGAACGCCGCGGGAGGGATGAAAAAAGCCCCTGCCTTAAGCTGCTTCGCATCTACAATGGAAATTTTCGTTTCCTGGAAGGCTATTGAAGGCTGACTAACACAGTTACGCCCTGCCTTCTGTACTTTCTGGGCCTCGAAGATTTTGCGTGTACACTGGCCGTGGTGGCGGAATAGAATCCTCGTTCTACAATATTGCGCAGTGCACCCGCAATCTCGACAGTGCATTGCCAACTGCGTCGAGCAAACATTACGTCTCAGAGAATTTTGATGCTCCCTCAGTCTTCACCACTGGGCCTTTGCCCACACGTTTCCGCACCGCCGCACAGACATTGCCAACATCATTCTTGGCTGTGAACACAACTTCGATACCATAACGCGATCCAACCTTCTTTAGCCTATGCGAGAGTTGGTGAACGTACGGTAAAACGGCCATTTTTTCTTTTCGTTTTCTTTCGCTTGTGCCCCGTCTTTTTTTTTTCAAGTTACACTTCACCTCTCACATAAGCTTCTCGCAAGCCAGCAAAAGCACACCGTCCGGATAACTAGCTTCTTTTGCCTGAATATTTTTGACCGAACACTTTCTGGCATCTTATGGCCACATGACTTGGTTATTGCAGACCTTAGGGTGGCATAGTCGACACCGTTCTTTGTGTTTTTAGAATTGGCTGAAGCAAAGGAAAACAGGGACTTTGAACTACGAGGGTGGTATTCCCAACATACTTGCTTATAACAAAATGTGAAACTTAAGTCTGAGAACTGCAGCACTCCATGCGACGGCATTTCACATGTGAATTTTAACTCAAGAGCTTTCTCTCTAAAGATTCTCAGAATATTAAATGTATTGTTCGTGAACTTCCTCCTATTTACGAAAATGATGTAGTCGTCGACTTACCTATGAACTCTTTTCGCGAGCCCCTTCAGGTCGTCTTCAATCGCCCTATCGACCTTGACCAAGAAGATATTGGTAAGAACTGGTGCCACTTTTTATCCCATGCACACCTCCGACTTCTGTGCGTAGACACCCCCTTCCCATCCGATGAAGGTGGACTTAAGGTAGCACGCTAAAAAATCAAGGAAACCTTCCACTGAAGTCCCACATTGGTTTCTGAAACATTGGTCATCATTATCATTCATTATACATTCCTTCATACTTTCTAATAACTGACCTTGAGGCAAAGAGTAAAGCAAGTCTTCCACATCTACAGTGAAGGCGGAACAACTGTCCTGATGATGATCAACGAGATAGTCCACCAAAGATTTAGAATTCGGTACGAGAACGGGTCCGTGATGTTAAGAAATCCGAGCTGCCTTTGCAGGAAACTGGATGCGACTTGAAGCTATGTGCCTCGCTCAGAAACAATACTCGGAATGGCATGTCCAACTTTAGTGTTTTGACAGTGTAGAATATGTCCAGCAGAATTCCGTTTGTCTTTCGAACGTCACCGGCGACTGCTTTCAATGTTCAGGCCGTTCAGTAGTTCATGGACACTGCTCAATCTTGGCTCGCTTTTCTTTTACTAGAGCGAAATGTTTGGCTACTGCACATCTTGCTTTATCCATGCTCTCGGCCGCCTCTAGGATGAACTTATGTGAAATGGTATCTCAGGCCTTGGCGAAGACAAGGGTCCATACTTCTCAACATCTCGGTTTCGTCGGTCGATAATTTGTCTCTTAATCAGGAGCATCACATTCTGAGGTGAGAGGCCCGGCCAGAAGCCTGCCATATTATGTGGAAAAAGCGCTATCCTAGATATACTGAGATACCTTGTTATGAACCACATGCTCCATCACTTTCCCCACGCAACATGTAAGGGAGATGGGATGTATGTTCTCCTTAACGTGTGCCTTGCCCGACTCGGGAATGAGTGCCGCCGAGGCGGTCATTGAAGCATCCGTGACGCGGGCTTCTGCCCTGCGGAGATTGACCTCCCAGTTAACTTAGCGATAGACTTATCATCGAGATTGCACAGCAACCTGTTCGTAATTCCACCAGCAACCACACTTGACCGAATTTGAAACTCATGAAGCACCTCTTCGATCTCGAATATTGTAAAGGGCGAATCGGTTTCCTCCAGCGGTCCTCCACGGTAGACAGGATAATTCGAGTCCACGGAGGGACCAACCGGAAGGTATCGCTTTGCCAGTTTCTTAAGTACAATCTGGTCATTGGCCCTTCCACTCTTCTGGACTTGGACCAAACGGCGAATTCCGAACCTTTGATTACCGTTGAAGTTAGTCTCATGAGCTGTACCTTCAAAGGCTCTGTTTGCGTCCGCTGCGAATCTGCCGGTCTACGTTTGAGCTAACTTGACTCCACTGCTGCCTAGACAGCTCCTGACAAAAGCCCTTGGTTTCTTTATCGTATCTGGTTTCAGTTTCGCCAGCACAACAATTGTCATCGAGTCCAGCAACCAGTGTTGCCAGAGTCCCTAGACCATTTGAACAAGACAGAAAGTAGATCGAAAAATTCTGTTCAAAACGTTTTGCTCGTTCCCAGGCAAGGCTCGACACTTTAGACGGCAGCTTTCTATTACGATGCGAAACAGAAAGACGGAGAAGAACGGTAGACAGCTCTGTTCAAGTCGATGCTGGTTGGTTCGAGAGAATGCGTTGTGCAGAAATCCGAAATTTGCATTGGTTTGAAGGTACCCTCTATTATTATTATTTGATACCATAGCAAGGTTGACAAATGCTTTGATGACGCCTTGGGTTATTTTACAAAGATATTAACTCTCTGTGAGTTCATCTATATTTCTCACATAATAACAGAAAATAAGCCTGCGGAGTGTCTAAATAGTGGGCTTATAACTAGAATGCAGCAATTTTACCAAAATACGGCCGTTAGTTTGCGCGAAAAAAAGTGGGACGTATGTGTCTCGTTCACCCATGACATGTCTTTGAAACAGTAGGACAACACCTGTCACATTGTCTCATGAGCGCACCAAGCTGTAATTCCTTCGCCAAATTTCTTGCACGAAGCGGCTTGAATCAAATGGTACAGAGCAGCACTTCAGAAACTGTGCAAAAGAATTCTGGCGCAACTCATTTCCAGCTGTGATACACAATGTGCGCCTGCACCTGTTGTGCTGTGTCAGCGGCTCTGCCTGACCTCCTTGCATACACCAACTATTTTACCTTTTTTGTCGCTTCTCTCGGTGTAGATAAGGACGAGAACCCCAGTTATGCCTGACTTTCCGCCCATATATAAAATTGCGACAATGAATCAAGGCATGCCACATCAACGTGGTGTCACCGAATGCACTGAATACGGTAAATGCATTTATGAACTCCATCTAGGTCTGGGCTATTAGCTTTTCTCAAAGATCTTGGGTATTCATGTTCTCTTTCGCTTCCTGAGTGTCTAAGCATCGATCACGTCATTCTATTTTTTCGGCACTCAATTTAAGGAGCAACGTCTTAGTCACACCTTTTGGTCTCATTGCCACTTGTAACGTAGTGGTAAAAAAGAACAAAAAGGAATTTCAAGACTTTCCCCGTCATAAAGCGCTGTCTTGTGACGTAATGATATCCATCAAACCTGAAAAGAAAACATTCATGCCGGCCTGTTATGTATCTAGGCTCAGCAAGGAACTGCTTCATTTGTCATTCAAATGCGCTTCGACACGATTATTGTTCGACGTACTGTTCCCATTTTGCAACAAAGTACATAGTTTCATGCCAGAACTACTTCTCTCGAAATTCAGAAATTGAGACTTACACCATAAATCTAGCAATTAGCTATCTTGAACGCAATGAAATAACAGTTTTAAAAAAATCTACAGAACAAAACGAATTTAAACTCAACGTATCACCAACAGCACATGTCGTAAACATGTGAAATATTTTTTCTTCGTTTCCTAAATGTTTCAGATCCACGGCAGCAGAAAATCTTAGAGTTTAAGGCGACGGCGACGCACAGCGGCGGAGGAACCGTATACTGAAGAAGAGAAAGTGGGACAGATTTCCCCCATTATCTCTCGAAGGGTTAACGCGATGGTCTTAAAGAGCTCGTTTCGCAGAAATTCCGGTGACGGTGTCGTTGTCGATGTCGGTGACGACTTCTTTGTTTTTAGCGAAAAATTAGCGTTGTGCGCGAACGAAAATTTGAGGTAGATGCAAATCCGTCATAGGAATTGGTATAACACGAAGGTGAAACGTGTCTCTAGAAAAGTAGTTGAATGTTCATTGTACATTATTAAATAAGATCATGCACAACGTCCGTTGGTGTTTGGCAGCTATAGCACCGCTTGATGTGGACACACATACGTTGATCCTCGTGGCAGATCTCAACACCGACGACTAACGTTAGTGGTCTTGATTAAACATTTGTGGTAGCTGTAGTTGTTAATACCCACCTGGGCACAGAATATGGTGAATGCCGCCCAAAGATTGCATCAACAAGCAGACAATCACTAACTCCATATACGCTCATGGAAAGCGTCGACATTTGAGGAGAGCAACGGCAATGTGTGCGCTCTCCAGCAGTTGGGTAATATAAACTTCTGCTCATGCACCAGCGCTTCAGGAACGTGAGAGCCACAGCTGCTAGCATGGGCCATGACCGCGCGATGGCGTCTCGCTGCTCGCTGGCGTATCTCTCACTTCAACAAAGCAATCGCTCAAACGGTATTTAAACGACATAGAGGCGAAATCGGGGTGCGAGCTTCCCATGCGCTGAGATTACCTAAGCGCGTCCTGTCGGCGCTCTTAGTGTCATGATGCAGTACCTCACCTATCCAACACGGCGACCCCGGCCCACGCCAAGCAAGGTCACTGTGAAAGGGACATCTGAAAGATATAAGACAAGTTTGTAAAGTTTCACGCATGTGCGTCAATAGTGCAGTGGGTAAAGCACCCGGCTCGTATCGTCACCGACCGCGAGGTCGTGGGTTCGACTCCCAGGTCATCCAAATCAACGATACCTTTTCTTCCGGTTTTTCTTCGTCATCTGTTCGTGTGCCTTTTAGCGACGTCACATCTGTGCGGAAATGATGTATGTGAAGTCTTGGTAAACCCCTGCATAAAACACGTTTCTGTACAAATCGTTCGTTCGAGTGGGACCGGGTATTCGAACCTGCGACCCCTCGCTCCGTGGCGCGATGCGTTTAGCGGCTCGGCCGCCACGCATACATCCTCTAGCATGCTAACGGCGAGCTGTTTACGTACGCCATTCTTTCAGTGTGCTTCAGCATGGCCAACTATCACCTGCTAGATGGCACAAAGATCCCACGGGCGCGGTTGAAACGGCATCTCCCTGCCGTGTTTCGTAGCGCCGCACGTAGTGATATATTAGCCGGAGGGCGTCCACACTTTGGCTGTACTTGCGGCACGGTTTGGGTGTCGACCGAGAAGCAAAACCAGGCTAGCGATCCAGAAGGCGATACGAACACGGTCCGATTACGCTATCGCGTTCTGTTCTTGAATGGGAAGCTGAAGCGTCCTCCAAGTTCTTTCGTTGTGCTGATGATTACTTCATTTTTTTTTTGTGCACGAATTCCAACCTGTCGTTACGTCAGCAAGCAAGCAACTGTAATTGAGTGTACGAGGGCTAAAAATTGGAAAAATATTTTCTCAGAGTCGCATAAGGTAATTTCTAGACATTTATTTTGCGTTACAGGGAGAGCCACGTGCGCTCGCAATATTCTCCCAGATCTTCAAAACAGTTTTAAGCATCTTGTCGAAACACTCCTAGGGTATAAGAAACGGAATCTTCATCTCATTCCTTAAATCATCTTTCAGTGAAATCTGTGTACACAAAACGAACACAAGCTTTACTGCACAGATTACGCATCATTTAGGAGTAGGTTATCCCTGCACAGTAGTAACAGCGCGAAATCACCCGTACCATGTTGATCTTCCTTTTGCATTTTGCCTCACGTTTTTACTTCGCGCTGTCTATTACTAAGCACCCATACTAAGTAGCCCAGCTTACCACTCTTTTGAATTTTTTTCTTGCGCTGCTGAAGACGCTGTAGCTGATCATTTATTGAAGTCCATTTTCAAGCCCAAACATGGCTGCAGAAAGCATGAAGTGTATTCTAGGTATTCCTTACATCAATTCTTAATCTCACAGGCTAAAAGAAAGTGGGAAACAGGTAGAGCGTTGTTCTTTTAACAGCTACCTATACACGAGATAAGATATGCGCCACCGTGCAGAAAAAGAATGAGCAAGTTATAGACAAAAGACCGACAGTCATTTTTTCCTCGTAAATACCATTAAGAAATGCCTTGATTGTCGCAGAAATTTGGTGTACAGGGTGTTTCAAGAAATGCTTTATAAATCCTCTGAAATAAGGCGAAATGAGATATTTTCACGCTCACTTCAAAATTACTTTTTCTTTGGAGGCAACGACCTAAAGATAAGTAGACCATCAATAATGACAGCCTAATTAAAATAAATTAAGCAATTCACTATTTAATTAGCTGAAACAGGTGGTCGAGTAAAACGGGTAAATTGCAGTTCTTCCTGCGAAGAGGCTATTGCCTCTTTCAGATTACGCAAAAGTAGTCGCTGGCAATTATTAGCGAGTAATGAAATGTGAGCAAATTCGCCGCAGAAACTGATACCAAAACTCGGAAGAGTGCCGCTGTCGTACTCATCCGAGACGTCCAAAATCAGCGAGCGTCAGTCTACCAACCACCGATCGACTTCGATTCGTGGTTGTGCGGGTTCCTTTTGCGATTAGAGCACTTCAGCGCACGCACGTCAACAAATGCACAATTAACACCACTGCAATCGCCGTCAGAAATAGTGACGGACGTCATTCTGGTTGTCTTCTAGTTTCCCTCATCGAAGCTTCGGTTTCGGTTACGCAGGTGGATGTGGTTGAATGTCCCTGCTTCATTAATTTCCACAGGCCGAATGTTCACAATGTCAAAGTGGCAATGGCCTATTCGCAGGAAGGACAGCAATTCTCCCATTTGACCAGACCGCTTGTCTCCGCGAATTCAAAAGTTAATTATTTACTTTATTTAATTACTGCCGTAAATGCTGTGTCTATTAATCTTAAGATGCCTCCCACCACAGGAAAACCAGTTCTGAAGGCAGCGAGTAAATATTCCATTTCGCTTAATTTTGATTATTTTCGGACACATTTTTGAACCACCCTGTATAAAGTTCTTTTTAGATGTGGCCGCTTCTGCGCAGGGCAGACGAGTCGTTGTGTTATTCCCATATTAAGGAGCGTAAGAGGTGATTAACCGCTGCTCACCTTCTACTCTAACTTTACATTGTAGAGAGTGTAACTGTAAGCCTGAGTTCGATGAATTCGCAGTGTTGTACAGGCACAAGAATAAAAAAAACGCAGGTAATGGTCGCGCCGTGGTGTATCTTTATTAGTAGCAGCGCATGCGTGAACCAGGAGTCGATTAATTGGATGATCAAGTATTGAAATGCCTTACTCTCTAGTTCTCTCTCGCGTAGTCACCGAAGTGTGCAAGATCTACAGGTGGTGCTCTGTGCCTGCGCTTGCGCAAATAGGTATTTGTGTCTATTTATTTTCCGCTGCAGTGCGCTTTTTCAGTTGAAAGCCGGTATTTGTCTTGCCTTTCTCTCTTCTGGCGTTTGTGTTCGCGCGCCTGTTAACTGTTATCGTGAATTTTTACTAACAAGCTAAAGTTTATGTCGTTGTAGAAAGGGGTTTCGATTTCCTGTCCGAGGAGCCGCGCTTCGATAAGCGTTACATGCAAAAACAGAGAAAACACATTACCCCGTAAATATTGGCCATTTAAAGTACCCCAGACGATTGAAATGAGGGCTGAGCCCCGCATTACGGCGTCCTTCGTAAACATATCATACGTTTGGAACGTAAAACTCCAGATATCATTAATCGGTTCCTATGGTTGACAAGGCACTTACAACAGGAAAGGGGCGTATACTTCTAGACATTCCTTTAAAGTACTTGCCAGTTTTCTAAGGGCGTGCGAATATTCCAACATTTCTAATAAAAATTACAAAAGCATTCTATTCGATTCAGTGCTCGAATTGTGCATACTAAAAATACCGAATATATTTTTAATACTTTACGAATAAATGGCACCGACGGAAAGACCACAAAATCACAAAACGTTCAAACAGCGAGGGATCATTTTTTGATGTTTCAATTATCGAATTACCAAGGTTCACGCAACCTAAGCTTCTACGGGACTATCGAGGCTGTACTGTGCACCGAATGAAGATGTTGTTGCTTAAACGTCCAGTGACGCCGAACCAAGTGTCTAATTCAGTATCATCATCATGAGATTCATGATGATGTTGATCCATGAAACATTGTTTCAGTTTCGTGTTTCCCTTTCATTTAAAAGCTGATGATGAATTATGACCTTGAATACCGAAGTAATAATATTCATAATAATATCTGAGGTTTAACATCACAAAACCAGGGTATGATTATGAGAGACGCCGTAGTGGAGGGCGCCGGAAATTTTGGCCACCTGGGCTTCTTTAACGTTCACCCAAATCTATGTACACGAGCCTCAAACATTTTCGCCTCCATGAAAAATACGAAGTAAATGCTGCAGATCACCTAAAGTTACTAATTATCTCGAAGGCTCTAGTCACTGCTGTATTCGACATTACCTCAGTTTACATGTGTGTCGCATTTTTTTAACATGATAGTGTTTTAAGCCGGTGTCCACCAAGGCTCCACTGACGTATTTCCGTCACAGTATGACGCTGTAAAATATAAAGAATTACATGTGGCAAAGAAAATAAACTAGAAGGAAAAGTTCCGTTACCGGAAGTCGAACTTACGACCCCTCGCTCTGCGGCCTACGGCGCGAAACGATTGGGCCACAGACGGCACGTTTATCGCCATGCTAACGGCGAGCTATTTGTACAAACCATTTGTCGGTGGCGGTACTCAGAGATCGGTGGTAAGTCAACATGTTTTCGTTATCACTAGCGAGATGGCGCGAAGGGCTCGAAGAGCGCGATTCAAAGGTCGCCGCTCCAACGGTCGTGATGAGTGCGCGCCTCTACAGGGCATGGTCGCCCGTGCGCGCGCTTATCTCGTGATGGTGGTGGTCTGTACGTCTTGTGCTGTCGAGGCAAGTTTGCGTTGAGAGCACGAAGGTCACGTCGCTCACTGCAGCGGCCGCTTTTGCGAAAGATGTGCGCTGCTCACAGAAAAATAAGTTACAACTGTGACAGTTCGCGCTAATCCTATGTATGTTCGTTCCGTGAGTCCTTTCTGCTTGAGCAACGCGTTGCAAGTTTCGAGCTATTTGCCGTTCTTCCGTGACGTTACAATTTCTTGCTCTTGCACTGATTCCTTCGCCCGTGGGGCGAAAGAATGCCCAACAACCGCTCAACTACGTCTGTGAAGACACGTTTCACATTTGTGTTTTACCGATTCCTATGATGGAGGGATCAGCCATGTTTTTTTCGGTTAGAAAGAATCCTAATGTTCCTCTGTTAAAGTTAGTGAATATTTGTTTTAAATAAGTTTTTTTTGGAAATCTAGGGCTGTTCTGAAATAGAACCCTTCCTTTTCAAAAACTATTCGAATGATATTCAATTCGTATGCGTATTCGACTTGGTGATATCACTATTCCATTCGTATTCGATAAGATTCTAAAGTTCACTATTCGCACACCCCTACAGTTTTCTATTTTTCCCAGAAGGACTACGTGCTCGCTGTTCCCGCGTTCTGCACGCACAACAGGATAAAAACAGGAACAGCGCATCCGTTGTAATAAACTTTCCATTTTTAATATAAGATATGACTGACCAGGGATGACCTATAGAGCATTGGTTTATTTAACCTAACTCGCAGATACTATGGTGCGATCTTTCATGCATACCTTGTCGAAATTCGTCTTCTTCGTTTAGGTTCTTAAAAGATACCCTGCTGTCATCCCCGGGCTACACATCGAAAAACTTGGTTCATGTCCAGAGTGCAGCACCCGGAAAGCAACCAAGCGAGCGTAAGTTCGCAGTTTCATGAAAGAAACATGTACGGCTACAATGCATGCGTAGCCTGTGTGAGTTTTGGCTTAACGAAGATATCCTAACAAAGAAGAGAAAAAAATCGCATCGATGTGCGCTAGATCACGCCGGTTGGATGTACCCTCAGTAGCGTTTAACGAGGCCCGTCCTTCGGTCGAGAATGTTCTTATCATTACTTCACACACCGTAAATTTATATTTCAACGCGAAGCAGCGACAATATGAGCAGAAGCAATAGTATTTCCAGCGGACTTGCTTTAAATACTAAATTATGCCCCTGAATTTATTCTATTTTGTTTTCAGATCCCGAAGTGGACTTCTACCTGAGTGCTGCTTTCCTGAACTGCAACGGATGCAGGGTGATTCGTCACCACGATATCGACGCAGGTATTTTTTAAAGTTATGATAAAGTGACTCGCAAATCGCACGGTATGACGCCACTGAAGGTAAACATAGGGTATAGTCATTGACCATGTTCGTATTTCCGCAGAAGCTCAATCACGAGCTGACTGCGCTGGTTTCCTCGATAAATGACGGGATAGACTAAAACGAAGCTTTTGTTGATAACTATGGTGCGCTTGAACCGCTCCTCATAGGTTTCGCTAAATTATATTGCGGTTTTACCGGTACAAGTTAGCGCGCGAGTTCTGTACTGAAATAAAAGCATCATGTCACGAGTCCCAACTCTTGAGTTTCCTTACCCCTCATGTCATCTTAGCAGGCTGGCGTGTTCTGTTGCTAAACTCGAGTTCGCGGACTCGATTCCCGTCCACTGCGGACGCATTTCGATGAGGGCGCAAGTCAAAACCACGCGTGCGCTTAGATACAGCTGCATGTACGTAGCCTTTCACATAGGCATGCATCGTAATCATACATCGTTTTGGCACGTAAAATCCCACAAATTTTTATTAACAACTCTTGATTTTGCTCCTATACCATGGCATGGTGTTGCCATCAACGCATCAGGTCAAGAAACTTCATGCATCATTTAACGGTGGTCGAACTCGCCACCAGCATCGATGTTTCGCTCTTTCCTCCCCACTCCCTCCTGCATTTGCCAAAGCACTCCGATAATTACAGCACTCAAGCGTGCATTGTCCGAGAGGAGTTCGGGGAGCTTCTGTGATTAACATCGATGCACCCTCGTTTGCACGAGAGAGGAAGGTAGCTGAGACGCCTGTATCCGCATCCTGCACCGAGACCGCCATTCTGCATTCTGATCATTCACGTCAAACGGAGCATGTGAGGGTTTCAGGTGCAGTACCGCAAGCTCTTTCGTCCGTCTATTCCGAACAGTCTATCTCGCGAAATGTCTGGAAGATCATGCGTCACATGAAGTGATCGTTCCGCGATAATGGAACTTTATTGCAATTTATACAATTGCTATTTGTATGCCGTCGCGACTTTGACCATTACATGTGAGCTAAGGTAAGCTTTCTATACTAAGAACCACTTCGCGCTTGTTATCGTATAGCACACTGCTTTGCCCTGCAGTCAATTCAAACCTTTGCTGGAACAGATTCCCAGGGTGAGCGATCTGATGAAATGTAGTGCACACATGTCTGTTTCTTGCATCTCTTTACGAAGGTCTTTCTCCCGCAAGAAATTGCATTTCCACACCCTGCGCAAGAAAAATAATATAAGTTTACATTAAAGACAAGGAACTGAATACAGTCTGTTCGGATTCTTCTGCAGGAGCGGGATGCACCCTCTGGAAACCGGAAAGCAAGATAAACGAGAGGGATGAGTGCTGCGAATTCATTTACGACCTCCTGTGCGGAACCTCGCCAAAGTACCACATCTCCGAAAACTGCCTCACAAGTTCCTGAGCTTTCAGCGTAACCACACAGCAGGCGTCGGAACTGGTTATCCGGCTGCGTATGCGTTGTTAGGGGCGGCAATAAATATAACTGCAAATGTTTCGCTACTGTGTGCCGTCTTTATGGAGTAGTTGTTTTTGTCTCAGCTTATGTTGTACACGGGTGCACAAGTACACAGCGACAGCGCAGATATTGAGCATCAGCCTCGCGTGCAAGAGGGCCGTGGTTTGAACCACGGTGCCGCACATCTCCGCGCCGCACTTCAACAGAGCACAAACTCTTTGTGCTGATGAAATAGCATAAAGAGCTCCTTGGGGTGGGGCGTCATACTCGTGACCACAATCGGTAACGCCCTCTCACACCAGACAAGAATTGGCCACCCTGTTGCAGTGCCTGGCCGCTACATCCTATATGAATGCAGCAATAAAACCCCAGTCCTCACTCCCCAGTGGCAACCCTATTGCAAAAACCAGCGCCCTTCCAGTACCCCCAGCGTGATACCAGTACGTTTTTTGGCGCTGGACCGCACTGGGAACACTGGTATACGCTCGAATTCACTGGGACGTCGGTGAAAGCACTGGGAGAGAGCTGGGTCGCACTGGTAGAGCCACTGGCTTTGCCGCTGTGAAGCTGGCGCTCACTGGGAAGCGCTGGAGACGCTGGAATTCTCACTGGCGTGCGCTGGCACATACTGGAGCCCGTACTGTTCTGCCAGTGCCGAGCGCTTTTCTATCGTTGCCAGTGCCGAGCGCTTTGGTAATGCTTTGGTAGCGTTGAATATCGAATGTCTGATTCGATGGTACCGAGAGATGCTATCCTAACGGGTCCCAAACATGTGTCACAAATTCTAGCTTTGCAGAGAAAGACGAGGAGATGCGCACTATTTTTATAATATACGTGATATATATGTGAAATCACGGTCACTTTTATTGTTTCCCTGTCGAATGTGGAGCAAAATATGTTAATAACCCAAAGCAGCCAACACTAATAATATTGCTTTCTACCACGCTTTTTTTTTATTCATGCAGTGCCAATGAAGTCGTTAATTTTTGCGGAGCACGCAGCAGTAAATACACATTTCGTGCATGCCGCTCATATATATCAGTTTTGCATTCGTGATGTGTTGCGGTAATGACTTCATATTTTAATGTTATAAGTCTGGAGGCATTGGTCTGAACAAAGAGAGCAAATTGTTACATCGCCGTGCAGTTGGCAAGAAGTAAATGAGCTCTGGCTTCGCGACCGCTCCGAACGGAGGCCAGAAAAACAGCCGTCGTTCGATATCGCCACACCGGAAACGCATCTCGGGCAATTCTCGCACTTCCACTTACTTCAGCAACACGTTAGGTAACAGTTGAAAAGGTTTCGAGGCTAAAATGCAGAAACTTCAACCATCGCAACTCGCTGGCGCCGAGATCGGTCCAACCCAGTGCGGCTCCCAGCGAGTGTTAGGCCTAGCGTACCGGCCGAGTCCGCCTACATGCCACCGGCGCTTCTTCGTTTAAGTAAACGCAATTCCAACGTGTAGGATTTACTGTAACGTATAGTCTGGACATCCGTTAACCTAAATTAACCATTTTTTCTTGTGTACGGTGTCCGCACAAGGAGCGATGACCATCGATGCGACGCGCTTTCAGCAACGAACGCAGGCTCACCGAAAGCAGCCGGCCGCACTCGCCGGTACTTCTCTGACTCACACGTCAGAACACATACGTGTCAGCTGGTACGCGTTAGTGAACTAACACACTGGCATCTTTTTTCAACTAATTGTATTTGTTTTTGCGTAGCAGTTTTATAGTTGTATTTATCGATAGAACTGCAAGTCAGAATACAGACACGCCCGCCCGCAGTGATATCGTCGCTCGCGCGAGAAATACTCAGTATGAATTCATGCAGGCGCGTGTTTATCGAACGAGTCATCATAAAGCTTCTGTGCATGTTCGTCATTAGCAAGGGCGAGAAACGGCTGTTAAAAATCGGCAGTAACAGCCGTCAAACTGTACGCTGGTCCTCGATTCATTTGATATTTTTCGGAGTTAAAACGGGAATTCTTAAAGAAACCTAGCGCTCTTCCCATTTTGGGCATTTCATTCGTTTCCGGCCACCCTTTGTTTGTGTCTAATAAAGAAGCAAGCGTGATTTGGAAAGGAAGATCGCGTCTTCCTTGTATACGCGACACGGAAACGAAACGCTGTCTTACTGTATTGACTAGCCCTTTTACAGCGGTGTTGACGTGTTTCAGCGTGGCGCAGTGGTAGTGTACTCGCTTGGAGATTGAGAGATGGCGAGTTCGAATCCTGCTGGTGGAGTTTTCTTTTTTTTTTCATACGGCGTTTTTTTTATTGCACTAATGCTTTCTATATGACTTTCTTTAGTAATATATTTATGTAGGACACGTAAGCATCGCCGTTTTAACGCTGTAGAGTCGTTTTGCGCTTGAGTACCCAGCGCCTCCCAGTAAAACACCGCTCCAGCGGCCCAGTATCCAGCGCGACGCTGGGCCCATAATCAGGCATGGCACTGGACGCTGGTACCCAGTGGCACTGGGTTTTGCAATAGGGAACGAAGCAACTGAACGTGGCGATCGTCAGACTGGCGCAGCGGAGGGTGCGAAGAATCGCTGGGTCCAGCCAGGCCGTCATTGAAACCTGATCCTAGTAACGTTTAACGCTAGAGCGCTATCTACCGAGGCGAGTATAGAAGTGCTGTTCAGGAAACTAGAAGGCGTTAAATAGCATGATGTAGGGCGCAGGAAGGTTAAGACAGCTGAGACCCTCACAGAGCTAAATAATGAGCCCCTCCTATACTATCGTAGCTTGATGGATAGCAGAGAACTTCGAGTTGGGTTTTTTTGTCAAAACGAATATGGCTTGTAACATAGGTGAATGCTATGGCATTAATGAGAGGGTGGAAGTTTCGTAATTCACCTAATAAGAGGTGCAAACTGAAGCGCGTACAGGCCTGAAATCGTGAGTCGGTCGAGAAACCCGATATCGAGAAACCCGTCTGGTCGGGATCATGCATGGTGAAGGAAACGAAGTACATTGATCAAATAAAAGCTTAAAATAAAACAATGTCTCGGCTTCCATACGGAAACCTTGTTGACAATGAACTCGCTCATTGTGAAAAAGGCTTCCGTATGGAAGCCGAAACGTCGTTTTCTTTTATGCTTTTACTTGGTCCGTGTACTTCGTTTTTTTCATCTCGTAGAGGCTTAGACGCTTACATTTTGTCATGACGACCTATTAGTTGAAAGCTTCTGTAAACATCACACTATCTCCGCTAAAGGGTATCATGAGGCGATGCGAAGCAGCGTTTAGGCATGTCGAGCCCGCGTTTCAGAGGGCAAGTGGAGAGGGAAGAGGAGAAGGGGAGAGGGGAAGGGCAGAGGGGAAGTAGAGAGGGGAAGGAGAGAGTGGTGGGAAGAAGAGCAGGTGAGAGAGGAGGAGGGGAAGGGAAGGGGAGAGGTGTAATGTGGGAGAGGTGTAATGTGGAAGAGAGGAAAAGCGGGAGAGGAGGTGTGTGGAGAGGGTACGCGCATGCGCAGTAGGTGTGGTCACGCCGCACACCACCACTACCACCACCGGTTTAAACTCCGCCATAAGATGCTTCGCATCTAAAACGTGAATCGGTAATGAACAAGGTAGAAACGCGGTGTACTGGAGTACTGGGAGACTTCAATACCAAGGTAGGCAAGAAGCAGGCTGGAGACCAGGCAGTGAGGGATATGGTATCGGTAATATAAATGAGAGAGGGGAGCTATTAGCAGAATTCGCAGAACGGAATACAATATGGATCTTGAATTTCTTCGACCGAAAACGGGAGCAATAATGGCCAGCCTAAAAATGAAATGATTGCATACTTAGCAAATCAGCGGGAACACGACGGAGACACAAGACGAGAGGGGAACAACTGAAGTTTATTGAAGCAAGAACGAACGGACGAACAACGAACACCATGCGTGAGCAGGAATTTTAGGGCACGTGAAAGAAATTGCTAGGGGTGCGTACCCTGGAAACTAGCAAACAAACAGAACGTTCAGATATAAAATAATCACCCGTCATTTTGACGAGAAAATTACACATCATCTCACCCTACGGGCAACCATGGTGGGATGCGAAAGCGTCGTGGGGTTTGCGCATCGAGTTTCCGTTTCTCTTATGTGGCTAATAAGACTGTGGTTGTCGAGGCGCTTGAGTTACCGCTTGCCGACGCTGACGTTCGGCTTCCCGAGCCTGCCTCTGCTCCTCGGCGGTGGCGCTGCAACTAGCGCCGACGTTGTTCATGGCGTTTTGCACACCGTTGCACAGAGAGAGAATGACGGAAGCACAGCGAACGCGCGCTTTCGCAGCCTCGCAGCTTCGAGATTCGCTTGCCGGCGTTGCCGTTTACGATAAGCTTCGCGAGCATCCATAGCGCTGTTGCGAAGAGGAGTGCAACTACGTGCAACGGGAGCATGCGCGCGCCGCATTATTGGGGCTCTTCGATTTTCAGACTTCTGGCAGTTATCTGGCAGCCAGAGACAGCCAGAGGGTCAGCCAGCTAGTTCCGGTCGGGACAGGAAATAGCGTCTTGGTCACGTGTGTGGGAAGCCCGAGACAACACGAAGCTGCCCCAAGATTACAAAATCGAACGCTGGGACAGCCAGCGTAAACGTAAACAAACACTACCGCCGTGGCAGCAAACGAAACTTTGCGCAGCGTGCGCGTTGGTTTTTCTGCATTGCCCGCTTGAAAATATGTGGCTAGGTTTGCTGAAATACTGAAGTGATATTCTCGAGCATACGGATTTGGGATACGATCACGTACATTCGCAAAATCGTGCGCAACTCGCCCCGTCCGCGAACAAAACAGCCAGCTGGCGCACGGCGCCACGAAAGCGATGCAAGGTGAGCTAACCCGCCGCTAACGGCTTAACCAGCTCACGTCTGCTTAGTACGTAAGAGTCGCTGCACAACACGACGCGAAAATCTCGCGAAAGTGATCGTGTCCCCAAAAGAGCTCGAGGATGTATCGCGTACTACGTCGCACACACGCGTTGACGAGCTTGCGTTTTGTCATATCTTGAGGCATGCGGCGGTATGGGTACCACGAGTGCGCGTTATATCTAAAATAAACTTCCGTGTGACGCGTCTTCGACTCGTTTTGGCAGATGTTGCCTGAGCCTCTTTTCCAGATCAAAGTGGCACTCCAAAAATCTCACGTACTAGCTCAGCTTTTATTTGAGCTACTAGGGGATAAAAGCGTACATACTGCATGGAATTATTACTAAGAGGTGGAAAAAGACAAAGCCAACGGTGAAATAAGCAACAAAAGGATGTATACTTTTCTGAATTCATCTTCGTTTTTTCACATCGAAGCGTCGCAGCATAACATAATACCATACCTCATATACTGGCCGGTAGATCGAAGTACGCTAGCACGCCGTTCGCGACCAACGAGGTTCACACAAAAAACAATGTCGCGATCGCTTTTATTCGATCAGTGCATTTTATCAACATCGAAGACCTAGTTGAAATAGTTAAGCTCTGACGGGGTTCACGCACGCAAACATACGGCGGAGCGAAATAGCTAGTTCGATCACAATAGTCTCTGCTCAATGCACACAAAGCACACACGACACCACAATCGAATACTACTACGAAAAAATAAACTCGAAATGGGTCTCCATGCGTTCGTACGAACGTGTACATACTAGTGATGCAGAACTATCGGTAAATTGACTATCGATAGTACCGATAGTTTTTTTCAAACTATCGATAGTGTAAACAAACTATCGATAGTGCTACTATCGACAAGCTATCGATAGTCCAGTCGGTAGTATCATCAGTAATATTACTAGCGATATTACTGGCACGCGTGTTTATTGCTTTGTTTTGGTGTATTCTGGTTTCACCAGCAAAGACTGTTCCGAGCGTTTGAGGCAGACCGCACCGCAATGTTTGAGAAGCTTCGCGATTGTTTCAGATAATTTTGTTAACATTACGCGGTGGACGCGAATAGTCAAGTTTATTCGAGAGCTTACGCGAGCACCAGCGATGACGCTGGAAGGTTCGATGATTTATGTATAAAAGACCAAGCGTTCTACCGATCTTCAGGTTATTCGACGGCCGCCGACTGTTCTCGCCGCTATCAGTGCGCAGCGTGTATCACTTGTATGCTGAGTTTTGATTTTCCGGGCACAAGTTCGCCCAAATAAAGAGCTCCGTATTTCCCAGTCTTTCTGCAGCATTCTTCACCCTCACAGCCACGTGACAAACTATCGATAGTGGTGCGAATACTTATGATGCTGCTGGCTGGCCATATTCCCAATATATTTGCGATAGCCTACTATCAGCTTCGCTTAATTTATGAGCAATTTTCGGCGAGAGAAATAAATTATAACCGCAGTAAAAATGGCGGAATATGTCCATTAATAAATTCATATTCAAAAGCAACCAGTTGCACCTTACGATTAACAAACTTAGTTGTTATTTTGGAATCATAAAATGCAATATAAACTTGAAGCCGCTCAGTTCCACCACATGTAACGGCTTCCTTTCCGCTACAGCTGAACAGTTTGACTTTATGATCATATGTCAGCGAAGCACTCTGGTGAAGAACACAAGCAGGTCAACGTTCTTGCCCTTCAGCCTGCTCCTCCGGCTCTGTACCACGCGAGCGGGGAACCAAGTTTACGCTGCAATGAGTTCGCGCTGTTGATTTTATACTATCGATAGTACTTACTATCGATAGCGCTATCGATAGTATTTTTTACCATCGATAGTTCGATAGTGACTCCGCTATCGATAGTATCGATAGTACCATCGATAGTTCTGCATCACTAGTACATACATAACTTTTGGGACATGTGCACGGCGCAGTCAGAATGGTTAGAACGCGACAGTTCGCCGCGTTGTTCACGGAAGGAAACTCTTTTCGGCGTCTGCTAGCCCGAAACCTTCCAGAGAGCTTCCACGACTAAATTGTCCTGGGAGGTTCTGGCGACCCTCGGGCTCCCCGCGGGTCGCCAGAACCGTCCAACCCGAGAAAAACGAACGCCAACCGGAAGTGCGCCGCGGGGGGGTCGGAGCAACCCGAGAAAAACGAGCGCGCTCTGGCTGGCACTGGCAGCCCGCGTATAGCCAGAAGTGGAAAATCGAAGAGCCCCATTGACGAGCGTACAGCTATGGTGGAGATAGAGAAACGGGAGAGGAGAAACGAAGCGGAGACAGCGCTCACGCCACCTACTCCAACCCACCTCGTCCCAACTAATCGCGCTCACTGGAGGAGAGCGGGAGAGTTGGCACATGCGCAGTATCGGTGCGGACGCCGCAGAACGGACACTGCCCTGAGCATAAGATTCTTTCTCATCTAATAACGCTTCCGCGAGTTAGACAGTGCACGTCCTGTGTCCTTCTCGTCTTGCGTCTCCGTCGTGTTGGCGCTGATTTTCCAAGTATGCACTGTTTCCATCTCGCCCACCTCTCCACCTTTGCGGAATTGACTTTATTTGCGGAGGTGCTCAGCAAGCTAGGATGTAGCGATCATATTATTATTATTATTATTATTATTATTATTATTATTATTATTATTATTATTATTATTATTATTATTATTATTATTATTATTATTATTATTATTATTATTTTTATTATTATTATTACTACTATTATTTATGTTATTATTATTTTATTTTACGCTCAGGGCTTCACATCATTGCAGAGGGGAGGTGCAAAAAACAAAACACACATGTAAAGCTAGCCAAAGCTGTCTTGGCACATTGTAGTGAACTGTATAGTGTGTGTCTTTGCAGTGTCGGTTCTTCCGTTCTTACCGTATACTATTCTCGAACGTTTGCTCTCATTCGGAGTGAATTTGTTTTGTCAAGGGGGAAAAGCAAGTGTAGCTTTGCCCGGGACAGAATTTCTGACATTAACTTTCATGTATGCTTACATTCGCCAGTTTATGTCACTGGGAATGAGCTCTTCGTAGCAAGGTTTTTTTTATTTTTTGACAGAAGGAGCTGTTGTTGTATTCGGGGATTGGTGGACATCTGGTGGTGTGTGAGCGTGCTGGGCATGACGGGGCTGTGTGCGCGCTCCGGGTGGCGCTTTCCTTATTCCTTTCCTCCACTCCCTTGAATGAAGGGAATTCTGGACACCGAAGTGGTTGTACGTACGATATATTGTTTTCACTGGGCCGGCGCCCGGGCAGGATTGGCATAACTGGGGGGCCGCTACCACCTGGATGATGTCGGCGTAAGAAAAGCGCCAGTAGTCGGCGACCGGCGGATTCGCAGTGACCTTGAGATTCCAAGTCCCACATCCGCGATATTAGATAATGCCTGGCGTGTTCTTTGGGACAGCTTTCTGTATTATTGTGTAACGTTGCATTGTATAACATTGTAACGGTGTGAAGGATAGAAGATGGCTTTTAAGGGCGCGTTTTTGTTTGTTAGACACAATATTATTGAGAAATAAAAGACAGTAATGCCAAGGAAAGTATAGATGTTATTTGTAATAATTCGGTGGTATAGCGGTTACGGTACTCGGCTGCTGACCCGAAGGTCGCGGGTTCGGTCCCGGTCGCGGCGGTCGCATTTCGATGGAGGCAAAATGGTAGAGGCCCGTGTACTTAGATTTAGGTGCAAGTTAAAGAACACCAGATGGTCGAAATTTCCGGAGCCCTCCACTACGGCGTCTCTCATAACCATGTCGTGAATTTGGACGTAAAACTCCAGATATTATTATTATTATTATTATTATTATTATTATTATTATTATTATTATTATTATTATTATTATTATTATTATTATTATTATTATTATTATTATTTGTAATAATTCGGATATATATGTAACGAAAACCAAATGGACGGAAAGATAATTTGCCGCCGGAAGAGACCCAACCTGCGACCTTCGAATAACGCGTCCGATGCTCTACCACTGAGCTACGGTGGTGGTCATCCCCCCGTCCACTCTATTGGGTATATATGTGCACTTAAACCTATCAGTGTTAGTCAGCACCGATCGCAGCCATGTGGGCGAGTGTGGAACACTCTTTTAACGCGATAGCGTTAGAGAGCTCGTCTCGCAGAAATTCCGGTGTCGGTGACGGCGTCGTTGGTCGCGAGCGAAAAATCGTCCGTGACCGAAAAATTGAGCAACATACAAATAAAACAAACAATAAAAATCTTCGGTCCCATTGAGGATCGAACCTTAGAACCCTTAGAAACTGTTGCACTCTTAGAACAGGATTTAAATCAAACCGCGAACGGTTGAACAACGCGAGTGATACATCGTACATAGATTTAACACCCTCGAATAAGGCATAAATGAGAACCCTTTTACACTTGCAGCAATTAAAGCACTGTAAAATAATAACAAACATAACAATTGAAGATTTCGCGGCACTGTAACTGCGATGGTGACTGGACAGTTGAAATATCTTTTATTGTCACTATTCTCTCTGAAGTACTACTGTCGTCTTTGTCCACCTCTATCTTACTAACCGACCAATGATTTTAAACTTGACATGTCTAATAGACCTTATGCAAAATTGCTGCCATCTGTCGTAGGTTTGACGAAGCTACCGATTCGGAGCCATGTTGGAGGTTTGTGTCCAAGTCGTATTGCTGTCGTTGCCGTTTCTTCTTGCTTGTATCTGCTTTAATAGTAAGCATTCGAGGCATAAAAACGTCAGACGAATGTTTAAGGGCGTGTACACGTTACCGGCATTTCCCAGTTATTAGGTTGACAATTAGTATGTGTAGAGAACTGCCTCACACCGAGAAAAAGGTACAAGTTTGTCTCCGAGTCACATGTTAACCTGTCGTCGTTGAGAATGAAGCTTTGCACTGGGTTATAAATTTTGTGTGCTTTCAGTGTAGAGAATAAAGCGTTGTTAGTTTTAGCGCACGTCACGGCACAGCGATGACGGTAGGCAAGTGCTGTTGGCCCATTTCAAAGCGTATTTCATAACGGACAGCCTACACTGCAAACGGGTTTGAGCCTTTTAGGGAGTTTCAGGCTCGACACATAACATGCATCCAAAAGGTACTACGCAAAACTCCCTTCAAAAAGAGGTTCGAAAGGAGGTTTTATTTACATCCTTTAAGGGAGTGATTAGACGGAACTGAGGAGGTAAATTTGTGTTTTTATTGAACTCGTTTTGAGGGCTTGAACGGAGCGCATTAGAAGTTTTTCTGGTTCTTTTGAGAGCTTTTAAAGCCTCATTTTGGAGGTAAAGTTGGTGTTGTTATGTAAACCATTTTGGGGGCTTGAACAGAGCGCATTGAGAGTTTTTCTGCTTCTTTTGAGAGCTGTTAGAGCCTCCTTTTATACGAGGCCCTAGAGCGGTCGCGAAATAGAAAAAAAAAGTATATTTTAGGCACTATACTACGTTTACCGGCCAATTTCCGCTACTATTCATCACTAGGACATAATAGAAAATGGACATCAAAGTATTGATGCACAACCATGACATTTGCATACAAGTACCCACGACACAAGAATCGAACTCGCGACCACACGCACTTAAAGCAAGCGCACTGAAAGCATGTACAAAGCGGCTGGTGACCCGTCGGCACAACTTCGAACTTCTGTTGTTGTACCATCGGCGCGTGTTTGCTCTTGCGGAAGGTCACTACATAATTTGTGGGGCGTCACGCAGGCCGAGCCGATCGACGTAAACACCCTTGGCTCCGAATCCCCCGGTTCACCGTGTCGTGCCGCTATAAAAATTATAAACGTGTGCCCTCTTCGCTCGCGCTAAATTCGTGAATACCAGCGTGACAAAGGTATCTGCAGATGAGTGAACATATGTGCATTCCATGAGCGTATGCTGTGGAGCAATTTTCGTTATTTCTGCAGCCACGAACTGCGCGCGTCCAGATGCGGCAGCGTCTTATGAGCGGTTCGAAGATCGCCTGCGTTCTCATATGAAGGTTACACACGCAAATGCCCTACTTAGAAGAACATTGTAACGAGCCTACATTAAGTGCATTTAATGCGCGCGTATTGCCGCGAGCTGCACGCAGGGGCAGCAGCGCGCTCTGAGCTGCTGAACAAAAATCTGTTTACGCAATTAGCGCTTATTCGCAATGCACTCTTTAGCGCGGACCGCCTGCGTTCGCATATGAAAATTACACACGCAGAAAATTCCAGAGTTACAAGGACATTGTAACGCGCCTACATAAAGTGCGTTGAATGCGCGCGTACAGCCGCGAGCTGCACGCAGCTAGGGGAAGCAGCGCCTTCTGAGCAGCTGAACGCTTATCTGTTTCCGCAATTAGCGCTTATTCGCAATGCACGCTTTAGCACGGTATTCAGTGATTCTCTATAACGCATATTCAGTATTTATTTGCTTTCATACTCGGATACTACCTACATTTCTTACTAATTAGCTTTTATTGTTAAGCATCACGCCACCGTGTTAAAGCGAATGCCTAACGCGTGCCCCAAGGTCAAGGACAACCTCCCCAGTTTACCAGTGACAGGTCTCCCACAAAACAATGTACTTGCACTTCTCTCTTGTGAACGTCCATGTCAGCAGAAAGATTGGCTTGTTTGCAATTCAGAATTTCACAATCGTAAAACAGAAACACGAAGACTGTAGCAAATATGCAGAAAACTGGAAAAACTATCATATGTGCACTCCCTCGTCCACCTGAACACTACTTTAAACTTTATTTATACAACAGCAACCTTCAATTATGCTACTATTGATAAAAGATCACTCAATCTACCTTAGAACACATTGATGACTTTCTGTCTAACTTTCTGTTGCCTATCCACTACAACGTGTCATAATCTGTGAATCATCTGTTCAATGTGTTTGGTAATAAAACACAAGCAGTTACATTGAGCAGGCAGTGTTTCAGCAATTAGTTTTGCAAGCACAAATTCATTTCTTCAATTTGCATGCACGACAAGTAGTCATACTTCAATTGATACAAGAACCAGTGGTTGCAAAATTTTATTGGAATCCAAACAGCAGCAGTTCTCGTGTCAATGTAAGGATATAGGTATATATTTCCATCGTCGTGCACAGAACCTACTCCCAAAACTGAACACGTGAAACAACATATACAGTACAGCCTAAGCACTATGCATAATTCACAGCAGTCAAGCAATACGAAAGTAGGGTGTAAAATCTCATCATAATGCGCGCTAACGTGTGCCCTTTACCGTGCCAGTATGTATGTACAATCCAAAAAAATAAGCTACCCTATGAACTTGGTGTCAGCCTACACACGAAGGCAACTAATTAGTACAATAAGGCTAGCATCACTTTTGGGAAATATATAAACCGTGTAGAGAGGCAGTTGTACAGTTTTTTATTGCATTAGTTTGCCCTATAGTATCAAAACATGTCGCACATGATTTTGGAGTTGAGGTTCCTACAAAAAAGCCCAAAATAGACCTGTGGTGTTGACTGTAGGTCCACTTACCAAGGTGCATAAAAGCATTCAGCAATGCCCACAAAATTACAAGATTGCCTTCATATGTTGCTGTACATATTTACTCACAGATACCTGGAAGCCATCGTAAATTTCTGGAAGTGTGCTGGGGAACTTGTCGGCATAATCACATGACTGCAATGTACCAATACTTCTAATACGCATAACAAGTATAGCCATGCTTCAATGTTTTTATGCCAGCTAGAGCCATCTGTAACTCAAAAGTTCATCCTTAATTCCTCACTTGATGGCTTACGCATAATTACCACATTGAAAATAATCCAAGCACCATGGCTCCAACGTCAACTTACAATTAGGAAATCACAGGCACTAAATAAAAAAAATCCTGTAAATAGTGGCTGGTCGCTTTGCACATTCGATCCTAGGACTTGATATGCCATGAAGATGAATAAAAATTGACCACACATATATTGAGACTCTGAAACAGTCAGGAGTTCAGTTCATAGGTAAGGAAAACGTGAACATGAAATCAGAACACATAGCAACAAAGGGGACGGAACGACACACTACTAACAACTGAAGTTGAACATGTGCTTGGCTTTTTTAGTCATGTGTGTTTATATCTTTCTGTGGTTTTGATTACACTTCAATTACTAGTAGCGCATTGTCCTGTGTGCCCCCTTCATTCCTCTATGGATGTGTGATTGTTTAGTCTTGTAATTTTTTCGTACTGTGTGTTTACATCTTTCTGTGGTTTCGATTCAACTTCAGTTTCTAGTAGCGCGTCATCCTGTCCGCTTCATTTCTCTGCGCTGTGATTGTTTTTTGCACCCTCTTTAACTATGAATATACACCAACTCGCCCAACTGCTCCTGTTAAGACTTATGTTTGCTGAATAACACTGAGTCCACTCAGCGTATTTTTAAACAATGCGAAATTTCCAAATGCGCACGATATCAGAAAGGTTGCACGCAGTATTGCGCATAACACTCTGCATCAATACCAGTGTTTGAATAAATGTGGTAAGATGTACGAGCTGTTCGACATAGTGTAAAGTGAGGCACATCAGGGTGTTCCCACAATCATGGGTGTCGGCAGGGGTTTGTACAAAGGGCACTTGCCGCCATCAAGACAAACCAGCATTTGACCCCACCCAAGCTAAACCAATGCTCTCCTGCTCACCAGGCCGACACGTTACGCCGCCTTGCACCCCCAAGACAAAATCCCGCCGACACTCATGCCCACAATACACTTGTCTTGAACACAGACTGGTGGGCAAGCAACACTTGCTGCTTTGCCAGAAGTGTATTCCTGAAAATTACACAAAAATGAAGTCCACTAAGATTTCTGTATACATAAAAATGAATGTCTTACCGAAGATTCGCACTTGACTATCCTTATTACAGACATTTTGTCAAAACACGAAATAAATACAAAATTGAGATGCTGCTATGTATTTCCTTGTGAGTGTTTCACTTCGTGTGCACAGGGCAAAAAGCAAACGGATGTAAAAAAAATGCAAAACACCACCAGAAGTGTACTCTTGCCATGTTTATCATTATGTGGGTAGTTTTTGATGTCAGTAAAGTTATCATTATAAGTACACTTTAAAAGGGTTGTGAATGTTAGCAAGGTCTTGATTAACCGCACGAACTCTGTTTAGGAGTGAAGATTGGGCAACTTGGCACTGAACCATGGCAAAAATAAACAGCGCACTTCTAGTGAGGATAAACTAAGGCCTGGGCACAATAACAGCGCTTTCACCTTGTCAAATTGTGTCAACAGTCATGATACTATGTATTGACCTTGAAAACTATGGCAACATAATGCAAAAGAGCAAAGTAACGAGAGGGAATAAACAAGATGATTCAACAATCTGGTTCAACAGACTCAACAGCTGACTTATATCATTGCGATTAAATTAGCCTAGCACATCTCCTAATGGCTAAGAATATGCACATGTAGCCTTGGCAAATTCCACTGTTGATACGTGACCAATGAAGTTGCACTCCTTCCATGCCGTTCAATGGCCGTTCCTTCTTTTCTGTTTTTACTGTTTTCTGATTTTCATTGTTTTCACTAGCGTAAATGTTTACCCCTTTTGATTTTGTCACTTTGCAGATGGCGTAGGTGTTTTGCCTTTGAATGTGCACGTTTCTTCTGCTTTGTCTTTCCTGTTTCTTTTTGTATGCGTATATGTTTTGCCGTTGAACGTGCACACGTTTCTGCTGCTCTCTCTCTCTTTTTGATCTACTGGGCCTTGTGCACTTCTCAAGCTACCATTGTCGCTTTTCACTTGAGGCTAATTTCCTGTATTTTGCTGGAATAAATATTTATCCATTCATTCAATACCATTAAACGCATGTGCTTCACAATACACACTGCACTTAGCAGATGTCTGTCACATGATATGGCCGTCATTGTATAGCTTTAACATGATTTATTCGTTCTAGCTAAATGAACCCAAGCTAATCATGTTAATGTACCTTGATATGCTATTTCACTGTTCCTTGATGCATATGTATGAAGGCACAGTGCTTATGTACCTTAATATGCTATTTCAGGAGACGGGCAGAGTGCGCGATGCAAAATTGTTGCCGAAAAGTCTTTTCACTTCCTGACAATCTGTGCTTCGGTGGGTTCTCACAGTTGCACGGCGGGAGAAATATGTCAGGGTAGCTGAGTGCATCCAAGGTAGATGCTGCAAAATGAGAGCGCACGGTCGTGTCACATGCCAATGTGCGCAAATTGACACGATGACGAAGGATTAAAACAAACAAGTGAAGTTGGAGAAAAAGAAAAGTCACAGTTTCGACGCAAGGCCGAAGCAATGAATGCGATAGCAAGAAACTAATGCTATAGGCCTGACTGGCTGCGCAGGCGGCGCTGCGAAAACGGTGCTAAAAAGCGCCCCCTACGATAAGTTCTTTGGTTTCGAGTAGTCAGACTGGCGGCCGCATGCAGCACTAAGCTCAGATGCGCAATGGAGCCGCCGCTGTCGGTTGTGCTGCGCTTTGGATCTCGGCCGATTTCTGGCGTGGCTGAGTTCTTCAGGCCAAGCAATCTGCGTAAACGCAAGAAGCTCGTCAACGTCAAGTATGTTTACGACGTGCAGGAGATTGAAGGAACCATTTCGGCGCGCTGCAACTCGCAAGTGCAGCGAATCTCATACAACGTTGAACTCGAGTTAAGTTTTACGAGGCATGCTCGCGCGATTAACGACAGTGCATAAACGAAAAGATTGCTGTTAAGAAAGCCGGAATGATTTGCATTACACGACGAAACGGAATCAAGAAAGGTCCAGTGACGAAGGCGAGCCGTCGGCGGCACGAATGAGCGCATTCGCGCCGAGTGCCGTTTTCTGCCGCATTCAGTCGCAAACACACTTTTTCCCCATGCACGGTCGTAATTTTCAACATTTGCTTCTAGGGAATTCGTTAAATTCTGTCAGCGTGCGGTGGCGGTCGAGAAACGACGGCGCGCAATGTTTACAGCCGGCTGTAAGCTGCCGGAAAAATCGTAGGCACATACGCAGGGTGACTCATGGCATCGTTTTTCTCGTTTCCCACGAAATGCCGGCTGCATATCCTCGTGATCGCCGTCGGCAGCCACGGCGTGCCGTCTGGACTGCACGCAGGGAATATATACATATATAAACGAGTGCACGCGCGTACGAAAAGTAATCGGCACGTTGCGTTGCAAACCACGTTTTGCTCGCGTACTCACTTCACGCGTCGGACGGCACGTATCCAGCGGTTCCGTCGCTCCACTTCGTACGGCTTTCAGGGGAACCAGTAAAACCGCACATCAGGATCCTTATCCCCACTTCCGAGGCAATTAACCACGCAATAACGGCGGCGACCGCGCTTCGGGACCGCGCGCTTCTCAGAGCCGTCGCCCGGACCACCTGCTTTCGGCACGGTTTGTTGAAGCAGGGATCGCTCGTCAAACATGTCAGACTCTGCAGGCATAGCGGACAAGTTCCTGCGTACGTTTTAAGCTCTTTTTGAGCCTGAAAACTAGGCGCAAAATTAAGTAAAACGCTCAAAGCAACTGAGAACTGCGTAACTCGCCGGTCGGCGTCCATTTTTGACTACCCAAGCAACTTCGGCGCACGCCACCAGGCTCCGCCACAGTACTCAAAACTCCAGCGCGTCAGCCCTATATGAAGTGAGGCTCGCCAATGGATACTCTCAGTATGAACAGTGCTCCTGTTGCAAAGGCGGCCGAAGCAGCGAAGGAAACTCGCGTGCTTCAATTGTCGAGCTGTGACACTTGATAGGTCGCGCTCATCTTTTGTTTGTTCGTTTAGCGGCGTCCCTTGAGCTCGAGTGGCTTTCGTACGCTCCGTAACATGAGCGCGGACATCACGGTGAAAGCGTGAAACATCCCTCTTCTCCTCAGCACAAGAAAACCGCGCGAGCAGACAGCGGAATGGCAAGGTTCTCCCTGCGCAAGTATAAGAAGCGAGCGAGCTCGCCGACGACTTTTAAATGCGCCTGTCGCGCTCCTAACGCCATCTCACTGGTAATGAAGAAACGCTTATAAGCGCAGCCGCCTCTGAGTCCGTCAAGCGGTAAAGGGTGTGTATATAACGCTCGCCGTTACCTACGAGGAGGATCTGCGTTTCGTGGCGTAGTGGCTAGCGCCACTCGCTGCGGAGGAAGAGGTCCCTGGTTCGATTCCGCGCTTCGGAAGCATTTTTCTGAATTAATTTTCTTTGGGGCTTTTATATATATATACATACTTATACATATACGGTGCATGACGGCGGCGACGGCGACGGCAAAATCCAGCCGAGACTGTCCATATAATCGCTATCGCAATAATAAATCGAAAGCAAAGTTGTCCTTTATGCACATTCCAACATGTGACAATGTGATAACCGTGGCCTTTTGCTCTAATGTATATTCCCTGAAAGCATCATGCCTCATTCATACTTTATCGCAGGCAAGAAAATTATATCGTGCAAACAACTCTATCAGGGCGCACTCCTGGGTCGATTGACTGGTCGTATGAGGCATGAGTGATATTCACAGAAGTTCCAAAACATGCATCACACATCATTGCTATCTGAGTTCAAGGACTTAAATGCGAAGCATTTGTTAAACACTTCTACGACTTTGAACGGCTCTATCTACCTATCTATCTAGCCGCCTACTACTCATAGCTCGTGTGGTTGTTTCGTTAGTGGGATGTGTGCCAAAATTCGTGTGGCATGACACGACTGCATGAAGAACATGAATGATGGGTCTTAACTTGAAAATCATGCTATGCAATTCATTAACCACATGATTTACACGTCACTCCCTTGGTTCTCTTCCGACTGTTTCGTTAATTTGATATTTACCAAAATACGTATGGCGTCACAAGAGTGTATCACGCACACAAACGACAGTTTCTAACGTGCAAATCATGACACGCTTGTCATGTATGGCGTTATTTTGACAACATGGTCTCGGGGCGCTAGTGACCGTTTCGCCTGCTTCATATACACCAAAATTGGTATTGTGCAGTGTGACCGTACGTCCAACATAAATGACAGCTGGCAACATGAATATAATGACATGCATGTCGCGTACACACGCCACGCTCATGGTGCGCTCGCGGCCGGTTCGCTAGCTTGACATACACCTAAATTGATATAGCGTGACGTGATTGTGCGACGAACATAAATGACATATAGTAACATGAAAATAACGACATGCATGTCATTTACGGCATGAAGCCTGGTGCACTCGTGTCCGGTTCTCTAACTTGATATCATACCAAGATTGGTATAGCGTGACGTGACTGTATGACGTACATAAATGACAGCTGGTAACATGGAAACAATGAATGACATGCGTGTAATGTACGGCATGGGTTACATGCCACGCTCATGGTGCTCTGGCGGGCATTTCGCAAGCTTGACATGCCGATTTTTTCTTTCTTTTTTTTGCTTTTGATTGCACTTTTCAAGCGACGCAATGTGCAGTAGGTCATCTACAGGTGCATAAGCGACGATAAGGGCTCGCAAAGAGAGAGAACATCAGTATTACTTACCATTTTTGTTCCTGACTGTGCCGAGCACGCAAGGTGCCCATCATCTGCTTGGTAATGTACAGCGGCACGCTCGCTTGAGTCGACGGGCCGTCGCGATTATCGCACTCGCAGCGCAGCATGTCGCACTGTCGTCAAACCACGTATATCACATCCAGCGGCGAGAACACAGTGAGGCTGCAGGCACAAAACGCGCACACACGACCGACACAGCTGATCACTTGAGAAGTGGCGTTCACAAGGCCTAGCCGGCCTAGCTACGACGATCGCGCCGCCGCGGGAACGACTCCCTCCTCGCGTTTCTTTCTTTTTCTCTATGTTTTTTTTTCTTCGCGCGCGCATGCGGCGGTCTGGCTTGCTTTTAACCTGGCGGGGACGGGCCGCAGCAGGCTGCAGCCGCCAAGGCCAAAGGGCTTCCTCGCTTCCTCTGCAGCCGTTCGGAGGGTCGCGTATATCTCTTTCTCTGGGCTATCTGTGCAAGGGATTTTTAGTGGGCTGAAGCATGCCGCCTCTTTCTTTTACTTCTTTCCCCCGCACAGCTGCATACATGCCCGCCAGCACTGAAGGCATTATGGAAAGCTTCGGAAAAAAAAGAGAAAACATGCCAGAGGAAATGAGATGGGAGTTTTTTGTCCTTGAACTCCATTCGGCGAATGGCGTCAGATAGTGAATTTACCTCCTTTCTTCCACATAATTTATCAACGAAGTAAAATTGAGGGCGCAGAACTTTATTACATCCACCTCATTACACCCTAAGGGAGTACTGTCCAGATGAAGGTAGTATTAAGGAGGATTGTAGCCCTTAAAACGCCCAATTCGGCTAGTTTGCGTTTGCAGTGTACGTTGAGCAGATGTATGTACATTTAATTTTAAATAAGACGTTGTCCTCTATTATTTTTGAAGCAAAAAAAATATTTCGCTGCTGTAGTCACCGACGTATGTAATGTATAGAATTACCGCGCGATTAAAATGTAAAAAATTTCCACTTCGCATGCAGGTAAAGTGAACATGGAAAGTGTTAATTGCTCCAAGAAGTAGGTGCCGGTTAGCTGGGATTTTATTGAATGTCCTTCCGCCTTGTGTCCGTAAGTAACACGATACGCCAAGAATATTCGCGTTCACATCGTCGCTTTCGGGGCCTATATGGCGCCTTACTATTTCGACCCTTTTCCGCAAAGCAGTTTTCCACCGCCGACTGAACGCTTGCGAAACCACCTCAGCGCGTAACTAACGGTAGCGCACTCGCGATCAAGTGTAACACATTTGCCGGAACAGCATTTTTTACAATTTCATACGAAAAGTGCCACACACAAGCATCGATCTGTTAACATTTAATAGAACACAGGGGTGGATACAGGATTTTTCGCAGGGGGATCAACTTCTTGGAGAGCCTGACATGTGCTCTTCTTAGGGTATAAATTAAAAAAAAAATGTAAGGAGGGCGGTCAGACCATACGGACCGCTCATCTGAATTTGGCAGTGATAGCACATGAAATGTTTGTAAGATACGAGTAGTGAAGCAATACGCGAGCGATGCATCCCACCAAATGCTACCTTGAGAAACTCCACAATCGAAAACAAACTACAAGCAACACGCTGCACAATCGGTCCGTTCGCGGCGAATCGATGACACGCGCGAGCTACCCGCCTACCATGTAATTGTTATCTCAATATAATAAACAAAGTAATGGTGTCATCATCAGCACAAGCATGCGTGAGTAGCCACGATGCAGCTTTGAAGCTCGTACACGAAGCCGGTCTGTGCCAGGAAGCACAAGCGACGAAAACTGCCTGGTTGACACGAAAAGAGTGCTCTCTGATGAGTGCCGATGCTGTCCCATACATCACCTATTAAGAACGGCGAACGTAAACACGGCGTTAATCGTAAGCAGTAGCCGGAGCAAAGGAATGATCGCCCGCTTCTCGATGGCGGTGAGGAAATCTGATAACATGGGAGTTAGTTTCCTGTAAACCTTTTTTCAGCACCGCAGTTTCCTCAATCTGAGCAACACGGCACACGAAAATATGTCGGCATTGCCGTTCCTATCAGCCGCCACACGTCGATACGCACGCTGCGTGTGTGCACATGCGGAGCGAGCTTAGGCTTCAACACGTTGGAAACGTGAACGGCGGCCGCTAGATGTCAGCATATTTTGCATAAGTTCTATAGCCACCGCGTACACAGGCAAGAGCCCCCGAACGCAGAATTCCAGAACAAACTAGTATTTACACTCAACGCCCGTTTGCCTCTCCTTGCGGCAATGCGGGGTGTCCCCCTGAAAGCCAGACGTCGCCGTAGTATTGAGTCAACTCTTTTTCTGCCCGCGCCGCCCCGCCGGAGTCGCGGGGCACCGTCATGTTGAGGAACAATATGCGAAGGGAGGGAAGGATAGACGAAAGACCCCAACCGATTTCCCCGCCACAGTCGCGCAGTCAAGGCCACCGACACCTAAATGGTGACTGTCGGTAAAAAAAGAGGGGGGCGAGACAAACACCTGGCAAGCGAGTAGGTCGATAGACGTGCACTTCCGCACGCACCAGCCCTTCCCTCTGCCGGGCGCTCGTACACTTTGTCTACATTAAAGGCACCGCCGCGCGAACACACACAGAAAGCAATCCTTCCATAGATATAAGCATTGACGACGCCACTTGCACTGCGCAGTGACCCCTGGAAATATCTCCGCCTCAAGTTCTTCTTTTTCTCCTTGTTTTCCCTCTTTATCGTCCTTCCTTTCTCGTTTTTCGTGCAAAACTGTATAAATATGAGTGCAAGCAAGTACCCTTATCCCTGATGAAGGCCAGACTCTGGCCCAAACTGTCGAAATAATATATATATATATATATATATATATATATATATATATATATATATATATATATATATATATATATATATATATATATATATATATATATATATAAGGCTTAAAGGCGGATGAGTTACAAGTATTTTAGGAGTATACGCGCCGTCATAAAAAACATCTTTTTTGTCGACGTTTCGATCGGAGACCGACTTCATCAAGACGCTCCCATCGCAACGTCGACAATAAATTTGTTTTCCAGCGAAAGCTGTTATGAGATCACAACAAGGGCCGTTTTTAGCGCCGTACTGTCCACCGCCGCCGGTGTCCGTAACCACTATCGCTCGAAATAATAAAAAAAAAAAAACGAAACAAGAAAAAACTTCCAGCATGGAACGAGGTTGGAATCTAGGCCCTCTGCGTGTGGGCCCAGTATTCAACCTCAGAGCCATGCTGGTGCTTGAAACTGCTTTGCAAAATGACCCTATACAGGCTTCATGTCGGGAAGGAACCACATTAACATATGCAATGTAGCGTGGTAGAAGAGTAAAATAACAACCAAGTCTCACACAACGCGAGTTCTGTAAGCTGGGCATCACACAATACGAATTGCGCAACGAGTTGGTTGTTGAATGCTTCCAACCCATTACAAAGGGCTCTGCCATAATTCTTCATCGTCATCAGCCAGAGCATCAACACAGTGCGCATAATGCCTTACAGGTGTTTAGCAGGTACTACGGTTCTGCGCAGAGTGAAGTAAAATTGCACAGTGGCTGCTTCCCTAAATAACGAAAATAACGAAATAACGAAAAACGGAATAAAGAAATAACGAAAATTGCTCCACAGCATACACTCATGGAATGCACAACGTTCGCTCATCTGAAAATACCTTTGTCACGCTGGTATTCACGAATTTAGCACGAGCGAAGAGGGCACACGTTTATAATTTTTATAGCGGCACGACACGGTGAACCGGGGAATTCGGAGCCGAGGGTGTTTACGTCGATCGGCTCGGCCTGCATGACGCCCCACAAATTATGTATTGACCTTCCGCAAGAGCAAACACACGCCGATGGTACAGGAACAGAAGTTCGAACTTGTGCCGACGGGTTACCAGCGGCTTTGTACATACATTGGTACATATATAACCCCATGAAAAGTGGTGGCGCTGTGGTGTAATGGTTATAGTGCTTGCTTTAAGTGCGTGTGGTCGCGAGTTCGATTCCTGTGTCGTGCGTACTTGTATGCAAATGTCATGTTGGTGCATAAATACTTTGATGTTCATTTTCTATTATGTACTAGTGAATAACGGTAGCGGAAATTGGCCGGTAAACGTAATATAGTGCCTAAAATATACTTTTTTTTTCATTTCGCGAACGCTCTAGGGCCTCGTATAAAAGGAGGCTTTAACAGCTCTCAAAAGAAGCAGGAAAACTCTCATTGCGCTCTGTTCAAGCCCCCAAAATGGGTTACATAAAAACACCAACTTTACCTCCAAAAGGAGGCTTTAAAAGCTCTCAAAAGAACCAGAAAAACTTCCAATGCGCTCCGTTCAAGCCCTCAATATGAGCTCAATAAAAACACAAATTTACCTCCTTAGTTCCGTCTAATCAGTCCCTTAAAGGATGTAAATAAAACCCCCTTTTGAACCTCCTTTTGAAGGGGGTTTTGCGTAGTACCTTTTGGATTCACGTTATGCGTCGAGCCCGAAACTCCCTAAAAGGCTCAAACCCGTTTGCAGTGTAACACAAGGGGAATATATCGTCTGTGTGCCCCATAGCCGTAATCGTCATCAATTTCTCGTGTATTTCCTTGCGTTTACGCAAACAGCACTATGTGCGCTATACGCGCTGCCGCTCGTATCGAATGACAGAACACAGTGGAAACGGCAAGAATCACAGCACAGGAAGGGCCTCACTACGTGCCTGGGTCTAACGTGCACGCCGCAGTGTGCCGCGACGTTGGCCGAAGCGAAGTCTTGGCCACTGTAGCTCCTCGCGACGCAACGAGCCCTGTGCCACATTGACAGAATGTGGCCTCCTCATTCAGCGGCTCCGACAACGCCATCGCTGGAGAATGTGAGGCGTGTTCAACGTCTACGAACTCTTGAGCGAGGATGCGCCCCCACATTGCTGCTGTGAACCTTCGGCTCCCCGCTGGTGCGCGATGTACACAGAAAGGCCGCCGCACTGATCAGCAGAGGCGTCACGGTCCATTCGCAGTGGGTCTGAAGCCACTTCAGTGTGCCCAGCAACGCAACCGCCGCCGACTTAGCGGCAAGTTCACATCTACTGTCACCTTCGCTGTTAAATTCCGTTTCTGTGTTTTATTATTTCTCTCAGCTTTCGTTCATTCATTAAAGCAACAGATTCAACAAATTGCACATGCCATCTCGAACACTTCTCGCAGCGTCATGTCCGATTGTTAGCGACGTCAGAGCATCAATGTCTACGTAGGTGAGCGACGTCAGTGCCCAAATAAAAACGCAGGACCACTCATTGTTGTACGTCAGCCCCTCTATCTGGTGAAGCCAGCGCCTCCTCTATTTTTCAGTGCCTGGGCGAACGCTCTCCTCGGGCCGTCGAGCGCGCGCTCCGCGTCCGCTCGCCGCTGCCGCGTGGTGGCGCTGTGCAAGTAGACTACGGGAAGCTGGCGCTGAACGGCCGCGCGTATCACGAAGCTCACGAATTCGTGTATGCATCCGAGTTTAATTGCATGTGTGCTTCTTGCAGGCTTTCACAGGTACAGGGGCATGGAAAGAAACGCGAACATAGCGGCGCGCTGTTTTCATCACGCTCTAACCGTGGTGGCAATAAAGAGATGCTAGATGGTCCGTTATTGTGTCATAGATGACGTCGTCTTTTCATCAATAATCCAGGCTATAGCTACTTGAAAATAAATGCGAAAGAGCAAAGAATGCAGATGCCGCATGTTCGCGTGTCTTTCCATCCCCGCTGTAAGTATTCCGCAGGCAGACTGTCAGGCCGTGGTGCCGGCTCGATACTTGCACTGGAGTTTGATAGTATTCGCGTTTTATTTTCTACTTCAGTCTATTGCAACCGCCCCAATGCCTTAGCATGTCATACTGTTGTGTTCCACTCTGCAAATGGAACTGAAAGAAATCACGATTGTCTTTTTTTATTGCCCTTTATTGATAAAGAAAAAAAATCTCACAGGGTCCTGTATGCATTCATCTAAGACGACTGAAATGCGAAAGCCATCTTCTTCTTTTCCTTCTAGTCAATGTATTGAACATTTCCTGCCTCCCTCCGAGATATTTCTGTGCCTAACGTGGTTTTCTTACAGCCTCAAGGACCGGAGGCACTGCAAGCTTTCTGCACATCAGCAGACCTCCGTGATCGGCCCATTTTGACCAAGCCAAGATGTAATATGACGACGTCACGTTATGTGACGTCACGACGACGTCACAAAATTTTATGATCAGTGATGTCATATGATGACGTCATCACGTAATTATTTTTCGCATCACTCGTGCTGACGCCGCCGACGGTCAATTTTCGCGTTTGATGAGGCATCTAAGGCTTTCGCCTTAATACACTGTTCGGCTGTCGTTCCATGAAATTCCAGCTGCCGCTGGTGTTCGGTAGAGGTGGGTTGCAGTAATTAGGCGGGATAATTGGTCTCCTAATACATCCTCAAACTACACTAGAATATGCAGCCGTCGTTTACGACGCGAAGATTTCATAGAATATAAGAAGCGGCGGCTTACGAAGGATGCAGTGGCGTCACTCTTTGCAGACTACCCTTCACATTTGCAGCCCAAGGTATCAACCAAATCAAGCATGGCAAGTATCCCTAAACGTGACAGTGTTGCGTCCGAACAGTCAACGAATGCATGTAGTACCAGTAGCAACGCTGCCTCGCGATCGTCGCAATCTGCATGCAGCGCTGACATTAGGTCCCGAAGCTGAAGGATCGGAGCCCATGGACACTACATGCGCTACCGGCGAAACAACCGACAATCATTATGTACATATTCACTGGAAGCAGTTTAGTGACATTTCATGCTATTTAGCGCATGAACTCATGGCTTGCGTATAGTGTGCTCCACCAGTAGACGGTAGCACGCATCGGGGAACTTTAAGCGCCCAAGCTTTCAGTATTAGCTCTTGGCAAATGCTGCTTTCGAAAATCGACTTTCAGACAGTCAATAACCGACTCTCAGACAAGCGAACATAACGGTGACAAAACAATTTTCCGCGCATCACTGGCATGGGCTCTCTGGAATCGGGCTAGCAGACGACGCGCGAGCGTCTCGATCAAATAGCCGCGAAAGACATGCCTTCGAAATGGACTGGTTGACCAGAAAGACAAGTGCTTCATGATTCCCGTTTACAAGTTTTCATTACACTTCAAACAACGCGAATACAGCCGACAACTGAACCATATAGAAGCTTCGAATGCAGCCACGGCATTCGTTTCCGCGAGCGACGACGCGGCGGCTAGTCTACTACGGTGGCGGCGCCCGGCGGCTAAAGGCCGCACTAACGCCGACGGTCGGTTCCCATTGCGCTCCGCTCCTTCGCCCAGGCACAGAAAAATAGAGGAGGCGCTGGGTGAAGCGCGCCTACGAGAAAAAAGGCAACGGCGTTCAGTTTGAAATTTCACGTCTTTCCGCAGCGCGTAGCGTCGCAAACCTTGGCAGACGTGATTGTGAGCGGCCAGTGCATCCATCACACTTGTCAGCTCGAAATGCTCAAACCTGGTGAGGGGATCTTCGGGGTGCTCACCAAGAGGGGAGAAATTGACCCTACGCGATTAGCCCCGGCCAATACGAGGCATCCCTCCCTTCTGGTCTTTTAGTGGTCTGGGCATCTGCTCCTGTGCTACCCTTCTCAGCCACGCCGAAAAGAAAGAGACCCAGGAGTGTGTTGATTCGACGGTGGACACTTGACTCACCATGCAATAAAAGGCAATAAAAGGAGAGACCGTGTTTTGCGCACCATGCGGGAAAAAGGACAATTTCATGTCTGTGTTCAACTGTTGGCGCCTTTGTGCCATCATGAACAACAACATTTCTGACTTTGCTGTCGTTGATACGGGTAGGGCACATCTTTGTTTGAAATTACTTGAATTTATGTAAAAACGTATTGTACCTATATTTAATATATTGGAGGCCTAAAGCGCTCTTTTGCCTGCCTATTTTAGGCGCCTAAAACGCGCGTTTTTGGTGCCTACAAATCCGGCCTCTAGTTATAACGTCAAACATCATCATAGGTGTAGGCAAACCACAAAAACAGCAAACACAAACGAGGGAAAAGAGTGCACGGCGGCGGCCGCAACAACGCGCGATGTCGAAAGTCTCGAGCTTTTCTCCTTACCGGCGAGGCAAGTCCAACTTAAGTTACTGCCACACACGCGCTGGAGACATCGTAATATATCTTCATCCTAAACTGCCGTCGTTATGCCAACAAAAAGACATTATATATAGCGCGTCTAAGTGTTCTGTACACAAACTTATTTTTAGGTCCCCACACGCGGAAGCATGCTGCACACTTAATGTGGATGGAAATGTTATTATGAAGTACGCTAAAGCGTGTCGACATCTTGTACCTTCTGCAGCGCAGACACAATGTGTCATCAGAAACAATGATCTTTGATAATTGTTTGCATCGCTCGTTTTGTGGGAGCTTGTACAATAACACGCATAACGGTATCAACTCGTTAAGTGACAATTTTAGTTGGGCATCCGCAGGAGGCCCCGCAAGCAGGCTGCTGTTGGAAATGGCTGGAAGCCGACCACCGCAGAGCTGCTGCAGACGCTCAGCTAAAGGTGTGTAATTAGTGCCTACGAATGCAGTACACTCACCATTAGCAGCCGCACGTTGTCAGTGTCCGCAGCTCCATGAATATTCCGACCTCCAAGCGTCACTGCGAGCACGGAGGGCCTTACCTCACCGCCACGGAAGATGCGCATGTTCGCTCAAACACAAAACTACAAGACGTGCAACTGACGCAACCCGCACAACGCATTCCTAATGACTGAGGAGACTGGGAGAGGAGGCGGATCCGCCGCGCTTCCTCGGCTCCGTCGGCGAGCCATGGCGCCAAGACGGCGCCGAACGGAAAACGCGCGATATGTACGGCGTATAGGCCTGGTGCGCCACCGATGGCGGCGCTGCGAACGGCGCTCCGGTGACGCAAAGGCGGGGATTCGGCTTTTGTCGTCTGATAGGCTGTGGCTAGAACAGCAGCATTTTCGTTATAGACGTCACACTGTGGAGTTTCCAAGACACGTGGCTCCACCTGCCGGAAAAGTATTGGGTAGTACGAAGACCGACTCCCTCGCACAGTTTGCTGTGGGACAAGGTCCAACTAGCGAGTATGAAACAACGATTGTGCTTAATGTTGCGCATTTAATCCGCAGAAAGAGAGCTGTGAACTTCTCTCAGCTAGTCGGACGCGCCACTGAACCGTCATGAAGTGCCTGCTGGATCACTCGCCAGAACGACGGCGAAAACAACAGCAGACAAGACCGCTCCGCACGCTACGAAGAAACGCCGCGATCGACGCTACTATTGCGTTGTGAATTGCCACGGACGTAAAGCACTGCATAACAACGTTCCGTTTTACCGATGTCCACAACTGTCGTAACATAATTAACACGACTCAACATGAAAATCATGAAAGCATGTCATGTACAGCATGACTTGCGTGCCGCGCTCATGGTGCGCTGGCGGCCGTTTCGCTAGCTTGATATAACCAAAATTGGTATCCTGCGACGTGACTGTCTGATGGACATAAATACCACTAGCTAATATGAAAATCATGATACACATGTCATGTGCAGCATGACTTACGTGCCACGCTCATGGTGCGCTAGTGGCCGTTTCGCTAGCTTGATCTATCCCGAAATATTATGTGCATTTTGTTGATGCTGTGGCTAATGACGATGAAGAATTATGGCAGAGCCTTTTGTAATGGGTCGTAAGCATTAAACAACTCACTTGTTGCGCAATTCGCATTGTATGACGCCTCGTTACAGAATTCGCGTTGTGCGACATTTGGTTGTTATTTTGCTCTTGTACCACCCTACATTACATATGTTAATGTGGTTCCTTCCCGACATGAAGCCTGTATAGGGTCTTTTTGCAAAGCAGTTTCAAGCACCGGCATGGATCTGAGATAGGATACTGAGCTCCCACGCAGAGGGCCCAGGTTCGAACCTGGTTCCATCCTGGAAATTTTTTTCTTATTTCGTTTTTTTTCCTATTTCGAGCGATGGTGGTTACGGACACCGGCGGCGGCGGCAGAGGCGGACAACTACGGCGCCAAAAACGGCCCTTGTTGTGATCTCACAACAGCTTTTGCTGTAAGACCTAGCAGACCCTGCATCTCCCCGCCCACGTCATGCATCCGGAATTGAGGGCATACAGAAAGGGCTTTATCCAGCGACAATGATGTGGTCGTATTCACCGTTTTGCGCAGCTCTATGTTTTTCGCATAAAGGTTCCGATGGAATGTCCCTGCTTTGTATGCGCGTATTTAACTCTTCACAACCAAAATACACATCCAAAAGTTATTCGTTAAAAAATCGTTGATTTTTTTGCCGGGACCAGGACACCTGTAGAGCGTGTGCGACAAAGTGTGTCGCATTTTAGTTTCCTCTGCAAGCCATTTAATAATCACAGCTGCACTACAAGCGCTGTTCTGGCACAGTTATTGTGCCGTGTACCTCGAAATGAAAACAGGAATGACGTATAGAGAATATATTTGTTTGCTTGTTAAAAGCATTTGGGTCAAGGTTTCGGTGGAAAGCAGCACAGGTGCTGTCGCTTAGCTACAACGTAATCCGGAGCAAGCCCTAAATTTTAAAGTAAAGCAGCAATGAAAAAGAAATGAAACGTCAACCTGTATATAGCATGTGTAATATTCCTTTCCCTCTGAGCTGCGCATGACCGACCTTCATTGGCCGTTTATCCGCGCGCTTAGTGCTAACAGCAAATAGAGGAATATGCGAGCAAGACCTTGTGCCATGATCCTGATTGTTGTTGCAGCGTTGATTCGTCGGAGTGATGCCTTTCTTGATGACAACCCTGCACTTGGAGCCTACCAGGACGAAAGCAAGGTTATTATTTAGACCTGTTTATTTTGCTTTCCTTACAGAAAAACGCGTGGCAGTTATTTATACGCGCCAGTGTTGCGGAATGGGCGCCTCAATTACAATTACATTTCGAGGGTTTAGAACTTGCCGCCATTCCATTCCTTTCGTTGCCTCGGAACGAAAAAAATACAGCCCATTCCTACTCTGGGAATGTTCGGGCAGTTCAATTCCATTCCTGTAATTTCTCAACGTAGAAAAGGCATCTTGATAGTTTTATCGAGTTCAGAATGAACGCCCCATAAAGCTGATGTCATCAGATGCATTAAGTTCTGCATAAGTACACAGAACACGTTACCAAAGTCGAGGGATAGTATAGCTTGGTGACATTACAACAACCACCCTACTAATTCCCATAGGGGCAGTTCTCCCGCTGCCTATAGTATTTGCATGGTCAGCATGTTTGAACGAATGGTGCTGTTCTAATATTGTTTAGGCTTAAATGTACGTATTAATGCTAAAATGACGACATACAGTATTTTATTGCTGACAAAAGTAGTGATCAAAAAGACTAGCCAGTTTTGGCACGCGTCTGAAGCGGTCGAGAATATGGAGAAAACTAAGATTTGGTTTATGGGAAACAGAACACTGTAGGTCTACGGGTGTTAGTTGGAACAGCGCACTGCTCGGGCACCTTGTTCTTTTGCATCGAATACGGAACACTGGGCCGCACGGCTCGTCAGCACTCACGCTTGTCGAGCGCGCCTCGCAAGCATGGATGGGGTGACGAGAACTTTCTTTGTTCGCCCGTGCGCAGCTATGCAATTTCTTACTTGTCGCAAGGGTTATTTACGTGTGCCAGGTAATAAACTTCTCGTGAGATAAAGATCAGGCTGTGTTCTATTTTCGGAAAAAGACGCAATTCCATTCACATTCCATTCCGTGCACAAGGCGCCTAATTCCATTCCCATTCCATTCCTCCAAGCGTTGTCCCCATTCCATTCCAATTTCATTCGGGGGTCTCGAAAATGTGGAATGATTCCAATTCCACAATTTCATTCAAATTCTTGAGGGGCAACTCCGCAACACTGATACGCACAGGTGGTCAAAGTAGGAGCTAATGCTTATGTTTACGAAAAGTTGCTGAGCAGATTATACGTCACTGAACACATGACTATAGTTGGTGAAGAGCAAGGGACCGAATTCACAGAACTTCTTTTTCTTTAGTGCGTGCTCCAATTCGTCAGCAGTCTTCGCTAATGATATGCCCCACGTCTGTGGAACCAGGAATATTAACAAAAATGTTTCGCGTGAGACGTCTCCTGAATACGGGTCCAGGTGTATGCAACAAAATTTCTCTTACAAATGCTCCTCGCCTATTCGTCTCGCCCGTCGCAATTAGTACACACAAAGTAGCTAATTCAACTACATGAAATCCTATAGCTAGAGGGGCGCAGTGTGTAGACGCGAGGTACCAAGCTTAGGCTAAGCGCGTGGTGAGAATTTCAAGTTTTCCTAGAAATTCTGCTTCCCTACACAAGCTAAAAACACGTCGTTTATCAACATGCGCTTCTTCGCCTAGAACCAATGCAGGGTAGAGATGTGCTCGTTGACCGCAGTTTCATCTTTGAAAAGAGGGTTTGTATTCTTATTAGTCAGGTCCGTCGGGGCGCTTGCTCAGAAAACAGCTCATTGAGGTGGCCCAGCTCTTCACACAATTTATACATTGTGTTTGTCGCATGATAGGTTTAGTTGCTTATGTTCAATTAAACCCAACAAAAACAAACAAACAAAGGAAGCATAGGCGTGGGCAGGGCGTCTCATGAGTGGTAACAAATCATCTCGCAGACACCTCTCCCCTCTCAGCGGTTATCCTTTGTTTACTAATATTTGTAAAACCCCAACAATTATCATTTGTTTGCACATTCGATACCACACATGGTTTTATTTGATATAACATAACAACTAGCACAAATTAGATTACATGTAATAGTTAGGCAAATAGCAGAGGCAGACAGTTCTTGTTAGTTCTGCCTATATGATTTCAGGACTAAGAAAGTAAGGCAGTGCATTGAATTTTCCACCAAACAAAGGGTAACCAAAGATATAGAGAGAAAAATATACACTGCGATATAGTTCAACGATACTTGACAATAAGGAAAAAACAAGAATGAGTAAATTATGTGTTATCTATTAAATAATCGCATCCCACACTCTCGGCAGCGACAACGCAGCCCACCGTAAGTAAAAATTTTAAGAAGAAAAGAGAGTCCCGTTACTCATTTGCTCAGTCCTGGATTGTAACATATATAGCATTATTTAAAGATACACGTTATCTTTCTTTTAGATACCGTTATACAGCTCAGAGAGTCGCGCGATACGCGACTCTCTAAAAGACAGTTAATGTATATCCTTAGAGAGTTATATATGTGACAATTCATCACTCAGGACAAAAAGTAACGGGACTTTCTTTTTTGCTTGCAGTGAATGGTAAATTGACATGAAAATTATACCTGTCGAGGAAAGCTGACTGACTGTTGTGCATAAAGATTGACTCGTGGCAATATATACTTGTTACCTGCTCGCACATTCTCATATACATGCCAGTAGTCCTTCGTAAAGTACGTAGGTTTTCAGAATATATAAATATTTTACAATAGCATGCATTAATCTTCAATAGGTGGTGCTGTCGATTTGAGAAATGTTTCGGGAACCTACCCGACTTGTGGCACGACACTCTTTTTTTAAACAAGCATTCCACGGGATCTCCAGTCACCATGGGTCAATTCTGAGGAAATCTTTTGTTCTTTAAATACCATCTCTTCACCTATTTCCCTTTCAACTGATGCGGTCGGGGTGCGTGCAGTTATCGCCGAAGCAAGGCGAGGCATGTACTTATTCCAAAATCCTGGTCATGGCTACACTTTTAAGAGCTAAGCTTGTACTCTCTGTTTGGTCCAGGATGGATATTCAGGACCTCAATGCCTAAAGAGCCACTAATTCCAGAAAATGTCGATTGTCGCCTATTTATGAATGCATGCGCTTCTCTCCCGGAATCTGGTGATTGAAATATGAAAACAGAGGTAAAGCGTCACCTTCCTAGAGTTGATGAATATTGGTAGATTAAGCGAGTTACAGGTTTTGCATATTATTCATGAAACAGCGCTATTGGCCGCGAGATCGAGCGGAGTCGCCGCCTAGCGGCTTCTGGCTGAACCGCGCCTACTGTGGATTGCTCCATGCGTCGTCTGCTAGCCCCGTTGTGTTTGCCTGTGCGCATACGTCATGCAGATCCTAAAAAGGCGGTTTGTTCCGTTGCGTTAGTGCAACTTTAACCGCTCGTACGTATGCCTAACACGATGTAAAGAAGCATTTGGCCTTGATCGGCTGTATATGTACTGTAATAGGATCAGAAAATGCACTTGTCGAGAGTGCTGTGTGTGGTCGTCGTACCCTCGGTTCACGAGAGTCATATCAGTGGAGGTACCGCTCTGTGGTTGAAGCGCATTGCAAAGTGCACTTGGCGTTGCCCTAAGGATACGAAGTATTAAATGTGATGTGAATATAGCCTTTTAGCGGCGCGGTAGTAAAAAAAAGGCTCGCATATACTTGAGCGTTGTGGTTAGGTGTTGTTTATACGTTACGCGAAGAGCTTTAGTTGTGTACGGTCCTGGTCTCACTAGAGAGAATTGCTTCTGTTAAGTAACGTCTGACACTTCGGTACTTAAATTGTCCGCTAAAAAGAACAGAAAATGAAGTTACATGGAAATTACAAAACTGAGTTGCCTTGACCAATTTTAAGTTGTGACAAAATTTATACAAAAAGACCCGTGTACTTAGATTAAGGTACGCGTTAAAGTGCGCTGACGGTCAAAATTAATCCAAACGGCGTAGTTTACATTTATGTCGTAGTAATTTCACGCGAAGCCACATTTTTTTTCTTTACATTATCTTGAGCGTTTGTGTTGGGTTGTTTAGATTGACGGAAGGCAGCGGACATTATTCGTATGAAAAAAACGTACTTTGGTCACATGAAATAACCGGACCTTTGTTCCAATACTGTCGCGCAAGTAATCAATCGAAGAAATTTCCGTGCTGTAGAGTTACCTCTGTGTAGCTGTTACTGGAACAGAAACAAGCGTGTGCATGTTAAACGTCGCCGTAGCGCTAAAGCGCTGTCAGCCACGTATATTTCCTCAGTAAACCTATCAACTGTTCTACATTTAACGGAGAACTGAATAAGAAATGCGAATACATATTTGAGCACCCAGTGCACAAAGTGCTATTTCAACTCATCGGGCAGAAAATGGGCTTTCTTTTTGTTGAGGGGCATCCAAAGGAACAAGATGTAAATAGTTAATTCTGTCGCGCTATACAACAGTGCGTAGTACGTGGAACACAAGCTAAACATGTACTATCGCGCTCAGTATGAGCTACATCACGCGAGCGCGTGGCCGAGCGCACTGCAAAGTTGTACAGTGGCGCTGATCATGGCATATTTTCGAGATATCAGGAGAGAGTTTGGCTGCTCGTACGAGCGCGCATTGCCCCCAATTGCTTGCTTTCATCCTCGAAGTTATCATTTTCGAAGCTGATATCACCGCAGCGCTGAACGAGGGCGAGGGTAAAAGCAAGTGAAGGCGATGCGCGCTCGCAGGGACAGCCAAACACTCTCCCGATTACTCGAAAATATGCCATGATCGGCGCCACTGTACAGCCTTGCAGAGCGCTCGGCCACGCGCTCGCGTGATGTAGCTCATACTGAGCGTAATAGTACCAATAAAACAACAAGGATACGTCACCCATTGCGAAAACGCGTACTATCGCCGAAGGCGAGCAACACGTTTGTTGGCAGGTTGCGCTTCTGTCACAGGTAATTGTAACGTTCGGCGCGCTTCGTGCAATAATTCGGAAATGAAGAGCGCACATATTACCACAAAGCTGCAGTCGACGCATTTTGTTTGCCGGAAATCGGGTCAAATTGCTCTCAACGAAGCGCTGTTGTGCACGTTTGTATACGCGCCGCCAACCGCCTTTCTACGCTAGCGCGGCGACGGCATTTCGAAAGCCCTTTATAAACTCTCTTGTGGCTACTAATACAACTACACTAGCAACGTACCCACTACGCCACAAATCATAATTTTTTGTGAAGTTGGGAAGCACCCACCACGACATTACTCGTCATTCTGCGGAGAAGCGAGGTACCATCTGTAAGGCATTATGTGCAATTTCTTGATGCGACGGCTGATGACCATGAAGAATTATGACTGAGCCTATTGTAATGTGTTGGAAGGTTTAAATGACCCACTAGTTACGTATTCGCATTGTGTGACGCCCGATTATTATATCACTCTCCCACCACGCTTTATAACACACGCTAACGTGCGAAAAGAGATAGAGAGAGGGGAATTAACTTTATTGAGACCCTGAGGAAATGGATCATGGGAGCCTTATGGGCTTCCTTGGCAACCAATAGAGGTGCACTTGCGAGGAACCCACTACGCTATATATCATAATTTTTGTGAGGTAAGGAAGCAGCCACTACGCAAATTTTTGGTCATTATGCGCAGAACCGTGGTACGTGCTAAACATCTGTAAGGTATTATATGCACTTTGTTGATGCTGTGGAAAATGACGACGAAGAATTATGGCAGAGCCTTTGGAATGGGTTGGAAGCATTAAACAACTCACTTGTTGCGCAATTCGCATTGTGTGACGCCTCGTTACAGAATTCGCGTTCCGGACACTTGGTTGTTATGTTACTCTTCTACCACGCTACATTACATATGTTAATGTGGTTCCTTCCCGACATGAAGCCTGTATAGGATCTTTTTGCAAAGCAGTTTCAAGCACCGGCATTGCTCTGAGGTTGGATACTGGGCTCCCACGCAGAGGGCCCAGGTTTGAACCTTGTTCTATCCTGGAAATTCTTTCTTATTTCGTTTTTTTTTTCCTTATTTCGAGCGATAGTGGTTACGGACACCGCCGGCGGCGGCAGAGGCGGACAACTACGGCGCCAAAAACGGCCCTTGTTGTGATCTCATAGCAGCTTTCGCTGTAAAAACTAGCAGAGCCTGCATCTCACCGGCACGTCATGCATCCGGAATTGCAGGCATACAGAAAGGGCTTTATCCAGCGATAATGATGTGGTAGTATTCGCCGTTCTACGCAGCTCTATGTTTTTCGCATAAAGGTTCCGATGGAATGTCCTGCTTTGTATGCGCGTATTTAACTCTTCACATCCAAAATACACATCCAAAAGTTATTCGTTAAAAAAACGTTGATTTTTTTCCCGGGATCAGGACACCTGTAGAGCGTGTGCGATAAAGTGTGTCGCATTTTAGTTTCCTCTGCAAGCCATTTAGTAATCACAGCTGGACTACAAGCGCTGTTCTGGCACAGTTATTGCGCCGTGCACCTCGAAATGAAAACAGGAATGACGTATAGAGAATATATTTGTTTGCTTGTTAAAAGCATTTGGGTCAAGGTTTCGGTGGAAAGCAGTACAGGTGCTGCCGCTTAGCTACAACGTAAGCCAGAGCAAGCGTTAAATTTCAAGGTAAAGCAGCAATGAAAAAGAAATGAAACGTCAACCTGTATATAGCACGTCTAATATTCCTTTCCCTCTCAGCTGCGCATGACCGATCTTCATTGGCCGTCTTTCCGCGCGCTTAGTGCTAACAGCAAATAGAGGAATATGCGAGCAAGACCTTGCGCCATGATCCTGATTGTCGTTGCAGCGTTGATTCGTCGGAGTGATGCCTTTCTTGATGACAACCCTGCACTTGGAGCCTACCAGGACGAAAGCAAGGTTATTATTTAGACCTGTTTAATTTTTCTTTCCTTCCAAAAAAGCGCGTGGTAGTTATTTATACGCGCCAGTGTTGCGGAATGGGCGGCTCCATTACAATTACATTTCGAGGGTTTAGAACTTGCCGCCATTCCATTGCTTTCGTTGCCTCGGAACGAAAAAAATACAGCCCATTCCTACTCTGGGAATGTTCGGGCAGTTCAATTCCATTCCTGTAATTTCTCAACGTAGAAAAGGCATCTTGATAGTTTTATCGAGTTCAGAATGAACGCCCCATAAAGCTGATGTCATCAGATGCATTAAGTTCTGCATAAGTACACAGAACACGTTACCAAAGTCGAGGGATAGTATAGCTTGGTGACATTACAACAACCACCCTACTAATTCCCATAGGGGCAGTTCTCCCGCTGCCTATAGTATTTGCATGGTCAGCATGTTTGAACGAATGGTGCTGAACGAATGGTGCTGCGCGACTCTCTAAAAGACAGTTAATGTATATCCTTAGAGAGTTATATATGTGACAATTCATCACTCAGGACAAAAAGTAACCGGACTTTCTTTTTTGCTTGCAGTGAATGGTAAATTGACATGAAAATTATACCTGTCGAGGAAAGCTGACTGGCTGTCGTGCATAAAGATTGACTCGTGGCAATATATACTTGTTACCTGCTCGCACATTCTCATATACATGCCAGTAGTCCTTCGTAAAATACGTAGGTTTTCAGAATATATAAATATTTTACAATATCATGCATCAATCTTCAATAGATGGTGCTGTCATGATATGCCCCGCGTTTGGAGAACCAGAAGTATTAGGAAAAATTTTTTGCGTGAGACGTCTTCTGAAAAACGGGCCCAGGTGTATACAACAAAATCTCTCTTGCAAAAGTTCCTCGCCTATTCGTCTCGCCCGTCGCAATTATTACACACAAAAATAGCTAATTCAACTACATGAAATCCTATAGCTAGATGGGCGCAGTGTGTAGACGCGAGGTACCAAGCTTAGGCTAAGCGCGTGGTGAGAATTTGAAGTTTTTTTAGAAATTCTGCTTCTCTAAACAAGCTAAAAACACGTTATTTATCAACAAGCGCATCTTCGCCTAGAACCAATGCAGGGTGAATAGAGATGTGTTCGTTGTCCACTGTGTTCGTTGCCCTCTTTTTCATCTTTGAAAAGAGGGTTTGTATTCTTATTAGTCGGGTCCGTCGGGGCCCTTGCTGAGAAAACAGCTCATTGAGTAGGCCCAGCTTTTCACACAATTTATACCTTGTGTTTGTCGCATGATAGCTTTAGTTGCTTATGTTCAATTAAACCCAACAAACAAACAAAAACCAAACAAACAAAGCAAGCATAGGCGTGGGCAGACGTCTCATCAGTGGGAACAAATTATCTCGCAGACACCTCTCCCCTCAGCGGTTATTATTTGTTTACTAATATTTGTAAAACACCAGCAATTATCATTTGTTTGCACTTTCGATGCCGTCATGGACCACAACACCAAGGAAGGGCGTACACATGGTTTTATTTGATATAACATAAGAAGTAGCACAAATTAGATTAAATGCAATAGTTAGGCAAATAGCAGATGCAGATAGTTCTAGTTAGTCCTGCCTATATGATAGGCAGAACTAACAAAGTAAGGCAGTGTATTGAATTTTCCACCAAACAAAGGGTAACCAAAGATATATAGAGAAAAATATTTACTGCGATGTAGTGCAAGGATACTTGAAAATAAGGAAAAGACATGAATTAGTAAAATATGTGTTATCTATTAAATAATCGAATCCCCCACTCTCGGCAGCGACAACGCAGCCCGCCGTACGTGAAAACTCCAAGAAAAAAAAACCCCGTTACTCATTTGCTCAGCCCTGGATTGTAACATATATAACATTATTTAAAGATACACGTTATCTTTCTTTTAGATACCGTTATACAGCTCAGAGAGTCGCGCGATTCGCGACTCTCTAAAAGACAGGTATTGTATATCCTTAGAGAGTTATATATGTGACAATTCATCACACAGGAAAAAAAGTAACTGGACTTTTTTTTTGTTTGCAGTGAGTGGTAAATTGACATAAAAATTATACCTGTCGAGAAAAGCTGACTGACTGTTGTGCATAAAGATTGACTCGTGGCGATATATACTTGCTACCTGCTCGCACATTCTCATATACATGCCAGTAGTCCTTCGTAAAGTACGTAGGTTTTCAGAATATATAAATATTTTACAATATCATGCATTAATCTTCTATACGTGGTGCTGTCAATCTGAGAAATGTTTCGGGAACCTACCCGAGGTGTGGCACGACACTGTTTTTTTTACCAGAACATTCCACGGGACATCCAGTGCTCATCACCATGAGTCAATACTGAGGAAATTTTTTGTTCTTTGAACACCATCTCAGTTATCGCCGAAGAAAGGCGAGGCATGTACGTATTCCAAGATCTTAGTCATGGCTACACTTTTAAAAGCTAAGCTTGTACTCTCTGTTTGGTCCAAGATGCATATTCTAGCACCTCAACGCCTAAAGAGCCACTAACTCCAGAAAATGTCGATTGTCGCCTAGTTATGAATGCATACGCTTCTCTCCCGAAATCTGGTGATTGAAATTAGAAACAGATATAAAGCGTCACCTTCCTATATTTGATGAATATTGGCTGATTGGGCGAGTTACAGGTTTTGCATATTATTCATGAAACAGCGCTATACCGACACAGGAAGAAGTATGAAGAAGGGAGACACACGGTGTCTATAGATTTATAAAACCACCTCACTAAATATCTTGCACTCTGGTATGCAAGACAGTATTTCCACCAAGTATAAACAGCGGATGAACGTCATGCGCTGCACTGAGGACACGAGGACACATGGAATACCTACAACTTCCCACAGCGCAGAAAAATGAGAGGAAACGAGGCTTCAGCTCAGACCTAAAAAGCTTTACACAAAGAAAACTTAATCGCCCTGCACTGCGCTCCACTAATATGTTTCCTGTTTCAGCCAACCATGCAGTGCCACATGCACACACACACACACACACACACAAAAAAGAAATCACTGAAAGTGGAGTCGGTTCCAGGTGGACAACAAAGTACTCGTACACTGGTTCCCAGAGTTTAGCTACCATTGGAAATAATACATATAACGGCCATGTAATGGTTGTAACAACTAGCGTAATAATGTAATCACGAAGCTCCTAATTACCTGACATGCAGCAGTTTTTCACATACTACGTCACATATAAAATAAGCAGCGTAACATCGACATAGCGAATTTGCTGCGCTGCGGCTTCATTGATAACTATTGGCAAAGGGAATCATATACGTAGTTCATATTATATATATAATCGTAAACTCCAGAACGCTTGAAAAACTGAATTGCTTCAAAGAGCGTGATTAACTTCCACACTTCAGTCTTTCTGCACTGGGCAGGTACACCGTTTTCCTTGTGCTTTCCGAACGTAAAATTTCTGCCACAGCTCGTGTAGTGTACGCGGAAAAAACCCTGAGGCAGCGGAAGAAGTGGCCATCGCCCTAGCCATCGTTTGCCCCGGTTGCAGGTATATAATAAGTGACTCGCAGGCGGCGGTCAGAAATTATGCACAAGGCAGAATTTCACCAGAGGCCGCGGCTATCCTCAAAGCGAACGCGAATTATATCACCTCTGAAGAGACGGAGGAACGACACATTATATGGTTCCCGGCTCATACGTCCCCCCACACCCCCATACCCAACCTCAATGGAGAGGTCCATCGCGTAGCGCGAGGTCTCACGTTCCGCGCTCGTGTAGAAAGGTCCTCTCCAGGGGATGCAAATCCAGAGGAGGGCTGGACAGAGAGAGACAGAATGACTAGATACTGTGACATTACAAAATTTTATCAAAAATCCAGGTGTATTTATCCACCCCCAAGCCCCAAACTCGACAGGGCCCAATCGGTAGATTGGAGGCAATTACAAACCCAGACCTTCCCCAACCCCGTTCACCTCAGGAGGATATACCCAGACGTCTATTCAGACGATAACTGCAAATTATGCGGCTGGACTCACGCATCTCTTAGGCACATTCTCTGGGAATGCGCGGTTATAGGCGAAGAACATGCAGTCTCCCCAGATGAAGCTGCGGCGCGGTGGACGGCCGCGCTGCGCAGCTCAAACCTGCAAGATCAACTGTGGGCCATCCAGCAAGCCCGTGAGGCGGCGAGGAGACAGGGTCTCCGGTCCTCCTCGGGGGCGGCCTAGGCCCAGGCCACGAATTTGCCGGAGTTCTGAATAAAGTTGTTACCACCACCACCATTTGCCACTTTCTGGGCAACATCGGATATCTGGCTGATTTGGGAAATGAATCTTATTATACAGAAAAATAGAATGTGGGAAATTTTCACTTTGCGCCTATTTAAACCCCATATCTGGCAATCTTTCCGCACATTATTCCGTACCACACATTTCGTTATAAGCTCATAATTCGCAGCGTCCCAACACCACAAGAACACACACACAAAATGCTTTTAAACACCTACACTCCTAAAAGTAGCTTTTTGTAAGTTGCGTAACAAGTGTTTCGAACAACACAAAATAAACAGAAGTGTTTCACAAACATTTCGGATGATTTTCGTTGTTTGAATTGTCCAATGCGTTCAGTAAAATTATGATGTTTCGGGTTCATCCGCATAGCATAACAACACACTTGACGAAAATGTGCCAGTCAGGCTAGATTCACGACAGGTCACATTATATGCGCCTTTTTACCGAACACATATAATATAAGTGGTCTGAGGTGTATACATGCATAGTGCGCAAAGCCATTACGTGGGGCAATGCTCTAGATTGAACTTCGATATCTAGAGCAGCAGCAAGTAGGATCAAGATCTCTTAGTTTACCAAGGAGGACTTGTAAGCTGCTCTGTTTGATGGAAACTGTTTATATTTAAATTGGGCAGATCCAACGCCTTGTGGGAATCGGTATCATGCGAAGAAATGAGCGAGCAGTTCTATGCTGCATTTTTTGGCTTACGCGTTACGAGGTGGTTGGATGTGTTTTTGTAAGTGTAGTAGTTGTGTGCACATCGTGGGCTTACTAGGCACGTCGGCAACACTGCTGTTTAAACTTATGGTCTGACGTAACGTCAGCACTCACACTCGAGCACATAAAGTGCACTTTACGGTGCGAATATGTGAATATCATACGTAACTTTCGTTATCGTTGTAATAATATATGGTGCGCGCGGTAAGATAGGCAAGAACAAAACAGTGCGCCGTGCGGTGGCGACTTGTGTGGACGTTTGGATGTGTGCGCCGTGCGGGGGCGAATTGCGTATGTGCCGTGCTGTGGCGAAGAGAATGACGATCGTGTGCGCGGCGTGCCTCGAGGCAGCGTGACCAGTGCGTGGCCCGTGCGCGAGAGTCGAATTCCAAGGCTGGGATCTCCTTCGCTGGGCGTCCGGTCCATGGGAGAAACCACAGCCCTACCTCCTGGTGCCTCGACGTAACGGAGCGTTCCCGCCGTTCCCGCTACGGGAAGATCGAGCCAGGGGCCGTGTACAAGGCCGGGCCAAGCCTCGATGCCGTGTTCAGACGGGTACCCTCAGGGTTCGGGCCCACGAGCCGAGGGCGTCAACAGTGGAGCGGGTCCCTTGGGCGCAGAGTCCTGGCATCAACGGCCGCGGAGTAGACCTCCGTGACTTCACGCGCGCAGACCAAGCACCGAGCTACGGCATCGACAGAGGTCTACGCACGACGCCTTCGACTCGGCAACGTCATCGGCTCCGACGGCAAACTGTACGCCACTGCTTGACTGTTTCGCGTAGCAGCCATCACGTCGCATATGTAACTGTTTTCTATATTCGTTGAGTCCTTTCGTGTGTGTAAAGATGTCTTACGTGTGCTTGTCCACCTGCGTGCTGCGTCATTCTTTCTGGAGCGAATCCTGAACCCAAACACAACATCACAAACTGGCGAGCCTGCCAGGATTCACTCAGTAACAGTGAAAGAAAGCAGTTTCACTCGTGTACCAGCACACGTTCGGACTCGAACATGGACTTAGAGAAGCTTACCGCTGTAGGTATTCAACTCGGGCTGACAGGCGCAGAACTGAGCAGGTGGATCGAGGCTCAGCAGGCAAAGCAAAGGGATGAAAGAGCTGCGGAACGAGAGGCACTCAAAGAAGCTGCGGAGATAGCGCGCTTAGCTGATGAGAGGCAGCGTTAGATCCTCCAGCTAAAGCTACAGCTTCAGGAAGGAGCTCGGAATGTACCGGCTGCAGCTAATGACGTTTTGCCTGTACCCAGCACTTCATCACCGCTTAACCCACAAAAACTACTTCCTCTCTTCGATGAAAAACGCGACGACTTGCACGCGTACTTGAAGAGATTTGAGCGAGTAGCAACCGGTCAGGACTGGCCGGTTGCCACTTGCTGTGAGCATGTGCCTCACGGGCGACGCCTTAACAGTGATCGGTAGGATGACTGCCGCCGATTCATTGGACTACCAGAAGGTGAAGAAAGCCTTGCTGCAGAGGTTCCAATTTACGGCGCAGGGTTACCAAGACAACTTTCGCAAGGCAAGAGCTGCGGATGGCGAAACTGGAACGCAGTTAGCCGTGAGAATTGCGAGTTATTTTCATCATTGGTTCGACATGGCCAACGTGTCGAAAACGTATGAAGGGCTACGCGATCATATATATATAATCTCCGAGCAATTCCTACGCTGTTGCCAACCGAAACTAGTTATCGTCTTGAAGGAGCCAGAGGGCAAATCACTTGATGAGCTTGCTAAGCTAACTGATCGCTTCCTCGAAGCACAGAATTTGCCAAACATTAGAAAAGGTCCCGATACCGGGAAGGATTTCGGTGGCAAACCTAATGAAGCGCCCCGAAAACCGCAAGTTAAGTGCATGCTCTGCAATCGTTTCGGCCATTCGGCTCCCGACTGTCGCAGCTCACCTAAACAAATGGTAATATGCAAGGTGTGCGGCAAACCGGGACACACAGCTGAAAATTGCAGAGGTCAGCGCGCAGACAACAAACCGACTTCGTCCTGTGCATTCACAGAAGCACAACCGACTGGCCCTCGTCAGGGCAAAACATCAAGGTGCCCACGAAAGCAAGCTAGCCGCTCCAGTAACGACGACGAGAGCAGGAAACCCGCTGTACCTTTCCTAAGCGACGGGATGCCAGTAGTCGAAGGGCGATTGCTAGGACGAAAGGTTCGCGTGCTTCGGGACACAGGCTGCAATACAGCAATTGTCAGGCGAGAGTTAATTCCTGAGCAGTGCTTGACGGGCAAAACACGCAATGTCGTTTTGCTTGATGGTTCAAGTAGTCGCCTCCCCGAAGCCATCGTACAAGTGAAAACGCCTTACTTTTCAGGCAACATAAAAGTGGCTTGTATGAACCACCCACTGTACGACGTGGTTTTAGGAAACCTTCCAGGCGTCAGAGGACCATACGATCCTGATTCTGACTGGGAGCGAGCAGTTGCGACTGAAGAAGAGGAGGAGTTGTGTAAAGAACCGAACGTGACCAGGAACCCTCCACAGGCTTCAAGCGTGGCTAAAGCCAAAGCCCAGCAACCAAAACACAGCAAGATGCGTCCCTTGTGCGTCCCAGAAGTTGTGTCGAGTGACATTACCAAAGCGCAACTGACTGAAGGACAGCAGAAGGACCCCAAGTTGAAATCGCTTTTTGCTAAGGTGAACAGAGAATTTAAATCTGGAAAAGGCCACAGCTTTGAATTCGTGGAAGAAAATGGATTGCTCTACCGACGTTATCGCCTTGCGACAGGTAGAACATTTAGGCAGCTAGTAGTTCCAAAGGCGTTCCGACGAAATATTTTAGAAGTTGCTCATGAAAACATCATGGCTGGGCATCAAGGAATAAAAAGAACAACCGATCGTATTTTGCAAGAATTCTACTGGCCTGATTTACACGGAGACGTAAAACGCTTCGTGAAGTCCTGTGACATATGTCAACGAACCACCCCTAAAGGAAAAATAGGAGTCGCTCCATTGGGCAACATGCCTCTGATTCGCACACCTTTCGAAAGAGTGGCAGTGGATTTGATCGGCCCCTTTTCACCAGTGTCAGACCGGGGAAACCGATACGTTCTGACCTTAGTTGATTTCGCAACTAGGTATCCGGATGCTGTAGCACTTCCTGCAATTGATGCCATTCATGTTGCGGAAGCGCTTATAGAAATGTTTTCCCGCATTGGTTTGCCCAAAGAAATAGTCACTGACCAGGGAGCAAGCTTTACCTCCGACTTAATGAAAGAGGTCAGTCGGCTTCTCTCTGTGAAGCTCCTCAAGACGACGCCATACCATGCCATGGCGAACGGCCTCGTCGAGAAATCCAATGGCACCCTGAAGATGATGTTAAGAAGAATCTGCCAAGAGAAATCACGATCATGGGATAGGTACCTCGCACCGCTGCTTTTTCGTACCGAGAAGTACCACAGACAAGCCTCGGGTTCTGTCCCTTTCAGCTTATATATGGCCGTCATATCCGAGGACCGCTGACAGTATTAAGAGAACAGTGGACAAATGAGGACCTCGACGGCGAAACACGGAGAACCTACACGTATGTCTTTGACTTGCGGAATCGGCTGGAGGAGACGTGCAAGATCGCGCACGAACAATTAGAGAAAGCTCGCGCCAAGCAAAGAACATACTACGACAAGAAGAGTCGTCCTAGAAAATTGTGTTCAGGCGACAAAGTTCTCATATTGTTGCCTACTGACTCCAATAAACTTATAATGCAATGGAAAGGACCATTCCCAGTAATTGAGCGAAGAAATGACGTGGATTACGTCACTGACGTCTTTGGGAAAAACAAGATATTCCATTTAAATATGCTCAAGAAATACGAAGAACGGGAGCCTAGAGAGCCCCAACAGGTGTCAGTTGTCACAGAGGTTACCGAGAACACCACCGAAGGACAAGACGACGAAGTGAATCCTATGCCAGTACTGAACCTGCATCGCACGCAATTTTGCACCAGTGTCAACCTATCCACAGACCTTACTGCTGAACAGGTTGAAGTGGAATGCTTATTGGAAGAGTACGCCGACATTTTTTCAGACCTGCCTGGAAAGACTGCGCTCGTGGAGTGTTCCCTTCGTCTCACATCCGATAAACCGGTGCACGTCCCTCAGTACCCTATACCATTTGCCTTGCAAGAAAAGGTCGAAAACGAAGTGCAAGAGATGCTGAAGTTGGGTATCATTGAGAAGTCTCAGTCGCCGTACCACGCACCCATTGTTGTGGTGAAGAAACCAGACCACACGCTTCGGCTCTGCATCGATTTCAGGGAGCTAAACAAGATACTCATTCCAGATTGCGAGCCAATACCACGCATTGATGTCGTGCTTGCGCCTGTTGGTCAAAAGCGGATTTTTTCCAAATTTGACTTTACGAAAGGATATTGACAAGTACCGATGTCAACAGAGAGCCGTGAGAAAACTGCTTTCTCCAGCATGTCTGGTCTCTACCACTTTATTTACATGCCTTTTGGTATTTTAACGCTCTCGAATTTAAATTACCAATGTCTGTTCTCGCCGTTCCTGGGTAGATATAAACTGTCAATCACTTGTGGCTCATACCCGTACACCGCGGCCCGCGGTAAACGGGAATGAGCCACACGTGTCTGGAGGAAAGGTTCTGATGACGTACGCGACAGGATGTTCGTGTTATTGATTTCATGACCAGACAGTCATATTCGTCAAATCCTCTTACCCTCCCATGCCAGTTTTGGTCTACGCAAACGTAAGGAGGCGATCACGAGTGCACCCAGACGTAAGCAGCTAAATAGATATATACGTAGATAGAAGCGCTCAAAGGGCCTAGGGTTTGCCAAGAAATGCGTCGCATTTAATAATAAACCGAAGTGCGGATGCGTTCTCCAATTCTCATTGTCTTCAATAGAGCCCAAACGAGATATGATGCCTTACACTGTTAAAAACATATTTCATGGCACTTTTTGCACCAAAAGTAGAGCGGCGAAGGATCGTACGCGGCAAACGTAATCTTCGCAATTTTTATGGCGCTATTTGTCATGCCAGCATTTGCCAGAAAATGTTCGCTTATATTATTAGCTCATAAAGCAGCACCGGAAGTTTAGCACGTTATTCAAGGCGCTGTTGTGACGCAAAACGGCTCTTGGCAGTGGCCTTATGAGTTGTCGAGAGACGTCGCGCTTTAGTAGTGCCGCCAGCGGCGGACTTTAGCCGACAGGCTACTTCGGCGAGCTATGCTGATAAAATACGTTCAAAGGTTGTAAATATATCGACGTTAAAAGAGGAAATGAGTTGACAAGTGTCCCATGACGTTCGTTTCTCCAAAATTTATGCAAAATGTTCTGGAATGAAAGCTGGATACCTTGACGCTTTTTTTAATATCTCAGTGCTATACAAGTGTTTGAAATTGAGCTTATTCTTCCGGCTTTCTAAGCCTCTCTCCTCTAGTATCGTCATTGTAATACGGGCGTGAAGGCCAGTAATTAAAAATCGATTGCTAGACCGGCGGTGCTCGACGCGTACGTTAAGCGAAGCATTGCGTCAGTCATTGCACCACTCGACGCTGACGCAAGTAAAACTGCTGGAGCCCATCCATAGTAGCACCAAATGTTGACACGGCGTTGACGCCACATTGAGAAAGTACTTCATCGTTGTGACAAACATTGCGTGCCACAAGAGATATTTACGTGGCGCAATTAAAAAAAAATCTGGAGCGCTTTTCCTATCGGGAAAATGGGACAAGCGAAGCTTGAGGTGCGCGTGGCTGACCTACTAATTTTCTTTCTTTGTTTCTGTCACATTGCCCAATGCCCCCTCCTTACTTTTTCCTTCCTCCATGCCGGGCGTTGCACCTTCATCCACGTGCTTAGTAGCGCAACGCTTCAGTTTATACAGGGAGCAACGTCGCAAAGGCGTTCATATCCACAAAACAATAAAATGTGACAACGTGAAAAAAAAGTGACCTTGACAAAAGATCACATTGCCATATCATCATCATCAGCCTGTCTACGCCCACTGCAGGGCAAAGGCCTCTCCCATGTTCCGCCAATCAACCCGGTCCTGTGCTTTCTGCTGCCACGTTGTACCTGCAAACTTCTTAATCTCATCTACCCACCTAATTTTCTGTCTCCCCCTCACGCGTTTGCCATCTCTTGGAATCCAGTCAGTTACCCTTAATGACCACCGGTTATCCTGCCGACGTGCTACGTGCCCGGCCCATATCCATTTCTTCTTCTTGATTTCAACTAAGATGTCCTTAACCCTCGTTTGTTCCCTGACCCACTCAGCTCTCTTCCTGTCTCTTAAGGTTCCACCTATCATTTTCCTTTCCATCGCTCGCTGCGTCGTCCTCAATTTAAGTTGAACCCTCTTTGTAAGTCTCCAGGTTTCTGCTCCGTAGGTAAGTACCGGTAAGATGCAGCTGTTATATACCTTCCTCTTGAGGGATAGTGGTAGATTCCCATTCATGATTTGATAATGCTTGCCGAGTGAGCCCCAACCCATCCTTATTATTCTAGTTATTTCACTCTCATGGTTCGGCTCTGCGGTTACTACCTGTCCTAAGTAGACGTACTCCTTTACAACTTCCAGTGTCTCGCCACCTATCGCAAAGCTGCTGTTCTCTGCCAAGATTGTTCCACATTACTTTACACACATTGCCTCCCACATTGCCTTATAGGAAAGGCTTATCGCCGACAGGCCCACGATAGAGATAGCTGAGTTATTGAAAAAATCACAGTTCAAGGCGAAGCAATGAATGCGATAGCAACAAACTGTAGTGTTACACGAAGTGAGGCTGGCAGCTAACTGTTTTGCATCCGATCTCGCGTAACTACAAAACGCTTGTGTAGGAGAATACGGCCGCTCCAGGGAGAGATCCTCCCCGCAAAGTCACTTCGCGTCGAGAGCGCAGAACGTAGAAGGGTATACGAGCCGCCCGCTGTGATGGCTTTCGAGATTGCGCGCGCGCCAGCGATCGCCACCGCCCCCTTAGATTCAAAGTTCAAAGTTGCTCTTCGCGCGACGCGACACTCCCCCCCCCCCTCGCGTATATTAAGTATCGTTAAAGATGGGCGGGCCATTTCCTGTCTGCTTCGACGGCAGGCATTCCGAGCGGGGTGATGTAATCGCATGCACCCTCCGAGCGATGGGCCGTCTTGTTTGAACTCTGATTCGGCCGCGTTCGTCGCCCCCGCTCGCGCGTTTTTACGCGCGGTAGAACATACAATGCGCGGGGGGATCTTATCAATTAGGACTTCAGAGCGGAAGGACATGACGGTGATGGCGACGGCAAAAACCCGTCGAGACTGTCCGTATCATTGCTATCACAATAAAATGGCGCGTACAAATACGCACGAGATCGGCGCACCTTCGAGGGCCTCATTTCTGTACGCTCACCGGCGCAGGCTTCTCGCGCACGACGCTGCCACCGAAATATGTCAGTCATAAGCGCTTCGCTTAAAAACACGTCAGTTGTCTCAGTGTTCCTAGACAGCGTCAGTTTTGGGGGCAGTACGCAACCTCTGCTGTGTGCGCACTTCGCTATGCCACAATCTGCATTATCTGCACTGGCTCGAATGAACCCATCCTTGTCATAATGAAATACTGAAATGCGCATTACTCATGAGGCCGACCAAGCAAGCGCTCCCTACTAGAAACAGCGGGAAAGGAGGCGTATTCTGTATTGAAGGAATTGGGGTATTGAGTACGTATATCGTCACGTGGTCGTGGCGGTGACAAAGGCAGCAGTTGACGTCTTCAAGACCAAACTCTTTATTCGGGCGAACTTGTGCCCGGAAAACAAAAAAAAAGCTAAAGTACAAGCAATACACGCTCTACACTGATAGCGGCAGGCACCGCCGTCGGTCTTAGGACAATCTGATCTGCGGTAAAGCGCGTCGGCATTTATACATGTGGCACCAAACATTCGAGGCTTATTGCCGGTAGCCGCGGTAGTTCCAGAATTACCTCCACTCTTCGCGTGTGCACGCTCAAGCCTATCAGAATATTCTCAAACAACTGGAAGGTTCCCAAACATTCGGGCGCGGATTGCGCAAGGCAGTGGTTATACCAGTAACGGACTACTTACGTAAAAATAGCAAAAGAAGCGCGCGCCGCAATATCTTTGCGCTGAGAATATTCATGTTTCATTTGTTGTTGTTTTTTTACTGCGTAGTTGTGCAGATAGCGGGTAACGTGTTGACGAACCAGCGCACGTGAAGGGGCAGTTCATACGGGGATACATAAAGACCATGGTTGTACGCATTCATGGAAATCACAATTTTGTGCGCATTATGCCCACGCATGCAACCCTTCGAAACCAGAATACTGAGGGCAAGCTTACTGCTATTTAATAGTAATAATAATAATTCCTGGTGTTTAACGTCCCAAAAACACGAGGATTATGAGGAACGCCGTAGTGGAGGGCTCCGGAAATTTCGACCACCTGCGGTTCCTTGACATGACCTAAATCTAAGTACACGGGCCTCAAACATTTTCGTCTACACCAAAATTGCCGCCGCCGTGGCCCGGATTCGATCCCGAGTGGAGTGCCATAACCACTAGACCACTATGGCGGGGCTGGTCTCCAATAGTAGGCTAATAGTTGTTAGGGTCCTTACGTCGCAAAACCCCTATGTGACTATGAGGGAGGCTGTAGTGGAGGGCTCCAGAAATCTTGACCAGTTGGTGTTCTTTAACGTGCACATAAATCTAAGTACACGGGCCTCAAGCATTTCGCCTCCATCGAAATGCGTCCGCCACGGCCGGTATTTGATCCCGCGACCTTCGCGTCAGGAGTCGAGCGCCGCAACTTCTAGACCAACGTGGCAGCTTCCAATAGTAGGGTACTTAGTAATTTCAGTCTTCTCGCTTTTTATAAAGACGCAACCGAGCCACGTGTATTTGTGGCGTCCTCACACGTGCCGGCGAGTGACATGAGGCATCGTCTAAGCAGCACCGGCGCGTCGGTGGAAAGATTTCTGGCGACTTTGGAAGGTTTCGTTTTCACATTGGCTCTGACTAGGAAAATAAATGTATGGCATTTTAAAGGCAGTTCTTCAATTCCACGCAATCATCGAAGAGACAGCGATGCACCCGAACAAAATAGAGTGAACCTTGTTCCTTTAAGGGAGAAACGCAGACGTCCCTTATGTTCGTCTTTAAACGGAGTAACTTGCTTCACATATGCGTGATTGCAATGTTGCTCGCCTGTCAGAAACAATACTGCTGACGCCAGGCGAGTGAAGTGAGCAACACAGTTAGGCATACGAACTGCATCGATAATCACTATGCATCACTGGCAATCGCAACAAAAAAAAAAAAAAAACCTTCCGCAAACCTATTCTTAGGCCTGACGTGGCGCTGGGTTAATGAATGCGCACGGGACCGCAAGCTCACTACCAAAAATAATGAAATGGTCAGTTTGTCCACATACTGTGCTGTTGCAAATGGAACCCAATATTTCTCCATGACATTAGCGAGGAGCAAGAACGCCTGTACATGGGAGATTTAAAAATACATTTTTTTTTCAAAAGAAGAGGCAGCGCTTGCGTGAGTAACACATCTGTCTTAATCTATAGTACTGAAATGTCATTTTTGACTAACCAGATGGGTTGGAGGGAGTATCTTGTTTCAATTGATCGCGCCAGCGCATTTGCGCTTTTTTGATTCTATGTACTGTAGCTCACTGCGTTGAAATAAACCAGTTGGTATTATGTACTCAATCTGTTGGGTATGTCTTCTTTCGGATCTCTATTTCCGAATTTCGCGCAGTTAACAATAATTTTATGTAGCTGTAACAGCGCCAGAGCCGTGAAGTAAGCGGTAGCTTGCGACTCCTGGAAGGAATCATTGCTGCCAAAGTTACCGAATTCAGGAGCCCTCGTTCTATCAGGAAAATTGGGGCAAGGGAAGCTTGGCGGGCGCTTGCCTGACGTACTACTTTCCTTTTTCCTTTGTTTTTCTCTTTCTCTCCACGGCACTGCGCAATGCTCCCTCCTAACTGTTTCCTTCCTCCCGCCAGGAAATGGACCGCCATACACGTGCTTAGCAGTACAACACTTTAGTTGCAGCTGGCAACAGCGACGGCCACGCGTTCATATCCAGGCAACCATGAAATGCGGCAACGCGAAATGAAATGTCACCCGATAGCCTATAAGTCAGATTGCAGTATCAGAAACTGCTCATTGCAGAAAAACCCACGACCTAGAGAGAATAATTTATTGTAAAACGGGGCATACAAACACGCATGCGACCGGCGCACCTTCAATGGCCGGGTTTCTCAGCGTCCGTGGCCGCGAGATTTTTCCTTCGGTCACACCTACAACGCCAACGGCAATACAAGCGTCGCTTGAAAAAAAAGTTATCGCCTAGGGGGCTCACGAAGGTAGTGTAAAAGAGGCTTTTTACGGACAGCTCGCGAGGTAATCATAATAATAATATTAACAATATTATCTGGGGTTTTACGTCCCAAAACCAAGTTCACGAGGTAAGCTAATTCATGGATAACGCCGGAAGACGCCGGCAGCGCAATGCAGAGCATGCAGTGATGTTTGCATATATACACTCGTTTCAAGTTTTTCAGGTATTGGAGACAGTCCACATTCCGTGTACGCAGCACGCACGCTACAATACGCGTTTCATTGATATGAACACTATGGATAGCGCCAACCAACCTGAACACAACAGCGTATACACATACCCTAGTATGAAGCATGTGCACATAATTCAATGCCCTAATACGGAGCGCAGAATCCTATATGTAGTCTCTGGTGCTGGCCCACTCTGGTGCCTGGTGAAGAGCCCTTTTTTCAGCTCTTTTCATATGAAGATTCAATCACAGGTTGTCTGTATATACATATCACATAATAATAATTATTATATTTATAAGAATTACAATACCAATAATCTTAGTAAGAAGAAGAAAATGTACATATAGAAGTGAAACGTTGTACACTAGCATATGAGCCCGTAATCATTACAATCTCACTGACATACGTAAAAACAGTATTTCAAACACACAGGCATAGTGATCTCGTAGCAATCGCTTGGACACGCTGATTTGTTTATGTAAAGCCACTTAATATTGAGCGTTGTGTTACTATGTTGTTGAAGTTCCTGTGACCCACAACGCTCTTGCAACTAGCGCCATCTCTCGACAGCGCGCCACAGACAGCCTTCTTTCCATTGCTTTCGTCTTCTCCTGAATTGCACCTCTATCTCTTTATTTTTTATCGTTGCTGTGGGAGGGCGCGGCTGGCACCGCAAGCACATATGGCCATACATGCCGCATGTGTTGCTGTTGTCGCGTCGACTACATTGGATGATTTGGCTGTGAATGATTGTGTTTAAGCGTTGACCAAAGCTAGGACGATGAGCCTTGGATTCAATCACTCGTCACCGCATCAACGACAATGCTTTTGATACGGTGAAAAGCCTCTCAGTAGTGTACCAGCGTTTCTCCGCGACTCGCAAATATTTTTACCTGGGGTGGACACAGTACCCTCCACCACACAAATAAATTAAGCAGGCCACAGGCTCTGATACTCAGACAACTTCAGGCCAGGACGTACCCTAACCCCGCGCTATTGCACAAGATTTATCCAGAAATACAACCAACTAATGTATGTTCATTATGCGTGAATATAGCGAATCTAGAACATATGCTCTGGCGGTGCCCCGTGTTATGCGGCCGCGAAGACATCACGCCGTCAAAATGGGAGGCTGCTATTACCAGCTCCGGACACAAAGAACAGCTATCGGCAATCCAACGGGTCCGCGACGCAGCAGAGAGACTTGGTCTATCTCTTCCGTCGTGGGAGCGGCCCGCAACGCGCTAGAGCGCGTTGCGGGGGGCAAAAATAAAGTTTATTCATTCATCCATCGTAAGAAGCAACAAGACACGACGGTCTCACACTGCGCGGCGTTCCTTCGTCGGCGATGTGGTGGCTTTTGGAGTCGCGGTATTTCCAACACATAAGTGGGGTAACCAGTTCTCCATCGTGGTAACCACTGAAGTAACTGCAAGCCTGCATGTACTGCGTGTACTGAATATAACTCAATGTACTGAATGTACTAAACGCAGTACCCGTATACTACTTTGTTACAATTATATGACGGCATTTGCCTGGAATACAAGCGTGCGACCATTTTGCAACAATTCTGTTGTCTTTATTGTGTTGGTTAATACGCTTTACCTTTAAAACACTTTTTTAGGGTTGTGAGTGAGGGTGCAGCAATTACCTGCTACTATGGTAGTTCAGAAATGTTGCCCACACAAGGACACAGGCAGCTCATTCTGGAGGGAAGAGATAGAAGAAAGAAGGAGCAATGAAAATGGAAAAGAAAAAGAAAACGAAGATTCGGGCAGAGATAAGTAAAAACACGTGAAAAGCTTCTATAAGTGGGTGACGAGATCTGTTTGTTCCATAAAAGTCATCAGAACTCGATGGGCCTGGTCACGTCGGGCAGCACACGATCTCGGCAAGAGCGTGTGCTGCCCGACGGTCGCACACGTACATCAAATGAGTCTATATCCCTTAACAAGCAATGCCTGCTGTGTAAGTAGCGTAGGCTCTCCAATATAAGGTGGTGAAATGTCTCGCACGAGCCAGAAGATGAACATGACGGGCTGTCTGCACTTCCTGAAAGTATAAGCGCTCGAGTATCAACACAGGGCCAAACCTTAGCTTATATAAAAATGCCCTTCCGCGACGAGGCAAGCCACGACTACGAACACGGGAACGGAATGATCCGTTTATGACACACTGTTCTGGATGCTGCTTTAGAAGGTGTCCGCGAATCAGCAGACGAGCAATGTCAAACATACAGTTGCACATGCCGATGCAGGACCGTATGTAAGAGAGGCACGTAGTACATGCGCGCATTATTCCGTTGTAATTCTGAGTGATGTCGTGCGTAATTCAAAACGCGTGTGATTGAGGATGGTGGCCTAACACAGAAAAGTGATCGGTTTACTTTTGAAAAGTATGCAAATGTGATGCAGTTTAACGTTTCTGATGAATGTAGTTCAGTATGGGAATAAACACTTTGTGAAACAATGCCGCCCTATTGCTTTGGTACTTTCACGTATGCATTGTGCCGCTTTATCACGCTTGTGAAAAGGTTAAAGAGAAAGTGCCTTTGGTGTTTCTTTACATTGCGTGTTGTAGAGGCGAGTGGTGAAAGTGTCGTGTCGTATAAATGAGTGCTATATGATCAGCAGTACAAGTCACAAGTTGTTTTGTCTCAAACAAATATCGCTTCGCTCAAATTAAAAGGTTACCTGAGAGTGCATATGACTGCATTTCGGAACCAACATTCTGAAACCTCCATAATGCTGATTTTTTTTCTGAAACAAATAACCCTGTCTTGCCCTATAATATTTCCTTATTCCTAGAGAATGCATAGCTTTCACTTCCCTTGTCAAAGCCAGGATGGACTCACATGGCACTGCATACGTTTTATTCTCTTTTAGTGTTTGAACTGGACTGAACCCTGGTATGTAATATACAGAAACTACGAAGTGGATCCGCTATTCGGCGACAGCACCCAATGCGCGAGTGCAAGTGTAGTGACGAGTGACCCGGCCGAGCCAGCATTTTGGACTAAAGAACAGGGCGAGACCACACGGTGAGTCAGCGTCTCCTGGCAGTGCATCATAACTCTTCAGTGTTAAATCATACGCCATCATGCTGCACGGATGGTTGTTAAAGTGTGGTAAAGAATGTATAATCAACAAATGCGGGAAACGGTTTTCACTGGTAATCAGGGTTTCTATGAGACTTTTTCTTGAAATTTTTTCGATGTAATTTAAGCGACTGTCAACCACTCCGATAAATATTTTGGATTGTGGTGAAAATTAGAAGTTTGTTTGTCAGGTCGGCAGCAACGAGCGTGCATTTGAAGCGTAAACAAAGAATTCTATTCTTGATTAGACGCTTAAAGTGGTGAAAAAAATGACCGCCTGCGTCATCGAACAGCAATGTGGGTCAACCGATCGGTAGAGGCAAGACACCCACGCAGATAGACTGATTATGTTTTAAAAGAAATATCTGTAATTTAATATTCTATTATATACACCTGTGGCAGCTTCACTGTGCGTCAAAGAGTAACTTTTGCTTTTTTTACCCGTTTAAGCCGGTCGCAAGAACTTTTTTGTGTACAATGTGCCCAAAAAACTACCATCCTGACCTGGCACACGCTCTCTTAATTCTCTTTACTGTAATATTTATGAGAATAATATCTGGGCTTTAACGTCCCAAAACCACGATATGATTATGAGAGACGCTGTAGTGGAGGGCTCCTCCGAAAAGTTTGACCACCGGGGGTTCTTTAAAGTGCACTTAAATCTAACTACACGGGCCTCATACATTATCGCCTCCATCGAAAATGCAGCCGCCGCAGCCGGGAAGCGATCCCGCGACCTTCGTGTCACCAGTCGAGCGCCATAACCACTAGACCACCGTGGCGCGGCATTCAATTTATCGTGAGGCTGTTTAAGCTATCGATAACTTGTGTTCCTTCGTGCAAAACGCCTCATGTGGGTAGGCGCCACAGGAATTGGGCAAGCCCCACTACCGAGTACAGCAGGTGCGAGCGTTAAACGAAAACTCTACTGGCGAAGTCGAGCACGGGAAGCACGTGCAAGAGAGAGAGAGAGAGAAACAAAGAAACAAAAAAAAGAGAAAACAGAGGGAGAGAGAAAGAAGGAAAGAGAAAGAAAGAGAAAGAGAGAGAGAAAGACAGCGATATAAAGAAAGCGAAAGAGGAAAAAATTGGTCGCGTATCTGCGTGCTTCGCCTGCAAATGTCGTCGAAAGACGTTAGAGGGGTGCCGCGTTAGAGGCACTGTATATGCTACCTTTAGGCAGCAGAGTAGGGCATAGGTCCGGCTAGCAACCACAGCTATGCGGTGAAGTCGCACTCCATTTTTGCAGGCGACATGCCTACCGCGTCGCCGATAAACATGTCTGGCGTGTCGAAGGCCGGGGATAAACAATGGCTGTCGATGACTAGTGTTAATTGGGTGAGCTGCAGCGGCGGCGTCGATAAATACCAAAATCGGCCCGAGCGTCAGCTTCTCCTCAATGCATGGTTGCTAGCGGCTATGGAAGACAGATGCGCAACTCTGCTACCTAAAGGTAGCATAAACAGTAACTCTACGCTGCGTGAGATATGGGCGCCATCTGGCAATACGTCGGGAAACGAGCTTGTGCTGACGGCTCGGAGGAGGAAAGTTCTTTCCTCCTCCGAGGAAAGTTCAACTTTGGCCGGGTGCCTGAATCGGCTGACAGACAGACAAACAGAAAGACAGACAGAGCAAAAGTTCTGTGTTTAAGCTCTCCAAGAAAGACTATAGTCTTTAAAAATTCGGCATATCCCACGCCTTGTGGCAATCGGTGTTATGCGAAGCAGCCAGCGAGCAGTTGTCTATGCTGCATCTTTGGCTTCGAGCCAAGCGTTAGGTGGTGGATCGACGTGTTTTTGTAAGCGTAGTTGTTGGGTGCACATTGTGGCCTTACCAGGCACGTTGACTACACTGCTGTTTAGAGGGTAACTAATGTCTGACTTCACGTCAGCACGCACCTTAGTGCATACACGTGAGTGTTATCAAAATTAAGTGCTTTAGGGTGCTACGATGTAAATAGCATACGTAAGTTTCGTTAGCGTCTTTTCCGTAGTTGAGCAGCGCTTGTATATAGCTTGCTGAATCATACGAATAAAATTGTCATGTTTTTTAGACTTTTATTAAAGCGCAGCCAACAATGGAGCCACAACTGACCTTAACACGGCATGACGCCTTTATCATAGGAGCACCTATGTAACGTTTATTGCTTTGGCATAAAATTAGATTACCAGCACTGCAACCACAATTGACGCTGCACCGATATTACGCCTGCATAGGGTTTTTCTCAAGCAGTCTCTAGACGTGGTGTGGCTCTGCGGTAGAATTCCTGACTGCCACGCGGAATGCATGGGTTCGATTCCTGTTGGGACCCAGATCTTTATTCTTTCCATTCGTCGGCTCAACGCTGCCGATGTCAATTTTTAAGCTATCGCATGTAAATTACCAATGTCTGTTCTCGCCATTCCTGGGAAGTTATAAACTGTCAGTCTCGTGTGGCGCATAACCGCTTACCATATGCGGGTATGTGCCACATGTGTCTCGAGGAAAGGCTTGACGACGTACGCGGCAGTATATATACGTTATTCATGTCATGACCAGGGAGGCACATTCGTCAAACCCTCTTACCCTCCCACACCAATTTTGGTCTACACCAAGTAAGAGAGGCGATCATGAGAGCACATAGACGTAGGCGGCTAGATAGATAGATAGATAGATAGATAGATAGAAAACAAGCGCTGAAAGTACCAAAGGTTCGCTAAGAAATGCTTCGCATTAAAAAAATGGCGAAGTTTGCAATAAGTCGCGCAAGGCCTGAAACAGCAAGACTGGACAATCCTGAAGCCTAACAAAACAGCCAATAACCTAGAAACAACGTAAAAATTAGCTAAAGCCCAGCAACGGCCTAGAAGCAACCTAGAAAAAAACATAGCTAAGAGTTTGCAGCTACCTAGAAGCAACTTAGCATCAGCTAGCTAAATGCATAACAACTACCTGGAAACAACCTAGCATCACCTAGCTAAAGCCTAGCAACAGCCTAGAAACAACTTTGAGTCACCCAGCTAAAGCCAAGCAACAACCTAGAAACAACCTAGCATCACCTGGATAAAGCCTAGCAACAACGCAGGAGCAACCTAGAAACAACCGAGCATCAAGTGGCTAAAGCATAGCAACAACCTAAAAGCAACCAGATTATACTGCAAAAGCGCACATCTTTGCTGAAGCATTACGCGACTTAATGTAAGCTTCGACGTTTTTTTTCGCTCGTTGAAAGGCGGCACTCGGTGGCGTTTCCGGCGTCGATCTTGAGTTCGTCGGTGGACTAACGCGAGCCATGTGAGCACGGCACCTAGTGCTGGCGCAGTAAAAAGGAGGGGGGGGGATACCCTTCTGGACGAACAGTGGCGCGGCTGTCTTCACGGAGCCATTCCTGTGAGTTCTCGTTTGTTGATATTTACCGCTATTCACCTGCGCAGAAGTCACTTCGAAACACGGTCTATCTCATGGAGTCCTACACTGAAGGATAATTTGCCTTCAAAAGGCGTCCGCGTTGACTGTCATGTCGGGTATGTAACAAAGAAACACATAAACTACGTCAACGTAACAAAGAACAGCAGCGAGCTTCTCTTTTTCTATGAAGCACGTACTTCTCGGGAATGTTCGTTTTATCCGAACGTTTGGCGTGAGTGGAACCAGTATATTTCTTTTCACAGCGCCAAATTACCATTGTTTGCATAAGGCGCCAAGTTTTTTGCTCCACGGCGATGGTTTTTTACATCGACTAAACAAAAGTGCGAACACTGTGGTAATAATGCTTTATTCGACTGATCGCGTGCCATAAACGACTATTAAAATAAGAGGTTTATTGTTAAACAAAAAACGAATTACCATTGCAAGAATCCTATGAGGTGAAGATGAAACTCCTGGAGAACCTCGATCAGACACCCCACGAAGGGGGTTCCGCCGCAGTTATTGGCCCCGCCCACACCAGTACTGGAAGGCCGTGGCCCTGCGTCTGTTCGTAGGCCTCCTGTGCTTCAGAGGGCTGGACTGAGAGTTCGCCACTTTTAAATGCCCTCTCCCGGTCATGTTCTGTGCTGAACTTGGCGCCACGTAACTCCGGACACTGCCAGAGCATGTGAGTGAGTCTGAAATTATCTGCCCCACAGCTAGATCTATGCTATATCCTAGATCTATGCCATCAGCAAAGTGACTAAACGTACTACGAGACGGGAATGAACCTGCCTGCAGCATGTGGAGAGCCGATGACTGCGATCTAGTGAACTTGGAATGCGGGAGGGGGTACCTCGATCTTGAAAGTTGATAGTGAGACGTAACTTTGTGAAAGGTGCCAGTTAGATCCTTGAAGCTCTCCGCGAACCCGTCTGCGGACCCCCTCGGACCGCCACGGCACGTCATTACTCGCATGCGCTTATGGGCAAGTTCGTTGACGTTATGAACTGATGGGTGAACCCCTGAGCCTATGTAGGACGGCAAGCCAAGTAAATGTGTGAAAGCTTACTACACCCCTCGAACTCCGCAGCCTCTCTGAAGATTACCACCGAGGCGAAGGCCCAGGTGGCACTCATGGAGTCAATGATTAACTGAGGACGCGAAGGCTCCTTCATCGCTAGAGCTATCGCTCCCTGCTCTGAGATGGAGGCAGACACTTTCCTAACAGAAGCTGAATAGAGTACGCGACCGGGGTGATCAAGAACCACGGCCGCAGAGCTATCGGAGCGGCCATACTGCGCCGCATCCACGAAAGCCCTCTTTCTAAGGTATTTAGAGACGAACTCAAGCAGAGACCCAGCCCCTGCATTTAGCAGGCCGACATTGCACTGCGCATGGGCGTTACGCGGGAAGAGTTTCACCTCGTAGGTAGCCCTCATTGCTTGTGATAAGAAGATATTCTGGACCTTCTGTTTCGCACTGACCTAATGATTGTAGCCCAGCGACTCTAGGAGATGATGCCCTGCCTTGTACGAAGACAACCGCGCGACCTTCACTAGTTTCTGTGCCTCCATCACCTCCAACAGGGTGCATGCTCAGGCTCATGAGCCTGTCTGCGCCGCTGCTCATGAGGGTCCTAGCCCCCTTTCGATACTTTTCCGCATTTAACTGTAGTTTACCCTCCTCGTGTTTTCACCAATTTAGTGCTGATGCGACGTTAATATTGTGGCTCATGAGGAACGTGTTGTGGTGCTGAAGGATGTTGCTTTCCCTCAGCCCTCCCCTGCGGTTTGAGACCCTTAAAATCAGCCTAAGCATGTTTTTCGTCTTGGAGGCGATGCGGGCCAAAACTTGCGGGTTCCTGCCGTTGTACTAAACAAGCATGCCAAGTACCCGAATACAGTTGACTCTAGAAATAGACCGCCCGTCGCTTATGGTTAGCGTAACCTGTAGGTGATCAAGGTGTGAGTTGGGCCTCCTCCCGGGCCGAACCAATTTGTAGAGAAGCAACTCCGACAGGGAGGGGGAGAGCTGCAGCCCCATACGCTCCAGAAAACGTTCGTTATTAGAAAGTGCCGACTGGAGCGCTCCCTCCACCTCACCATTCGAAACTCCCATGCCCTAGACAGTAATGTCGTTTGCGCATAGGGCGTGGTTGGTATTGGCTGCAGTGGAAATAATGTCCGAGAGGCCTTTCATGGCTATGTTGAACAAGAGAGGCGAAATGACCGCTCCCTACCGCTTGCCTTTTGCACCCAGGGTAAAAGCCCCTAATTTGAATTGCCCAATCATTATGATTGCTTTGCGGTCCCGGAGGAAGGCGCGAGCATAGGCGTGGAACTTTGGTACGAACCCCAGGCTCTCAGTAGGATTGAAAATTGGGTGATTTGGCAACGATTAATAGCTGCTAGAGGCAAAACAGCGCTAAATAATAGGGACCAAGAAAGAGTAGACACGGCACGGGCACTGACTTTCAATTGAAAAATGTATTGAACAAACATCATAACATACTTTTATGCGCATGCTCTTAAGAGGCAAAAAACTGATGACGACATCCTGGCTAGATACAAGGCAACTAATCTCGACACTGTTAACGATTAGAACAATAAAAGAATTACACCATCTCCCGCTAAAGGGTACCATGTGTGGACGCGAAGAAGCGGGGAGCTGGTTCAATTGAGCGGGAGATGGCGTAATTTTTTTCTTGCACCGTCGAGTCTGTGCCTCCCTCTGGCGTAAAATCAGCGCGGTCTTCCAGTCTCCATCCAGCTCCCGCTACGTGGAACTGCCGGCGTATGAGATATTCGACTCCCGCAAAGTGGCAAGATCACGTGCGTCTGCTTCTCTGCAGTCCATGCTATAGGCCTGACTGGCTGCCCAGGCGGCGCTGCGAAAACGGTGCTAAAAAGCGCCCCCTACGATAAGTTATTTGGTTTCGAGTAGTCAGACTGGCGGCCGCATGCAACATTAAGCTCAGATGCGCAATGGAGCCGCCGCTGTCGGTTGTGCTGCGCTTTGGATCTCGGCCAATTTCTGGCGTGGCTGAGTTCTTCAGGCCAAGCAATCTGCGTAAACGCAAGAAGCTCGTCAACGTCAAGTATGTTTACGACGTGCAGGAGATTGAAGGAACCATTTCGGCGCGCTGCAACTCGCAAGTGCAGCGAATCTCATACGACGTTGAACTCGAGTTAAGTTTTACGGGGCATGCTCGCGCGATTAACGACAGCGCATAAACGAAAAGATTGCTGTTAAGAAAGCCGAAATGATTTGCATTACACGACGAAACGGAATCAAGAAAGGTCCAGTGACGAAGGCTAGCCGTCGGCGGCTCGAATGAGCGCATTCGCGCCGTGTGCCGTTTTCTGCCGCATTCAGTCGCAAACACACTTTTCCCCCATACACGGTCGTAATTTTCAACATTTTCTTCTAGGGAAGTCGTCAAATTCTGTCAGCGTGCGGTGGCGGTCGAGAAGCGACGGCGCGCAATGTTTACAGCCGGCCGCTGGAAGCAGCCGGCTGTAAGCTGCCGGAAATATCGTAGGCACATGGCAAATATCGTAGACTGATGGCATCGTTTTTCTCGTTTCCCACGAAATGCCGGCTGCATATCCTCGTGATCGCCGTCGGCAGCCACGGCGTGCCGTCTGGACTGCACACAGGGAATATATACATATGTAAAGGCGTGCACGCGCGTACGAAAAGTAATCAGCACGTTACGTTGCAAACCACGTTTTGCTCGCGTACTCACTTCACGCGTCGGACGGCACGTATCCAACGGTTCCGTCGCTCCACTTCGTACGGCTTTCAGGGGAACCAGTAAAACCGCACATTAAGATCCTTAACCCCATGTTCGAGGCAATTAACCACGCAACAATAACGGCGGCGACCGCGCTTCGGGACCGCGCGCTGCTCAGAGCCGTCGCCCGGGCCACCTGCTTTCGGCACGGTTTGTTGAAGCAGGGATCGCTTGTCAAGCATGTCAGACTCTGCAGGCATAGCGGACAAGTTCCTGCGTACGTTTTAAGCACTTTTTGAGCCTGAAAACTCGGCGCAAAATTAATAAAACGCTCAAAGCAACTGAGAACTGCGTAACTCGCCGGTCGGCGTCCATTTTTGACTACCCAAGCAACTTCGGCGCACGCCACCAGGCTCCGCCACAGTACTCAAAACTCCACCACGTCAGCCCTATTGGTGTCGTCATGGGATTCTTCAGCGTGGGAAGGAGAGCACGAGCGCCTAGCGTCTAGAGCCACAGAAGCAGAGGTGGCCTTGAGGCAAAGTGTAAAGCAAGTCTTCCACGTCTACAGTGAAGGCGGAACTACTGTCTTGATGATGATCAACGAGATAGTCCACCAAAGATTTAGAATTCGGTACGAGAAACGGGTCCGTTATATTAGGAAATTCGAGTTGTCTTTGCAGGAAACTGGATGCGACTTGAAGCTATGTGCCTCGCTCAGAAACAATACCCGGAATGGCATGTCCAACTTTAGTGTTTTGACAGTGTAGAATATGTCCAGCAGAATCCCGTTTGTCTTTTTAACATCACCGGCGACTGCTTTCAGGAATCAGGCCGTTCAGTAGTTCAAGGACACTGTTAAATCTTGAGTCGCTTTTCTTTTACTAGAACGAAATGTTTCGCTACTGCACATCTTGCTTTATCCATGCTCTCGACCGCCTGTAGGATGAACTTATGTGAAAATATATCTCAGGCCTTGGCGAAGACGAGGGTCCATGCTTCTCAACATCTCGGTTTCGTCGGTCGATAATTTGTCTCTTAATCAGGAGCATCACATTCTTAGGTGAGAGGCCCGGCCAGAAGCCTACCATATTATGTGGAAAAAGCGCTATCCTCGATATACCGAGATACCTTGTTATGTACCACATGCTCCATCACTTTCCCCACGCAACATGTAAGGGAGATGGGATGTATGTTCTCCTTAACGTGTGCCTTGCCCGGCTTGGGAATGAGTGCCGCCGAGGCGGTCACTTGAAGCATCTAGGACGCGCGCTTCTGCCCAGCGGAGATTGACCTCCCTGTTAACTTAGCGATGGACTCATCATCGAGGACTGCGCAGCAACCTGTTCGTAATTCCGCCAGAAACCACAGCTGAGCGATAATCATGAAGCACCTCTTCGATCTCAAATATTGTAAAGGGCGAATCGGTTTCCTCCAGCGGTCTTCCACCGTAGACCGGATAATTCGAGGCCACAGAGGGACCAACCGGAAGGTATCGCTTTGCCAGTTTCTTAAGTACAATCTGGTCATTGACCCCTCCGCTCTTCTGGACTTGGCCCAAACGGTGGGTTGCGAACCTCTGATTACCGTTGAAGTTAGTCTCATCGAGCAGTACCTTCAAAGGCTCTATTTGCGTCCGCTGCGCATCTGCCGGTCTACTTTTGTGCTAACTTCACTCCACTGCTGCCTAGACAGCTTCTGACAATAGTCCTCGGTTTCTTTATCGTATCTGGTTTCAGTTTCACCAGCACAACAAGTGTCATCGAGTGCAGCAACCAGTGTTGCCAGAGTCCCTACACCATTTGAAGAAGACAGAAAGTATATCGAAAAATTTTGTTCAAAACGTTTTGCTCGTTCCCAGGCAAGGCTCGAAACTTTAGACGGCAGCTTTCTATTACGATGCCAAACAGAAAGACGGAGAAGAACGGTAGACAGTCCCGTTAAAGTCGACGCTGGTTGGTTCGCGAGAATGCGTTGTGCAGAAATCCGAAAGTTGCATTGGCTTGAAGGTACCCTCTATTATTATCATTTGATATCATAGCAAGGTTGACAAATGCTTTGATGACGCCTTGGGTTATTTTACAAAGATATTAACCCTCTGTGGGTTCATCTGTATTTCTCACATAATAACAGAAAATAAGCCTGCGGAGTATCTAAATAATGGGCTTATAACTAGTATGCAGTAAATTTACCAAAATACGACCATTAGTATATGCGAAAAAAGTGGGACGTATGTGTCTCGTTCACCCATGACATGTCTTTGAAACAGTGGGACAACACCTGTCACATTGTCTCATGTGTACACCAAGCTGTAATTCCTTCGCCAGATTTCTTGCACGAAGCGGCTCGAATGAAATGGTACAGGGCGGCACTTCAGAAACTGCGCAAAAAAATTCTGGCGCAACTCATTTCCAGCTGTGATCACAATGTCAGCCTGCACCTGTTGTGCTGTGTCAGCAGCTCTGCCTGACCTCCTTGCATACGCCAACTATTTTACATTTTTTTGTCGCTTCTCTCGGTGTAGATAAGGACGAGAACCTCAGTTATGCCTGACTTTCCGCCCAATATAAACATGCGGCAGTGAATCAAGGCAAGCCACATCAACGTGGTGTCACCGAATGCACTGAATACTCTGAAATCATTTATGAACTCCGTCTAGGTCTTAGCTATTAGCTTTTCTCAAAGAACTTGTGTATTCATGTTCTCTAGCCCTCCCTCAGTGCGTAAGCATCGATCTCGTCATTCTTTTTTTTCAACACTCCATTTCAGGAGCAACGTTTTAGTCACAGCTTTTGGTCCATTGCCACTGGTAACGTAGTGGTAAAAATGGACAAAAGGAATTTCAAGGCCTTCCCCGTCATAAAGCGTTGTCTTGTGATGTAATAACGTCCATCAAACCTGAAAAAAACATTCATGCCGGCCTGTTATGTATCTAGGCTCAGCAAGGAACTGCTTCATTTGTCGTTCAAGTGCCATTCGACACGATTATTAGTCCATATACTGTTCCAATATTGAAACAAAATACATAGTTTCATGCCAGAGCTACTTCTCTCGAAAATCAGAAAATGAGAAACACACCATACATTTAGCAATTTAGTTATCCTGAACGCAATGAAACAGCAGTTTTAAAAAAATTTCTACCGAACAAAATAAATTTAAACTCAACCTATCAGCAACAGCACACGTCGTAAACGAGTGGAATATTTTTTCTTCGTTTCCTAAATGCTTCCGACCCACGGCAGCAGAAAATTCTAGCTTCTATGGAGACGCACACCAGCGGAGGAACCTGTTACTGAAGAAAAAAAAAAGGTGGGTCAGATTTCTCCCACTATCTCTCGAAGGGTTAACGCGATAGCCTTAAACAGCTCGGTTGGCAGAAATTCCGGTGACGGTGTCATTGTCGATGTCGGTGACGACTTCTTTGTTTGTGAGCGAAAAATTTGCGCTGTGCGCGAGCGAAAATTCGAGGTAGATGCAAATAAAGAAGTAATAAAAATCAATGTTGATCCATTCGTCATAGGAATTGGTATAACAGGAAAGTGAAACGTGTCCTTAGAAACGTAGGTCAATGTTCATTGTTCATTATTGAATAGGAGCATGCTCAACGTCCGTTTATGTTTGGCAGCTATAGCACCGCTTGATGTGAACACACCTACGTCGATCCTCGTGACAGATCTCAACACCAACGACTAACGTTAGTGGTCATGATTAAACATTTGTGGTAGCTGTAGTTTTTAATACCCACCTGGGCACAGAATATGGTGAATGCCGCGCAAAGATTGCATCAACAAGCACACAATCACTAACTCGATATGCGCTCATGGAAAGCGTCGGCATTTGAGGAGAGTAATGGCAATGGGTGCGCTCTCCAGCATTTGCGTAATATAAACTTCTGCTCATGCAGCAGCGCTTCTGGAACGTGAGAGCCACAGCTGCTACCATGAGCCATGACGGCGCGATGGCGACTCGCTGCTCGCTGGCGTATTTCTCACTTCGCAAAGCAATCGCTCAAACGGTACTGAAACGAGACAGAGGCGAAATCGGGGTGCGAGCTTCCCATGCGCTGAGACTACCTAAGCGCGTCCTGTCGGCGCTCGTTAGTGTCATGATGCAGTACCTCACCTGTCCAACACGGCGACACCGGCCCACGCCAAGCAAGGTCACTGTGAAAGGGAGATCTGAAAGATATAAGACAAGTTTGTAAAGTTTCACGCATGAGCGTCAATAGTGCAGTGGGTAAAGCACCCGGCTCGTATCGTCACCGACCGCGAGATCGTGGGTTCGACTCCCAGGTCATCCAAATCAACGACACCTTTTCTTCCGGTTTTTCTTTGTCATCTGTTCGTGTGCCTTTTAGCGACGTCACATATGTGCGGAAATGATGTATGTCAAGTCTTGGTAAACCCCTGCATAAAACACGTTTCTGTACAAATCGTTCGTTCGAGTGGGACCGGGTATTCGAACCTGCGACCCCTCGCTCCGTGGCGCGATGCGTTTAGCCGCTCGGCCGCCACGCATACATCCTCTAGCATGCTAACGGCGAGCTATTTACGTACACCATTGTTTCAGTGTGCTTTAGCATGGCCGAGGCTTCTCTATCACCTTCTAGGTGGCACAAAGATCCCACGGGCGCGGTTGAAATGACGTCTCCCCGCGTGTTTCGTAGCGCCGCACGTAGTGATATAGGAGCCGGAGGGCGTCCACACTTTGGCTGTACTTGCGGCACGGTTTGGGTTTCGACCGAGAAGCGAAGCCGGCTAGCGATCCGGAAGGCGATACGAACACGGTCCGATTACGCTATCGCGTTCTGCTCTTGAAGGCGAAGCTGAAGCGTCCTCCAAGTTCTTTCGTTGCGCCGATGATTACTTCATTTCTTTTTGTGGATGAATTCGAATCTGTGGTTGCGTCAGCAAGCAAGCAACTGTAATTGAGTGTACGAGGGCTAAAAATTGCAAAAAAATATTTTCTGAGAGTCGCAAAAGGCAATTTCTAGACATTTATTTAGCGTTACAGGGAGAGCCACGTGCACTGGCAATATTCTCCCAGATCTTCAAAACAGTTTTAAGCATCTGGTGGAAGCACTCCTAGGGTACAAGAAACGGAATCTTCATCTCATTCCTTAAGTCCTCTTACCGCGAAATGTGTGTACACAAAACGAACACAAGCTTTACTGCACATATTAAGCGTCTTTTAGGAGTAGGTTATCCCTGCACAGTAGTAACAGCGCGAAATCACCCGTCCCGTGTTGATCGTCCTTTTGCCTTTTGCCTCTCGTTTTTACTTCGCGCTGTTCATTACTAAGCACCCATACTAAGTAGCGCAGCTTACCACTCTTGAGTTTTTTTCTTGCGCTGCTAAAGACGCTGAAGCTGATCGTTTATTGAAGTCCATTTTCAAGCCCAAACATGGTTGCAGAAAGCATGAAGTGTGTTCTAGGTATTCCTTACATCAATTCTTAATCTCACAGGCTAAAGAAAGTGGGAAACAGGTAGAGCGTTGTTGTTCTTTTAACAGCTACCTATAAACGAGATAAGATATGCGCCACCGTGCAGAAAAAGAATGAGCAAGTTATAGACAAAAGGCCGGCGCTCATTTTTTCCTAGTAAATACCATTAAGAAATGCACTGACTGTCGCAGAAATTTGGTGTACAGGGTGTTTCAAGAAATGCTTTATAAATCCTCTGAAATAAGGAAAATGAGATATTTTCACGCTCACTTCATAATTACTTTTTCTTTGGAGGCAACGACCTAAAGATAAGTAGACCATCAATAATGACAGCCTAATTAAAATAAATAAGCAATTCACTATTTAATTAGCTGAAACAGGTGGGCGAGTAAAACGGGTAAATTGCAGCCCTTCCTGCGAAGAGGCTATTGCCGCTTTCAGATTTCGCAAAAGTAGTCGCTGGCAATTATTAGCGAGTAATGAAATGTGAGCAATTTCGCCGCAGAAACTGACACCAAAACTCGGAAGAGTGCCGCTGTCGTACTCATCCGAGACGTCCAGAATCAGCAAGCGTCAATCTGCCAACCACCGATCGACTTCGATTCGTGGTTGTGCGGGTTCTTTTGCGATTAGAGCACTACAGCGCACGCACGTAACAAATGCACAATTAACACCACTGCAATCGCCGTCAGGAATAGTGACGGACGTCATTCTGGGTGCCTCCTAGTTTCCCTCATCGAAGCTTCGGTTTCGGTTACGCAGGTGAAATTGGTTGAATGTCCCTGCTCCGCATTATTTCCACAGGCCGACTATTCACAATGCCAAAGTGGCAATGGCCTATTCGCAGGAAGGACAGCAATTCTCCCATTCGACCAGACCGCTTGTCTCCGCGAATTCAAAAGTTAATTATTAACTTTGTTTATATACTGCCGTAAATGCTGTGTCTATTATTCTTAAGATGTCTCCCACCACAGGAAAACCAGTTATGAAGGCAGCGAGCAAATATTCCATTTCGCTTATTTTTGATGATTTTCGGACACATTTCTTGAACCATCCTGTTAAAGTTCTTTGTAGATGTGGCCGCTTCTACGCAGGGCAGACGAGTCGTTGTGTTATTCCCATATTAAGGAGCGTAAGAGGTGATTAACCGCGGCTCACCTTCTACTCTAACTTTACATTGTAGAGATTCTAATTGTAAGCCTGAGTTCGCTGAATGCGTAGTGTTTTACAGGCACAAGAAGAAAAAACGCAGGTAATGGTCGCGCCCTGGTGTATCTTTATCAGTAGCAGCGCATGTGTGAACCAGGAGTCGAATAATTGCATGATCAAGTATTGAAATGCCTTACTCTCTAGTTCTCTCTCGCGTAGACACTGAAGTGTGCAAGATGTACAGGTGGTGCTCTGTGCCAGCGCTTGCGCAAAGAGGTATTTGTGTCTATTTTATTTTCCGCTGCAGTGCGCTTTTTCAGTTGAAAGCCGGTATTTGTGTTGTCTTTCTCTCTTTGGCGTCCGTGTTCGCGCGCCTACCAACTGTTATTGTGAATTTTTACTAACAAGCTAAAGTTTATGTCATTGCAGAAAGAAGGTTTGATTGGCGGTTCCAGGGGCCGCGCTTCGATGAGCGTCACATGCAAAAAAGAGAGAAAACACATTACCCCGTAAATATCGGCCATTTGAAGAACCCCAGACGATTGAAATGAGGGCTGAGCCGCCCATTACGGCGTCCTTCGTAAAGATATCATACGTTTGGCACGTAAAACTCCAGATATTATTCATCGGTTCCTATGGCTGACAAGGCACTTACAACAGGAAAGGGGCGTATACTTCTAGACATTCCTTTAAACTACTTGCCACTTTTCTAAGGGCGTGCGAATATTCAACCATTTCTAATAGCAAATACAAAAGCGTTCTATTCGATTCAGTGCTCGAATTGTGCATATTCAAAATACCGAATATATTTTTAATACTTTCCGAATAATTGGCACCGACGGAAAGAACACAAAATAACAAAACGTTCGAACAGCGAGGGATCATTTTTTGATGTTTCAATTATCGAATTACCAAGGTTCACGCAACCTAAGCTTTTACGGGACTATCGAGGCCGTACTGTGCACCGAATGAAGGTGTTGTTGCTTAAACGTCCAGTGACGCCGAATCAAGTGTCTCATACAGTATCATCATTATGAGATTCATGATGATGTTGGTCCATGAAACATTGTTTCATTTTCGTGTTTCCCTTTCATTTAAGAGCTGATGATGAATTATGACCTTGAATACCGAAGTAATAATAAACATAATAATATCTGGGGTTTAACGTCACGAAACCAGGATATGATTATGAGAGACGCCGTAGTGGAGGGCTCCGGAAATTTCGGCCACCTGGGCTTCTTTAACGTGCACCTAAATCTATGTACACGGGCTTTGAACATTTCGTGATGAGTGCGCGCCTCTACAGGGCGTGGTCGCTCGTGCGCGAGCCTATCTCGTGATGGCGGTGGTCTGTATGCCTTGTGCTGTCGCCGCAAGTTTGCGTTGAGAGCACGAAGGTCACGTCGCTCAGTGCAGCGGCCGGTTTTGCGAAAGAAGTGCGCTGCTCCCACAAAAATAAGTTACAACTGTGACAGTTCGCGCTAATCCTGTGTATGTTCGTTCCGTGAGTCCTTTCTGCTTGAGCAACGCGTTGCAAGTTTCGAGCTATTTGCCGTTCTTCCGTGACGTTACAATTTCTTGCTATTTCACTGCTTTCTATGCGTATTCGTATGCGTATTCGTATGCGTATGCGTATTCGACTCAGTGATAACACTATTCCATTCGTATTCGATTAGATTCTAAAGCTCACTATTCGCACACCCCTACAGTTTTCTATTTTTCCCAGAAGGACTACGCACTCGCTGTTCCCGCGTCCCGCACGCACAACAGGGCAAAAACAGGAACAGCGCGCCCGTTGTAACAAACTTTCCATTTTAAATATAAGATCTGAGTGACTACGGATCACATATACAGCATTGGTTTATTTAACCTAATTCGCAGATATCATGGGGCGATCTCTCTTGCATAACCTGTCTAAATTCCTCTTATTCGTTTAGGTTCTTAAAAGATACCCTGCTGTCATCACCGGGCTACACATCGAAAAACTTGGTTCATGTCCAGAGTGCAGCACCCGGAAAGCAACCAAGCGAGCGTAAGTTCGCAGTTTCATGAAAGAAACGTGTACGGCTACAATGCATGCGTAGCCTGTGTGAAAAGTTTTCGCTTAACGAAGATATCCTAACAGAGAAGAGAAAAATCGCATCGATGTGTGCTAGATTACGCCGGTTGGATGTACCCTCAGTGGCCTTTAACGAGGCTTGTCCTTCGGTCGAGAATGTTCTTATCATTACTTCACTTACCATAAATTTATATTTCAACGCAAAGCTGCGACAATATGAGCAGAAGCAATAGTATTTCCAGCGGACTTGTTTTAAATACTAAATTATGCCCCGGAATTTTATTCTATTTTTTTTTCAGATCCCGATGTGGACTTCTACCTGAGTGCTGCTTTCTTGAACTGCAACAGATGCAGGGTGGTTCGTTACCACAATATCAACGCAGGTATTTTTTATAGTTATGATAAAGTGACTCCAAATCGCACGTTATGACGCCACTGAAGGTAAACATGGGGTATAGTCATTGACTTTGTTCGTGTTTCCGCAGAAGCTCAATCACGAGCTGACTGCGCTGGTTTCCTCGATAAATGACGGGGTAGACTAAAACGAAGCTTTTGTTGCTAACTACGGTGCGCTTGGACCGCTCCTCATAGGTTTCGCTAAATTATATTGCGGTTTTACCGGTACAAGTTAGCGCGCGAGTTCTGTACTGAAATAAAAGCATCATGTCACGAGTCCCAACTCTTGAGTTTCCTTACCTGTCATGTCATCTTAGCAGGATGACATGTTGTGTTGCTAAACTCGAGGTCGCGGACTCGATGCCCGTCCACTGCGGACGCATTTCGATGAGGGCGCAATTCAATAGCACCCGTGCGCATAGATACAGCTCCACGTTAAAGAACACCAGGATGTTGTACGTAGTCTTTCACTTAGGCATGCATCGTAATACATGGTTTTGGCACGTAAAATCGCACGAATTTTTATTAACAACTCTTGATTTTGCTCCTATACCATGGCATGGTGCTGCCATCAACGCATCAATTAAGCCCCAATCCAAGATCAAGAAACTTTATGCATCAAATACCGGTGGTGGAACTCGCCACCAGCATCGATGTTTCGCTCTTTCCTCCCCTCTCCCTCCTCCATTCGCCAAAGCACTCCGATAATTACAGCACTGAAGCGTGCATTGTGCGAGAGGAGTTCGGGGAGGCTCTGTTATTAACATCGATGCACCCTCGTTTGCACGAGAGAGGGAGGGAGATTAGACGCCTGCATCCGCATCCTGCACCGGGACCGCCATTCTGCATTCTGATGATTCACGTCAAACGGAGCATGTGAGGGTTTCGGGTGCAGTACCGCAAGCTCTTTCGTCCGTCTATTCCGAACAGTCTATCTCACGAAATGTCTGGAAGATCATGCGTCACATGAAGTGATCGTTCCACGAATATGCAACTTTATTGCAATTTATACACTTGCTATTTGTATGCCGTCGCGACTTTGACCAATACATGTGAGCTAAGGTACGCTTTCTATACTAAGAACCACTGCGCGCTTGTTATCGTATAGCACACTGCTTTGCCCTGCAGTCAATTCAAACCTTTGCTACCCCAGGGTGAGTGATATGATGAAATGTAGTGCACACATGTCTGTTTCTTGCATCTCTTTACGAAGGTCTTTCTCCCGCTAGAAATAGCAATTCCACACCCTGCGCAAGAAAAATAACATGACTTTACATTAAAGACAAGGAACTCAATACAGTCTGTTCGGATTCTTTTGCAGGAGCGGGATGCGCTCTCTGGAAACCGGAAAGCCAGATGAAGGAGAGGCATGAGTGCTGCGAATTCATTTACGACCTCCTGTGCGGCACCTCACCAAAGTACCACATCTCCGAAAACTGCCTCACAAGTTCCTGAGCTTTCAGCCTAACCACACAGCAGGCGTCTGAACTGGTTATCCGGCTGCGTATGCGTTGTTAGGTGCGGCAATAAATATAACTGCAAATGTTTCGCTATTGTATGCCGTCTTTATGGAGCAGTCGTTTTTGCCTCAGCTTACGTTGTATACTGGTGCACAAGTACACAGCGACAGCGCAGATATATAGCATCAGCCTCGCGTGCAAGAGGGCCGTGGTTTGAACCCCGGTGCCGCACGTCTCCCCGCAGCACTTAAACAGAACACAAACTCCTTGTGCTGATGAAATAGCATAAAGAGCTCCTTGGGGTGGGGCGTCATACTCGTGACCACAATCGGTAACGTCCTCCCGCACCAGACAAGAATTTACCCCCCTGGTGCAAAGCCTGGCCGCTACATCCTATATGAATGCACCAATAAAACCCCAGTCCTCACTCCCCAGTGGCAACGAAGGAACTGAACATGGCGATCGTCAGACTGGCAGCGGAGGGTGCGAAGAATCGCTGGGTCTAGACAGGCCGTCATTGAAACCTGATCCTAGTAACGTTTAACGCTAGAGCGCTATCTACCGAGGCAACTATAGAAGTGCTGTTCAGAAAACTAGAAGGTGTAAATAGCATGATGTAGGGCGCAGGAAGGTTAGGACAGTTGAGCCCCTCGCAGAGCTAAATAACGAGCTCCTCCTATACTATCGTAGCTTGATGGATAGCAGAGAAATTCGAGTTGGGTTTTTTTGTCAAAACGAATATGGCTTGTAACATAGATGAATGCTATGGCATTAATGAGAGGGTGGAAGTTCCGTAATTAAATTTAATAGAGGTGCGAACTGAAGCGCGTACAGGCCTGAAATCGGGACTCGGTCGAGAAACCCGAAATCGAGAAACCCGTGTGCTCGGGATCACACATGATGAAGGAAACGAAGTACACTGATCAAATAAAAGCCCTAAATAAAACAATGTCTCGGCTTCCATACGGAGACATTGTTGACAATGAACTCGCTCATTGTGAAAAAGCCTTCCGTATGGAAGCCGAAACGTCGTTTTCTTTTAAGCTTTTACTTGGTCAGTGTACTTCGTTTTTTTCATCTCGTACAGGCCTACACGCTTACATTTTATGATGACGACCAATTAGTGGAAAGCTTCTGTGAGCATCACACCATCTCCGCTAAAGGGCATCATGAGGCGATGCGAAGCAGCGTTTCGGCATGTCGAGCCCGCGTTTCAGAGGGGAAGTGGAGAGGGGAAGGGGAAAGGGGTGGGAAGAGGAGCAAGTGAGAGAGGGGGAGGGAAAGGGAAGGGGAGACCAGGTAATGTGGGAGAGAGGAAAAGTGGGAGAGGAGGTATGTGGAGAGGGCTCGCGCATGCGCAGTAGGTGTGGTCAGGCCGCACACCACCACCACCACCGGTTTAAACTCCGCATAAGATGCTTCGCATCTAAAACGTGAATCGGTAATGAACAAGGTAGAAACGCGGTGTACTGCAGTACTGGGAGACTTCAATACCAAGGTACGCAAGAAGCAGGCTGGAGACCAGGTAGTGGGGGAATATAGCATCGGTACTCTAAATGAGAAAGGTGAGCTATTAGCAGAATTCGCAGAACGGAATACATTATGGATCTTGAATATCTTCAACCGAAAACGGCCGAACCGAAAGCGGATCTGGAGGAGCCCTAATGGCCAGCCTAAAAATGAAATTTCATACTTAGAACATCAGCGGGAACACGACGGAGACACAAGACGAGAGGGGAACAAGATGAGCACTGCCTAACAACTGAAGTTTATTGAAGCAAGAACGAACGGACGAAAACCCAACACCATGCATGAGCAGGAATTTTAGGGCACGTGAAAGAAATAGCTAGGCGTGCGTGCCCTGGAAACTAGCAAACAAACAGAACGTTCAGACATAAAATATTCACCCGTCATTTTGATGAGAAAATTACACATAATCTCCCCCTACGGGCAACCATGGTGGGATGCGAAAGCGTCGTGGGGTTTGCGCATCGAGTTTCCGTTTCTCTTATGTGGCTAATAAGACTGTGGTTGTCGAGGCGCTTGAGTTACCGCTTGCCGACGCTGACGTTCGGCTTCCCAAGCCTTCCTCTGCTCCGTGGCGGTGGCGCTGCAACTAGCGCCGACGTTGTTCATGGCGTTTTGCACACAGTTGCACAGAGAGAGAATGACGGATGCACAGCGAACGCGCGCTTTCGCAGCCTCGCAGCTTCGAGATTCGCTTGCCGGCGTTGCAGTTTACGGTCAGCTTCGCGAGCGTCCATAGCGCTGTTGCGAAGTAGAGTGCAACTACCCAGGCAGCACGCCGCCTCCGGACCGATCTTGGCCCAACATCGGCAAATGACGGCAGCAATATTGGCCCCACGTTGGCAAATCACGCTCGCGCTACTTTCACCCGCATCGGCCCGACGTCGGCTAGCCGCCTTTGGGCCGATGCGGGCTTGCCGGCTTCGGGCCGACGTGCGCTAGCCAGCGTCGGTCCAAGACGGGCCTGCCGTTATTCAGCCGATGATGGCAAGCCGTCATTGGGCCTATGTATGCTAGCCGATGCTGGCGCGGTGTCGGCCCCGCCGACGTCGGGTAGCCGCCGGCCTGACCGTTTACACTCGTTATTAGATTTTAGCAGTGGTTGCTTACTGTGCGTTAAGAAGGGTAGTACTGTACCGTCATGGTCTGCACATAGCAAGTTTATATGGGGACACCGGCGGTAGTTGCTGGATGCGTAAAGTAACTTGATCAGGCAGGCTGATACACGTGTCATAAAGTAAAATGGCTGCGTGCCGACCACGGCAGTTCGACATTACTGTGGTTACTGTACTGTAAGTCAGCAGCGCTGAAATAGACTATTCGCGGCCCAACGGCATTCATCAACTACCACTGGAGCCATATTCGAAATATGCTTCCTAATTAGAACGACTGCTCCACTGATGTCTTAGTGTGCGATTAAGACCCACAATTCTGTCGAACCGCGCAAGGCCGAGAACGAAAGTTAATATTGTCTCTAACACAACTAAATTGATGAAAGGCCTGCTGAACCAACTACGCATGCGTCTGAGAAATTAAGGAGCAACACATTTGCAAGGTGATAAACACAAGTTTATTCACATATATGAAAACACGCCAGCAGTTCCGGAATAATTATGCCATAAAGAAATATCTAAACATCTATAGATACCGTAGCCAACATCTATAAAACAACCCCACAGCCACCGTATTCCTCAAAAAAAAGCAAAACAATCCTAATCGAGAATGGGGTCAGGCGCAAAATCATAGGCTTGAGTAGGGTTCCCCTTCAGAGGGGAGGGGGGCGAAGGTTCATAGTGGCGCCCCCCCTCCCTATTAAGTCAATGTGTTTGGCAGACCTTGCGTCCACCTCTTCTTAGGTGACTACGGGGAACGGCCGCCCCCCTGCCCCACTGTGCGCACGCCTATGCGAAGCGTTACAATCTCTTCAACGTTATGCGCGGCACATTCACTATAAATATTGAAAGAACTAGAACGGGCAAAAATAGGAATAAGGATTAACGAAGAATATCTTAGCTACTTGCGTTTTGCGGACGATATCGCGCTTTTCAGTAACGACGGTGCCGAATCACGAAAAAAATTCTGGAGATGTAAACGAAGGCAGCATTAAAGTAGGAGTAAAGACGGACCCGAAGAAAAGAAAGATAATGTTAGGCGGCTTGCGGAAAAAGCGAGATTAAGAGTTGCAACTAGACTAGAAGATTGTTTATACGCGTGAGCTAATTACGAGCAGAGGAGCATTACCCCCCCCCCCCGACGTTTATTAAATTCACCAAGGAACGGTAGGCATTCGCCACACATGACTGGCAATTAAATTAGCGTTATCCTTTAAACGGAAGTTGCAGTTTTTTTCAGTGATAACTTAAGGGCCAAAAAGATGGATAAACTGCTGCACGCGACGCGAAAAACATTGCGAGCGGTACCACAAGATCAAATGAACTCTACATCTAAACAAGATAGACACGCACGCATTCCTAATCTGAAGGTAAGATTGTAACAGAAAGGAATCGTGCATAAAAACCACTCACGTGTGCCCATTGGATCGCTAAAAACACGAGCGAATAAAAAATGCAAGCGCACCATATCAGAATACACAAAACACGATGATCACTAGAAAAAGCGAAAAACAAAAAATCTGATGACAGGTAACAGTAGTGAACACGTGGCCTTATATGAGGTGAGCGAGTTCAATATGGAAGCACGGGGCCACTGGTTTCTCGCTGCGGTGATCTCTGCCGAAAACAATGCCAGAATCCTGCCGCGTATCCGTCTCGTGCACGATTTTGACTTTCCACCCCACAAGTCCACACACCGCACTTCTGCAAGTATTCTGCTGGTCGGAGTGAAAAAAACCTGCTCCCGCAGCTACGATTGTCTCTCCGTCGGGTCGGCTACCCTACCCTGCCTGGTCAAGCGAGGTTCGCGACAGTGACGCTGAACGAGGGGAAGGGATGGAGGGGGGGTAGAGGTTGAAGAAGACGAAAAAAAATTCGAATTCTCCCTTTTTGAAAGCACGGCTCAGCCTACCACAATGGCGTGTGGTCCCCCCACCATGTCTATGGGTATGCCGTTTGAGTAATACCCTTGTCACACGGGTCGTCTAACCACAGTTAAGTACAACGGCCGTTAAGTCTAACGGCTGTTGTACCTTGTCACACGACAACCCTAACTGCAGTTAATCCGCTAACGGCCGTTTTCGTAAACGGAGGTAGGCAACCCCTGTTAGCACCTTAATCTGACAACATGGCTGCCTCCATGTCGGACGCGAGCAACTCGGCTCCCAGCGAAATATCAAGCCAAAAGCGTGTCAACTGGACCGTTGCGACGATGGAGGCGTTGATACGCATTTTGGGAATATAAATTACCGGCTTTGAGGTACCAGTTTGTCCGTGCTGCAAAAATATCGTGTGCATTTCACGAGACTGATACACAGCAGCGTTCGTTCATTGAACAGGGCTTCACGCTATTTGATAGACGCGCATCAAAACACGCTGCTGACGCGTCCATAATCGAGCGTGAAGCCCTGTACAAGGCGGTGTAATAGCGGTGTTGCACGAACGCAGCCATGTATGAACTAAAGAACGCTTAGAAGCGCTGCAAACGTGTGACAGCGCCTCTGTCTGGTTTACGGTAACTGTGGTTACGTCCGTTAACTGCAGTTGGGGATAACAGCGGTTAAGCTTACCCGTGTGACAAGGGTATAAGACGCTCGTCGAATTTTCAATGCATCACTTGTTGCCACATGTCGCTACATGAAAACTTTGCGTACACCACGTTGGAGCCGCATTTTTCATCGTTGTCCACGTGCCATAATAATACTTTTATGCGACTGTTTCTGAAAGCACATGGGAAGCAATCGTTGGGCGAGATTTTTACTTGAAAAAGATATGTATGTCACAAAATGGACGGCAACGAAGTGTAAATACGAAGTGCTTTTTACGATTTTCATAAAGTAAAATTATGTGACATCACTGAAGCAAATGCGCTTGTTACGCTTGACCCAAACACGCGCGTGAGTAAATATGTGTAAACACAGAGATCGGAAACTGTCCGTGTAGTATATGAGCGCTCGCGCCACACATTCAGCGGCTGAAAGGATATAGCGCTATAATTAGGATGACATGCTCGATTTATGCAGAGTTAGTGTTGTCACGGGTCGTGACGTGGACGAAGGCAGCAGTCAGCACGTCAGAGATGAAAGTCATTATTTGGCTGAACTTGTGGCCGGGAAACTGGAAAGCAATACACTGATAGCGTCGACCGTCGATCAACTGACAAGCGGTGAAGCGCGTCGGCATTTAAGCATGCGCAGTCGAATATTCCGGCGTTATCACTGGATGTCGTGCAAATTCTAGAATAAGCTTGAGTGTGCGCGTCTCGCGTAATCTTAACAAAACGATCTACAATTATCGCGAAGCTTCTAGAAAACATAGGCGCGGTTCGAGTTGAGCGTTGCTCACAGTCTTTGTGGGCGGAAACCGAATACAGCAAAAGCGATAATAAGAAACGCACGTGGCAGTATTCACATAAAACTTCTTCCGCTAAAAGCATTCGTGCGGGAATGTTTGGGTGAATTTTGATGCTGGATACAATAGTGAAATCGGCCGACCAGTGGCAAAAACATTTACAAAACAGAGGTACTTCGAATTTGGCCCATGAAGTTAATGGTATGTGTTATAACGTTTCAACATACTTGATAGCGTTGAACAACTGGTCAACGAAGTGGCCATCTAATTTGAGTCAGTCATTCTTCTATGTTTTGGTAGAAATGTGACTGTGCTACTGATGGACGGCAACGAAGTGCAAATACGAACTGACAAACACGTGGCAAGCACGTGTTTGTCAGTTCGTTAAAGGTGGTCAGCGGGCTAGTTGATTTGGAAACATTGAAACGACAAAACGTGCCTTCACTTCGCCCGGTCTTTTTTTGCACCAGTCATTGCCATAGCAGAAACTAATAAGAGAATGCAAGCTATTCAGTCGGCGATATTTAGCGCCCCGAGTCGTACGTGCGGCATTAGCACGGTACCATATTTGAACTTTGTCATTTGTGCTGGTACAGCAATCCATGTAGCGGCATTCTGCAGCTTAAGCTACAAATATGCAAGTGCCTAATGCTCTATTGCATTACAATTGTATCCTAGGCGGGCGAGCTGCCGTGCTTCTTCGACGGGCTGAAGGTAGAGCGCAACGTCGAGGTTATTCTCGTCACTGACGGCCGGCAACACGGCGTCCAGCGTCATTGAGGGGCTTCCGTGAACTAGGTTGTACGGCGTCATATGTGCGCCGTTTCTTACACTGCCGTATTTACTTCAGGTTATGTGCGGAAGATAATATGGCGTCCCATGTCATGTGTTCGACGTACAGTACATTGCCAGCATGTCGGCGAGGGATTAATTTACCCGCTCGGTGAGGCCATTCGCCCGCGGGTGATGTCCGTCGGTGACTTGTGTGGCTCTACTTCAAGATGGTTTGCGTTAGCTCTGCCGTAAAAGCCGTACCTCTGTCGGTGACGAGGACTTCCGGAGCGCCGCGACGCAGGAGGACGTTCTCAACAGGGCATGTATAACTGTTTGAAGGGAGACAAGAAAGTTCCAACATCGTCGATAAGCCATCGGCTCCGCCGATGTCAGCTGAAGCACGGCAGAATGACAGCATGCTCGGCCCAATGTTGGCGGTGAAAACCATCGGCTCGGCTGATGTCGGCAAAAGTACGGCAAAACGGCGGCCAGCTCGGCCCAATGCTGCCGGTGAAAGACATCGGCTAAGCCGATATCGGCGGAAGAACAGCAAAACGCCGGCAAACTCGCCCAATGTTGCCGTTGAAAGAAATCGGCTAAGCCGATATCGGCGAAAAGACGGCAGAACGCCGGAAAACTCGGCACAATGTTGCCGGTGAAAGCCCAACATCGGCTGAAATGCGGCAATATCGGCCCAATTTTGCCTGCGAAATTCAACGGCACCGCCGATATCGGCGCCAGGCTGGCAACGCTGGCCCGAGGCGGGGCCGCGCAGAGCCGCCGTAAAACAAATATCAGCCCGACGTTGTGTGCTGCCTGGGTAAGTGCAACGGGAGCGAGCGCGCGCCGCATAATATACGAGCGTACAGCTGTGGTGGAGATAGAGAAACGGGAGAGGAGAAACGAAGCAGAGGCAGCGCTCACGCCACCTACTCCAGCCCACCTCGTTCCAACTCCTCGCGCTCACGTGAGGAGAGGGGCAGAATTAGCACATGCGCAGTATCGGTGCGGACGCCGCAGAACGGACACTGCCCTGAGCATAAGATTCTTTCTAATCTAATGGCACTTCCGCGAGTTAGACAGTGCACGTCCTGTGTCCTTCTCGTCTTGTGTCTCCGTCGTGTGCGCGCTGATTTTCCAAGTATGCACTGTTTCCATCTCGCCCACCTCTCCACCTTTCCGAAATTGACTTTATACTGTGCGCACACCCTGGCATTGTGCATGCTGCGGAGGCGCTCAGCAAGGTAGAATGTAGTGATCATATTATATTATTATTATTATTATTATTATTATTATTATTATTATTATTATTATTATTATTATTATTATTATTATTATTATTATTATTATTATTATTATTATTATTTATTATATATTATTATTATTATTATTGTAATATTACTACTATTACTATTGTTATTATTATTTTATTTTACGCTCAGGGCTTTAAACATTGCAGAGGGGAGGGGCAAGAAACAAAACACACATGTAAAAACTAGCCAAAGCACAGAAAGATTCAATAATAAGAAAAACGAGATAAACAATGCATTATGAAATACAAGTCATGAAAACAATGAGGCACTATCGTATTAGCGGTGTTCAATGCATATTACATCGAAGTTGTTAATGCTTGACAAATTGCGTCAGGCTTAGTAATACTGGCGATTGATGCTGATAAAAGATTCCAGTCACGACATGTGTTCGGAAGAAAAGATGGCAAGATGTCACATTCACCTAGACGTGAGGAATGAACAGAGCAGGCTGATGCGGAAGAACCCAACTAATGAATTAGCGGTAAGAGATAAAGCAGAGGGATCCAGGTTCTCGCTGTACAACCGATACTTGGCTCTAACCAAGGAAGCCGACCTTGACGTCGCGGGTACGGCCATTTATCAAGACACTGGCAAGCACTCCTAAGAGAGGGAAGACTTCATTATGCAACTTCAAAGCATAAAGGTTCTAACCCCGTTCCACTTTTTAGCGCACAAACGAACAACGACCTCATATTCCGAAAGGCAGAACCTCATGCACTGGCACGCGATGATGGCAGATGTAGGAACGCGTCGAAGTCGGTAACGGTTCACACATACGAAAGAGCCTCTATGCGAAATGCTGGTGCAATTCTGGATCGTAAAATTTTGTTACCATTATTGCAAAAGCCGCTTTCAATAACTTCGCGTAATACTCCTCAAGCGGCACCACCAGGAACTTTATCGAGTCCTAGAGTGTCAGTTTCTTCTCAGTTGGACGTACAGTCATCGTTGTAAATAAATGTAAATCGCAGTCACACAAAGTTCCGATTCTCGATTGGTTGAACACAGAGTACGTTCAGGTTTACCAGGAACTACCGGCGATGCCCAGTGTTTTCCGCGACGATTTTAACCAGTGTTTCGCAGGCCGACACGTGAAAAGCGTCCTCATGCTCAGTAAGAGGATTTTGTTATATTGCCTTATAATACTGCAGATTTGGCCATTGGGCCTGAAGTACAAAGCCCATGAGTGGGTGATTTATTGAATTACTTGTGCGGGCAACAATTTTGTTGTTGTTGTTGTTCTTGTTGTTAAAAACAGCATAATCATGCCCTACGTGGCACAAAGTCAAAGCGTTGTGTAAAGAAAACATTCGCATGGTTCCGTGGTGCGTAATCGCAGGATACAAGCAACTTATGTGTACGCTTGCAGTCGTGTCTTGGCACATTGTAGTGAACTGTATAGTGTGTCTTTGCAGTGTCGGTTCTTCTGTTCTTACTGTATACTATTCTCGAACGTTTGCTCTCATTCGGAGTGAATTTGTTTTGTCAAGGGGGAAAAAAGTGTAGCTTTGCCCGGGACAGAAGTTCTGACATTAACTTCCATGTATGCTCACATTCGCCAGTTCTATGTCACTGGGAGCGAGCTCTTCGTAGCAAGGTTTTTTTTTAAATTTTTGACAGAAGGAGGTGATGAATTCGGGGATTGGTGGACATCTGGTGGTGTGTCAGCGTGCTGGGCATGACGGGGCTGTGTGCGCGCTCCGGGTGGCGCTTTCCTAATTCCTTGCCTCCACTACCTTGAAAGAAGGAAATTCTGGACACCGAAGTGGTTGTACGTACGATATATTGCTTTCACTGGGCCGGCGCCCGGGCAGGATAGGCATAACTGGGGGGCCGCTACCACCTGGATGATGTCGGCGTAAGAAGAGCGCCAGTAGTCGGCGACCGGCAGATTCGCTGTGACCTTGAGATTTGAGGCGTTCCAAGTCCCACATCGGCGATATTAGATAATTCCTGGCGTGTTCTTTGGGACAGCTTTCTGTTGTATTGTGTAATGTTGCATTGTATACCATTGTAACGGTGTGAAAGAAAGATGATGGCTTTTAAGGGCGCGTTTTTTTTGTTAGACAAAATATTAATGAGAAATAACAGACAGTAATGCCAAGGAAAGTATAGGAGATGTTATTTGTAATAATTCGGTGGTATAGCGGTTACGGTGCTCGGCTGCTGACCCGAAGGTCGCGGGTTCGATCCCGGCCGCGGCGGTCCCATTTCGATGGAGGCAAAATGGCAGAGGCCCGTGTACTTAGATTTAGATGCACGTTAAAGAACACCAGATGGTCGAAATTACCGGAGCCCTCCACTACGGCGTCTCCCATAATCATGTCGTTGTTTTGGGACGTAAAACCCAAGATATTATTATTATTATTATTTGTAGTAATTGGGATATAAATGTAAAGAAAGCAAAATGGACGAAGAGATAATTTGCCGCCGGCAGAGACCCAACCTGCGACCTTCGAATAACGCGCTCGATGCTCTACCACTGAGCTACGGCGGCGGTCATCCCCCCGTCCACTCTATTGGGTATATATGTGCACTTAAATCTATGAGTGTTAGTCAGCGCCGATCGCAGCCATGGTGGCGAGTGTGGAACACTCTTTTAACGCGATATCGTTAAAGAGCTCGTGTCGCAGAAATTCCGTTGTCGGCGACGGTGTCGGTGACGGCGTCGTTGAGTGCGAGCGAAAAATCGTCTGTGACCGAAAAATTGAGAAAGATGCAAATAAAATAAACAACAAAAATATTCGGTCCCATTGAGGATCGAACCTTAGAACCCTAAGAAACAGTTGCACTCTTAAAAAGAGGATTTAAATCAAACCGCGAGCGTGAACAACGCGAGTTATACCTCATACATAGATTTAACACCCTCGAATAAGGCATAAATGAGAACCCTTTTACACTTGCAGCAATTAAAGCACTGTAAAATAATAATATACATAACAATTGAAGATTTCGCGGCACTGTAACTGCGATGGTGACTGGACAGTTGAAATATCTTTAATTGTCACCATTCTCTCTGAAGTAACACTGTCGTCTTTGTCCACCTCTATCTTACTAACCGACCAATGGTTTTAAGCTTGACATGTCTCATAAACCTTATGCAAAATTGCTGCCATCTGTCGTAGGTTTGACGAAGCTACCGATTCGGAGCCATGTTGGAGGTTTGTGTCCGGATCGTATGCTGTCGTTGCTATTTCTTCTTGCTTGCATATGCTTTAATAGTAAGCATTCGAGGCATAAAAACGTCAGACGAATGTTTAAGGGCCTGTACACGTTACCGGCATTTCCCAGTTATTAGGTTGACAATAAGTATGTGTAGAGAACTACCACACAACGAGAAGAAGGTACAAGTTTGTCTAAGAGTCACATGTAAGCCTGTCGTCGTTGAGAATGAAGCTTTGCACTGGGTTATAAATTTTGGCTGTTTTCAGTGTAGAGAATAAAACGTTGTTAGTTTTAGCGCACGTCACGGCACAGCGATGACGGTAGGAAAGTGCTGTTGGCCCATTTCAAAGCGTATTTCATAATGGACAGCCTACGTTGACCAGATGTATGTACATTTCATTTTAAATAAGACGTTGTCCTCTTTATTGTTTTTGAAGCGAAAAAATATTTCGCTGCTGTAGTCACCGACGTATGTTATGTATAGAATTACCGCGCGATTAAAACGTAAAAAATTTCCACTTCGCATGCACGTGAAAAGTGAACATGGAAAGTGTTTGTTGCTCCAAGAAGTAGGCGCCGGTTATCTGGGGTTTTATTAAATATCCTTCCGCCATGTGTCCGTAAGTAAGACGATACGCCAAGAATATTCACGTTCACATCGTCGCTTTCGGGGCCTATATGGCGGCTTACTATTTCGACCCTTTTCCGCAAGGCAGTTTCGCGCCGCCGACTGAACGCTTGCGAAACCACCTCAGCGCGTAACTAACGGTAGCGCAGCCGCGGTCAAATGTAACACATTTGCCGAAACAGCATTTTTTTCCAATTTCATACGAAAAGTTCCACACACAAGCATCGATATGTTAATATTTCATAGCACACAGGGGTGGATACAGGATTTTTCGCAGGGGGATCAGCTTCTTGGTTAGACTGACATGTGCTCTTCTTGGGGTATAAATTAAAAAAAAAAGTAAGGAGGGCGGTCAGACCATCCGGGCCACCCATCTAAATTTGGCAGTGATAACACATGAAATGTTTGTAATACGACTAGTGAACCAATACGCGAGCGATGCATCCCACCAAATGCTACCTTGAGAAACTCCACAATCGAAAACGAACTACAAGCAACACGCTGCACAATCGGTCCGTTCGCGGAGAATCGATGACACGCGCGAGCTACCCGTTGTTATCTCAATGTAATAAACAAAATAATGGTGTCATCAGCAGCGCAAGCATGCGCGAGTAGCCACGATGCAGCTTTGAAGCTCGTAGACGAAGCCAGGAAGCACACGCGACGAAAACGGCCTGGTTGACATGAAAAGAGTGCTCTCTGATGAGTGCCGATGCTGTCATATACCTACCTCATCTATTAAGAACGGCGAACGTAAACACGGCGTTAGTCGTAAGCAGTAGCCGGAGCAACGGAATGATCGCCCGCTTCTCGATGGCGGTGAGGAAATCTAATAACATGGAAGTTAGTTTCCTGTAAACCTTTTTTCAGCACCCCAGTTTCCTGAATCTGAACAACACGGCCCCCGAAAATATGTCGGCATTGCCGTTCCTATCAGCCGCCACACGTCGATACGTACGCTGCGTGTGTGCACATGCGGAGCGAGCGTAGCCTTCAACATGGCGGAAACGCGCACGGCCGCCGCCAGATGGCAGCATATTTTGCATAAGGTCTATAGCCACCGGGTACACAGGCAAGAGCCCCCGAACGCAGAATTCCAGAAAAAACTAGTATTTACAATAAACGCCCGTTTGCCTCTCCTTGCGGCAATGCGGGGTGTCCCCCTGAAAGCCAGACGTCGCCATAGTAATGAGTTAATATCTCAACTCCTTTTCTGTCCGCGCCGCCCCGCCGGAGTTGCGGGGCGCCGTCATGTTGAGGAACAATATGCGAAGGGAGGGAAGGATAGACGAAAGACCCCAACCGATTGCCCCGCCACTATCGCGCAGTCAAGGCCACCGACACCTAAATGGTCACTGTCGGTAAAAAAAGAGGGGGGCGAGACAAACACCTGGTAAGCGAGTAGGTCGATAGACGTGCACTTCCGCACGCACCAGCCCTTCCCGTTTCCGGGCAATCGTACACTTTGTCTACATTAAAGGCACCGCCACCCGAACATACACAGAAAGCAATGCTTCCATAGATATAAGCATTGACGACGCCACTTGCATAGCGCAGTGACCCCTGGAAATTTCTCCGCTTCATGTTCTTCTTTTTCTCCTTTTTTTCCCTCTTTCTCGTCCTTCCTCTCTCGTTTTTCGTGCAAAACTGTATAAATATGAGTGCAAGCAAGATGTACCCTTATCCCTGATGAAGGCCAGACTCTGGCCGAAACTGCTGAAAGAAAAAAAGAAAAACTTCCGTTGTTGCTGTTCTCCCAGAGGATCTTCTTCACTATATATATATATATATATATATATATATATATATATATATATATATATATATATATATATATATATATTATATATATATATATTGAAATAGGGGTGTTGTACGTCAAGAAAGGGTCAGACGTTGCTTTGCGAAAGGCTCTTTATCAGGCAGGTCTGGCTACTGGTGAGCGCGTGCGCGAGCGACAACACCGGGCCACCGATCGTCGTCGTCGTCTTCCGTAACAGCGGAGCGTCTGTCATTCACATTCAGTACAATATATATATATGAGTGAGAAGAAGGACTCATGTACGAATTTAGTTTTATTAACGTTTCGGCTGGTGGGCCAGCCTTATATATATATATATATATATATATATATAAATATATATATATATATATATATATATATATATATATATATATATATATATATATATATATATATATATATATATATAAGGCTTAAACGCGGATGAGTAATTGGATGCCGCAAGGTTATAAGTATTTTAGGAGTATATGCGCCGTCATAAAAAACATCTTTTTTGTCGACGTTTCGATCGGAGACCGACCTTCATCAAGACGCTCCGATCGAAACGTCGACAATAAATTTGTTTTACAGCGAAAGCTGTTATGACATCACAACAAGGGCCGTTTTTGGCGCCGCAGTTGTCCGCCGCCGCCGGTGTCCGTAACCACTATCGCTCGAAATAAAATAAAACGAGAAACAAGAAAAAACTTCCAGCATGGAACGAGGTTCGAACCTGGGACCTCTGCGTGTGAGCCCAGTATTCAAACTCAGAGCCATGCTGGTGCTTGAAACTGCTTTGCAAAATGACCCTATACAGGCTTCATGTCGGAAAGGAACCACAATAACATATGCAATGTAGCGTGGTAGAAGAGTAAAATAACAACCAAGTCTCACACAACGCGAGTTCTGTAAGCAGGCATCACACAATACGAATTGCGCGACGAGTTGCTTGTTGAATGCTTCCAACCCATTAGAAAGGGCTCTGCCATAATTCTCCATCGTCATCAGCCACAGCATCAACGGAGTGCACATAATGCCCTACAGGTGTTTAGCAGGTACTACGGTTCTGCGCAGAGTGAAGAAAAATTGCATAGTGGCTGCTTCCCTACTTCACTAAAACTATGATGACTTATAACGCAGTGGGTTCCTCGCAAGTGCACGTCTATTGGTTGCTAAGGTAGCCCATAAGGCTCCCATGGTGTCCATTAGCTCAGTGTCTCAACAAGGTTAATTCCCTCTCCTAATCTATTTCTCACGTTAACGTATGGTATAAAGCGTGGTGGTAGAATGAAATAACGACCGGTCGTCACATAATGCGAATTACGTAACTAGTGGGTCTTTTAAAGCTTTCAACCCATTACAAAGGGATCAGCCGTAATTCTTCATCGTCATGAACCGTCGCACCAACAAAGTGGACATAATGCCTTACAGATGGCACCTCGCTTCTCCGCAGAATAACGAGTATTGTCGTGGTGGCTGCTTCCCAACTTCACAAAAATTATTATTTGTGGTGTAGTGGTATCAGTAGCCACAAGAAAGTTTATAACGGGCTCTAGAAATGCCGCTCTTCCAGATTTCCCAGTGACTGTGCTTCGCTTTCCGCGCAGGCCTGGCATTTTTTCTATGAAGGCGCATATACTCTTAAAAAATAATATATATATATATATTATGAGACAACGTTTAGGACGCTCAAGACACTTCTTTATTGTGTGGAGTATGCGCCCCTCAACCCAAACCCAAGCAGTGATGATGAGTATGTACATATGAGAAGACGAAGCGCATAAACAATGCTCACACTAAGTTCCCCCGCGCGCGCGAGCGGCCGGCCCGGCCGCGAATCAAGCGGGAAAGGTACGCCGAACGAAGGGCTTGAGGCGCGAAACGTGAACTATCTCAGACGCACGGTAACGATGGTTCGAAGAAACCTCGATGGGAGTGACAAGGTAGTTGACTGGGGATGTTTGTTCACGGACAACGTATGGTCTAAGAAATTACGATTGAAACTTGGCACACAGTCGGGCACACAACGTATGGTCTAAGAAATTACGATTGAAACTTGGCACACAGTCGGGGAGTACGAACAGGCGTCCAAAGTAGTGCTTCATCTCCAGGACGGAAGGTGATGTCGCGATGAAAGCTGTCATAGCGCTGCTTGCGTTCGTGTTGACTGGCCTCTGTGTTGAGTTGAGCACGCTGTCTACATTCGTCCAGCCTAAAGACGAAATGTTCTGGTGTAGTTCAAGCGGTTTTCGTCGTTATATTGAAGAAAGAGGCGTGGATGGTTTGTCGGCGCGCGACCGTAGACGAGGTAGAACGGTGAATATCCGGTAGTCCGTTGGACAGAGGTGTTGTGCGCAAACGACACGAAGAGTAAGATTGTGTCCCAGTTTACGTGGTTTGGTCCGATGTACATTGATATCATGTCTGTTATCGCTCTGCTAAACCATTTGTTTGAGGATGGTACGCTGATGTCGTCTCATGAACTGTCCCACAAGTTTTAAGCACTTCCTCAAGAATTGTGGACAAAAAGGTCTTCCCGCGATCACTCAGCAGCACGCGAGGTGCACCATGACGCAACACAATGGCTTCCAAGAAGAAGGCGGCCACGTCTGACGCAGAACTAGTGCGTAGACGGGCGGTCTCTGCGTACCGTGTGAGGTGATCGACCGCTGTCACAATCCACCGATGACCTGCTTGCGTTACGGGAAGTGGCCCGACTAGGTCTATTCCGATGATGGCAAACGGTGTTTCGGGACATGGGATAGATTGTAACAGGCCAGCAGGAGGTGAAGTTTGTCGTTTGTGGCGTTGAAAAAGTGCGCAAGAAGCGACATACTTGGCCACAAAGGTAGAAAGGCCAGGCCAGAAGAAACGGCTCCTAACGCGGTCGTATGTCTTCTGAAACCCCAAGTGGTCAGCAGATGGGTCGTCGTCTAGCGCTTCGAGAACTTGTGTACGCAGCGAACGGGGAAGTACTGGCACCCACCGATGTCTATCGGTATTGTAAGTATAGCGACGCAGCACGTTGTGTTCCAGCTTGAACCGCCATGGCTGACGACGTAGTCTGGCCTTAGGTGGAGAAGACGTGCCACTTAGGTATCCGATGACTCGGTTACAACAGGAGTCGTCACGTTGACGCGAGGCAAACTCAGCGCAGCGGTTACAAGATAACGACTCAGCAACTGGCGGTGGCGATAACGTGTGTGAATTTGAAGCCTCATGAGCACCTGGAGGGTGCGTGGTCGGAGATGAAAGTGGCAGGGGGCAGCGAGAGAGGGCGACGGCATCCTGATGCTGTTTGCTTGACTTGTACACAACGTCAAAAGTGTACTCTTGCAAGCGAAGTATCCAGCGACCGAGGCGCCCAGACAAATTCTTAAGTGAGGACAACCAGCATAAAGCGTGATGGTCGGTAATCAGTGATGTGGCGTCCATGAAGGTACGGTCGGAATTTTTGTATGGCCCAAACTACAGCGACACATTCCTGCTCTGTTATCGAGTAGTTCTGCTCCGCAGGTGTTAGTGCACGACTGGCATAAGCGACAGCTCGCTCTTGTGAAGTGTCGTCGCGCTGTAGAAGGACAGCACCGATTCCATGGCCGCTTGCGTCTGTGTGCAGAAAAGTAGGCGCACTCTCGTCGAAGTGACGGAGGACGGGCTCTGATGTTAATGCACGTTTGAGGCCTTGGAACGCACACTCGCAGTTATGGGTCCAACCTAAGGCTGTTCCTGACATCAGAAGCTTGTGTAGTGGCCCCGCAATGGCAGCAAAGTGACTGATGAAGCGACGGAAGTAAGACGCCAGGCCAAGGAAACTTCGCAAATGTTTCTGATTTTCTGGACGAGGGAAACGAATCCCGGGCAGCAATCTTGTCCGGGTTCGGTCGAACGCCATCTTTACTGACAAGATGGCCCAGTACTTTAACGTTTTTGCTGGCGAAGTGCACTTCTTTGTATTGAGCTGAAGTCCAGCGTTCGAAATACATGTTAAAACTTCGTCCAAACGCCCAAGGTGCTGAGGAAAAGTGGAAGAAAAAATAAGGATGTCGTCTAGATAACATAAACAGGTTCTCCACTTTAGGCCTCGTAAAACGGTGTCTATCATGCGCTCGAATGTTGCAGGAGTGTTGAATAATCCGAAGGGCATCACGTTGATCTCATAAAGCCCATCCGGTGTTGCAAAGGCTGTTTTTCTTTGATCGCTTCGTGCATAGGTATCTGCCAATACCCGGAGCGGAGGTCGAGACTGGAGAAATACTCTGCGCCTTGAAGGGAGTCGAGGGCATCGTCGATGCGTGGCAATGGATAGACGTCTTTCTTTGTGATCTTATTAACGGCTTTGTAATCGACACAAAATCCTACAGAGCAGTCCTTTTTCCGCGCCAACACCACAGGAGATCACCAAGAGCTGGACGAAGGGCGGATGACGTCGCGTTTGAGCATGTCGGCGACGTTGTCCTCGATGATTTGCCGTTCCGCCGAAGACACGCGGTATAGGCAGCGGCGTACAATGGAGCTGCCGTCCGTTTCAATGCGGTGCTCTGCGAAGGAAGTGCGGTCGAGGACCTTGGAATGTACGTCAAACGAAACGCTGTGCTTCTGAAGAATGGCTAAAAGGTCTCTCTTTTGCTACGCAGTGAGGTGGGGATTGATGGTAGCATTTAAAGCAGCGCTCGCAGCCTTAGAATCAGTTGAGGCAGACAGAGGTGGTGGTTCTGCGCGAAGGGAAACAAGCGAAAAAGTCTCGGTGTCAGCGAAGCAACTGACAGCAGTGCCTTGGGGCATCATCACTGGCGAGGAAGTTGGGTTAAGTGCGGCGACCAACGCTTTACCGTCGCTAAACCGCACAAGACCAGGTGCGATGGTAAGCCCCGTAGGTTTACAGCGACCAGATGGTGCAATGAACACGTCACAATTAACGAAGGTATCAGAAGCCAGCGTAATAATATTCTCAGTGCTGGGCAGTATCGAAGATACATGTATCTTAGATACTATCTTAGATACTCTATGGGTATCTTGTATCTGTATCGCGATACGTCTCGAAAGATGAGTATCTGTATCTGTATTTCCGATACATTCGATAATGTATCGTGTATCTTAAGATACAAGATACTTCTATCGCAACACAACCGTGCGAAACAATAATCACTGGCCAAGCTCCGCTTCTCAAGCTGGCACTGGTGCCACTAAGCCATCTGAACAAGTCTAAGGGCTGTGAGGCAATTTTATTTTTCCTTCAGAGTCCTCCAGTGAGGGCAGAAGATGAGGAAGACAAGCACGCGGACGTCTACGCCCAGCCCACGTACCTTTTGTTTTGTCGACTTCTTTTGTTTTTTCGACATCTTTTCTTTTTAGTTGTGCCAGTGCCGTGACACTTGCTCTTAGCCACTGTCCTGCGCCGCGTACTCCACTGCGTGCAGCGTCTATCACGCAAATTCTGATGTTGCTACAGTGTCGTTATTGAAGATTCTCTTGCGTCTTCCTCCGTAACGAAATGTGATGCGTGCAAGAATGGGGTCGGTTTGTGTCTCGTGGATTTTACATATCAGCGATTTGAAGGATCTCATGGATGTAAAGCTTGACTTACATACAATGAATTAACTTATATGTAAATAAGATACGCGAAAACAACTATAGCACCAATATTACTGATGCTAGATCTAATAGATCAAGCGTTTACCTAAAAGAAAATATCTTGGCGTACCGTATTTCTCACTTCCTGCTACAATTATTCAAAGAATTTATGAAATCATAACTTGATGATTAGCACACGTGCTTTAATGCTGTCATTTTGCATCCAATACTTTACCTACGTCTCTGTACTGTTTTTCTGGCCTGGTAACTGCAGTATGTCTTTTGTAATGCATTCCCAAAATAAGATCTCTGCTTTATTCTTCTGTCTGCTTTATATTTCTGCTACTGTTTACCAATTTACACGTTGCCAATGCGATTTTGAAAACAAATATATAAATATGTAGGAGTCCCTTGAGTTACAGTACAAAGCATTCTACTTATCGCTTAGGAAAATAGCGAAGCTGAATTTGCATTATAATAATAGAAATCATTAGGAGCCATCTTAAAGATGTTAGGAAGGGGATTCGTGAAACGTTGTTTTACTGAATGCTCCGTTTTACTCATGAGCGTCCCAACGAGCCGTTTCAGGCAATTTTCCATAGGCACTGAATTTTCTATTGTCTTAATAGGTAAGTTGACGATACTTCATGCTCATTGCTATTAAGGGCGCCGTCTGTATTGTGTTTCTGTACTCATTCAATGTGAATGTTTGATACAGAACCACCTCTCTATTTTACTTATTTTACTTATATTAGTTTTCCTGTTTTAGGTCTTCTTAAATATTTTTCGTATTACTAATCGCCATCTAATGGGATCTATAAGCGGCAATAGCGCGAATAACGGCGGTGTCCTCCGACGATTTGTGCAACTATACAATACGTCTGAGACGTCTCTGTGTTGCACATGTTTTCTCGTTGAAGAAAAATTGCTAAACGATTACACGTTAGTGAGATATCAACAAAGAATCATTTACGCCAGCAGATAAGTAGAATATGAAAATTCATTGCTCTTTTACGTCACCAACGTATACCCCAGGGGTATCAAACTCAGCTTATAGCCAGCGGGCCACAGTCACGAAATTTAGTTCGAAGCGCCGGGACAGTGAAGATGGTGGGAGACAGTTTGAACAAAATGACGTTGCCATTCGAAAGGAAGCCTTTCCCATATCTCATATATAGGTCATTTCTGAAGGGGACTTGAAGTCAGAATTCGAGAAGCATCGATACCGATGTACAGAATGACTGATATCTGGACGCGGATTCTGAAATATAGAGTTTTTGTTCCACGGTTATGTTTCAGCACATGGTGACCACATGTTCCTCACGAAAGGAAAGCTTGAGACCAGTCATGTCTGTGTAGCTCACGAACATACTTATCTAGAAAATAAAAACAAATGGGACGAAGATGGTCATGTGTACGGGTGGGGCCGCTAGCGAAAGGTCTCAAACCCCTATCATACACTATGCGTCCTCCCCCCCCCCCCCAAAAAAAAAAGTCGCTACCAGCGTTGTTGCTGCTGTACACCTGTCCGCATATACGGTATTGTGCAAACTGTCTTTTACGGACAAGGCAAAAGTCCACACCGGTATTTGCGCCATCGTGCGAAGGCTTCTTACAGAAGTTATTGTGATTATATGGCAACCCGCTAGCTGGTCGGCAAGCTGAGCAGCGACTCCCATTAATTGCAAAAATGACAAGCAAGAATCGCTGTCAGCGAACTGTATAAAGAGTTAAGATAGATAAACATTTTAATGAAGCTGGAGAGTTGTCCTGTGAAGAAGCTAAAGCAAATCGCAATAAATTGTTTTGGAAGGAAACTGATGTACTTTGAGCATGAAGGGCAAAACTTTTAGATATTGACACACATTTCATTAAAGTGAAACAAAATAGGACACAGTTAGCAAATTTTCAAGAAGACATTTTCGTGCATAGGCGTTCGCTGCTATACATTATATGGATCTATAATAACAAATTAGAGAATGTATCGAAGTATCTTAAGATACAATTGCCAAGTATCGTATCGGATACAATTATTGCGGCAGTATCTTGTATCTGCATCTCCAATACTTCTTGCCTGAGTATCTTGTATCGTATCGCGATACAATTTCAAAGTATCTTTGCCCAGCCCTGAATATTCTCGTCTCCTGGCGAAATACAACAATCAGCGGCTGTGACGAAACGCAAGCTGTGAGGAACGTCATCGGAGAAAAAGTCTGTGTCTGTAATATGAATGTCTCGCTGACGACAAGATATGAAAGCTGATGCAGAAGAAAGGAAGTCCCATCCCAAGATCAGCGCGTGAGTGCACGAGGGCAGCACAAGAAACTGAATATGAAGAAGGATGCCATTATTGGAAACCCGCACTGTACAAACACAGGAAGGCCGAATAAGGACTCCGTCAGCGCAGCGAAGGGGAGGGCCATTGTATGGGGTCTTCACTTTTCTCAAGCGGGAACACAAGTCTGCACTAATGATGGAAAGTGATACGCCTGTGTCCACCAGTGCCTCAGTCCGTACACCTCCAACATACACCAACGATATATTTGACGGGTGGTGCGGAGGAGTTTCATATAGTGCGAACGATGCAGCTTTCCCTCCCGAAGCTGCACTATTTATTTTTCCATTCGATGATCAGGAGTCGAAGTAGCAGGTCGAAGTGGGGAAGAGGAGCACCGCATCGGTGAAGGCGAGCGACGACGCGGGAATCGGGAACTACCAACTGCGCCAAAGTGCTGCAGAGACTGTGATCGACGTGGACTATTCTGGTAGGGGCGACGATATTGCGGTCCAGTGGTGTAAAACTCATCCCGTTCAAAGTCGTCGTAGCCTCGTCGTTTGTCTTGCTGAGGGCGTCGGCAAAATCTTGAAATATGGCCACGGATGCCGCAATAGAAACAGATCGGCCGAGGAGTGCGCCAGGCGTTGAAAGGCTGGACCGGCGCTCGTGGTGGGAGGGAGTTGAGTGAATCATGCACTCCAGGCGCCTGTAGTGGTGTCTGCTGGGGTTACTGAGCTGTCCGCCACTGAGCTGTCGACACGACGGCAGAGGGCGAGTACGTCTTCTAAGAAGTGTATGACTCTCCCGTGTGTTGAACACGTCCAGCAAGCCTCTTCTTCGCGATATCTGAGCGCACAGACGGGTTGGCAAATATCTGGCGTAGCTGAAGCGTAAAAGAGGTCCAAGTCGAAAAATCTGTCGCATGGTTGAAGTACCATGTCTTTGCGACGCTTGTTAGGTAAAACGCAACGTGGGTGAGTTTAGTGGGCTCATCCCAGGGGTTGATGGCACTGACGCGGTCATACTCCTCCAGCCAGTCTTCAACGTCCTCGCCGCGAAGCCCAGCGAACATTGGTGGATCCTTTTGAGGGCTCGTGACCATCCAAGAAGGGGTTGCCGCCGGCGCGTGCGTTGGGGTCGCTGCCGTTCTGGGCTGCTCGTGTTGCGCCATCGTCGAACGCAGGTGGTGTAAGCGGCGTCCCGAACGGAGCTCCATTGATGTGTTCCAGGTGAAGCTGGAGATGGGCGGTTAGCGTGAGAGGATCCAGAGGCCGCACAGCACTCTCCACCACTTGTGAGACAACGTTTAGGATGCTCCAGACACTTCTTTATTGTGTAGAATATGAGCCCCTCAACCCAAACCCAAGCAGTGATGATGAGTGTGTACATATGAGAAGATGAAGCACATAAACAATGCTCACAATATATATATATATATATATATATATATATATATATATATATATATATATATATATATATATATATATATATATATATATATATATATATATATATATATATATATATATATATATATATATATGCGTGTGTGTGGTATCATACCCGCAAATTCCCTGGAAGCACACTCGCAGAAAAAAAACAAATCCAACACATTTCACATTTCACGAACGTCATCACAGAATGATTGCTTGCGAATCATTGAAGGCGGCGTCCCAACGGTACCTACATATATATTCCCGTTGCTTTTCACTCTACTATGCACTGGGGTGCGGTATAGCGGTTAGCGTACTCGGTTGCTACTTCAATGGTCACGTGTTCGAATCCTGTGTGCTTGTTGTGATTTTTGTTTAGTGTACTTCTGAATTTATTTTTATATATTGATCGCATGTTCGTCAATGACTTGCGTCAACCTCCAAATGCTCCGTAATTGAACCAGAAACTGTAATAAATTTATCTTTTTTTTTTCAAGAAGCAGCAACTGTTGGTCGCATCAGGAGTAACAGTCCGTCCCTACGCCGTTACCACCCAAAAAGAGCAGTAAATCACTTACTCTCATAAAGAGGTACCATTTACACCCCGACATTTTGTTCCTCAATACTACTGAGGACTAACAGTTTGTTCCCTGACAGTTGCTGTATAAAGGAGGAAGAATTCATCCTTTAGCGAGTAATGGTTGTGGCAATGCAGCTACCCCCTAAAAGGACGAACCTCGCTTGTTCCCTGACAGTTGCTCTATAAAGGACAAAGAATTCATCCTTTAGCGAGTATGGTTGTGGCAATGCAGCTACCCCCCAAAAAGACGAACCTCGCATCCCTTTTCTGTATATTTGCTTGCATTCTCAGGCAGTTGCGGTCAACATTATTATATGCGAAGCATTACTTTGCGAAGGAGAGGCACTTTGACTGTTTCTATCTATCTATCTATCTATCTATCTATCTATCTATCTATCTATCTATCTATCTATCTATCTATCTATCTATCTATCTATCTATCTATCTATCTATCTATCTATCTATCTATCTATCTATCTATCTATCTATCTATCTATCTATCTATCTATCTATCTATCTATCTATCCCCGTCTCCGCTACAGCGCCACGCACTACAGCCACACTAGCGCACTCAGCAACATTCCACACGCAAACAACAGAACAAAAGACGAACTCACCACCGAAAACACTCGTCTGCGAGCCAAACGGAGGCAACATACACCACAGCCAAAGCTTCCACACAAACTACATCCAACGCAAGGTCCACAGCCGAAGCCTCCACACAAACTACATCCAACATGAGGCCCACAGCCGAAGCTTCCCCGCAAATTATATGCCCAACTCAACACACCATTAGGAACCCGACACAACCAACACCGACGAAACCAAATCCGCAACCGAAGCTGTCACACAGACGCCCACCCTCATACCTCCGCACACAGACACCCAAGCCGCACCAGCCGTGGAATCTAACGAACCAGAAGTTCAAACAGCTCCCAAACCGGAACGCGCGGACACACGCCGGTCCGCCCGCACAAAGACGAACAAGTGACAAACCCTTGAAATCACTACTCCCCAGACACGCCGCATTGAATTTTTACAAGCTAGAAAACTAACCCAAAAACTCACCAACTACACCTGCCACCTCAACACGTACAAGCACTGTATAAAGAACAACACAATTCCCAAAGGGCTAAAACTGAAAGCGACATCCGTTTTAGGTAATCTCTCCACCCAATATCAAGATAACTGGCAAACAGCACTAGACAACGCTTCATTTTCTCATTTAAATATACTCAAGAGCCAGTGCATAGAACAAATTGAAGAATTTTCCCGAAAACTCCAAAACATAATTCTAACAACCGAAGTAAAAAGAAACCTAGAACAATATAAAGAAAAACACAATAAAAAATTGAGGCAAAAGCAGATGAAGAAAGTGATTTCGAATCAAGGAACACCCTCCCGAACAACCACCCTAATCCCGCTAACAACTGACAATATAAGCAGAGAAATACCAAACACAGCTGACATCACACAAATGGAGCAGTCCAATGTTGTAGACATTTCTAGATCATTACGTCTAGAGGAAACAAGGGTCCTTAGCAAGGGCCTAAACTTTTGTCCAACCAACAACACAATAGACGAATTCGAACTTCACAGAGACCACACAGAATTTTCACGAAGAATGCGCATTCGACACTTTTTTCAAGGCGCTTTGTTGGGCTAGTTGGTTATGATCCATGAGACTGTTTGGCGTAGCGCACACCCACAAGGACAAAGAAGGACACACATACACACTAGCGCTGTGTGTGTGTGTGTGTGTGTGTGTGTGTGTGTCCTTCTTTGTCCTTGTGGGTGTGCGCTACGCCAAACAGTCTCATGGACACTTTTTTGCAGATAACGATGGGGCAGAAACAGGTACTACAACGCTCAGGGCTCAGTCTACTTGGACTCCCGAACCAGAACAGGCAATTGAACTCGACTTATATCTTAAAGCTATCACTAGAGAAATCATTAATAAATCTGAATCATCTAAGAAACTAGGAACATGACTTATTCAGAGAGCCGCATCATTTCTAACCTCAAGTCGCGCGAAGACATTGTCATCAAGGAAGCCGATAAGGGAGGAAGCATAGTCATTTGGCCAATACAGAAGTACAAGCATGAGGCTTACAGACAACTCAATAACCCAGAACACTACCGCAAACTAGACATCGATCCAACAGAACAATACACGCTCGCCATCACTAACACATTTAGATCCCTCCTTGCTGATGAATTAATAACTCCATCAGAATTCAAGTTTCTGAAACCAAACAACAAAACAGCAGGGCGGTTTTACCTCCTCCCAAAAATTCACAAAGTACCATCCGCCGAATTATACACTGCCAACATTCCGGGGCGCCCAATAGTATCAAACAACAACACCCCAACCGAGAGCCTCTCCGAATTCCTTAACCACTTTCTCGGGGACATTCCGAAGACATTCCCGTCATTTGTACACGACATCCCACGCATACTGCGAATAATAGAAGAGATTAATAGCAAAGGCACACTTCCACAAAACGTCATCGTCGTCACACTAGACGTTACCGCTTTATTAGCCCCGAGAAGTTGGGGTGGCGCCGCCTGGCGGGAGGCGTGGATGACGTCACGGCAAGGACTCTTCGACGCCCGCCGTGACGCGACGGCGTATCGCGCGCCTGCTTCGCGCGCTCTTCCGCTGTTTTCGTCCGCTTTTTGCCTGTCTCGAGCTTCAGATGAATGATGAAAACAGCATCGATAATGTTCCTAGTAAAACGGCAAAAATTATATGCATTTTTTTCTTCACAGTCCCCAACGGTGCCCGCGCGCCGTCGTGCACACTTTGAAAGCGGTGACTATAGGTTTGTTGTTGTGTCGCGCTGCTAACTTCGGGAATGGGTATCATTCCCGACCACAGCAGCCGCATTCCGACGGGTGTGAAAAGCAATATTCCTCTGCTTAGATACAGGAGCACGTTAAAGAATTTGAGACGGTCAAAATAATCTGCAGCGTGTCTCAAAATCATGTCGTGGTCTTGACACGCAAGACCCCTTATTCACATTATTAGGTTGCGTTGTTCACGGGCGATTCCTTTAAAAATTATGATGGCTTCGCCTCCACAACTGTTATTTGCATCGGACGCATCCGCGCTCGGCGGACAGAGTTCTTGCCGGTGTGCCAAGCCCCGCGCACGATTACGAAAGCGCATGCAGTATTGAGCTTCGCAAAATATCTCGAAAGCGCTCGCCCGAGGAAACTGCCGCAGTTGTTGTGTTTGTTTTTCTTCTGTACTTGCTCACTCATCGTGCTGTTTAGTTTCACGTTTTTCTCGCAATAATTTCGGGGCTTCATTTCACAACATAAAAAAAGTTGAGGTTAATTGCGGACACTCCTTATTGCTGTCAGATTGTGTCTTCATGCAGCATCGTAGCAACGGCGCTGTTACACTTGTATAAGTACTAGTTTAGATAGCCAGCTCATAAATTATTTTTTTTTGCATTTGATATACCCCTGAGCATCATGAACCTTTATGTGGACATGACGTGCGAGACCATTAATTGACTCATTAAAGCGAAGGACGTTCAATTAATACGTGGGCCACGTTACTGAGAGTGCCATTGAAACAGTTCAAAACGCCCATTTCGATTTTCAGGCGTTCGTTTTGCAGACGATTGTTATCAACGGTGCTCCCACGAGAATTTAATATTACCGCTCGTGACCCGGCGATTGATCGGACCAGCAGTTCAATCAAATCAGGGTACACGGCCACATAATCGCAGGCGAGTGTGATGAGAAGAAATGTTTACATAATCCAAGTATACTAACACCATAGAATTTCCGAAACCATTGTGTGCGTGGCAGTATTATTTTGTTTATTTCCCGGATGTATTAAGTGATTATTTACGATAGACAGATTCAACTAAAGTCTTCTGTAGCAGAAAGCGCAATTCTGTCGAATCACCTAGATAATCTGCAAAGGCACACATAACTTGTACGATAAGCCGCAATGTAGTTAGTGAATTGAAAATGTCCTAATTTAATTTGTAATATTCAGGACGCGTGTTCTAACCGTGGAGTCTACGCCAAGTTGTAATGAAGTTATAACCATTAGCGTAAATTTTTTTAGCACCTATGTCTTGGAGTACGCGGTGAAAACAACGAATGCCTTGCTCTCGCGCATCACCATTTTCACGGTGAAGCTTCCGTTCGGGCGGGAATTTGCCCATTATAAGCTATATTATCCAAACTTTATACAGCTTACTAAACTTTCGCTAGTAGTGTAAACTTCTACCTTCTCCCTTGGGAGATTTGCATCGCAAGAATGAGCAGTAATCACCACCGTATCGCGAAAGAGCGGGTACGCGGCGGGCGCAGAAAAAGCCGATCCTCGGCCACGGCGCAAGCGATTCCTTGCCGTGACGTCACATCGCCGCGACTGTCGCGCCGCCAGTGTTCGTTCTCGGGGCTAATACACGAATATTCCGATCACAGAGGGCCTAACCTCAATAAAGCAAACCTTAAGTCAACAACATAATGTACAACATTCTACTGAAGTATATTTATCATTACTCGAACTAGTACTATCACACAACTATTTTGAATTTGAAGAAAATTACTACCTTCAAATACAACGAAGAAGCATGGGCACACCATTCGCACCCACTTATGCAAACATATTCATGGGAATTCTGGAAACAAACTTCCTGGCTCTCTGCGCAGACAAACCCCACACATACCTTCGGTACATTGATAACATACTTATAATATGGGGTCATGGCAGGGGCAATCTAGCTAAATTTACATCATTCCAAAACTCCTTTCATCCAACAATAAAGTTCACGTCCGAAACCTCAGCTGAGTGCATCAACTTTCTTGACACAACCATATATCCTGAGAATGGCATATTAAAGACAACGCTGTATAAAAACCATTTGACAAGCAACAATACCTAGATTATACTAGCCATCGCCCGAAACATTGTAAAGAGGGCATTTTCAGGAGCCAAGCAACAAGGTTACGTCGCATATGCGTAGAAGATGAGGATTACGTAAACAGACTTACTACTCTAAAAGAAACACTAGCAAACAGAAGCCATTCAAACGCGTTCCTTCATAAGGCTTACACGGACGCACTAAAACTAGATCGCACTGAGACACTCAAACCACGCCCTAAAACCACAACAACAATAAGCCTCTTCTCACTACAAAATTTTGTAACGCACTTCGGAACATAAACAACATCCTCACAAAATACTATCCGATTCTAACAACGAACCAGAATCTTAAAAAAATGTTCCCCGAATTTTAAAGATATGCTTGTGCATGCAAGACTCGCAACAAGAACTACGCCGACATCTGGACCCTGTGGGCGTCCAAGATGTTCTACGTGCAAACATATACAGCCAGCCACCAACGTAAAAAGCACAGCATCCGATTACCTTCAAAAGGTAACATCAAACTTCACGTGCACCTCAAACAACCTGATCTAGTGAATTGAATGTGCGACCTGTAAAACACAGTACATAGGCGAAACTGGATAACCAATTCTTGTAAGACTCAACGGCCACCGCGCCGACACAAAGCACAACTTACCAAATGCAGTAGTCAGCCACTTCAATCAGCAAGACTACAATTTCGATCAAGCCAAACTTTACATTCTACAAACACATTTCCGGTCACCACGTGAGAGGAAATGCATGGAATCGTATTTGATACACAAATTTAAATCCCTCCACCTATCAGGAATAAATCTAGCACGTGGTAATTTGGAATCATTAAAAGCCATAGCATGATTTCTATAATATTAAGGGACATAAAGTACGCTCAGCTTTCAAAAAACCTTAACCTATTCGCAAAATAAATTCCCGACCAGCCCCACGTGGGAGGCCTAGGCCAAGGCACTTAAATTGCTGGTTCTTAATAAAGTTTATTCCTCCTCCTCCTCCAGCTCCGATAATACACTATCAATATTCTTTTTTAATATCTCTTAATCTTGCATGTATAAATGTGCACATATGTGTATATATATTATACTCTTAAGATGTTTTCATTTTATAGTGACTCCGAACCACGGTTCCCTTTCTCCTTTCGGCGCTCCTAAGACCGACCGCTCCAGCCCAGCATTGTCACGGCCCTCGCCTTCTCAGTAAGTTCTACGATTCTTATTCCGATTGTTCCCCCCGGCCGCCGCTCCTCTTTTTCCCCTCTTGGTTGACGGTCGCCCAATTTTTGAAGCCACCGACGACACTGGATGCATATGCCAGCCAATTACTCCAACCATTAAGCAGGAGCTTTTCAGGCAACCCTTTCAATATCACTTAAACTAGACTGGAAGAATTTTAAACGTACGCCGCCCGTTCGCCTGCAGTTGCCTACCCCACCACCTTCTGCAGCTCTTTGTGATGGCTGCACTCGCCCTCTTGCTTTGTTGTACCCCCCCTCTTTTTTTTCTTTCTTTGCAGCTCCTTTTAACTCTCACATAGCAGACCCGAACGTGGTTGTAAACTTTCTTGAAATGTGGCAATGGCTACACTCATATGATTTCAAGTTTCTCTCTTTCCAGGCAGAAGTTACCAACAGCAACAGACGCGCCACCGCTGGACATGACGTCATCACTAACCCCTTAAAACTAACCCGCCAGGGATGACAAGGCGCCTTTGACAAAGATAGGTCCCCTATCGAAACGTCGGCCAGCCTGATCTGAGGCACTTTCTCCTGTTTGAAACCTATCCCACTCCGTGTATACATCTGTCGGCTCCCTTCTTGATCTTGAAAAGCGTAACCATGTAGTTTTATTGGACCATCTGGTGGAAAGGTGGAAAAACCACGCAGTGCGTAAACAGAATTACATGGTCTTGAGGTGCAGTGCGCACTAGAGCACTGCACGGGCCGGGATTCTCGGCCCGGGCCCGGCCCGGGCCGAGACGAACCAACAAGCCAACAAGTATGATCAACCAACAAGCCCGCATCGCCACCCTCGCCGGCCCGGTCCCCGGACTCGTTCAAAATTACCCGCCCAAGCCCGGCCTGGCGACTCAAAGCGAGACCCGGGCCCGGCCCGAACCCGAGAAAAAATTTCGCCTACCCGGCCCGGCCCGGCCCGACCACAGATCGGGCCCGACAGGGGCCCGAGCCACTAATCTAGCAGGTGTTGCCCGAGCATAAAATGGACCACAAGGCGTTTAAAGCGGCAAAGATGTACGCATGCTTGGTGCATGCTTCGCTAGCAAGTATATTCTAACCTACGGTACTTTCTTGTAAAAAGGGGTTCGCTCGCTGTAGAAACAGTTGAGCGGACATACTGGGTACGATGAATGTTTGTTTGGCAGTGGTATACTGCACCTAATTTTCTAGGAATACAATCGGGATCATCAAGAGCGTTTTGTAGCAGATATTGCTGGAAGAAGAGTGATTTGCAGGATGAGTCCGGTTTCGCTAAGCAGCGCAATATAAACAGAGGGGACAGACAACAGAACGATCTCTTCACTTTGTGATCATTGCGCTGTCCATTGAAATGTTAATGGACACAAAAGTGAAACAATGAATCAGCTTAGATTGATATATTGTACTCTGAGAAATTTAATGTCGTTAATTCCACCAATACAGATGCATTAATAAAGGATAAAATTAAGGTCAAGGTTTCATTTTTAAATTCAGCCCCAAAATCTCCAGGCGTGATAACGCGGACTTTAAAGCGTATTTTTCGTATTTTGGGGCTTTGGCTTGTCGAAATTTCCTGAAGCATCGCATGTTTAGTCTATGCCCCCCCCCCCCCCCCCCCCGGCGGAAAACAATGCACTTCATTTTGACCGATTTTGAAGTGCGTAGGGCCTAGCAGACGCCGTCGAAATCTATGACGCGTTTGATGCGGGAATTTCAAGGTGGCGTACCCAGCCGTAATTTCTTTTCGCGCGTTTTCTCGCTTCCCACGAGTCTTTTCGTGGCGGCCGACGTGGGGATTTTTGAATTGTGAAAGAGTAATTTAATAATAATACGAATATCGCTTTCCCTTTAGTGTCCATTTAAAGCGTGCTGTAAGACAAAGTCAATTGTGTACCCTTCTGAATATGTAGCACATATACATTCATCATTGTAGCACCTTTCCACATCAAGGGAAATAGAGGAAACAAGCCAGATTTATGAAATCGGTTGTAATTACACTAACCTAGATAATAATTATAACGAACCGCGCGCACCGCATGCACTTTGGAAATACGTATAAGAAACAGAATGGCAAAAAAGAAACTATTTGTCATAACATTCTTTTCATATGTCACACTACTGCTATATACAGTCTATAATCTTTTGTGGCATAGTTTATAGTGTATTTCCTCACATGTTATTGTACAACAAAAATCCAATTATAAAAAGATTCTGCTATAAGCACACCATGCGCCGTTGCATCACATGTCCTGCAGCGCTAAAGTTTCCTGCTTGCGCTAGTCCCAGGGGCGCACATCTGCCTTGCGAAATGTGAAGTCGTCGGCAGTCGTCGTTCGTAACTTCCACCACTGGATCAAGTTTAGGAGGTCTTTTTGGACCTCTGCAGAATGACAATAGCTGTCAAGTTAATCCCTTCGTTTCTTTCGTTCCCGAACGTTGCGTCACTCTTCAACGTAATCTATAAACGCCTCTGAGAGCTTGTCTTTGCAGTTTTCAGCAGTGTTTGTTAAGCACGGCATGCACAGGACTCTGTTTTTATTGTTTGTTCTTTTTTTCATAATATAATGGTGTATGCCTTCCTAATGATCCTGCACCGGTAGAAGGTGGCCTAGGCTGGTGGGCATAGGACTGGCAGTAGATGTACGAACTGATTGCGATCTATTTTCGGGGTTCATTCCAGTTTGGTAATTAAGGTGCGAATAAGCTTCTCCACGCTTACTCATTGGATGCATATGATTCGAGGTAAGGGAACATCACCCGGCATGGAATTCGTGATTCTTATTTTAAGGCGGATACTTCGTCAAGGTAATATATTTTGCCTTTATACATGAATATACATGTTTAATGGACTTGTACTGTTCCTGCACATTCCAACGCTGTTGGGGCACTATCATGTAGCTCTCGCACTCGCACTATATAGTGCAGGGGTCTCAAACACGGGGCCCGCGGACCTCTTGCTAGCGGCCTGCGGCCCGCACGTGACTGTCTTCGTCCCACTTTTTTATTTATTTATAAGCACGTTTTTGAGCTACAAAATCATAACAGGTCTAAAACATTTTTTTCGTGAGGCACCGCCTGCAGCCACCATGTGTTGATGCATGACCGTGAAACAAAACACTATATTGCAGAATTGGCGTCCAGATTTTAGTCATATTGGAGATGGTATCGATATGGTGGTGGAAACTTGCCGCCAAGTATGCCTTTCAGAAGTTAGCCATATATGATATATTAAAAAGGTCTTTCAACTGGCAATGTTATCTGACATGTGGTACAACCAAGTCCGTAGCCAGGAATTTTTTCGGCGGGTGGGGGGGGGCACTTGCTGAAAACCTTGACTATTTGAGAAAAAGCCTATTTCCCATCATTTATTTTTGGTAAAAACACCTACTTCACCAAAATTTCGGGGGGAGGGGCGGGGGGGGGGCAGGGCCCTTTTTTGGGCACGGGCCTGTGTACAGCCTATTCCTCCCTCCATCCACCCCCCTCGACTCCTACCTTCGTCACTGTCCTGGCCCTTGCGGGAGTAAATTTTCGTGAATGTGGCTCGTTAGCTGAGGCGGCTTTGAGACCCCTGATATAGAGCGGAACAAGACGAACGCTCAGATGTCAACAATGCGGGCACACAAAGCAGGCTGTGCATGTCCATCTCGTGTCACATGACCTCTGGAAACCAAGCCGAAGCCACGGAAAAAGAACGTCTTTGTAGGGATTTTACGCAATGAGACTCCGCGCAGTCTTTTCGTTTTAGTGGAGGGCTGGAACTATCAAGAACGTTTCCCCGCCTGGTAGCCCCGTTATCGCACTTGCGATGGTAAGTTATACTACAGATAAGATGCTACAGTATAAATGTATTATATTACATTTATTACGGTGATTACAGAATAACATTCGGGATATAAAATAATAACGAATGCAAATAAAGCAGGGAATAACGAGATGTTAATTATATTTGCGCCTGGTGTATTTAGTTTTCGCTCGCCCATTTCAGATACATCAAGTAGCCCCGTACGCAAGAGGCAGAAGAAAAATCTGAAGCCGTGCAACGCATGAGGAACACACTTGAAGGGACACTAAAGAAAAAAATTCTTCTGAGTAAATTACTCTGGAAATACCATAATGACTATGGTCGCCGCGACAAGAGTCTTCGTAAGCGAGAAAACGCACAAAAAGAAAATACGGGTGCTGACGCCATATTGATTATTGTGCAACAAACACCATGACGTCATGGACGTCGTGGCGTCTACTGGGATCTACGTAGTACCTAACCGGTAAAAATTAGGTACAATGACCTCGGAGAGGGCCATAAACTTAACATGCGAACTTTCAAGAAGTTTCGTTGACCCGGTGTCCCCATAATGCGAGAAATACAGTTTGAAATCCGTGACGTCACTCGCGGAGTTGTCGGCGCGGAATTTAAAAATGAAACTTTGCCCTTGATTTTATCCTTATGATGGTTAAACCAGTTACATTCGTGTTCTCACTTTATCAGTCTTAACCGATTCATTGAATCGCTTTAGAGTGTCTTTAAGAACTGAGCAAAGTCCAAGCACGTCCCGACCCGAGCCCGCCACCTCAAACCCGGGCCCGGCCCTAAGCCCGGAACTTCAAACCCGAGCCCACGGGCCCACGGCAGCGGCCCACGGGCCGGGCCGGGTCGAGCCTGGGTTTTCGGCTAGGCCCGAACCCGTGTAGTGCTCTAGTGCGCACTAACAGAACATAAATTCGATTACTTTGTCTAAGAAGCAGCTAATTCATGTAAGTCGGCTGGACATAACGCTAGTCTTGTTTATTTGCTTCTGCAATAGTAAGTGGGCCCATTTCGCAGGCCAGGTTGTTTTCACAATGAAAAGTGCAGCACATAAGAAAAATGCGCCTACTTCATGTAAATTTTATTGTATCACCGTTTTCAACACACTTTGATCAAGTTGTTTATCTTGCGAATATGAAAACTGTAAAGTTTTGAGTGGATTCTAGTCGACCGATTATGTGGATGCAGCTCCGAACACGGGAGGAAAGTTAGGAGCACACATGTGCGCAGTAAAACATAGCCGGCTATACATTTGCTGCAGTAGTTTCTGTATTTTATATTTTCCGCTGCGGCATCCGCTGTGGCAATACTACAGTAATATATTTATCGTATCTAACTGATTTCCTTAGGAGACGAATCTGAAATGTTCAAGTGATGGTAACGTACATATACGAGATTTCGTGCATGAAGCTTTGGCAGTCGAAAGTCGTACCAAGAATTACGTGCGGTAATTATATAAAACATGCATGGCGATTGCGGTAGCGTAACAGAAGAACAGATTCTGCTGGAATCGCCACAAAAAACATGTACGCTTGTCTATATACACAGCGAGCAGGGAAATATGGTGTATTCGAAAAGCAAAAATAGTTCTAAGGAGAAGAGTGCGCAATCACTGGGTATGAACATGGCAACAAACAGTAGCACTGGCTAATTATAACAAACGAACACAAATATACACTCAAGAAAAAAGGACTCGCCACCGCAAATGAACAAAGGGGCATGAGACAATTATAATATAGGCGCGATTAGCTTTCGCGCAAACTGTGACATTTTTCCTCTGTGTCAGTCAATGCCGCAGCGGTAGCACAGTGGTTAAGTTGCTTGGTTACGGAGCGTAACCTTGTCCTGTGCTTCCTGCAGTCCTGTTAGCGCCGCAAACTTCTTAATCGCATCTAGCCAACTATGCTCTCTGCCGCCCCTTCACGCTCTTGCCTTCCTTTGGTATTTAGTCCATTACACTTAATGACCAGATGTCATCTTTTCTTTCCGTCGCATGCCCTACCCATTCTCATTTCTTCTTGATTTGGAATAAAATGTCTTTAACACGTACGTATTCTCTGACTCACTCTGCTGTCATTTTGTCGCTTACACTTACACCTGTAATTTCACTTTCCGTTGGCATCTGTGGTCACTAGCTCTCCTAAGTAGATGTACTGGTATAGCAGTTCCAGTACCTTCCTACCTGGCGAAAAGCATTGTCCTCTTCCGGGACTGTTGAACATTGCTTCAGATTTCGGCATATTAATTTCCAGACCTACCGCCCTCATTTTCCTATCTAATTCAGCAAGCGTGCTTTTGAATCGTCCGTCGAGTTACTCAGCCAGACAATGTCACCAGCGAGTCGTAGGGTACCAATGCACTAACCATTAACTCTAATCCCTAACTGCGGCCTAAACAGAAACACTTGATATGAGCGCAATGCACGGGCCGGCACATACTCTCTTCTGTATATGTTGTTCATCCATGAAGTTGATCGCCGTAAAACGGAGGCGTAGTCTTAGTGCCAAGGGGAAGCCTGTGGAAGAAATACCTCTTTCGTTTTGAAATCTCCGCATGCCAAACTTGTCGCTTACGTAACGCAGACTCTCACTTTTCACTTACGTACTCGGAGACTGTGTCGACTGCTTGCTGCAGTCGCTCCTGGATGACATTGGCTGAACCCCGTGTAGACCAGATAGTGATGTCATCCGCATAAATGTTGTGGGCGACATCGGAGAATTGGTCGAGTAGCCGGGGCAGCCCTGTAAGCGCGATATTGAATAGGGTGGCGGAAAGAAGTGAGCCCTGTTATGTCCCACGCCCTACAAGGCGGATTGTATCTGATCGATGTGGTCCAATTCCTACGGTGGCTGTGAGATCCCGAAGAACTGCGCGGATATAGTTGTAAATACAGCTCCCTAGTGCGACTCTGCAACATTGCGAAGCATGAGTTCGTGTTAAACATTATCGAATGCCCCTTTCAGATCTAAGGCGATGAATGCTTTCAAATCAAAGGCGATGAGTGTGCGACGAAGGTCCTTAGACTTCCTCCCATAATTGTAAAAGGACATCTTGGGCAGACAGATGTGCTCGATATCCACATTGAGTGTGAGCAAAGGATTGTCCTTTGAGAAAGGGTTGTAGCCGCCGCAAGAGTACGCGCTCCATCCGAACATGAAGCAAATGCCGAGTTATGCCTGGTGTCTCGGTTGTGATATTCACTATGCGCATGGTGGCCTCAAGATCGTATGTGAGAGCATCAAGCCATTGTTCGTACATATGACCCTCAGGCGGCTCCTCGCGGCGTTCCCTGAATTTCATCCAATCCGTAGTGCGCACATTTCGCCCGGGCCTGCGCGCCCCTCGTAATGGCTGGGTGGTTGCCACAATGTTGTGGGCGCTGCCAAGGTGCTCCTCTAAGGACCGGTGCGCTACAACTTGGCCAATATTACGCACGAAGGTAAGACCAGGACAGGTGTCGCGAGATACACTATTGCCTATCCGCGAGGGGTCCTCTGGATCGGTGAGTAGTGTGCATCTTATGTTACACATGACATTCCATAAGAGGGTCCCTTTGGCCTGCGATTTAATGGAACCCCATGCTACACGCAGAGCGTTGAAGTCACTGCATACCACACAAACCCTTCCAAAACTACCAAATTTCTTTAGTAGGCAGTGAAAACATTGTGTAGGCAAACGTGGGGAACTGTATACATTGAGGATAAACAGACTGCCGCTCCGTTTTCCTTGAGTATTAATTTCAAATATTTATTGAGGGGTGTCATTACTCGTCGTATGCATGCGAAATGTAACGTGTTTTGAAACTAGGGTTCATACATGAGGTGAGACAACCGAGAGCGTGCTGTAACCGGATAAACAAGGGGTGCAATCGGGTTCCTGTAAAAGGATCACGTTGGGGGGTTTTATGGACGTGGCGACGTAGGGCTGCAAGGAAGTTCGTTTGTTGTCGGAATCCCCTACAATTCCACTGCCTCACCACTAGCTGCGGCGCGTCACGCGGCGCCATCATCATCGCGAGAGGAAGCAGGACGGCGTGTGTAGTGATGCGAGCGCCGGTTACCTGCATTAGATTTACGAACGCTTGAATGTTGCTGCCAAGAGATTTGGTTGGGTGGAAGGCTTGCGTTGTCTCTGCTAGGCTCAGGAATTTGCATGTTGGTGTTGCTTGCGAGAGTGCATTCTATGCATGATTTTTCTTGCTCCATAATCCCTATTCGAAGGTCCTTCATCTGTCGTTTTTCCGGTCAAGGGCCGCCTGCATTCTTGTACCCATGTGTACCCCTAGCGCGTCCATCTTTTAGGGGCGAAGTTCCTTAGGGTGTGGGTCGTTCCCTCCTCTGCAGTAGTAGTATGTAGCCACCTCGCCCGGTCAGCAACGGGCGAGATGGATCGGAAACGGGCGAACGCCTATCGCTAAAGTCTCCCCCCCCCTCTCTCGCCTCGCGACGCCGACGCAGGCAGCGTCTGCTAGCGAGTTTCTTGATTGAAAAACCGACCGCTCGCGCTGCACAACCGTTCACTGGCCACCCCGTATATATAGGTACTGGATTTTGACCTCTAAGGAAGTGCCTGTGTGAGATTTCTCCTGTGCGTGATTAAATAATAAAGATTCACAGCGTACACGTAAAAAAAAGTCAGCTGCATGTTGCCATGACTCTCATCGACCCTTTAGCCCTTATGAAAATGTGAGACGAGTTCAAAAAGAAAGTCTAATGACTTCTGACATTTCAGTCATTTGACGCTCTAATGTGTCCCTTTAGAATTTTGTAATGTATTTGAAATGCCATTCAAAAACATATTGGCCGATCATTCTGATGCGTATTAACATGTGATAGTCTGATGCGGATTAACATGTGATAGTCCGATGCGTATTAACATGTGATAGTCTAGTGAGCATGAAACGACCTTTGACATCAACACTCATTTGATTCTCTAATGTATTTCTTCAGAATTGTTTTAATGTACTCATAATGTCATTCAAAAACATATTGGCCACCGTCATTCTAATGTGTCCTTATGAGTGACTTTCTTGTGAGTATGAAACATCCTGTTTGCAATGACCCTCGGCCAAGCTTGTGCTTCGTGGCGAATGACATTCATAACATTCCTGAAACAGAACTATTACAGTGCATGATAAGATTTATGATATGTCCGGATGATAGTACGGAATCACACATTAGTTGTGCCTGACAATGTGTTTGCTGGTTGATACACATGCAGCCAAGCATCATACAAAAGTGCACGTATGCACCTTCTTCGACACTTGTGCTGTACAAAGACATTTCTCAACAAAAGAAAATGGATAAAAACATTTATTGACTGGGAAACATGCAGAGGTTAAATGAAAGAAAAATATGGTGTACACCTGTCATATCTTCGTTTCGTTTAATCTGTCTACTTAACATTGATGACAGATTGCTTTTGATGCGCAGGGTCCTTGTAGGGAATCCATGTATGTGTATCCATGCATGTGTATCCTGCACGAAAGATCGCAGTAAATATATAAGAGTTGCAAAGAAAACTTTATCCAACACATCGTGCACCTTAGAACACTTAGATGTACTGCCAAGGCCCCGTGCAGGTAGTTGACAAAAAACACTTTTGTGAAGTTAGAGTTAGCCAAAATTGCATCTTATATCGCATTTCCAATCGAAACTTTCAGCAAATCCTGTAAGAAAACAGGAAAACACAGAAGGTCAAGTCCAGCATCAAGTATACATTAATGGAGTTACGTCTAGGGTCTTGTTTCTTTGATCTTAGAATTCCCTCAAAAAAGGTGCAGTAGGTTCATGAGCAGGCGCAACATGTCGAAGCTTTTTGTAAAGATTGAAACAAATGCCTACCATAAAATATAAGCTGGACCAGGCTCACAGGCAGAACGCTCCCATCTTCTTCTGCAAGCTGTCGTCTGCTTCAGTTCCACGAACAGGTGAGATCACCGGGTACATATGTTAAGGATAACAGAAAACATTCATGAGTTGGCGCACCACACAGACCTTACAGCTCACACACAATACATACAATGTATTCAGGCAAGTCTATGTTTATATACCAGCAAGGGCCTTGAATGATGGACTCAGATTGCGCTATAAGAACAGGTATAACCTGAGCAACGGCTCATGGCAGACAACTGTAATGGTGCCATTGCAAGCCGAACTTTCAGAAACTTATGTACTTAGTAAACACTATGTGGTTGGAGAACGCAGATTACGATATAGGTCATTTAAATGACGAAAATTACATCAGCTCTGCTACACAATATAAAATGCATAAATTGATAAAATAAGAGTATGTGTGGCCCATGTGCACATTCCATAATGCCGAGCTTTACATATTGTATTATATGATGAATTTGAGCCGTTTAGGAAAGTAATTCTAGTCGTGTTAAAGCCAATCAATGCCTGGAATATCGGTTTCAATTTGTAGTGCTGCAAGCCATAAAAAAAAACCGTTAACCACTTTTGTCAGCCTTCTCTAAACTTCTGCACACATAGTTACATATGAGAATTTAGATTTGTTTCCCCTAATAATTACTTCATAAAATTAAAGTAGCACTCTCACAATGAATGCTACGTCTTAGTCGCACAACCTGCAAATAAGAGCGCTTTTTCAGTTTCATGCTGCCTTAAGAAAAGCTCACAAAAGAAACATGAACTTTAGATAAGCACATAATTGAGGTGTGCTTTTGCCACCCCAGCACAGTGGATAAAAAGCTCTTGGAACAGTGCTGCTTAACCATTACAACAACTCCTGTTAATATAAACCAGTATGCTTCAGGAAACAATATAACGACGGGAAAAATATTTCACATCATTTTTCTCAAACACAAATATTGCAACAAAAGGCACCTTGCCAAACGCAACTGGCATATTTGTCTAGAATTGATAATTATATACATCTTGTGCTCTTTCACATTACTGTACACATGGTGTTAGTACCAGAATATAACGTAATTCACTGACTTGTATTATCTTCAAGTGGGTTCACCCAACGCAAGTTCGTTTCTCGTAGCAACGACCTTGCACAGTCAGATTAAAATCCTAACCATAGTGCAACTAACTTCTAACAAAAACAAGCGCGGTGCAGTAGTCGCGGAGAAAGCCACAAACACACGCCACTGCACCGCGCGCGCATGTGCAGCCGCAGCGTGTTTTTATATCTTCCTCCCCGCTTACTACATGCCAAATATTACTGAGCTTCCTGAAAAGTTACTTCATTTGTACCTGCATCATGAGAAGGCTAGGCGATGAACGTTATGTTTAAAGCAGTTCTATTTCCGAAGTGATAAGCCATCGTACAAGTAGCTTCAGGCGATGATCTCGTGCAGTATACAGCTGTAGTCGATTTCAATAACTTTCGACCACGCTAAGAAGTTTATTTACAGAATCACAACTCGGCTACAAAAAATCTTGCAAATTATTCTTCCTTCGGTTTACGATCGCTTCTGAGCGGCAGAATGCCAAGAGCGGGCCACTTTCTCTCTCTCCTCGGTCGCGACCCGTCCCCTCTCCGGGAAAGAGCCATGCTCTCAGTCCTTCCCTCCTACCTCACCTCCCCCCTCCGGTCCCCTACGCCCAAAAGGGCGAGTGTTGCCCTCCCTGCGACACATACATCGCGCAGGCGTCCCCAAGGTCAACCAGTTCCCGAGTAGAGAAGCAGCAGCGGGAAGCGGGCGGGCCGAGCGACAGGCATTCTTGGAATCGAAAAACAGCCAAGAAAGAAGAGCGCCATGACAAGAAACGCTTGCGTTACAGAAGCGAGCGGAGTATCGCGCAAAGCAACGCGCCTTCATCCACCCGTTGCAGTTGTAGGTAGTGAACGCACATGGTGAGTGCTTCATACAACCGTATAAAGTGCACAGAAAGCATTGAGCATAGCGTAAAACATACCTGTCTATCATCCTTCCTCTGGCCATCATCCCCGCAGAGTGAACACACCGCACAGACGATCACACTCGGTTCCTGCGTAAAAGACGTCATGTAATGAAGTAACCTAGCTGTGTAATTCAGAAATATTCTAGAACTTACCAAAATCAGGCATCCACTGTGCACTCTTCAGTTTTACAGTCCACAATGTACCGTACACTCGGCGACAGTCTTGTCAAAAGGCTGCTGTACGTCTGCACTCGCCGTCAGTCACGAGACTAGGACCTAGATCGTCTTGGAAGGTACACTTGACATTGAATCACGCAACCAACGTGCATAATCGATAAACGTGGTAACGAAGCATTGCAGAACACAGCATGGCACACACACACGCACAAACCGAACGCACCGCGCACCCGTCAAACAACTAAAGCGCCCCCAAGGACAACTTTTCTTGGCAGTGAAGGGAAGGCTACGAGAGGACGGAGCTACTGCACATGTACTGCTCCGCGAAATAGTCCGGTTCGGCGCGCGTTTCGAATTTAGTTTTGGTTTGTGAACCTTCCGTACCTCATGTGACGGCCATTTCATTGTTCGAGCGGCCGTCTCAGGCTTATACAGCCATTTGCTAGTGAAATTCGTCAGAAGCTCCCTAGGCGAGTCGTCGGGAAAGCTGGAGGGTGACGAGCGCTCACTTGAAGACGAAGGCGCTATTTTGACTGTGAGGTGCACGTAAAAGGTGCGACGTTTTCACAAGTGCAAAAACGCGAAATGACGCTGCATAAATCAAAACAAATATAAATATCTCCTTGGTGCGCGCTGACCCTCTCTTCAAACAGCGCTCCGTAGAAAATAAAGCAATGTTGTTGTTTTTATTTGTCACTGTACATAAAAAAAGCGTATTTATGGCTTTTTTTTACACCCGTGTGTGCATGTTGGGAATGTGTTATGGATGTTCGATTTTGTTACACAACTATACATTTTGTTTTGGGGAAATGAAAGTTAGAAATGGGCAGTTTTCAAACTCGCATCCCAGACGACGGTCATCTCTGAGTCCTTACTCAAAAGAAACGCTTTTTTGTTTCAAGTTACTGCCCTCTCCCGTGGATAGAAAGAGGTAGGGATTATGATGGGAGGAGGAAATGGGTAGGGTGTGATAGGCGACACCCAACGTTGCACACAGAGGAGGTGAATGGGACAAGGAAGGAGTGAAGGGAGAGAGGAGTTGACGCCGTGGAGAACGGAAGAGAGTCGCGTGGAGACGACATTACGAGGAGGCGGGGCGGGAGAAGGATGTACGCGACGTTGGGCCAAATCGAACTTTGCTTGTCGGCTGCTTCTGACCAGCGTTGCAACAGCGAGGAGAGATAGAGACAGTAGTTTGAGGTTGGGAAAAACGCTTGTCCGCGTATCTTTGCAACCAACAACATTCTGTTTTGGACATATATGTAAGTGCACCATGCATAAGAACAGTCCCTAATTTTTATCACAACAATAACGAACTTTTTTTCTGTACGTCACCCATTGTCCACAGTTCCAATTCTTCTCCGCCCCCCAAAATCCTTCGCGACGCCGTGCGGGTAATCCCCACTCTCCTCCGTTAATTTCTACTGGACAAATGGGCAACACGGGCCCCTGAGCGAGTGTTCGCAGTGTCACTTGATCATATCTGTTCATATTTGCATATGTGATCGACTCATGCCTTTTAAAAATAAGGAAATGCTTACTTCTATATATACGGCAGGTAATATAATGAACCTTGCTGCGGTCGTCAGCAATTCTTCGATCGCCGGTGCATGGGCGATATATGTAAAATATTTACGCATTCTACTGAAACACGATATTTGTGTACATTGCAACACAAATTGTTTATTGCTTGTAGTCTCTGAAAGACGAACTTGTCTATTGTGATAAACTGATTTTACGGTGGCGATTAAGGCTATTTTTCTTTGTTGTGATGCGCGTTTTGACATTAGGAACGGCAACTGAAAGTCTGAACACTTCAGTCACCAGAAATTAAAGTGCACATGGTCATTTGACTCTCCGATGTACACTTAATGTTAAACGACATTAGGCTTTGCATGTCTAATGTCTGTCTAGTGACTCATTAGGAGCGCACCTAGTTGACACTAGACACTCAAGACTCATTTTCATAAGGGAGTATAAACGCGCCCGATCTCACGTCGTTGATGGCGTACTGGGCAGAATTCACGGAAGATTCACATATGGCGCGTGTCATTGGTGGAAGGAAATCGTTCGATTTAGTGCGGTGACGTACGCTAGGGGGACCGTTGTAATACTGTTGGCGCGCTTTCACTTTCGCTCGGAGTATTCACGGTTTACCGACGATTCTCTCCGGAGCTTCGCACCACTCAACATCATTATCCCGTGGATATGCTGTGGATTTTTTGCAAGCGCTCACAGCGCGCCTCCATGTCACGACGTAGACGGGCTATTTCTATTGGAGGATCGGGGGTAGCGGACGAGTTAGTAAGAGGGGACGGGGTAGAAAGTGAATTCTGGGTTGTAGCGAGCTGTGGAGGGCTCTTCGTCCGACTTACCTCACGAGGTGCTTCTGTGGCTGTTTTCTGCGCCAAGTTTCGCTGCGTCTCTGAGGGGGCCTTGGTCACCATGGTTGAGGCGTTGGTCGACAGGACTTTCTTCTAGGTTTGTTATGAGGATGGGGAAGCCGGGCCAAGAGGGCGTTTCTTGGGAGACCGAGACTTTGAAATGGCCCGGAATTTGCGATGGGATCTCGAGCGGGGCCTCGAGTGTACACGCCTCGTCCCGTTCGACGGAGCGCGTGAGTTTCCGCTCTTCGCCGCATCATTGGAAGTGGAAGAGTCGCTGGACGGTTGGACTTCACGCTGCTCTTTTTCGAGAACTTTATGCACCCAAACCTCGTACAGAGTCAGGCGAGCGCGCCGTGTGCAGTTTGGGTCACCTGTAGGGTGGGTTCCGTCACAGGACCCGCAGTGAGGGATGCATCGATGGGATGGGGTGGGGTTGTCAGTCCCGCATGTTGCAGAAATGACCTGGTCTGACGTAGGACAGTGGTCAGCCGAATGGCGTAGCCTGTGAGATATCTTGCAAACCAGTGGGCGGGGGCGTAGGGGTAGCAGCGTAGTTCTGCATCGTAGAATCGCACGTAGCGAGGCACTTTAAATCCTTCAAAGGTGACCAACGCAACTTTGGTTTAACCCATCATGCGTGCTTCAAGAATCTCGGTGCCAGGAGCCAGACGCTCGTCCACTGTACATTCACTGTAAACGAAAGTGTACCCAGCAGGGAGGTCTTGGGGGATGATGTTCCCGCCTAACTTCTCTAGCCTCTCCCCAACTCGAACACATCGGAATGTACCGGAGTATATACGTTGATTTACCGCCGTTCTCCTCCCGCGGGCGATGTTGGGAGGTATAGGGCGCCCATTCCCTGAATATAGTCCGGTGCTGACGACGCAAATACTCCGGCGCATCGCTCAGCGGCTTTCATTAGCTGCGGGAGGATTGACGTAGGTGCAGCCTTGCCGGGCGGCTGATCCCACAAAACCATCGTTAAAGATCTTCCTTTTCGCCCGAGCGGTGGCGTGGTCAATTTCCGACACTTGCCTTCCCATGGTAGAGGTTGAGTTATTGGGACCCCTGCGTATATGTTCTGGGAACGGGATGATGACCCCCATTTGCTGGACCGGACGGTGCCGATAAAAGAAGGAGAGAGGGAGAGGGTGGCCTGCGCGGCGGGAGTCTGCGGCCGAAGATTGATGAGGGAGTAAGACAGATAACTGGGCAAGTTGGTATGGATCCATAATTTAAACTTTTTTAGCGCGCACAAAAGACAAGGACAAGCAAGAGACACACGAGCGCTCGTGTGTCTCTTGCTTGTCCTTGTCTTTTGTGCGCGCTAAAAAAGTTTAAATTATGGATTGATGAGGGACGTTGAAGCAACGATAGATGAAGGATTCTTTTTTAGCTCTCTAAGAGTTGTAAATATGTAAATAATCTTTATGTATCATTCGGAGACCTAGCATCATCGAGTGATTGAAATCGAACCATCTAATAACAACCTTCATGGCACAGGCCAAGCCACCCCTATCGAAGTGCAGCGAGGATTGTGCAAAGCCTTCGACCGCGTTCGAAAAAAGGAAATCCTTCCGTGCACACTGTGGACATTATAAGCGACTACAAACGTCAGCTAAGGTTGTCATCCCATCGACAGCAGCAAGTTGCGGGAAGCTTAATCGTGTGATGGTGCCGTGGAGCAAACGACACATTGTGATCTCGCGAGTGTCGAACAAACGGACGATCGCGGGCACGGCGCCAGACAGTTGAGTGAGCTCTTGTTGAATAGTCCGCGCAATTTTTTTCCGAAAAGTGCTAAAATTGGGCACTGTTATGTTGATAACCAAACAGGTTACCAAGACTAGCTTACCATTACACGGTGGCAGCAAAAATTCAGCGGAAATTTCGAAAGCGCGTTGTTTGAACCACGTGTTTTTTTTATTATGAATAACGCCGGTAAGGTTAAACACACACTGTAATATTTGTAGCGCGGAATGACCCTAGAAATATGCATTAATAAAAAACTTCATAGTTTTGGGTTCATTCAATACAGAGTTACTAAGTGTTTTAAGGAACCGTAATTGGAAAGAGATATTTTTGGTCTGGTTAGTATAAGTAATGGGTAATTTTGTTCCGCTTTCGATATTATAAATTGCCAGGTCGAGGTCTTTCATTACGTGTAAATAATATTGATCTTTCATGTAAACTGAACTCATAGATCACGAAAAACGTAAATCAGTAATGTTGCTTTATATATTTACCGAATTTAGTAGAGAAAGGTGTTTCCTACAGATTTTTACAACGCACATACGTGCTCATTTGAGTGAAAAAAATATTTTATATGATAAGTGGTATCCGAGACATCAATATAGAAATATAATTGACACTTAGGAGGATGTGGCCCGTCAATAACAAGAAATGGAGAGAAGGGGCTGATGAGACCAGTTTGTGGGTTACGGGGAATGCGATAGGAAGGCAGGGATTGCTTCGCACAAGGACGGGTTGTGGGGCGCTCGACGTTTCGTTGGAAGGTGGTTTATTCTAACAGTGGTTTGAGGATACGAAAAAACGCTTATTTCTGCAAGCAGCTTTTTTATTCTCTTCTCCGTCCTGCTGCCAATGCCGTGTATGAAGTTTTTCTTCAGGGAAGGCGGGGGGGGGGGGGGGGGGTTTGGAGGCGCTATTAAATCTCACTTTTTCCTCCCGACCAGATAGTTAAAACAGTCAAGATGTTCACCTTCAAGTACAGTGTCTCTGTGAATAAAATATTTCTCGCTATCTCTCTCCGACGAAGAGTGCTCGAAGACGGGACATGGTTTGGACCTGGCGAATGCAACGACGTTGGCACGTGAACAAAAGAGGGAAAAATGAAATTTCTCGAATCCTGGTGGACACATCGTGATGCTTCTGCGTGCAACACCATCCGTGGCCTCCTGCCGGACGTTTGCAAGGACCTGTGTGTTGAGTAGACTGGTCAATATTCCCTCATTTCTGTCAGTATGTACTGAAGATGCAATTGGCATTGGTGGCGAAATGTTTTTACTTTTTATTGTTTATTTGTTTGGTTAAGTGGGAGGATTTTTTTAAAATTTGTGCTCGAGGCTGTACGTTTGCAAACTTTACACGCTGACGAAATAACTATTTTGAAAAATGTCCATTACGAAATGTTTCGTGACAGAGCGGGCACAGAAAATTATAAAGGAAAGGTACAACGCCAGTTTGCCCCTAAACCTGTTTTACAAAGCAGAATACAGGTATGCTTTTTTATGGAGCGGCCGGAAACATATAAACTGTAAGCGCCTAATATACGGGAAGTAGGACGATAAGCACACAGTAAAATGCAACTGTAACAACCAGTAATAATATTTTATACAATTAGCAAGTTAATCGGGAGAGGTAATCTTGATACTGTCGTCCAGAGTACCGATATTCGCTCATTTCAGTAAAAATAGGATTTTGCATGATTGAGCAGAAGTAGAGGTATCGATTTAGAAATGTATGGAAGGTTTGCGCATGTTGCAGTTTGTTCGCGGCGCGGAAAAGTGTTTTTATCACAGAGCGGCTGGCGGACACCACAGTACATGGGATCTGCTTGATGGTATTGACTTATTTCTGTAGTCCGCTTAATTAGCGCTGCTCTGTCAAACTTTGTCGTTATTTTAGTATTGACTATGCTATGAGAACCTGGGGTTCTACGGACTGGCACCCTGTATGCGATTTAAAGAGTATCTGTAGCTTCAGTGTCCTCAGTTTTCCTGTTTGTGGCATGATTGATAGTTCTCATATACATCTTTTTTGCTAAATTATGCAGAAAGAAATCAGCTGAACCCTTCCACCATCAATGGATCTGATGGATGGTCGTTTGTGGATGGTTGCCGGCGACTATGCTTCATTCGTTTGATGTGCATTCTTTTGCAGCATTCTTGACTTCATTTCCACATGTTGCGCCTAAAACTTCAGTGCTGTTGATTCCACGTGATCTGTCTTCTGCTTTGTTTTTTGGTTGTATTTTGCATCTTTGTTTCTTGTTGTATTGCTTTCCCAAATGCTGGATCATGAACGGAAAACGGCGGCTTATTGTGAATGAATGAAATAATAAAAACTCGGGCGTTCTTATTAATTCCGTCTGCTAGAGCTCTGTGGAAAAAAATGTACACAGTGACTCTGCAGTGTTTGCATGAGCATTCTTTCATGTAACCAACGCATTACACGATCACCATAAAGTAAAGAAACTGTAACAGCGGAGCAAAGAAAAAATACTCCCGATGCATCTAACTGAATTTCCGTCCGTACCGAGTAAGGATATTCGTAAAATACTCCGGAAGTGCAACGAAAAAACTCCGGATAGCCGGAGTGAAAGAACAGCTCAATGCACTCCGAATATGCCACGCTAGAACTCCGGCAAGCCGGAGTAAAATAATAGCAAGAAATACTACGGAGGCACCACGCAAGAAGTTCGGCCAGCGGGAATAAAAGCTTTACTACGGAAGTCCGGATTATAAAAACTTCCACTCGGGAGGTAGCTAGAGGACAAGCACTTTACCCCCAGGTCGGAGTTATTTTTGCAGTATAGCGTGGAAGACGGCGTACCAGGTACTAGATCAGGAACAATGCGCTTGCATGAGTTGTCTGGGGCAGCAAAATATGTTTAATAGGATAGAACCGCTGACCAAGCCTCTGCAGCTCCCGTACCTTGTTTTATGCATCGGCCACAGGTGACGGGTGTGCTGATGACTGCCAAGTTTTGCAGAGGTCGTAGTGGGAATATCATGTTCTTACGGCCCTCGGTGGTCAAGCCGGCCGCGCTCCATAGAGCATTGGGGAGTTCTGCGCGCGTCCACTTATCGAGGCAGTGTCCTCCGTTGGGCCTCAGAATTATATTTTCATCGCGCAAAAGAAGGGGAGGCAGGTTATGATTCCGGCTGCTCTGAGAGGAGTCCGGAATGCCCCATATATATTTTGATGGGGTATGATCTTAGCATGCATTTGGCGGGCGCTTCCCTTATGTATGACCCTCTTCCAAGAGCCACCGGCGTCGTCATCCGTTTTGTCGGCGTAAAGGGCAGTGTCCTCTTCCATCCTATCCCAAGTCGGAGTGTCTACCTCTCGTTGTTGGGAGGAGAAATTGGCGACGGCGGGATTGGCGGTCAGCCCCGCAGTATCCATCTCGGATGTCTTCGCTGTTGCCGAGGAACGCGCGGCGGCGTTCTCTATCGACGACTGCGCTGCATGCTCGTTGAAAAACGTCGTTGAGATACATAAATGCTCTATTGAAACAGAACGGCGAATAGGCCAAACCAACGCCTCCTCTATTTTTTGAAAGCCAGTGCGTCGCAGTGACGCGTCCCGTTGATAGCGCACATAGCGCCACGAAAGGAGACGCGTCATCTCAAAACACCGCGTCTTTTTCTGAGCCAGCGTGACAGAATAGATGTAATCATGAGGGATGCAGGACGCCGTTCCACCGATAAAAGAACAACTGAACAAAACATTAACTCCCCTGACTTTCTCTGTGAAGCGCCACCTAAAGGGTACTCTCCCCCAAGAACGCAAAGCAGGCGCGAACGCTAGCCGACGGAGGAGAGTAGGAAAGCACCAGAGGAGAAGTTGGTGAACAGTCGAATCGAGCGCATCTGGCTGGCATTGACAAAAATTTACACCATTTCCCGCTAAAGGGGACCATGAGGCGATGCCAAGACGGTGCACTTGTACGATCGCGTTCCGTTGGCGTTGGTTGGGCATTCAAGTCCCGTATAACGTCCGGCACATAAACGGCCCATTTTAGGGGCGAAGCTCCTTAAGGCGGCACCCGTTCGTCCCTCGTAGTAGTGCGTAACCAATCGTAACGCTAGTACCAGATCTTGACCTCCAAGGTGGTGCCGGTGGGAGATTTTTCCTGTGCGTTGTTGAACAATAAAAAATTCGCAGCGTGCGCGTTAACTAAAAGCCGAATTCTTCTGTCTCTCATTCCCCATTAGCAGCCATTGGCATGTTCCAGTAGGAAACGTTAGTCGAAACAGAAGGGTAAGTGTTAGCTAAAAGCCGACTTCTTCTGTCTCTCATTCCCATTAGCAGCAATTGTTTACCTCCAAGGTAGTGCCTGGTGAGATTTCTCCTGTGCGTTATTAAACAATAAATATTTTCTTCAAAACGCCGTTGATTGATGAACTAAAGCAATGAAAGACGCCAGATATTTTGTAAAAGCAAAACGAAAGAACGCCAGATGTTTCTAAAGCAAAACGAAAAGACGCCAGCTGCTTAACGAAAGACGCCAGATGTTTTCTAAAGCAATGGTTTTCTAAACAATAAAAATTCACAGCGTACATGTAAAATTAAAGTGAGCTGCCAGTCGTCATAACTCATCGAACCCTTAGTATAAACGCGCCCGATCTCACGTCGGTGATGATGTACTGGCCAGAATTCAGGGAAGATTCACGGTTTACCGATGAACCTCCGCAGCTTCGCCCACTCATCATCATTCACTCCGTGGATATGCTGTGATTTTTTATTCCACCACAAGGTACTCCACATAAGCGGCCCTTCGATCGCCATTAAGCGTGACAAATTCTGCGGTGACGGGTTGGGCCCGCTATATGCGGCCGCTAGCGGACGCAACGCTTATATGGAGCCCGGTGTTTAATGACGCGAAAATGTCTCGAGCGGACGCAACGCTTATACAGGGCCCGTTGTTTTATGCGGGAAATTGAGATCGGCGCCGCGGCGAGAAGCGAGAGGGAAACTTATACCAACAGCGCCGAGCGAGCGTGCTCAAGGCTCGAAGTCCACGTTGACGTCGTGTAGTGTTTCCTGTGTTGGCGCCGAATGCGGCCGGTGAACTCGAGATACAGCTGATACAGCCAGCGCCTCCCTGACCTTGTCCGATCGTCTACAAACTCAACGCGCGAAGGAAGTTCTCACCTTTGATCGCGTTCTCTCCCTGCTCACGCTGCTGATTCATTCCCCCTACAGTTCTCTCCCCCATGCGCGTAGAGCGGTGTCTGTCTCGTTTGCGCCCGCTCCCTGCGTGGTCTCTCTGTTTTCGTTGAGAATTCGGTCCCGCGATTGTCTTGGCGTGCTTCAACGTTTCGGCAGTGCCGATCAGGCCCTGCTGCGTGGTATGTACACCTCGCCCGACGCCAAAGGCATTCAGAGAGGAGCGTGCAGTTATGATGGCACGTGTGAGTACGATGTGAGTGTGAGTGCATCAGATTACTCGCGTACAGCCGCCAGCCAGAGGAACCAGGCGTGCCACATCGAGTTGCCTGGTGCTCCTACTGCGGGCACAGCGCCGTGAATCATGCACGACTGGGTGAGGTTATTTCGATGCTCCCAATCTTGTGTTGTGCTGTTAGAAACAAAGCACCGCTCCCAAGGAGTCGCTATAGATCTGTGAAAGGCGCATCGGTAGAGCCTCTTGCTTGGACTTTTTCTTCGAAATGCATGAAGGTCGCAATTTGTCAGAAAGCGAAACACTGTTGCTCACTATTATGTGATTCGCGAATCAAGAACGATATCAAGCAGCATCTACAATTGTGCAACTGAAGTGGATCTGTCTCTCATATATTGCTGAAAAACGGAATCAGTACTGTACGTGCATGACTATCGTAAAACATGTTTACGAACGTTTTACTATCGTAAAACGTTCGTAAACCATCTAACTATTTATATGCGTTTAGGTACTCCAACAGATATAGCTTAGATATTTGTTTCTGGTGGAGAGTTGTTAAATTACAATTAAGTCTATAGCTAGCTCATTCCATTGAAGAATTTTCTTTCGCACGACAATTTTGTCACAATTATGCAGCAATTTTTGGCGCAGCATATAAAAAAAAGCTATTCTATGTTTGACCAGACGACAAATACATGTTTGTCAAGACCACGTAGAAAGGAGATATTCAGGGTGATTTTACGCCCAATTATGCTATATGCAAACACAAAATACTTTTGAATACAATAATCTTTTTCTGCAAAAGAGCTTTAATTTCAATGAAAGAAAGACAACATTCAATAAGCAGGTGGTGGCACCACTCAGACGTGTGCATTGACAGCCGAAAGGACCTGCAAAGTTGTGACATTAGTCTATATACAACAGCACCATTCACTGCATGCATCTGTTTACACAAAGCGGGCCCTTTGAGTCTGCTAAAGTACTCTGACATTGACTTTGAATGTAATTTGCATCATTCACTCAACGAAAGATTATATGTAAAATTTCAGTATTAGAACATCCATGTAGAAGTGAAGTTTGTGTCCTTGTTGCTGCAAAGAATATTGATACTAGCCTATGTGTCGCCACCTTACATGCGTAGCCACCTTACATGATGACTAGGAACTGCTATGTATCCTAGTGTGGACATGGCTCTTAGTTTTTTCAATGTGTACTCTGTCGCTACTTCCACCTTGTTTGTAGCAGAGTTCCTTTTCTGCCATTAAATAGGGCCCAGTCAATTCCTTTGTTTAAAATAGTTTAAGGTAGTTCAAGTACATCTGTATGCACTAAGGCGTACACACATAAGCAATCATGTAAGTCAATGTAGGCAATCCGTTCGGCCCTTTTTGATTGTCCTGTAGTACTTCCATTTCCCCACAGAAACAGAAACCAGGTATTTTCAGGCTTGCCCTGTGAGCGTGACACTACAGCACTCAAGTTTAGTGCAAAAGGACATACCCAACACACATGCCATCTGTCGCCACCTGTGATATGTCATCATTGAGAGGCGGCTTCAGGCCTCCATTTCAGCCTACTATTGAAGCAAGCCAAGGCTCTGCTTTCCATAACTTCTTGTCTCAGTACATTCATTTGGCTGCTGTTTTCACCAATTTTCATGGAACAGATATATTATATGAACAATGCGTGCGAAACAAAAAAAAAAACGCTTGCTTATACACTTGTGAGATCTGACATTGTACTTGTGGCTGCTTGAATTCATTAGCAAAATTTCAAGCCGTGGCACCTATAGCTGCGTTTCGGGGTTGCTGAAACTGCTTTATTTACTGTGGCATAAACCACGCCCATAAAAATCTCAATTTATGCACGGTTTTGCATCTAAAGCTTGCAATATTTTAGTGCTGGCATTCATCCATCCACTACTTCTGAATTGTTAGCTTTTTCTATAAGATGTGCTGTGCAGAACATAAAACATATATTTGTTTTTATTACTCTTTTTTTCAGTATCTTGCAGATGTCCATGGGTTGCCAGGGCCCATGATTATTTGGAGCTCGGCAACAAAGCTTATTTTTTGTGCTGAGGACGAGCGTGTTACCTGAAAGATGACTGCACGCTTGAAAATACACTTTTTTGTGTTTGACCGTACATTACATAAAGGATGTTACCTACCCGTCCGCTTACGCCCAAACATTCGGACTAATTCAAAGTTTGCTGCACAAGGAAGGGCGTTTTCCACGTTGCTGGGCAAGCAGTAAACTGCTGAAGATTCTTGACAAGCTCAAGGACAACGCCTAACCTATGTTCTTTTTGTGCAGTTTTATTTCGTTTGTGTGTTGTTTGTTACATTGTTAGGCTGGGTAGATAAGGCTGCTGGCTAGCTGAATTTTCACAAACTTTAGAGACGTTTAAGTTTGTTTTATGTTCATGCACTTTTCAATGCTCTTTCTTTTGAGGATACCTGAGTAGCAGCTACACTAGCATTGGAATCTGTGGCAGGCATCATGTGCAATAATAACTGTATGTGTGTCTGTGCATGTGTGTGTGTTCATATATACATATTCATTGTTCGTTTTGTAGGTTTCCTCGGAGTATAACATGCACAGTTATATTATTTCTGATGCATGTACTATGAAAACTCTTATTTATTAGGGCATTATATTAGCATATCACTTGTCGTTCATGCACAGCTGATACCCATGTTTTGAAATTTTATTAGCCACTGCCTACAGAAAAGCTGCGTCCTCAAACTTCAGGCCTACTAATATAGAGGGTATCTAGTTTAGACATACATTTGTGATAAATCATAGTACCTACGTGCACTACACAGCTCATGATATAGAACAGAATTTTTTTCATTGTGTATTCTACTCATATATTGCAAATTAAGTGCCAGAAACAGGCAGGAAGCACCCCTCAAGCCCTTCGTCTGTTTCCAAGGCTACATATATGATGCTGATCAAGGCCCACTTACTTGCAAAACTTCTTTGTTACTCTAGTGAATTCTGTGTTATCTTATTGTGTTTAAGTAAATATATGACGTCGATCAAGGCCCACTTACTTGCAATACTTCTTTGTTACTCTAGTCAATTCTGTGTTATCTTATTGTGTTTAAGTAAAGTTATTGTTATTGATGGCATTTAGGTACCTCCTGCCATTTATGTGGTGCAATTTTCCAAGTATGTATTGACTTGCAATCTGCAAGAAACTAGAGTTTTTTCTACGTATAGGCGTGCTGAAACTCAAGCTAGGTCATTATCAATTAATTCTAGTCAGATGAGAAGGCCTGAAGCCCCTAAAGCATAGAAAAACAACAATCGTTCTGTTCAATTATTTGATCACCTCTTTCGCAGTTGTTTTTTTTTATCTTGTTTCCGTAAAAGTGCAAGATTCACTTATTAGTTTACAAACGCTGTATTGGTGTATACATTGTTGCACAGTTTTGTTTGTAATTGAAAATGAAATATGTCAAACTACAAAAGTGTGCACTGTGTGTTCAGGCTTACTGACCGTGCAAATAGAGGTAAGTCATGCTGTTTGAAAAAAAAAACTGGTAAAGTTATGAAAAATATTTATAGCTGCTACTGTATAGAGAAGGACACAGGTGACTTGTGAGATCACAGGGCCAGGGATAAGATGCATGATTAAAGCATTGCAGAATGCATCACTTCATGCATGCAGATGATGGTGCCGAGAGTTGCATAGCAATTGTGGTCATTACTGATAGAGAAACTGGTTAGGAATTTTAACTGAAGAGTTTTGAATGCATCAACTATATATCAGAATGATACGTCCATTACAATGCTGCATTACTGAACTTGTGAGACTGTTCATAAAGAAAATTTTTACTGATAACCGATAGGCTACTGACTGCTGTTCCACATCCAGGTTCGACTCATTTTCTGAATTCGGTTGTGTGTTTAATCAATTCTCACAATCGTTTTCAACTTCGCGGAAGATCAGCTGTGAACTATGAAAAAAGAACAAAGAAAAAATATCCAAGCAAATTCTACCTCAAGCGAATGCTCTTCGAACTGCGGAGTACAGCCGGTTTTTGTGTGGTTAATGTATAAAAAGTGTTGCTTGTAATGTTATTAAATGCAGAACACACATATGTATGGATATCTCAGTGCATGATGCGTCAAGCTGGCTGTACTTTTTGTACAATGCTGTTAAACACTCCAATTAAATCCTCTCTCTACAATCAAAAACACATTAAGCTGAGTGCAAATGAAGTTCTGTGTCTTTCTTTTGCTCTCTCTCTCTCTCTCTCTATATATATATATATATATATATATATATATATATATATATATATACATATACATCTAGATAGATAGATAGATAGATAGATAGATAGATAGATAGATAGATAGATAGATAGATAGATACACTGCTGAGGAAGTGAGGGAGGCTACCCGCCCAACTTCGGAACAAGTTGATGGGGCAGTGGAATTAGCCCTTCGGCGACGCTGGCGTTCATGGGCAAGCACGCACTGGCAATCCGAACGTGCAGCCCGGTTGGCTGTGTATGAAACATGGCGCCTGCGTGGCAACCACGCGAGACCTTAGACGACGACAAGGCGGTCCCTTACACTGCGGAGCAGTTTAAATGCCGGCAATAATTGAGGTGTCCTTCTGTCCCGCAACCCTCATCATCTACTTGCGTGCCTTTCATTGGGTTTCGCTATCCGCTAAGATGGTGTAATGGTTACGGTGCCCGGCTGCTGATCCGAAGTACGAGGGTTCGATTACACCCGCGGAGGTCGCATTTCGGTAGCAGTGAAATGCTAGTAGGCCGTGTAGTTTGCGATGTCAGTTCAGTGCACGCGAAAGAACACTAGATATTCAAAATTTCCGGAGACCTTCACTACGGCGTCTCCCAAAATCATAACGTCGGTTTGAAACGTAAAATTCCAGATATTATTATTGTGTTTCGCTGCGCGCAAGGTGCTTGGTTGTCTGTAACGGCGTGCGCGCTATAAGAGTGACATAACATTATCGATGGGAAATTAGCGAGCGCATTGCTTTCCAGACGGTAAACGCAAGCAAGTCAGATTACGATTATTATTTAAGTCTAAAAATTCATGACGCTTATAAGCCTTAAACTCAAGAGTTCTGAATCGTAAACCACCGGCGCAATAAACACGAATGCTACCAAACGTCTTTTGCTGTGAAATACAGATACAATAACGCCAAATCATTGGGAGTGCAAATTACAGTTGATTGAAAGTAAATTTACAGTGAATCAACATACACTGATGTAAATCAAGGGTAAATGAAGAATGAATAAATTAAGTCAAGTCTGCATCAAGAATTAAGGAAGTGTATTAGGTGTGCATCAACGTAAATAAAAGTGGGACTGACAGTTGAGCGAATAGGTACGCATGCACCATGAAAATGGTGCGACAGAAAAAAACCAAAGTATTTTGTGTGATTCCAGTCTTTTCATTGCTTTCTGTAGCGCCGTTTTGATGATGCGTATTTATAAAGAGAATGAGGTGAATCAATAGTGAATTAAGGAAAGAAAGTGCAAATCAAGATGTAATTGGCTGAGTTATGCGTGAATCTCGAAGGAATGAACAAGCAATGAAATGATTGAAGTCAACTAAAAGTGCATCGCAAAGCACTGGCTTTAATTCTTCACCTCTTACATGTCACTAAGAGGTAGCCGGTGACTTTCCTTGCGTGGCAGGAAGACGTTGAAAACGCGTCCTATATTCTTTCAGTGTTAAATATAAGGATCAAATAAAGACAAGGGACATATTACAAGTACATTATAAGATGAAAATTCGAAATTTGAGACGGCATAGTTTCGTCTACTTGCAAAGAAAGACATATGCGGCGTCTTTTACTCTTTTTTTTTGTCTAAAAGACCCAAGACCACTTTTACTGAAACTTGAGGAAAACGTAGTTTTTAGATTCTGACAATATGGTCGGGCGTGCTCCAACAACTTTTTGCCACTGTGCTGATGTCGCCAAAATGCCTCAAATCTATATTGCGGCTAAAATCTATAAAGCCCGCTGTTTTCGGTATTCACGAAGAAAACTTGAAATGGGCTCGGACGGATTGGAACATTTCATATGGACTTCAATTAGCTCGTGAGATAAGTCTGAATCACAACGAATGTGCAATATAGCCCTTTAAGTCACGAATTATGATGCACTCTCTGCAAATGCATCAAATTTCCATGGCATGATTTCAAGGCACTCAGTATTACATTTCAAGAAATAAAATGAAGGAATGTGTTGTTTTGTGTGAGTTACAGTAATTAATGCTAATTAGCGTGTAAATACATACCTAATTATTCTGCAATCAGTCAGATTCAATTCTTGCATAAAAGGAATCAACAATTAGGCCCAAAATGCATGCATAGTTTGTTTTTTGGTTGAATGCTTTTCGAGCGGAGAACGATCGTCGAACATGGTAGTGTCTCCAGCAAAGTGATCATCTGCAGCAATATACAGCACAATGAAGTTAAATAAGCGCTAGTTGTCCACTCGGGAAGCCTGCACGAATGTGCACACTAAGTTTCAGGTCATTTGAAGAGACACGAATTGCGTGATGCAACTTCGAAGTTGATGTGTACAAATGTACACACCGTGACTGAAAGGGATAGTAACATTTTGCGACCAAATTAACAACATAAATGTGCTTCCGTCGGTGCCGTCATTGGTTGCTGTCATGATACAGAGGCGCGGAAAAAAAACAACTCAGTGATCGCTGTGCGGGGGCGATGAAGAAAACGAAGCGTGCCGCGTGGTGCGTGCGGTGGTTGGAGGCAGCGCATGCAAGGACAGTCAGTTCTCGGCTGGACGTCTGGTCCGGGGAACTAGACAACGTCGTCTAGGCGCTCTACCGTTCATGGGCTCCGGCTGGGCGACTGGCCCAGGGACCAGGCGATCCGCTGCTGTTCCGGCTGCCGTTCCTGACAGCTGGACAACCGGTGAACGAGAGCTGAACTCCGGCTGGGTGACTGGCCCAGGGACCAGGTGAGTTCCGTGGTTCTGGCTGCCATACAGAGTGGCCGCGAGTTTCGTTGCTGTGGGCCGATGTTCCTGCTGCCGTTTCGGGTGGCTGGCGCGACCCCGGTGCGCTGCTGAGACGAACGTGGTGGCGGAGAGCTGCTGCGGAGCTACCAAGCAGCTGCCGATACTCTACAGCTGCTGCTGCGGCAGAAGGCCGTGTCATGGTGTCGTGCGACGCACGTTGAGGACGGCAACGAGCCAGACGGCGCACAGCCCACGAGCGATCGGCGCTGGCGTCCAGCAAGCCACATCGAACACGGCGAGACACTTATAATTTAGAGAGACATTGAATACATCGAGGACTGCACGTTTCTACTACTTTAAGTGTTATTCGTTAAGCGTTACGTCTTCCTGTAAATATATTGTCGTGTGCGTGCGTGCGTGCGTGCGTGTGTGTGTGTGTGTGTGTGTGTGTGTGTGTGTGTGTGTGTGTGTGTGTGTGTTTGTGTGCGCACTCGTGTTTCGATTCAGTTCCTTGCTGAGTGGTCCTGGGCCCAAACCTGACACTAACGTCACAGTTGCATTGGCGTGATGGCCATGACTATTCGCCTCGTTCGTCACCGATGGCGGCGTTGCGAACGGCGCTGCAGGGACGCAAAGGTGGCGATTGGACTTTTGTTGTCTGCTAGGCTCTGGCTAGAGCAGCAGCATTTTTGTTATAGTTAGATCGCGTGACACGGCGTTCCTAGACTGCTAACTGTATTTTCTTGTAATTATAGTTCTCTAGATGGCTGCTAGCATTACAGGATGTTAAGAAACGTTAGCATTTAGCGTACCTTCTATATATATACAAAGAGCCATCCCGGTCATGGTCATGCCTTAGAGTTAGTAGCGTCACTCAGTGGGCTGGCATGCGTTGAAATATCTTACGTGAAAGCGCGAACCTCCCGCCAAGAGAGTTAAAGGGAGTCTACGCTGCCTTGGAAGCGACGCGCGAACAATTTTATAGCTTATTCGCAAAACTTAGCGTTATGTAAACAGAGTTGAACGAAAATTCACACTACGCTCCCAATTGTAGTCATGCGGACATGTGTATGCAAAACGTTGCCGGCTAAATAAAATTCATAACTTCACCGACCGACCGATCGACCGACCACCAACCAACCAACCAAACAACACACACACGCACATACACAAACACAAACACACACACATACACACACAAACAAAGAAACAAACATACAGACGCACACAGACAAACAAACATACAAACACACACACAAACCAACAAACAAAAACACACACAAAAACAAACACACAAACGCACGCACGCACACACACACACACACACACACACACACACACACACACACACACTGATTATTTGTATTTAAAACCACCCTTTGTTCAACGCACCGTTAGTGTACATACATCTGACAAGTGTGTTTCGTTTTAAATAATTACGTAACGAAATCAAATTTTCACGTGAAAGAAGCGGGCACTTCATTTCGCAACAGGCAATGGCTACCCACAAAAGAAAGCACTTCGTTCGCAAAATCGCTTCATATTTGGCTTTCAGAATAAGCCGGCCTTTGCGCCGGCATATTACCATACCCAAGCGCATCCTCCGGCAGTCAGGGGCACGTAGTTAGCGGATACGGACCACCTGTTTTTTAACCCATCCTTTATACTCAGATAAACACATGCCAGTACGAGCGCCCGAGCGAGCGACGCCCAGCGCGCGCGGACGCCGTCTACGTCGATTTCAGACATGTCATACGCTGGAATTACCGCACATAGCTCCCACAGTCACGTACACTTACTCAATTCTGTTATATCGTCAAATATTATCGCAGATGCCGTTTGACGATATAACAGAATATAACATCGCAGACGACGTTTGACGTCATCTGCGATGACGTCAGACGCAAACAAAAGCGAGGGAAAAGAGTGCACAGCGGCGGCCGCAACAACGCGCGCCGTCGAAAGTCTCGAGCTTTTCACCTTACCGGCGAGGCGTGTTCAACTTATGTGACTACCGCGTACGCGCTGCATATATCGTAGTATATCTGCATCTTAAACTACCGTCTTTAAGCCAACAAAAAACTTTATGTACAGCGCGTCTAAGTGTTGTGTACACAGACTTTATTTTTCATGTTTCCACGCGTGAAAGCATGCTGCCCACTCGATGTCGATGGGAATTTCATCATGAAGTAGACTAAAGCACATCTCAAAACGAGATCTTGCACCTTCAGGAGTACAGGCACATTGTACAATCAGGAAAGAACGAGCCTTGATAATTGTTTTCATCGCTAATTTTGTGGGAGCTTGTGCAGCAACGCGCATAACGGTGTCAACTCGTTAAGTGAGAGTTTTAGTTGGGCATCCGCGACAGCCTCGCAGACACGGCTGCTGTTGGAAATGGCTGGCAGCCTACTTCCGCAAAGCTGCGGCACACGCCCAACTAAAACTGTATATTTAGTACCTACGAAAGCAGTACACTCACTGTTAACAAGCGCACGTTGTCCGTGTCCGCAGCTCCATGAATATTCCGCCCTCCAAGTGTAACTTCGAGCACGGAGCAAGGCGTCACCGCCACCGAAGATGCGCTTGTTCGCTCGAACACGACACTAGAAGACAGGCAACTGACGCAACACGCGCAACCAACGCGACCAACGCAGCGCATTCCAAAAGACCGAGAAGACTGAGAGAGGAGGCGGCTGCGCCCCGCCTGCCCGGCTCCGTCGGCTAGCCATGGCGCCACGACGGCGCCGAACGGCAAACGCGAGATATGTACGGCGTTTACGGCGGCGCCTTCATCACGGAAGCCAACCGAAACGCTCTTCACGAAAGTCGCGTGACTCCTGCAGAAGCGCTAACTCTGTTTTTCTGGCGATTTGGATAAAAACCACCGGGAAACAGAAACCACAGAGAAGGAACACGACTAGAGTGGCCTAGAATAGGGGGAGTGTCTAAAGCGCCGAGCGAATACATAAGAGGAGCGACGGCATTTTGCGGGGGAACTGCGGCGCCGCGGCGCTGCCGTGCCGGATCCGTGCTCTTTGTACGCGATAAAAGCCGCGTCAAAGCGGCGAGTGCCTGCAGCGCACCTAATATTTTGGCCACTATTATGAAAAATGGCGGGAGTTTGGGCAATATTTATTAGTGCGTCACTGCAACGTATTAGTGCAGCGACTCATCGCGCAGAGAACGCGTTTCTGCGCTGTGAAACGAGGATTTTGTATATTTCTTTCCTGCTGGTTTGCCACCGCAATGTCCACACTTACGCGGCTGTTTGAGGAACGCGTTGTGCGCGCACTTCATTGTGAGAGAAGGCGCTTAATTTACTTTCGTGTGGAATGACGAATGTAAACTTGCTGCAGGAGAGAATAAGCTGTTGTTAACCCGGAGAACGTAGCAGAAACGCGCGTAGTGAATGGCTAGCTCATGCTAACGCGTTTGCACCATTCATATCCTTTCTTTTATTTCGTGCGTTAGACTTGTTTTACAAAGTTGCCTCCCGCACTATGCTGTTTGAAGCCCTTTCATGCGAAGCCGAATGTGTCCGTTGGCGACGGCCGCGGTACCAAGAGTAAAAATTTACTAGCGTCTCGTTCCCTTGGTATACACGAAAATTGGCATGGAGGGGCATGAATGTATGACTAACATGACCGAGTGGTCATGGCATGAATAACTTGACATGCTTGCTATTTGCGTAACGACTAACAATATGGCGTGTGGCGCCCAAACCCGTTTTCGTCGGCCAGAAATAATTCTGTCGATGTGTGGTCTGAAGATTTGTCTCCGTCAGGTGATAAAAACCTGGTGGTCATGAATATCGATGTCATCATGAAACACTTACACGTACAATTTGAAGAACTGACCGCACACGTAAAGTGTATGCGAAAAAATACACGAAAAGAAAACACGGTCACTTATGCGATTCGCCTGAGGCGACTCGAAAACGATAGCCATCATCTTTTCCGTCAGTCGATACATTGATCTTCCCCCGCCCCTCTTCGAAAGCTTTCTGCACATAAAATGGTTTCTGATTGCCCACAGGATCGAAGGTATTGCAAGCTTTCGTCACCTCACCTGCTTTTAGATAGCCTCCGGGATCGGCCTCAGACCACGGAGCACAATGCGAAGCGACCATATGATGTGATGGCGTCATTATAGGACGTCACGCTGACTTCATAGTGGCGTCACGAATTTTGTCGATCTGTGACGTCATGGTGACTTCATCATGTGATAATTTTAAACATCACTCGTGTTGCTGACACGGGACGCCGACGGTGAATTTTCGTGTTGTAAGGTGGTCAATCTCCATGTTCTAATCAAAGGCTTCGGCCATATAAAAAAAACAAGACAAATCAAAGGAAATTAAATGAAAACAGTGCAACGTCGTGTATGCCCCACTTCATGTTACAAGCGATCGCCCGAAAACAAACGTCATTCTCAGCTCAGAGCAGTTGATTGCATGCACGCGTCTGCGGGACAAAACAAGCTTGCCTTTCTCATCTGGTCATCTCTATATTTATTAACGAGGTGACCAGACACGCTCTTTTAGTACTCTGGAGCTTCAGCACGAAAGCGTGGTGAACGCTATATTGTGCTCATCAGGAAAAGCGGGAAATTGCGGTCGGGTGCCCTGTTGACGCGCACACAATTGTCGCGAAAACAATTGTATTTTGTGTAGCTACTCGTCCGCATCTTTTTGTAAAGTCTCTGAACCACGGGAACGCTAAACACCGAGAACCGTAAACACATCTCAAGTTGAGAATGAGTTGTTTGAAACTATTTTGATTTCGTATGGTGAAGGCTTGAAGATGTGCACGCATCTCGCGCGAACGTTTCATACTGGCGTTCAGCGATCCCTGTAGATAGAAGCAAGACCGACGCATGAGTGACCACAGCTGACTAAAGGAAAGAAGATGGCTTTTAAGGGCTCGTTAAGGGCTGACTAAACATATATGGGTTATTCCATGCGAAGTGTCCCACACGTGGCGCTCGCACATCGCAGATCTTGCTGATAAAATTTCTTCCTTTTTCCTGCGCCACATGGAGTATTGTGGGAAAACATATTTGCTCGAAAAAAATTTGACGATCATGGCGCCTTCTCGAACTTCGCTTGTATTTGTTAACTTGTGCCGAATAGAAAAATGTGTATAAAATCTACTTTTGTGTGTTCAGCTTCTAAACCGCACTTGCGCTATTGCAGACGTTCTGTTTAGTTGTCCTACTCATTATTACGAAATTTTTGTGTTTCACTACCAGCTACGTATCTTCAAAACCTACAAAAATCTTCAAAGTTCGTGATTTTTTCTTGAGCTATCTGAAACTCTCCCTAACCAATGTTAATAATAGTATGATTCTCAGAAAAGTGTATTTTAGTACAAGAATCTTTAGGGGTAAAACAGGCCTCAAATGTTCCCGAAATAAAATTGTGAAATTAGAGAAAGTATGCGTTTTGTCGCATGTTTGACCGTATTTGTCATACTGATAGTACGGCGCTACCTGCCCGCCAAGCAAGCTGACATTGTAACGCGAATTCATTACTCGTCGTCCTGACATCAACGCGACAAGACTTTCGACCATTCACGAGCCACTGACATGCATATCGCATCTTGCCGTTGCCTGTGAGGAGAGTTAGCTGTAAGGGCGACCACGTACTTTGCGGCAAAGTGGCAACTAAAATGAAATGCAGGGCACGTTTGGAAGGCCAAGTTCAAATTTTTTTCTTCCTTGAAAGACAAAATGATTTGATTAGACTTTCTTCATTCCTTAAAGATGAAGTCTTCCATCATACGCCGCATGACGAGTATTTTTACTTGGATCGCATCAGTATGAAAAATACAGTCAAACATGCGACAAGTCGCATATTTTCTCTAATTTCAAATTTTTTTTCGGAAAGATTTGAAGTCTATTTTACCCCTAAACATTTTTGTACTAAAATACACTTTCCTGAAAATCATACCATCATTGAGATGGTTAGCGAGAGCTCGCGAAAGCTCAAGAAAAAATCCCTAACTATGAAGACTTTTGTAGTTTTTGAAAATACGTAGCTGGTAGTGAAACACAGACATTTCGGAATTAATGAATATGACAACTAAACAGAACCTCTGTAATAGCGCAAGCACGGTTTCAAAGCTCAACACACAAAAATGGATTTTATACATAGTTTTTCATTAAGCACAGTTTAACAAATACAAGCAAGTTTCGAGGGGGCGCCACGATCGCCGCAATTTGTTTCGACCAAAAATGTTGTGCCACAATGCTCCATGTGCCACAGGAAAAAGGCACAAATTTTATCAGCAATACCTGCGGCGTGCGAGCGCCACACACACATATATATATATATATATATATATATATATATATATATATATATATATATATATATATATATATATATATATATATATATATATATATATATATATTGTAAGGAAGAAGAAACAGAGACAGCACCCTTGCTGCGGGCCGGCTGTTCTAGTCTTCTCAGCTTCGTCCTTCTCTTCCTTGCAATACCAGATTCAGCGCGTGCGAGCGCCCAAACCACGGTGCCGTTCTTCGTCATTGCAATACAGATATATATATATATATACATATATATATATATATATATATATATATATATATATATATATATATATATATATATATATATATATATATATATATATATATATATATATATATATATATATATGTGTGTCAGCTATTTCACTTGTACAGCAAGAATGGGGGTATTTCTAACTTTATGTCACGATATCTGGGGGATATTTGTAAAGCATTTTCTATATGACGCCTTTTATGCAAAAGCTTGTGGAATAAGTCTAGTTTACCTAGCATTGCTTTTCTTTCAAATGTTTGCGCACGATGGACGATGTTGTACGCTACCTCAGAAGCAAAAATGAGCCAACAGCATTGCGGTCGTATGGTCGTCTCTACTCTTGTTTCTCTTACGTCTTCCCCGTGAGCTCGGTTCTTAATAAAGTGCTAGGGGAGGCTAACAAAATAAGGCGGTGTGCATATGGCTAGTAAACCAGAGGCGACCACGAGTAAAAGCTCGTAGTCTGAAGCGATCACTGCGCGTAAGTATTTCTGCTGACTGGGTGTGTATTTTACCCTTTTTTTATTACTCTTAATACTTGCATGCGTGATGCTATCCCCGATTTCCCATGAGAATGAGTTTCTTTCATTCTTACCTTCAGCGTGTTCGTTTTGCGCGTTTTGCAATAAGGTTCTCGAACTCTATCACCGGAACTACGCCACGCTGATGCCGCTTGACACAGAATTTTTTCGCACTGCGCTCTTGCTCCAGCACTAACACAATGCGTAAGGATGGATAAGCTCCATTCCGCACCGCATTATAAAAATCAAGTAGACTTCAAGTCCCCTGTGTAGAAACTAAGCGCAAAAAAAAATGCGGCAGATCCCACGCACTGTGGGAATCGATGTAATGCGAAGCAGCCGGCAATGAGCTGCTACATGGCCTTGTTCGTCTTTGAGGCAAATGAGGTCATTCATGCCAAGGCATCTAGTTCACTATATATCGCATGTTTGCCCTGCATGCATGTATTTCCAATCCGGTATATACCATGCTAATGAAACGTGTATTCTCGAATATACGATGCATGAACTGTCATTTATGTTCACCACGGGCTCGTGTCATACCATACTAATTTTGGTATATATCCAGTTAACAAAACGGCCGGAAGCGCACTATGAGCGTGGCATGTATATGATGTCCTACATGACATGCGTGTCATGGTTTTCGTGTTTCCACCTCTCATTTACGATCGTGATATGATCGTGACGTAAATCCCGTAAATTATATGCGTATCATGGTTTTCAAGTTACCACCTGTCATTTATGTATGCCTTAGAATCACGTCACGCAATACCAATATTGGTGTAAATCAAGCGAGTGAAATGGCCACGAGGGAACCATAAGCGTGGCAGGAAAATCATGTCGTACATGACTTCCATGTCATAATTTTCACGTTACCACTTCTGATTTGCGTTCATCATACAGTCTCGTCAGGCAATGCCAATTTTGGTGTCTATCACGCCAGCGAAACGGCAGCGTTCGAACAATGAGCGTGGCATGTAAATGATGCCGTAAATTATATGCATATAATGATTTTCAAGTTACCACCACTGATTTACGTTCATCATACACTATCGTCGCGGAATACCAATGTTGGTGTAGTTCAAGCGAGCGAAATGGGCACGAGTTCACCATGAGCGTGGCACGTAAATCACGTCGTACATGACTTCCATGACATGATTTTCACGTTACCACTTCTGATTTACGCTCATCATACAGTCTCTTCGGGCAATGCCAATTTTGGTGTATATCACGCGAGCGAAACGGCACCGATCGGACAATGAGCGTGGCATGTAAATCATGTCGTACATGACCTGCATGTCATGGTTTTCGCGTTACCACTTCTGATTTACGTTCGTCATACAGTCTCGTCGCGCAACAGCAGTTTTGGTTTGTATCAAGCGACCCAAGCGGCCGCGAGGGCACAATGAGCGTGGCATGTGAGTCATGGCGTACATGTACATGACTTGCATATCATGATTTTCTCGTTATCCCCACTGATTTACGTTCATCCCGCAGAACCGTCAGGCAACACCAATTTAGTGTATATCAAGCGAGCCAAATGGCCACGAGGGCATCATGAGTGTGGCATGTCAGTCATGTCGTACATGACTTGCATGTCATGATTTTTCCGTTACCACCACTGATTTACGTTCATCACACAGCATCGTCGCGCAATACCAAATTTGGTGCGTATCAAGCGAGCAAAATGGCCGCGAGAGCACCATGAGCGTGGCATATAAATCATGTCGCACATGACATGTATGTCAAGGATTTCATGTTAGCATGTGTCATTTATTTTTGTCACACAGAAATGTCTCGCCTTACCATTTCTGGTGTGTATCCATGATTTAAACGGCCGCGAGCGCCCCGGGGCCATATAATGTAAATCATGCTGTACCTGACATGCGTGTCATGATTTGCACTTTAGGACCTGTCATTATGTTTGTCATACACTCTTGGCAGGCCATACCAATTTGGTATATATCAAATTAACGAGACGGCCGCAAGAGCCCCAAGACCATGGCATGTAAATCATGCTCTTCATGGCATGCATGTCATGATTTTAACGTTATGACCTTTCATTTATGTTCGTAATGCGCGTCATGCTGTGTTATACCAATTTTGGTATATATCCCGTTAACGAAACGGCCAGGAGAGCACAAAGTCGTAGGCGGCTAGATAGATAGATAGATAGATAGATAGATAGATAGATAGATAGATAGATAGATAGATAGATAGATAGATAGATAGATAGATAGATAGATAGATAGATAGATAGATAGATAGATAGATAGATAGATAGATAGATAGATAGATAGATAGATAGATAGATAGATAGATACGCTCAATGTCGCAGAAGTTCGCTAAGAAATGCTTCGCATTTAAAACTACAGCACGCAGGAGACGCCCCTGGCTTTCCTCGTGCTTCCCGAGCGCGGAAAGTCCGCGGGTCCGGTGCAGTAGCGGCGCGGCGCGGCGCGGCAGTCCACTGCAATAGACCCAGGCGGCAGCCGGCGCTTTGGACCCTCCCCCTGTTCTAGGTCACTCTAACTAGACGGCACAGGCTGTCCCGAGCCAGCCTGTCCCGTCGTGTTCTTTCTATGTGATTCATGTTTCCCGCTGGTTTTTATCCAATTCGACATGTACCAACTAGACCAGTCCATCGCCTTGATATCTGTTTTAAATGCGAAGCATTTCTTAGAGAACCTCAGGCACTTTCACTTTGGCCGTTTCTATCTATCTATCTATCTATCTATCTATCTATCTATCTATCTATCTATCTATCTATCTATCTATCTATCTATCTATCTATCTATCTATCTATCTATCTATCTATCTATCTATCTATCTATCTATCTATCTAGCCGCCTACCACTTTGTGCTCTCCTGGTCGTCTCCATAACTTGTAATATACCAAAATTGGCATAGCAGGCGATCAGTGTATGACGAACACGATCCACTGGTCATGACATGAATAACGCAAAATACGTGTGGCGTACGTGATGAAACCCTTTCTCCCAGTCACGTGTGGCACATACCCGCATACCACAGTTCATGTTATGCGGGTATCAGCCACAGGTGATACAGAGTCTCAACCAACACAGTAACCGCGAACAAGCACACATTGATACGCAAGGAAAGTGATAATAATTATTATTATTAGGGGTTTTAAGTCACAAAACCACGACATGATTATGACAGACGACGTACCGAAGGGCTTCGGAAAGTTTGACCATCTGTGTAGTGAGATCGCACAGTACACGGACATCTAACATTTTGCATCCATCGAATTTCGGCCGCCCCGGCCGGGATCTAACCCGCAACCTTCGGGTCAGCAGGCGAGCACTGTAACCGCTACACTATCACGGCGGACGCAAGGAAAGTGAGGAAGCTGAAGACAGAACACCCCTGAAAGACGCTCAACTACTATCCACTCGTCCACATTGTCCGCAACGTGGACCACGTGGATTACAACCCATGCATAGTAGAAATGGATTTTTAATTTTTTTTTATTTTACATACTGAAGACCTGTGAGAGAGAGTGCTATTGCAGGAGTAGGATTATACACTGCAGAAGGGGGCGGAACAGACAAAGAATAGAAGAGAAGTAAACACAAGAAACATTTACAACATTAACGGTATTAAGCTTCTGTTATAGATAATGCTTTTCAACAGGAGTAGTCCCAAAATCATTCAGCGGGAGTGAACGAATGCGGCCATGTATGGAATGTAGCTTATAGTCTATGGCAAAATTATGGTTTCCTTTGTTTTCTTAATTTTTATTATGTAATATTTAGTTAAAATGGTTGAATTAGCTTCTATTATTCGTTAAGAACAATAACTCAATCTAATTGACTCCATAATCTCTAGTAGGAATAGACATTTTGTGCTCGTGATCTACCCGACTCTTCACCAATTCGCCTTAATGGGTAGGTGTTGATTAGCCAAGGATCATATGATAATAATTATCATCATCATCAGCAATTGAATCCAAGCCACTTATCGTTATCAGCTATCGGTGGCACAGTGGTTATGGTTCTCGGCTGCTAACGCCAATGTCGTGGATTTGATGCCGACCACGGTGTTTGTATTTTTCATGGACACGAATCGTTAGAGGCCGGTGCAATTATACTTAGGTGCGAGTTGAAGAACTTCAGTTGGTCGAAATTTCCGAAGCCCTCCACTACGGCGTGCCTCGTGAGCATGTCGTAGATTTGGCCCATAAAAACCCCAGAAACTATTATTATTACTCGCCCTAGACTCATGCTCTGTTAATATATATTATTCTTTCTTCGTGAGCGTATTTGCTGGCACCTTTGCGCACATTTTCGTCTCGTATTTTCGTGCATATTTTCGTCTCAGTAGTTGCGCCATGGGGCAACATGTATCGCCAACTCGCAAAACCTTTCACGTTTCTAGAAAACACGCCTCAATAAATTCAACAAACATGTCATCGAAATAACCGAACAGTATTGGAATGACTGCGTTGGTTATCTCGTTATACGTTAAATTAACTTTTGGAGTCCTATATAAATCGATCATACTTAGCTGACTTCAAGATTGAAATATTAAAACTAAATGTTACTAAAACACGATCACTGGTGTCCCGTGAATGCACAATAACGTCGTCATAATAATAATAATAATAATAATAATAATAATAATAATAATAATAATAATAATAATAATAATAATAATAATAATAATAATAGTCAATCATTTATTTAACGTGCCCAGGAACAACCGTAATGTCCTTGTGAAGGCGCACGCAAAAATGAAACAATAAAAAATAATACAATTCAGACAGTCTTCAGAAATAACAAGAGCAAAAACGCGTAGACAAAGAGAAATGAACACAAAAGGGGAGGAGTAGAATAAGACAAGAGAAATATTGAATAAAAGATTAGATTGCAGATATACAACTACGCGGAAAGACTGCGAAGGGAAGACTTTGTATATTGTGCCACACTATGTCAAAGCAGTGCAAAGCTCGGATAAAAACAACGATTGTGGACTATGAAAAACGTCATTAACATTATAGAGACTTTGTATTCTGTGAACGGTAGAGTGTGGGAAGAAGCAGGCGAGTACATGAAGCGGTCTATTCTCTCTGGTTAACTTACGCGGAATTCGAAAATTTAGACACTTGAGAAGTACAGGGCAGGATATGATACCGTGGACTAGCTTGTAAAGAAATAAGAGATCAGAACGATTTCGTCGGCAGTGAAGGGATGGCAGTGATAATAACTCAGCAGTATTTGAACGATATCCAGAGTCATTTTAGCAAAGCGATGGTTATATATGCTGAGGAATTTTTTCTGGACTCGTTCAATGGTGTTACCACTGGATTGAGCAATGCCATTCCATATCACGGACGCATACTCAAGTTGTGGAAGACATATTGCGCTGTACAATTTGTGGAGGGCTACAGGAGAACTGAATCCTCGAGATATTCTGCAAACACATCCCAGAGAACGAAGGCCCCGCATAGCAGCACGGTTAACGTGAGGAAAAAAGTTTAACGTGCTAACAACAACAACAACAACAACAACAAGATAACTGATTTCATAAACCTTGCATAAGGACACAGAATTGACAGAGTATTGAAATTACACGCCAGATGTTTTGCGAGTGAATAGACGTGAATTTTGTCTTTGAGTTATTCAGAGAAAGTTTATGGCCGTTGCACCATTCGGAAAAAGAACACAAATCTGACTGTCGCAAGCGACAGTCGTTAACTGAATGAATTTCGTTAAATATCTTGATGTCATCGGCATACAAGAGGAAAGAAGAATTGCGAATGGCAAAGAAACATCGTTAACGTAAATTAAAAATAGGAGTGGGCCTAATACCGACCCTTGTGGGACCCCACTAGTCACTTTATACAAAGAAGAGGTTTGGCCGTTTACGGCAGCATAAGAAGATCTATTGAGCAGATAGCTGTGCAAGAGATTTACAATCGACAAGTCAACGACAAAGTGCGCAAGTTTAACCATAATCAGTGTGTGGCTGACTACGTCAAAAGCCTTGCTCAGGTCACAGTAGATTACGTCAACCTGTCCTCTCTGAGAAATAGGTGGGAAGATCTGCGTCATGAAACTCGCAAGAGTTGTGGTAGTTGAGCGGCCAGCAAGAAAACCATGTTAATTTTGCATCAGTGAGTTTTTTACACTAAAAGACGATATTTTGTGAAGAGTCAGTTCGAAGATCTTTGTGGTACATAGTAGAGAAATCGGGCGATAATTAGAAACATCTGTTTTAGAGCCCGACCTAAATACTGGGAAAACACGAGCAGTTTTCCGCATGCTAAGAAATGTGTAAGGGTCCAGAAAGTTATTAAATATCGTAGTCAGTACTGGGACAAATATACTACCACAAGCTTTTAGTATGGCGGAGGGGATGTCATCTGGGCCACATGATAAGGATGGTTTTAAGCGCCTAATGCATTCGCAGATAACATTTTCATCCAGCGACAAAGCACTGGATGAGCTAACTTCCTTGGGCTGTTGTCTGATATCAGTGCTAGAGTCGGAGGCCTTACAAACGGATGAGAAATGCGTAGCAAAACAGCCAGCGACGGCGTGCACTTCTAGCCCCTTTGTGTCCAGTAGTCTGTAGGACTCTCCTCTTCTGCTAGACCATTTATGTACATACTTCCAAAACTCAGTTGGCCTGTCAGAGGCGCTTTTAGATGCGAAGTATCTCTTTCTCGGGGGTATATAAGGCGGCGTGGTCATCCGCACGTAGCGTTGTGGTCTGCACTCACACTACGCGTGCGCGACTCTCCTCTTTATCTCTCTCCAACAGCTGCACGTTACTCTCACCACTTCTCTACTAGCACCTGCTTGCGCTTCTCCTGGGTTCTCGCTTCTACTCTGACGGCGCATACGCTACTCTCCTCCTCTAGTCTCCTCTTGTTCAAACGGCAGAGTGCTACGCGCGTTCAGTCCAGCGCTTGCCTCGGTTGGTTCTTCTGAAATGCGGGCTCGACATGCCGAAATTCTCTCCTGCGCAGAGCCGCGATGAGGGCCTGCGCATGCGCGTCCCCTCCCCCTCTCTCTCCTATCCTGCGCTGCCTCTCTCTCGCGCGCCTGTCGACGTTCCCCCCACGCCCTGTGAGAATTAACGGCCAGGCTAGAGGGAAGACACGACGCGCGTAGTGTTTCTCTTCGCGTTCCACGACGCGAGGCCGGTAGCATGCCCACCGAACGCCAACGGAACGCGATCGTGCATGCTCCGGCTTCGCATCGCCTCATGGTCCCCTTTAGCAGGAGACGGTGTAATTTTTTTCTAAGAATTCAATATACGAACTATGATCGCGTTTATATAGGCGTTTAGAGAGAGTTCGAAAAAACCTGAACTTTCCCTTCCACTCGCTGAATGGAGAACATTTAGATTTCCTGTGTGCGTTATCTTTACGCTTCAGTGCACTGATAAGTTCAGATGAGAACCAGTGGGGATAATTACTTTGTTTAGGTGTATATTGGGGAATAAAATTACGCATGCTGCTCAGTACAAGCTCCGTAAACCGATCAACCTGGTCATCAACATTTGGATCAATCTGGTCATCAACCTGCGACCACTCAACGGCGGACAAGTGATGATAGAGGCCCGTGTAATCACCTCGCTTGAACGCAAATCTTGGAAATTGGTTTACGTAACTGCTGCAGCGCGTTGTCTTGGCTGATGCAGATAATCTTACGTTAAGTGGTGGGTGGAATTTGTCAGGACGTACAAGAGAGAAGTTGGAGCGGGAAACTTCAAGGGGTTCATCGTTTGACAGACAAAGGTCTAAGACGTTGCCACTGGAATTGACGACTGAATTATGTTGCAGTAGGGAATTAAATGCCAGAAAGTGCAAGAGCAGGCTGCACTTTTTCTCTGTGAAATGATTCTAATGAGAAAAGGTAAGCGTGCTGCAGACCATTCCAGGTGCATTAAAATCCCCAAGAACAATAATTATCTACCCATTATGAGAAGATATCACAAGTTCAATAGAAGACATAACATCATGAAACGAGGCAGAGGAAATGCTGGGCAGTAAATAGAAACATCCAATCCACAATTTTTCACGGCGCTCCAGGTTAATTTCTAGCCAGTACGATTCTTCGATAGTTTCTAGGTCTTTCCGTCTAAGGGATTTCAGTGAATTGTAAATGGCAATCAGCACGCCACCGCCTTTCTGTTTGGTTTCGCTGAAATCTCGGTCACGGCGGAGGGAGGTGTAGGTCGGGGCAAAAAAGTCAGATGAGGGATTTCAGTGCCCGAGCCAGGTTTCTGAAATAGCAATAATACGAAAAGACGGCGAAAGAACATAAGAGAAAAAAATCACAGCATATCCACGGAGTGAATGATAATGAGTGGGCGAAGCTGCGGAGGTGCATCGGTAAACCGTGAATCTTCCGTGAATTCTGCCCAGTACATCATCACCGACGTGAGATCGGGCGCGTTTATACTACAGGTTCGATGAGAGTTATGACGACTTGCACCTCACTTTAATTTTACATGTACGCTGTGAATTTTCATTGTTTAATCACGCACAGGAGCAATCGCACACACGCACTACCTTGGAGGTCAAAATCCAGTGCCTATATCACGGTGTAAGATATATACTGTTTAGGTGTGGACACTTCTCGGCTTGCATGCAGAGCGCGTTCGACCAGATAAAGTAACAACGGCGCACGTCTGTTGGTCCGGTGACCGCAGCGGGTATCTAGCGGCGGGAAGACGCAACCTAAACGGAGAAAATGCTTGCTGCACCGTTGTTATAGAAACCGACGCAGTCGGCGGCAACGCCGGCGTCCGCTGCATGTCTTAGAAACGCGGTATGCGTTTCTAACTTGAGTTGCTGGCGTGCCGTAGCCGCGTTCGCTGACTAGGAAATTCACATTTCCCGCGAAGCGCCAGTTGCTACGGGAACGCGTTTTTGTGTTGAAGTTGCATCATCTTGCCGGTAGGTACCCGCTACCGTCAGCGGTCCGACGGGCTCTCGGCGTTGTTACTTTATCTGGTCGATCGCGTCTCGCGAGTGTCCTCACCTAAAGAGTATATATCTTACACCGTGGCCGCGAGGCAAGATAAGGAGGGGGGGGGCATAGGAGAGGGGAAACACCTGGCGTCTTTCGTTAAGCAGCTGGCGTCTTTTCGTTTTGCTTTAGAAACATCTGGCGTCTTTTCGTTTTGCTTTTAGAAAACATCTGGCGTCTTTCGTTGGTTTATTTCATCAATCAACGGCGTTTTGAACAAAATTTTTATTGTTTAATCACGCACAGGAGAAATATCACCAGGCACTACCTTGGAGGTAAACAATGGCTGCTAATGGGAATGAGACAGAAGAAGTCGGCTTTTAGCTAACACTTACACTTCTACTTCTACTAACGTTTCCTATTCGAACATGCGAATGGCTGCTAATGGGGAATGGGAGACAGAAGAATTCGGCTTTTAGTTAACGCGCACGCTGCGAATTTTTTATTGTTCAACAACGCCCAGGAGAAATCTCCCACCGGCACCACCTTGGAGGTCAAGATCTGGCACTAGCGTTAAGACTGGTTACGCACTACAACGGGGACGAACGGGTGCGGCTTTGAAGGGACATTGAAGCACTTTAAAAAATGACTTTGGAATGTGTAATCATAGTTTGATCCTTGCTGAATACGAAAACCAATGTAAGAGTTCACAGAAGTGAACGCAAATGTCATTTCTTGGCAAAAAAAGAGCGGCTGCAGCCGCACGGCTTTTTGAACTGCTGAGCGAAGGCGGTGACGTCACCTTCGGTATGCCGCGTCATCGGCGCCATCAGCTCTGTAAAAGCATGGCCTTCGCGATCAGTTCCACCAACGCGCGCAGCCAGAAGTAGTCACGGAGGTCACGGCTCCGCCAAAACCACGGTGGTAGAATAAAACAGGTGGCCCATCGAGCGCCGCGAGCGCGTCGCCATACTGCTCGAGTTGCTCGCGGCCGCCGCTAGGTTTGTGACGAGTTTTTGGGCCGAAAGACGCGCATTGCAAGCTCTCGCTGGGCTGTAAAAACCGGTTTCTCTAGCTACTTTTGTGGCTTTAAACGGTTGTTTGTGCTTCTACTAACTTGTAGTGGCTGTCTGCCAGCTTCGATCGCAAAAGAGAGAGCGCCAGGCTTTATGAAGCTTAAAATTTTTCAATCGGCGCGGGTAGTCCCGATGTGACTGTCACAGGGTGCCGATTGCACGAGATGCGCGCGTATTTTTTTTTTTTTCGAAAGCGTGCAAACTTATACCGGCGAGTGTATAGAGTAAAAAAAAAAGCATTTGGTTTTCACGCTATCGTATGCATGTCGGAAAACAGTAGCTGGCGGTCTTTCCGTGGAATTGCATTTCTCCACAACTGCAGTCGCTTTTCGTCTTTCGGCGCGGAGAGAACACAGCTTTTCTTTGCACGTTTTGTAGCCAGATTTGCAATTTCGAGCGAAGCATTTTCGTCCCATGGTGGCCGCCGCATCAGCGGCACAGATCGAGCCACCGTGGTTTCAGCCGTGATTCCAGCTTACAAAGTGAGCGGAAACACCGATGCGGTCGCGCGCGTTGGTTTGACAAAGCGCAACAAAGGCGACGCATCAGAACGGATCTCAAGCCGTGGGATCACCTAATCACGACTACAGTGATCTGGCCGTCATCGTGACTCCAAGGGTGATTGCGACTTTGCGACGCTGGTTGCGTCACATAGGGACGCTCTTGCTCTTCGGACGCTTGCACCCACGGACGCCTCCGCATTTATCGAAGATGACCAAGCAGAAAGGAAGAGACGCGGCTGCAACGCTGGTTGCGTTGCATGCTTTCATTAGTGGCGCGTCCGTTCTAAGCGACGGCAACTCTTCAGTGTTCCTCTAGGCCTCTCTGGTGTAATAAATACACCGCGGATCTCTTTCTCAAAAGTTAAAGATGTAAATTGCAGTTTAAATGCTCGCGACGCACACTGGTCACATGCTTTCAAATGCGCCGGAGCGGAGATATCGGCCCAGAGTATAGGCACCGTACAGTCGAGTTTTCCAGTGCGACTGCAGCGCCAGAACGCAAAACCTAGCGGACAAAAAACGCAATAATTAGACGGGGTTGCTCAAAATGGAACGCGATGTGCGCGTCTCCCTCTCTGAATGAGTGGGCGGACTGCGGCCGGGATACACGGGGGACGCGTTCGCGCGTCTGTTTTCTGCGTGCCCCTAACGGCCAATGCCAGCGAACTTGGGACGGGCCAGTGCGAGCAACGCAGCTCCCTCTTGCCACCTTGCGGAAAAGCGGCAGCAACTCGAGCACCTCCGTGACACGCGCGGCGCATTGGCGGAGCGCCGCGTCGGGCCACCTGTTATTTTACCACCGTGGCCAAAACTACCGACGATGACGTAGTTCCGGTCACGCCCACACTTTCGGTGCGTTCGCGTGGGCGGAGCAAGACGAACTTTTCTTTCGCGTATTTTAAAGCTCCTGCTGCCACAACAGCGAAAAAAATTACGCCATCGTCGACAATAATGTTGGTCCTTGTTAACAACAAAGTTATACCGAATTGTAAAACCACTTCAGTATCCATTTAAGGACCTTCGCCCCTAAAACTCGAGTGTCTTGGTATGCAGACCCCGAGCATTTTGGTAGAATATGTCTACGTTACAAGGCACTTTCGCTTCCAGGCACTAGCTCAGAGGGATGAAGAATGTCATTGCGCAGCTCCCCACGAAATGGCTTGAAGAGGCATCCGAGGGGCCACATCGAAGGGTCATTCAGGCGTTGTATTGTTTCCCCGTCAACTTCGATATAGAATGAAGAATATGAGTGGAATTTTGTTTGAAGTCGCCGGCAGGAGATCGGAGACATATCCAATGAAGCAATATGTTTTTTGATGTCAGCAGCAGTGGTGTCCGGGCTCAGCTTCGTAACAAAAATAGCGTTTGGCCGTTGTGGTCGTTGAGCTACAGATATAGTGGATGTCTTCATAGCTTCAAACGAGGCGGGTATCTTCTTTCTTCCACCCTCAGTTACCGCTGCAGAAGAGGCTGTCGCAGGCATCACACTGACACGCTCGGACGTGTCTACGTCACCTGCCGGCGAATTTGAAGATGAAAGAATTTTGGAGAGAGGTTCAGAGTGCGCAGGTTGCTTGGAGGTCACAGATCGGTCAACGTTCACATGCTCTGGAGGGATCACAGGTGCCTTCACTGCCACGGCAGCCGTGCGGCGCGTCTGCTCCTCACGCAGGAAGCGGACCTCTGCACGAAGGGAGGCAACCACGCCGGCTTGTCGTTCAACACCGCGGGAATGATCCTTACGGAGGCGCTAGTTTTCTTCGCGTAGTTGGGATACCTCGTCGCTGAGGAACGAGATTGCCTCCAACGCGTCGAGGAGGAGGCGGCGCAGCCCGGCGAGATTGCCACCCAGAAGGTACACGTGGAGAGGGAACCGGTTGGAGAGCTGCAATGCTCTTCGCTGCCCAGCGCCGACTTGTCTTCACTAGGCTTAGCAGTAGAACGGCTCAGATCACATAAATTTCAGCAAAATGACCGCGATCCGGACTTCAGAAGTCGCAGCTCTTCATCAGGCCAGGTTACACTCTTCGCATGAACACGTTTAGAGCAACTTTCACAGCGGAAAAACTGCTGCTCACCGAAAAACGGGCAGGAGCACAACAAGCATGCATACCGACTGGGAGCCATGGTTATTGTTATTATTATTATTATTATTATTAATATTATTATTGTTGTCGTTATTATTATAACTGTTGGGGCTTTACTTCGCAAAAGCACGATATGATTATAAAAGATGCCATAGCTAGTTGAAGGAAAGATTACTTTTAAGACCTCGTTTTTTCTTTGTTAGACACAATATTATTGAGAACTAACAGACAGCAATGCCAAGGAAAGTATAGGAGGTGTTATTTGTAGTAATTACAATATAAATGTGAAGAAAGTAAAGTGGACGAAAAGATGACTTGCCGCTGGCAGGGACCGAACCTGCGACCTTCGAATAACGCGTCCGATGCTCTACCAGTGAGCTACGGCGGCGGTCATCTCCCCGTCCACTTTATAGGTATATATGTGGATTGAAACTTAGGAGTGTCAGTCAGTGCCAGTCGCAGCTATGGTGGCGAGTGTGGAACACTCTTTTTTCTGCCTTTTTGGCGTCACGTAGCACGTGATCTATTTACGAGCATCGACGCGTTATTCGAAGGTCGCAGGTTCGGTCCCTGCCGGCGGCAAGTTATCTTTTCGTCCACTTTACTTTCTTCACATTCATATTCTAATTACTACAAATAACACCCCCTATATTTTCCTTGGCATTGCTGTCTGTTAGTTCTCATTAATACTTAGTTGAGGGCTCCAGAAATTTCGACCACATGGGTTTCTTTAACGTGCACCTGAATCTAAGCACACAGGCATCTGCATTTTGCCTCCATCGAAATACGACCGCAGCGGCTTTAAGGTGAAATACTTAATAGAAGAAGTTAAAGTAATGTTATTTTATCAGGAATGAATTCGAAGTCTACAAGGTATTAAAGGTATTCTAGTCCGGTCTACGGGCATTGCATGTAAAACAGCGATCGTGAACTCAAAAATTATATATATCTAATTGCAAAATACGATGACGAAGGTGCACTGATATGTCATGATCATTCGAACAATAAAATTCACAGTGGTCAGCCATTAAGTGTTCCTCCGGCCATCCGAATTGTGCCCCTTTCGTGCTCTTTGTACCATGAAATTCTACGGTCGTCATACAAGTGGCTGCACTGTTCCTTGTTGTCCCAGAAGTGCTAAATACCAGAAATGAAAAAGCGCTTGCCGATAGTGCACCTTGTAGCATCAGTATTAGCAATTTGATTATGTACATGCATTCCTAGCGTTCTTTAATTTCTTACTTTGTACTCTTAGGTAATGCGGCATGCAAACACTTTAGTGGTTTTTCCAAGGAACACTGCTAACATATACCCCAAATATATCTTGTTCGTACCCGCGTATTATGATTCACACCAGCTCTGCAAAAAAAAAAAAACACGAGATACACCATGCTGCTGCAATATCTCTGTGCTACGGCAGCGTAGAAGCCAAGGAAACACCCTAAATAAACAAAAAAAAAGATTCAGTGGATGCATCGTGGGTGCTGTTATCACGACCAGACATCTTGTGTGGAATGCTGTCAGCTGACTGGTCCAGCCCCAGTCCGTCTAGCAAAATCGTCAATTCATTGCCAGTCGTCGTCTTCGAGATAACGCCGACACATAGCGCTCTCCCTTCTGCGCACTGAGGTGAAGCGACAGTCTCGGGGCTTGTGTATTCTTTTTCTTGGGTTCTCTCTTATTTAGTGCCACGTCACTGCAAACCCCATAGCGGGACTTTTGAACTCTTTAATGTCAATACGCCTCGTGGTAATATTCACGCGAACAAAACCGCCGGTGTCGAGAAAAGTTGCATATGACACTTGAGAAGTCGGGAATCAGAGCAGAGTCAGTATTCTTAGCCGAGATGAAGTGGGAAATATTAAATAATTACACCATCTCCCGCTAAAGGGGACCATGAGGCGATGCGAAGCAGCGTTTCGGCATGTCGAGCCCACGTTTCATAGGGGTAGTGGAGAGAGGGAGAGGTAGTGGAGAGGAGGTGTGTGGAGAGGGCTTGCGCACGCGCAATGAGGGTTGTCACGCCGCACACCGCGTTGAACTCCGCCATAAGATCCTTCGCATCTGAAACATTCAAGCCATGCAAGTAGTTCAGAATCCCAGTTTAGTAGCTGCAACTTTTACAAAAGCAGTTTGTGTCCTACTATGCTGAAGCCTTCTGAAAAATTTTAAAGTGTACAGGCGGCTAGAGATGAACGATCGGTTACGGCACGAATATGGTGCGTAAAGCATAGAAGTTGAGTTTCGCCCGAAAATGCCTGACGGAAACCTTCTTTTGCATATACAAAAAGAATTATACACAGCGATATATGCAATAATTAAATAAAATATGTAGCATCATTTTACATGGAACACTAGTTAGAGAAATGGGGCAATAATTTACAGGCGAGTATTTTGTTACCAGACTTGTGAAGTGGGACCATCGTCCGATGCTCCAGTTTGGGGGAAGGGATTGCTGACATTTTTAAAATTATTGATTGATGACATGACGCATTTATTAGCAACCTCGTCCTGACCTTCTTACGTAATGGGCGATGTCGGTGTTAATGCCAGGCCAATAATAATTCTCCTGAATTGTCGCGAGCGTACACGAGAAAACATGGTGACCAGCAGATGCGTCGTCATGCAGAGGTTGCAGAACTTCTGGATGCACTGCCGATGGCACAATGACGAGGTAGCTCGCGCGAACTATCAAGAAGCTGTTCTTGACGAGGCCACTGTCATGTAAGCAAAATGAAGGTAATCCACGCCTGAATGTTCTTGGGATAACGTCAGTCTTTCGTTCTAAGTGCTCCATCAGGCATGGTAGTTTGGAATTGCACCGCTGTTTGGAGTAATCGTCCGTGCAGTTCCCAGAAACGTGTCCTCATCCTGCTCGCATTGCGGCGGCGGGTCAAAAGGGGTGAGCGGCAAGGAGTCGGCATTTGAGTGCTTCTGTCCGGACTTGTACACCACGGTGACGTTGGAGACTTCACGCTGGGAAGTGACCTGAAGGGTTCTTTAGGTCGGCTAGCCAACACATGTGTGACAGTCCTTCACCACTTGAATGACCTGTCTTATAGGGTAGGAAAAAAAAACTTTGACGTAGCCCACATAATCGCAAGGCATTCCTTTTCCGTCGTGGAACAGTTGGCTTCGGCTTTCGATAGCGACCGGCTAACGTAAGCAGTGACCCTTTCAAGGCAGACTGTTCTCTGTTCAAGCACGACTCCGAATCCTACACAACTTCCGACAAAATTCTAAAACTTCAAGTCGTTGCTGTATGCTTAACGGAACGAATATAGGCGTGAGCGAGGATTATTGGAAGAGGATTGTTGAAAAACGAAACGGCTTGGACATCTTCGCAGGAGGAACGGTCAAGAGCAACAAAGGTTAAACTTAACTTGCACATGACACAATGAAAATCAATAATGTCCTGTACTCATGAAACGAAAACAACAGCGCTACGAGTTTCAAGCTCGCCAGCAGTATGATTCCGCTCGAACTTTGAAAAGGAATTGCTTCAAGATATTTAAGGTGGAAACAAGAAGCATGTTCAGTTAGGTCGAGGCTATCGAAGCGCTAATATTAGAGCATGAGCCGGACATTATGATGATTACTGAGACATGGCTTCATAAAGATTTATCTTTATGAAGATCTCATGTAATGGTTATGAAATATCGGGATAGAGTGGGAGGGTTGCATTAATAATTTGAGACAATATAGAATATCGGAGTTACTGTACTTTCTGTTCCTCATGATATTGAGGCAGTGTGAAATAGCGTAATATTTAAGAATTGCGTCGTCTTTATAGGTAGAATAATCATGCCACCTAATTCAGCAGTCTAACTTCTTTCCAGTCTCCGGCGCTTCATGGATTGCAATACGCATGACGGTGATATTATTATTATTCTTTGGGGGGATTTCAACCTACGTGGAATAAACTGGAACGACTACGCTCCTGGAGCAACCAAAATATCGAATTGTGAACAGCTCCTTGAACGTGTTCTTTTAAAGCCAGGTGGTAAGGGACAATATAAGGGTCAGTACGCGTACATATTCTATCCTCGACCTTGTCTCCTGCTAACCAAAAATATGCTTTAAACTTTGCTAGAACGGATGTTGTCGGGGTTTTAGAATCGTTATGGAGCACCTACGAGCGATTCTCTCAGTTTTGTATCCATAATCAGAGCCCAGATTACCTCTGGGGGTACTTTTCTGGTTTGGTCATGTCCTATAAAGAAATATTTATACCAAAGCGTCTTAAGAACACTCTTAATAGAAGCCCTTGGATAACAAGAGAAGTAATATGCTTTAAAAGACGATTAAAACGAAAACCTAAGAATTATAAAAATAATCCTAGCGCTCAGAATCAATCAGCCATTAGACGTTTTGGTGTCCCCGTGTTTCCGTATTTCCGTGTTTTTGTTGATCATTTTTTTCATCTTGACGTTTGTTTTCCATGACACAAATAGGTAAATAGTTCGTTTTTCCCAGTGCGTGCTTGTCATCCCGGCGCCGGGTTATTCCGAATTATCGTGCTCCGTTCATGGTTATCTTTTATTGATTTTGTGGGCTTTTTTGTTTTGTATTGCTCGGTTTTCGCTAAGAGCGCAATCAGGCTGTTGGTTTCACTAACTGACGCCGATTTCTGCACTTTAGGTTGTCATTTGAGTGGTTCATCGTGACGTCCTTGTCCGTGGTTTGTTGGTAATTGTTCTTTTAAATGCCTACTTCACTCTTCACCAGGACAAGTTACATATTTCACGCGTTGCGCTTGTTCGGCTTAGTTTCTGCGGGTGCGTTTTCTGAAGTGTAATTATTTGTGCCGTCTTGTCAAAATATCACTTCGCTTTATGTGATATAGGTGCGCATGAACGTAGGCATTTCGTACCTGTAGGCATGTGAAGTTTTTCTGTTTTTTTTTGTTTTCTTTTGCTTACAGCATCATTGTGTCCTTTCTCGTTGTCGTTTATCTTGGCCGTCTGTGTAATGGTTAATATAGGCTGGTTTGGTGCATACAAAACGGCCTGTCGAAGTACAAATCAACTCAGTTGTAAGTCGGCGCTTGTCTGTGTTTTATGTGTGTTCTGTCTTCGTCCATGTCGCGGTGCATGTATCCGAGTATGTGCCAACTCACTAAAGTGAAAGTGTTATTAGGGAGAGTAGGCGACCAGGTAAGATTACACGAACATTCACAGAAGATAAAAATGTTGTGATGAATGAAAAATGGTGCTGAACTCGCTAAAAACCGTAGTTATTAGAGCATCTAGAGAGAAAAATTATTTAATTATTCTTATATAAAATAATTATGAACTTAAAGGAGTTGAGCAACATACTTACCTTGGTATGATTTTCACAAGTGATATCTGCTGGAATCATCACAACGATTATGTGTGTGCTAAGGCCAATAAGTCCCTCTGGTATCCCATGCGCCATTTACCGTTTGCAACACGAGAAACAAAATGTTTAGCCGATAAAACGCTAATTAGACATATAATAGAATACGCAAAAATTGTCTCGGACCGACCTCTTGCCCATTACAAGCACATCAATACCTGAAAAAATTCAGCGTATAGCATTCAGGCTTCCATTGCATAGATATCGATGGACGGACTCTCCTCAACTGCGTGTACTAGCAGAACTGTCCACACTACAGGCTAGGACTACATACGAAACACTCAACTGTCTTTACCTAAATATTAAACATAAGGTATGCAGGTAAAGATATGGTATGTAGACGACCTTGATATTATTCGCAGTGAAACTTCTAGACATCACTAGTCAATCCTTATTCGTGCTCCTGCTGTTCACGCTGATTCTTTTAAAAGTAGCTTCTTCCCAAGAGCTGTACGCGAATAGAAGTCTTTGTCGGAAGAAGACGTTTCATGCTCATCCACGGATTTATTCTTAAAACAAGTAGATCATATTGTGATTTGTAACTAGCACAGCTTCATATGCCTCTCTGATATCTGGGGCATTTAATTCTATTGCTTGGCTACGTCTCTTGGTGCAAATAATTTTGCCCGTTTACTTGTTAGTTTTGATAACAAAATAAGTGTGTTATGCTTCTGTAATGATTGTCATGTATTTTTTTCGACTTCAGAGACTCGCCAGGAAATTGGACAATGCCATAGGACTGAGAAGAAGGGTTGCCAACCGGCAACAGGGACTTGGGGAAGACAGCCTCGTAAGGCTGGTGCACGCCTTGGTGATGTGCCACTTTACCCGAGCATAACGAGAGTAGGAGACGGGCCAGGGCAAAAGCTTTTCTAGAGAGGGCTCACGATGAGGCCTCGGAAATGTTGCTTCGTCGACGCGGCCCGGTATCCCGATGGAAAGGCGCTTGCGGCAGTGAGCATCAACCACGAGAGGAGAATCACAAACTCGATGATGGTCCGAATGACGGCGGCCGAAATAGCGGAGCAAGCAGTGATCGCGTTGCCCTTGCTGCACAACAGGAGGTCCACCATTTACAGTGACTCTAGATAGGCGGTCAGAGCATTTGCTAAGAGCACCATCTCGGAACCGGCCTTGCGGATCCTTCGGGACAAGAACATCGAGCCACACACATTAGTCTGGTTCCCAGCTCATATGGGACACTTAGGGAGCCCCGCCCAATCTCAACGAGTCGGCCCACATAGATGCGTGAGGATTAGTAGACCGCGTACATACCGGGGGGCGCGGCGCTGTGCTTTTGGATAGTCGGGACCCTTCCATCTCGTATAACGAACTCACGAAACACTTACCTGGAGTGGAGGCATTACCATCCACCACACAGAAAAGTAAGCAGACCACAGGCTCTGACACTCAGGCTGCTTCAGGTCGGGGCGTGCCCAAACCCCGCGCTATTGAACAATATTTATCCTGAAATCATCATCATCATCATCAGCCTGTCTACGCCCACTGCAGGGCAAAGGCCTCTCCCATGTTCCGCCAATCAACCCGGTCCTGTGCTTTCTGCTGCCACGTTATACCTGCAAACTTCTTAATCTCATCTACCCACCTAATTTTTTGTCTCCCCCTCACGCGTTTGCCATCCCTTGGAATCCAGTCAGTTACCCTTAATGACCACCGGTTATCCTGCCGACGTGCTACGTGGCCGGCCCATATCCATTTCTTCTTCTTAATTTCAACTATGATATCCTTAACCCCCGTTTGTTCCCTGACCCACTCTGCTCTCTTCCTGTCTCTTAAGGTTACACCTATCATTTTCCTTTCCATCGCTCGCTGCGTCGTCCTCAATTTAAGTTGAACCCTCTTTGTAAGTCTCCAGGTTTCTGCTCCGTAGGTAAGTACCGGTAAGATGCAGCTGTTATATACCTTCCTCTTGAGAGATAGTGGTAGACTACCATTCATGATTTGATAGTGCTTGCCGAATGAGCCCCATCCCATCCTAATTCTTCTAGTTATTTCACTCTCATGGTTCGGCTCCGCGGTTACTACCTGTCCTAAGTAGACGTACTCCTTTACAACTTCCAACGTCTCGCCACCTATCGCAAAGCGCTGTTCTCTGCCAAGATTGTTCCACATTACTTTAGTTTTATGCATATTAATTTTCAGACCTACTCTTCTACTTTCCGTATCCAGTTCAGTAATCATGAGCTGTAATTCGTCTCCCGCGTTACTCATCAATGCAATGTCATCAGCGAATCGCAGGTTACTGAGATACTCTCCATTAGCTCTTATCCCTAATTCTTCCCAATCTAGGGCCCTGAAAACCTCCTGTAAACACGCGGTGAATAGCATTGGAGAGATCGTGTCTCCCTGTCGTACGCCCTTCTTTATTGGGATTCTGTCGCTTTCTTTATGAAGGACTATAGTGGCTGTGGATGCGCTGTAGATGTCTTCCATTATGTTTATATAGGCTTCGTCGATGCCCTGATTCCGCAGTGCTTGCATGACTGCTGATGTCTCCACCGAATCAAATGCCTTCTCGTAATCTATGAAAGCTATGTATAGGGGTTGGTTGTATTCCGCGCATTTCTCTATCACCTGATTGATAGTATGAATATGGTCTATTGTTGAGAAGCCTGTACGAAATCCTGCCTGGTCCCTTGGTTGATTAAACTCTAATGTCGTATTAATTCTGTTAGCAATTATTTTTGTGAATAGCTTGTAGACAACGGACAGTAAGCTGATGGGCCTGTAATTTTTCAGGTCCTTGACGTCCCCTTTCTTATGGATCAAGATGATGTTGGCATCCTGTTGTTGTTATCCTGAAATACAGCCAACTAATTCGTGTGCATTATACGCGGATATAACCGACTTAGAACATATGCTCTGGCGGTGCCCCGCGTTACGAGGCGGCTAAATCATCACGCCGTCCAAATGGGAGGCTGCTATTACCAGCTCCGGAATTGCAGAAAAGCTATGGGCTGTCCAACGGGCTCGCGACGCAAGAGAGAGACTTGGTCTTTCTGTTCCGACGTGGGAGCAACCCGAAACGTGCTCGAGCGCATTCCGAGAGACCATGATAAAGTTTTTCCATCCATCCACCCAGCCTTTTATAGCCCTTTGTGAGGGCTGACAGTACCTGCAAATACATAAATAAATAAATAAATAAAAACTCGCGCCGGTGTAAAATTTAGTTTGGGCATCTTGGCACTCCTGTTTGGCACACAACGTGCGGCATACAACAGTAGATATCCAATATGGTAGCGCTCGACAGAATATCCAGAAAAACCTGCAGAGCCTGCTTCTCGGCGCCCACGTCATGCAGCCGGAATTGCGGGCATAGATAAAGGGTTTATCTAGCGATAATGATGAGGTCATATTCTCCGTTTTGCGAAGCTGTGTTTTTCCTGTGAAGGTCCTGATAGAATGCCCGGCTTTGAATTCGCGTAATTAACTCTTCGAATACACAGCCAAAAGTTATTTGCCAGAAACAGTAATTTTTTTCGCAGGAACAGAACACGTAGACGTAGAGCGACGTAGACGTAGACATGCAGACGTAGAACGCGTGCGATAAAATGTGTCGCATTTTAGTTTCCTCTGCAACCCATTTAGTAAACACAGCTGAACTGAAAACGCTGTGCTGACACATTTATTGTGCCATAGACCTCGAAATGAAAACAGGAATGACGTATACAGAATACGTTTGTTTGTTTGTTAAAAGCATTTGGGTCAACGGTCAGGTGAAAATCAGCGCAGGTGCTGCAGCTTAGCTACAACGTGAACCAGAGCAAGTGTTATATTTCAAAGTAAAGCAGCAATGAAAAAAATGAAACGTCAACCAGTATATAGTACGTCTAATGTTCCTTGCACTGTGCGCGGCGCGTGACCGGTCTTCTGTGGCCGTTTAACACGCGCTTAGTGCTGACAGCAAATAGAGGGATATGCGAGCAAGACCTTGCGCCATGATCCTGATTGTCGTTGCAGCGTTGATTCGTCGGAGTGGCGCCTTTCTTGATTTCAACCCTGCACTTGGAGCCTACCAGGACGACAGCAAGGTTATTATTTAGACCTGTTTAATTTTTCTTTCCTTCCAAAAAAGCGCGTGGTACTTATGCAGACGCTCAGGTGGTCAAAGTAGGAGCTAATGCTTATGTTTAGCGAAAGTTTCTGAGAAGATTATACGTCACTGAACACATAGCTATGGTTGGTGAAGAACGAGGGACCTAATTCACGGAACTCCTTTTTCTTTAGTGCGTGTTCCAATTCGTCAGCAGTCGTCGCTAATGATATTCCCCGCGTCGGGGTTACCTGAAGCATTCAGAAAAAATTTCGCGTGAGACGTTTTCTAAATACGGGCTCAGGTATCTACAAAAAACCTCTCTTACAAATGTTTCTCGCCCGTTCGCCTCGCCCGTCGCAATTAGTACACACAAAGTTGCCAATTCAACTAGATGTAATCCTATAGCTAGAGGGGCGTAGTGCGTAGAAGCGAGGCACCAAGCTTAGGCTAAGTACACGATGAGAATTTAAAGTTTTCCTAGAAATTCTGCTTCTCTTAACAAGCTAAAAACACATTATAAACAAACGCATCTTCGCCTAGGACCAATGCTGAGTGAATAGAGATGTGTTCGTCGTCCACTTTCTCATCTTTGAGAAGAGGGACGAGGTTTGTGTCAGGACCTGCGGGGCCCTTGCTCAGGCAACGGCTCATTGAGGAGGCCCAGCTTTTCACACAATTTATGCCTTGTGTTTGGCGCATGATAGACTTAGTTGCTAATGTGCAATTAAGCCCAACAAACAAACAACCAAACCAAGCTTAGGCGTGGGCAGGTTATCTCATCAGTGGGAACAAACTATCTCGCAGACTCTCCTCCCTCAGCGGTTATTATTTGCTTATTATTATTTGTAAAACCCAGCAATTACTATTTGTTTGCACTGTCAAGGACTAGAACGCGAAGGGCATACACATGGATTGGTTTGATACAACATATCAACTAGCACTAATTGTATTACGCGTTAGTTACACAATTAGCATAGGTAAACTATATGGTAGGCAGAACTAACAAAGTAAGGCAGTGTAATACGTCTTCTACCAAACAAAGGGTAACGAAACAGATAGACAGAAAAAGATCCACTGCGATATAGTTGAAGAATACTTAACGGTATATAAAAGAAAAGAATTAGTAACTCATGTGTTATCTATTAAATAATCGCATCCCACACTCTCGGCAGTGGCAGTACAGGCCGCCGTAACTGTCAACTCTCAGAAAAAAAAAACAGTCCTGTTACTTACTTGCTCCGTCCTGGATTGCAACATACAGGGTGTTCAAAAGCAAGTGTTATGGTTTTGCTAAAGTTTAGCACTGGGAAGATCGTGAAAACCACCCTTGCAGATAAGTTATGTATCCAGGAGGACACAAAGTAAGAATGTAGTTATCGCCGTCAGTCACTCAATTGACCAAGATTGAATAATGAACTTTTTAATCAGTGCAGCAAGCGGGCATGCTTGCATTGAAAAGTTGGATGCAGTCGCGTTTCTGCACAGTTGCACTTGGAATAATTCTTCTAGCAAGAATATCCCGCTGCAAAGTTTAATTGCGGTTTGCATGATTACGCATGCAAGACAGAGAGCATTGGCGCAAAGCTCCTCCCCGATGTGCCGCAGCAGTTGCGGGCGGCGTTTCATCTGACAACGGGTAGAAGGCATAGGCAAAGATGATAACGGTTACCCTTTTGCTACCGGCTGGCGATAGGAAGCAATGACTACTCGTCACATCAGGGATGAGCATTGCGGTTAACCTCACCGTCTTGCATGCGTAATTATGCAAACCACAAATAAAATTTGCAGCGGGGTATCTCGGGGCACAGATATACTAGAAGAATTATTCCAAGTGGAACTGTGTAGAAACGCGACTGCCTCCAACTTTTCAGTACAAACATGCCCGCTTGCTGCACTGAATAAAAAGTTCATTATTCAATCTTAGTTAATTGGGTGGCTGACAGAAATAATTATTGTCTCACTTTCTGTCCACCTGGATACATAACTTCTCTGCAAAGATGGTTTTCGCGTTCTTCCCAGTTCTGAATTTTAGCAAAGCCATAAAGGTTAACCTTGAACACCCGGTATATAACTTTCTTTAAATATACATGTTATCTCTCTTTTAGATACATATATACACTCTCAGAGAGTCGTGCGATTCGCGCGTCTCGAAAAGTGTGTTAACGTATGTCCTTAGAGAAAGTTATGTATGTGACAATTCAGGACTGAGCAAAAAGAGAAACCGGACATTTTTTTTATCACGGTGAATGATAATATGGCATAAAATGTATACCCGTCGGGCAAAGCTCACTGGCTGTTGCACATAAATATTGACTCGTGGCGGTTGACTTGTCACCCGCTCGCACATTCTCATATACGTGCCAATAGTCCTCCGTAAAGTACGTAGGTTTTAGAATATTTAAATATATTTTACAATATTATGCATTAGTCAATCAGCTTAAAGCGCAATAAAAAGAGGAGGACGCAGACCAAGGATATGACTACACGAGCGCTGACTCTCAACTAATGTTTATTGGAAGGAAGGGCACGAATAAATACACAGCGAAGCCAACCTGCTATCGACCGAGCTAATGCGCATGTGCAACAGAGTCATCCAGGTGATAACCAAATTTCTCAGGGCACATGAAACACCTACACGCGAAAAAAATAAACATACAAAACAAGACCCACTTACAAACAAACGTGTGATGGCACCTAATCCGGCGCCAGTTAAGACAAGTTTCGATTAAGAAATTGCACCTTTTCTTAATCGAAACTTGTCTTGACTGGCGCCGGATTACGTGCGTACACGTTTGTTTGTAAGTGGGTCTTGTTTTGAATCTATGTTTTTTTTTTCGCACGTAGGTGTTTCGCTTGCCCTGAGCAATTAGGTTATCACCTGGATGACTCTGATGAACACGCGCAGTTGCTCAGTCGATAGCCGGTTGGCCTCTGTATGCACCTATTTGTGCCATTCCGTTCAATAAACTTTAGTTCAGAGTCAGCGCTCGTGTCGTCACATCCTTGGTCTGCGTCCTCGTCTTTTTATTGCGCTGTAAGCTGATCGAAAAATGAACTATAACCAGCTAGCCCAGATTTCTCTTCGTGATCATGCATTAGTCTTTTATGGGTGCATGGTGCTGTCAAGGAACCTACCCGACTTGTGGCACGATACTGTCTTTTTTTACTAGAACATTCCACTGGATCTCCAGTGTTCATCACCTTGAGCCAATTCTGAGGAATTCTTTTCGTCTTTGAATATCATCTTTTCACCTATTTCCCTTTCAACTGATGCGGTCGGGGCGCGCTGAGTTATCGCCGAACAGTGGCGAGGCATGTATTTATTCAGAGATCCTGATCATGGCTACACTTTTACGAGCTGAATTTGTACGCTGTGTTTGGTCCAAGACGCACACTCTAGGACCTGCAACACCTCAAGAGCCACTAACTCCAGAAAATCTCGATTGTCGCATAGTTATGAATGCATAAGCACCCCCGACATGTGGTGATTGAAATAAAAAACAGATAGAAAGCGTCACCTTCCTAGAGTTGATTGATATTGGCGGATTGGGCGAGTCACAGGTTTTGGATATTAATTATGAAACAGCGCTATAACGACGCAGGAAGAAGTATGAAGAAGGGAGACACGGCGCCTATAGAGTTATAAAAGCACCTCACTAAATATCTTGCACTCTGGTATGCAAGACAGTATTTCTACCAAGTATAAACGGCGTGGGGCGATCATGCGCTGCACTGAGGACACAATACCCAAAACTTCGTACAGTGCAGAAAAATTGGGGGAAACGAGGCTTCAGATCAGACTTAAAATGCTGTTAACAAAGAAGACTTCGTCGCCGTGCACTTCGCTTCACTAACATGTTTCCTATTTCAGCCGAACGTGAAGTGCCACATGCACAAAAAAGCACTGAAAGTGGGGTCGGTTCCACGTGGACAACAAAATACATTTTTCCCAGGGTTTAGGGACCATTGAATATAATACCTATAACGGCCACGTAATAGCTGTAACAACTAGCGTAATTATTTTATCACCAAGATCCTAATTACCTGACATGCAGCAGTTCTTCACGTACTACATCACATAATAAATAAGCTGCGTAACATTGAGATAGCAACTTTGCTGCGCTGCGGCTTCATTGAGAACTACCGGCAAACTGAATCGTATACGTATTTCGTAATATAGTACATTCGCAAACCTCCAGAACGCTTGAAGAAGTGAATTGCTTCAAAAAGCACGATTAACTCTCAGACTTCAGTCTTTCTGCCTTGACGAGGTACATTCTTTTCCTTGTGCTTTCGAAATATAAAATTCTTGCCACCTTTGCGTCTTTCTCGGCAATCTGGAATATCTAGCTGATCTGGAAAATGAATTTTACGCAAAAAACTAGAATGTAGGGAATTTTTCCTTTGCGCCTATTCAAACCACATATACGGCAATCTTTCCGCACATTATTCCGTACCTCCCATTTCCTTTAAGTTTATAATTCGCAGCGTCCCGACACCATGAGAACGCACACAAAAGGTTTTTCAACACCTGCACTCCTAAAAGTAGCTTTTTGTGCGTTGCGTGACAAGTATTTTGAACAAGAAGAAATAAACAGAAGTGTTTCACAAACATTTCGGATGCTTTTCGCTGCTTGAATGGTCGAATGCGTTCAGTAAAATTATGACGTTTCGGGTTCACCCGCATAGCATGAGGACACATTTGACGAAAGGGCGCCAGTTAGTGTAGATTCTTCACAGGTCACATTATCTGCACCTTTTGCCCCAACGAATATAATGTAAAGGCTCTCTGGTGTATGCATGTATAGTGTGCAAAGCCACTGTGTGGGGTAATACACCAGATTGAATTTCGGCATTGAGAGCCGCAGCAAGTAGAATCAAGAAGTATTGGTTTACCAAGGAGGACTTGTACGCTGCTCTACATTGAGAGACTCAGTTTCTATTTAAAATTGACAGATCCTATAGGGAACCCAAGCTCAAGTTTGCGGCGCGCCGACAGCTCCGCGCCAGCCGCGCTGCGGCTCTGTCGGAAAGCTCTGAACCTTCGGCGCGGCCGACTCAGCCCCTTTCACGGTAGCGGTAGCGCAAGTGCGCACGCGTTCTTCTCTCGGTGCGGATAACTGGGGGGCCGTCAGCTGGGTACGTTGGACCGAGAGGCTTGCTGTGCGAAGCTGCGCATTTCAGCGATGGCAGAAGCGACCCCGCGGGAGCGCAAGCGTGGTCCGAAGTATTGCGGTTTAGCGGCCAGCCACAACAGTGCAGACAACACCAAGGCACGCGATTCACGTGTTAAACCGTATCGTTTCCCGGGCGTGTCGTGCGAGAAATAAAGGCGGCAAGCGTGGATAGGTGACAGCGCTGTCTCGCCTTCTATTTTGGCTGTCTGAGTTCATCGCTTTCGTTCGTTCCGACTACCTGAATCGGTAAGTAACGCGGCGCATGCACGCAGCGACTATATTAATGTGACATGTCTCGCTTGAAGACAACGACAACGAAGTGCGCGCGCGACTACACTGGCGCTGTGGCACGAGCGTCATTCTGGTGTCGAACGTTAGCCATATGTGACTCCAACGCCTAAGCTGCGCTATTTAACGGGTTCATGTTTCCTTGTTTAAAATAAATTGTCGTACAGCCACAAGTGACTGTACAGACGTAACAGTTGGCGACGAGGAAGACTCTGGACTCACCGGCACTTCACCGACGTCAAGGAACGGAACGAGATGGCGACGCCTGACTTTGGTCGGCTACCCGAATTCAGCGGCAGCTCCGGCTCCTGGAGATCCTGGTATGGGAGGCTACAGTTCTTCTTCGAGGCTAACGACATTACGGACGCTTCCAAGAAACGTGCTCCATCAACCGCTTCTCGGCATACTGGGTCCAGGGAAGCCAACGGCTCAAGTCCTCTCACCACGCATGACCAGATGGTGCATCAAGTTGTCGGCGTATGACTACGACATCGTCTACAGGCATTGCAAGAGCCATCAAAACGCGGACGCCTTGAGCCGATTGCCACTACCAGAACGTCTCGATGAACCCTGGCCACCAGGCGACGTACTATTGTTCGAAGCTTTGTCGAGACCTCCGTTCACTGCTACAGAGATAGCACGTCTGACACAAGAAGACAGCATCCTGCAGAGGTTGTACAAGGCAGTGCAGGATGGCACAGTGGAGAAACTCACTGTAGATGAGTTCACTCCTTACCGACGACGAGCGACCGCACTAGCAATTCATCGCGAGTGCCTGACACTTGGTTCACGGGTGATCATACCGAGCTCAGCACGATCCCACGTTCTGGCACTTCTGCACGCTGGTAACCGAGGCATGGTAGCCATGAAGAAGTGCGCAAGGAGCTATGTATGGTGGCCCGGAATCGACAAGGTGATCGAAGAAACGGTGCGACAGTGCCGTGAATGCCTTTCAACGCAGAAGAGCCCACCCAAAGCTCCTATCCCCTCCTGGGACCGTCCCAAGACACCATGGCACACGGTGCACGTTGACTTCGCGGGGCCACTACTCGGGCGCACCTACTTGATTGTTGTGGATGCACAGACAAAGTGGGTGGAAGTCCGGCACGTGACGCAAGCAACATCCGCGGTTGTCATCGATGTGCTACGAAGCATCTTTGCTACGTTTGGCATTCCCCGAAAGGTCGTCTCCGACAACGGAAATGCCTTTATTTCGAACGAGATAAGGCAGTTCTATACTGCAAATGGCATACAGGCTACAACACCACCAGCTTACCATCCTGCCACAAACGGCCAGGCAGAACGCTATGTGGCAGAGCTGAAAAGAGCACTCCTGAGAGATACAGACAAGTCCATACAGTGCCGACTTGCAAGATTCCTGTATAGGCAGCACACGACCATTCACACTGCTACAGGAATGTCACCTGCGAAAGCAATGTTTGGACGAGAGCTTCTATGTCCTCTCGATCTTCTCAAACGGGAGACGGAAATACACATCCCTGAGAGACAGGAGACGTTGACGAAATCCCGTCGCTTCGCAGTGGGAGAGAGAGTGCTCATCCGACAGTTTTTGAAAAAGCCAGATTGGATTGAAGGCGAAATACTGCGCCGCGTCGGACCACGATCCTGGCTTGTAAAAAGCAACCACGGAAAGGTTCGGCGTCACCTCAACCATATGAGGAAAACGAGCCAGACCGGACACACAACCCAATCACCGACAGATTGGAGCGTAGCAGATGATTTCTCGGACAACACAACGTCAGAAGAGACGCCGTCGAGTTCTGCGGATCAACGGCCTGACTCGCTCAACACGCAAGACAAGACTTCCTCGCAACTGTCCACCGCGACGTCAAAAGCAGGAACCACCCGGCAACTGCGACCACCAGAGGTTAGGCGGCCTCCAGACCGCTATGGAGACTTCGTCTAAGGGGGGAAGAATTGACATGTCTCGCTTGAAGACAACGACAACGAAGTGCGCGCGCGACTACACTGGCGCTGTGGCACGAGCGTCATTCTGGTGTCGAACGTTAGCCATATGTGACTCCAACGCCTAAGCTGCGCTATTTAACGTGTTCATGTTTCCTTGTTTAAAATAAATCGTCGTACAGCCACAAGTGACTGTACAGACGTAACATAATGATTACTCGCTGTCTTCTCGTATTGTTAAAGTCCAGTTACGGTTGTAGGTGAAGCAACTTTGTGTTTTGATTCCCCGTGTTCGTAAGACCTACCAGTCGTTGTTGAACGTTCACATTCGCGTTATACCGTTAGCATTGCGCGGTTGGTTGAATTCAACTGAACTCGGCACGTCGTCAGAAGTTCGGCGCCTGCATTTCACGCGTCGGGAAGGCTGCTTTATCACGCCGGAACGGACGTCTGTGCATTTGCAGCAAGCTTTGACATCGTTCTGCAGGTTTGCTTTGTTTTTGTCAATTTATTAGGGTGATATATATTTAAGCCGCTAAATATAACTGGCACCTAATACATGCTTTGCAATTGCAGCCTTGAAGTAACCACCTTCTGACTTTGTGCGATTTTCTAGCCGCGTTCACGCAGCAGGTTTTATACGCCTGTCAAGTCGATATCATAAAAAGAGACTGCAAGCATGAAGCGAGAGCCGGAAAAACGAGGCGAGCAGTTCATCTTGCTTCACAGTGATTAAAGCTCAGCTAGCTGCCTCGCGTTTAATGGGCGGGTGATTCTCCAGCGGCACGGAGGACTTGACTCTAACCTTCTCAGGAAGCAGTGCCATGGCCGTATAATCTTTTTGTCGCACGCCGCAAACATTTGTTCACGAAAGTACACGGCTGCTACTGTAAGCATGCCATATCAAAACAACAAACATATGATTCGTAGTCCACGCCGCAGCACATCGATAGCGTGTACGGCTTCATTTCGGAGTGTATGTGGACCATTATTCATCTTTAACATGACAGAATGAGACTTACCTCGAGGTATACGTCCTACACGGTGTAATCGCGACTTGGGAAATGCATTTCGCTTTGAGTTGGGCGTCGTTGTTATCGATCGTCTGCTCTTCACCGTTATGTGACTGACGAGCCTTTCTCATTTTATCAAGTTCGCTTTTCGGAAGTGCCAGTCAAGCTTCAAAATCCTTTTGAAGCCGCATTGCAAGCGGTACATTGTGAGGCGGCGCAAGTGCACCGCGAGAGCTCTGCTCGTGCAAAGCGAGCGGCAACGCGGTGGAGAGAAGGGAAAACGCGCGCTGCTAACACCCCAGTTTCTCTTTTTCTGCCAGAGATGGCGCTGCCTGTCAAGAGCAGCAGCGCCGCTAAGCGTTGCTTGGGAAGCCTATACGCCTTGTGGGAATATGAATCACGCGAACCAGTCAGCGAGTAGTCCTGTGCTGCATTATTTGGCTTGAAGAAAGCGTTACGAGGTGGATCGACATGTTTTTGTAAGTGTAGTAGTTGTGTGCACATGTGTGCACGGACAGTACCGTCTCTCAGCCTGCTTACGGCGAGCTAACTATATACGCCATTTACCTCAGCATGCTTTCTTAGTCACCACATAAATGGCGCGAAGTGCGCGCGTGGCGCGCTTCAAAGATCGTTGCCCCGCTCCTGCGAACGCCGTTGCTCTTCGCCCTACAGGGCATGGCCAACTCCATGAGCTTATCTCGATGGAAGAAGGGGGCGGTCGGAGGCGTGGACGGGGGGGGGGGGGGGGATTGTATGCCTTGTGCTTTCCCCGCGATTACCGTGCTGAAGTCACAGAGCGTACTAAGGTCACTTCGCTCGCTGCAGCGGCCGCGTTTTCGAAAGGAGCGCGCTGTTCAAACAGACATGAATAACAACAGCGACAGCGAGGTTTTATCCTTTTTTTTTTCTTTTTTCATACCTCAGCATAAAGAAAGTTAGTTCTGTGTGCGTTCTTTTCGTGCGTCATTTGGGCTCGAGCAACGCGCTGGCAATTTCGAGCTACTTTCCCTTCTTCGCGTTACATTTCAATTTATTGCTACCGCATCAATTGCTTCGCCGTTGCGGCGAAACTGTGACTTTTTTTATTCTTTGCACTCGTCGGGTCAACTTTGCCGATGTCGGTTTCGCTTAACGCTCGCGCATTTCAATGACCAATGTCTGTTCTCGCCCTTCCTGGGTAGATATAAACTTCCATCACCTGTGACGCATACCCCTACACCGCGGCCCGTGGTAAACGGACATCAACCACACGTGTCTGGATGAAACGCTTTGACGACGTACGCGACAGGATTTTCACGTTATTGATTTTATGACCAGGGGTGCTATGCAGGATGGCCCGAGTTTGGCGAAACTCGGGATCTTTCCGAGCTCTGGCGACACCCCCTTTTGAACGAGCTAACAATACGCGAAGGTGAAATCCATCCCTCAGCGCGCGCTCCGCTCCATTGGTTACGATGGTACGCGGCGTCACGTCAAGGGCGGTCGATAAGGTTGGGTGGTGTCTTCAAACTAGAGACACCTTCTTTCATTTGTTCGTCATTCCACTGAGTGCAGAAGTGCACCCATGCAAGAAAAGTGACAGAAAGCTCTACTAACTATATTTTATGTGTTCGCGGGCCGTTTGAATCAATTTTCAAGCGTTTATTGTCTGCACTAAGTATCCTTTAGAATAATCAGCACCGCGCCCTCCGAGATTAGTTCCGACCGAGCGCCTTACGCCTTACAACACCGTGGCTAGAGCTAATCGCCGAGGCCACGTGTATAATAACCATGGTCGGCCTCTACATTCTAGCGCGTTGCTCGGCCGCCGCGCGCCCGCTTCCTCATTTTATTAATCGTCTGCTCGCTCCCCGAGCAGGTGCGGCCGGCTGATTAGCTAATTGGCTGGGCGGTATACCTAGCTAAGTCAGGACATGCTATGACGAAGCTGATTAAGCCAAATCACGCTAAGGCCAAGCTAATTACGCCACGTCTTACTAGGACCATGCTAATGAACCGTGTAAAGCTAAGAACAAATAATTTAATTCTATGCTAATCAACACGACGCTAATTAGAAGCGTGTAATTAAAACCAAGATAATCAAGACCTTACATACCGAGATCATTTTAATTATTATAGTGCTAATTAGCCCATGCTATTTACCTTGCACTATTCAGGATTCAGAATATCGCAACGCACTGGTCACCAGCTACAGGTTTTAAAACCGCGTTCACGCACAACTATTTTCTCCGCATCATTTTTTTCTCGAACAGCGTCAGAGTGGAATGCCCTTCCGCACCATGTTGTATCTACAAATAACAACCATATGTTCATTGCTGCTGTGTCTTCTGTTTTACCAAATTAGTTGCCATTGATTGTACTTAACGCGAGTATTTATTTATACAACGGTTCATTGTTTTTATGTTGTATTTATCTGTACAGTGTTATCTCTGTGCAATATTTTTCAACAGTTATTACGTTATAATTAGCACATTATGTTGTTTCTCCTAATGTTGCCAAATTAATTACCTAGCGCGTGTTTTTGTTTTCGTTTTCGTTTGCACAGTGTATCAACATTTTGCTTTTTGCCTCCTCTTTTTACAAAGTTCATTGGTTTTTATTTGGAATTACCCATCACATGATGTACCCCACCCGTTATGTAACACCCCTAACGGGGCCTTTAAGGAAAGTAAACTGAACTGAACTGAACCTTCTGAATTAATCATGAGTTAATATTGTCGTGGTAATTAAAACATTAACAATCAAGAGAGGACTATTCAATATCATGTTAGTTAAGACCGAGCTAATGACAGTCATGCTAATTAACACGCCGCTAATTGGGAGCACGCTAATTCAAACTAAGCTAATTAGGAACTTCTTCACCAAGTACGCGGTAATTATGAGCACTCTAATTAGCATTATGTTAAGTTAGCATTATGTTAGCATTATGTCATTATCAATGAGGACCTTGCTAATAATAATGCTAACTTAACATAATTAGCATTATGTTAAGTTAGCATTATGTTAGCATTATGTCATTATCAATGGGGACCTTGATAATGAAATCTGATTATTCAATGTCGTGTTAATTAAAACATTATGGATTAAGACATACCTATTCACTGCTATGTTAATTAAGGCCTAGCTAATTAACAGCACGACTGTTGAGACCGAACTGACACAGTGATTACACCGAAGCAGACCGAGCAGACTGAGTAGACGAGCCACGTAATAAGTGGAAGAAGCTAGGTGACCACAAACTCCTCCGATGGCCCAAGCCCTGCACAAGCACTGCAAGCTAAACAAATTATTTCATATGCAATGAAGCTGCTGAGTAGCGTCCACCGCATGAAACACTTGACAGGCACACCGGCACTATGCCAGTCACGAGTTGAACAGGGGCCTTTTCAGAATCAACGAGTTTGTGCCCGAGTTCGCGCGTCAATCAATTTGATTGACAGACCCCCGCGGCGAAGAGCGGGTCCGCCCACCGCGTTTCCTCTTGCAGAGAAACAGTGCTCACGACGCAACGCCAGCGAGCGGCAGGATTCATCTATGAGCCTAATCGCACAGACTATGCACACAGGCACGAAGAACTAAAGGTTATATCATCACGTGGCTACGATGTCTCGCATTCAACTTCACCGCGCTCACGATGTACCACTCACAGCCACAAAGCGAGCGCTCCTGGTGGGATTTGCGGCGAGGAATATTATTACTTACTTGTTTGTGGACACATTGTTTCTACCAATTCGTTACTACAGAAAATTCTTCAGACGTGTAATGTAACTATAGCAGTAGCCTGTCCATTTTTTTATCTGTAATATTCCAGAGAAACGAAACGAGCTGCACCAGAGTGCTGCGTGTGCGCCCATGTTGCCTTCGAGAGCGGAAATTTCGATGCTGCAGGTGGAACGAAAAAATTCCCCGAAAGAGGACGAACGCCCACGATCACGCCCATGGGAGGCGCTATGATCAGTTGGCAAAAAGATAGCGCGACAATCACGCTGACGTCGCTACACTGTCAAAATGCTGACTGAGTGGCGGCGCTGACGCGTTCGCACGCGGCGTTCCTTTCAAAACCGCCGCAAATGCCGTACATGCGTATGTGACGCCATGCTCGTTCTTGTAGCCGCTTTTATCAACGCTGCTATAGCGTGCTTCGCACTGTCTCCCTGTCATGACCGCGGTAATGGGAGCTCGTAGCAAACTCGTGTGCCCGAGAAGCTCGGGCCATCCTGCATAGCACCCCAGACAGTCATAATCGTCAAATCCTCTTGCCCTCCCATGCCAGTTGTGGTCTGTCCCATGGTAAGCAGGCGATCACGAGAGCACCCAGACGTAAGCGGCTAGATAGATAGCTGGATACGCAGACAGAAACGCTCAAAGTACCTATAGGGTTCGCTAAGAAGTGATTCGCAGTTAATAATAAACCGAAGCGCGCATGCGTTATCCAATACGCATTGTTTTCAACAAAGCCCAAATGAGATATGATGTCTTACACTCTTAGATTACACATTTCGTGGCACTTTGAGCGCCAGAAGTAAAGTAGCGAAGGATCGTAGGCGGCAAACATAATCTTCGCAATTTTGTTGAGGCTATTTGTCATGCCATCATTTGCCGCGAAAAAATATTTTTTTTCCTTTATATTATAAGCTCGTAAAGTAGTACCGGAAGTTCAGCCCGTCATTCAGGGCTCTATTGTGACGCTGAACGACTCTTGGCAATGACCTAATGAGTTATAGAGAGACGTCGCGCTTTAGTAGTGCCGCCAGCGGCGGCCATCAGCCGACAGGCTACTTCCGCGAGCTATGCTGATAAATTACGTTCAAAGGTCGTAAATATATCAACGATAAAAGGGAAAATGAGATGAAACGCGTCCCCTGACGTTCGTTTCTCCAAAATTTATACGGAATGTTCCGGAATGAAAGCTGGATATTTTGACGCTTTTTTCAATAGCTCAGCGCAATACTGGTGTTACAAAAGAAACGTAGGGTTCCGGCCTGCCAAGCCGTTCTCCTCTAGTATCGTCATTGTAATACGGGCCTGAAGGCCAGCAATAAAAGTCAATTGGCGCACTGGCGGTGGTTGCCTTGTACGATTGCGTCAATCATTGTACCACTCGACACTAACGCAAGTTGAACTGCTGGTGTCTGTTTACGTGGCGAAATACAAGAAAAAAATACATGGCTGATCCCTCCGTCATAGGAATCGATATAACACGAAAGTTAAACGTGTCGTCATAGAAGTAGTTGATTGTTTATAGCACATTGGTATATGAGAGCTTGTACAATATCAGTGGTTGTTTGGCAGATACAGCACCGCGTTATGTGGACGCACCCATGTTGGCGCGTAGGGGCACATCTCCGTATTGAGGACTAACGCCCATGATCATCATTTAACCCTTGCGGTAGCTGAAGTTGTCAAGATATACCTGGCCACCGCATATGGTGAATTGCGCGCAAAGATGGCATCAACAAGCACATAGTAAACACTGATACTCGATAAGCACTCCTTCAAAGATTCGTGAAACGCGAAGACGAATGCGAAGAGCGTCGTGTCTTCCCTCTAGCCTGGCAGTTAATTCTCTCATGGCGAGTGGGGAACGCGGTGCGATAGCCAGGCGAGCGTCGGGGAGTTATTTTCCGATATGGATGGATGCTACGAGCGAGGATTGGGAAAGCGTTGACGAAATTACACTTCTCCTATTGGAAACGCCCGAATGGGATGGTCATAGCAAGAGTGTGTTGCCGGAGCTAATTACGGAGTCAAGGAAGTATTCCTTTTTTAAATGCGAAGCATCTCTTGCTTGGGGGTGTGTCCCGCGGCCTGGTAGTCCGTACTCACACTACACATGCGCAACTCTCATCCTTCCCTCTCTCCAACAGCTGCGCGTTACTCTCTCCACTTCTCTACCAGCACCTGCTTGCGCTTCATTTGCGTTCTCGCTTTTGCTCTCGCGGCGCATGCGCTACTCTCCTCCTCTAGTCTCCTCTCCTTGAAGTGGTAGAGCGCTGCGCGCGGCGCGCGTTCAGTCCAGCACTTGCTTCGGTTGACTCATCTGAAATGCGGGCTCGACATGCCGAAATTCTCCCCTGCGCAGCGCCGCGATGAGCGCCAGCGCATGCGCATCCTCTCCTCCTCTCTCTCCTCTCCTACGCTGCCTCCCTCTCGCGCGCCTGTCGACCGCGTTCGAAATTCTCTCCTGCGCAGCGCCGCGATGAGCGCCAGCGCATGCGCGTCGCCTCCCCCTCTCTCTCCTTTCCTACGCTGCCTCCCTCTCGCGCACCTGTCGACCACGATCCCCGCACGCCGGGCGCTGAGCCGTGCCGCCATGACGGGAGGCAGAAAATTGCGCCCTTTTTCATTTCTTTCACGAACCACTCTCTCCCCGCACGCCCTGTGAATTAACGGCCAGGCTAGAGGGAACACACGACGCGCGTAGTGTTCCTCTTCTCGTTCCATGACGCGAGGTTGGTAGCATGCCAGAGGTTGGTAGCATGCCAAACGAACGCCAACGGAACGCGATCGTGCAAGTTCTCCGGCTTTGCATCGTCTCATGGTCACCTTTAGCGCGAGATGGTGTATAATTTTTTTTTGGTTTCGAGCCTGGTGGCACACATGTCACCACACCGTTATAAAGGAGACGCTCATAGCATCCACCCGTCTATCCAATGGCACTGTGACATGTAAGTGCAAAAGATAAAAGGCGCCTTCATGTAGGCTCCGTTATGTGTTTGGCGGTAGCTCAGTGGGCTAAACGCCAGCCAGCCATCGTCGCGGACCTAGAGATTGTAGGTTCGACTGCTGTGAACGGAACTTTTTCTTATAGTTTTTTTTCTTTGCCATCAGATGACATTCATTTTGCTGACGCATTTCCGTGACGGAAATACGTCATGAAAGTCTTGGTGGAACCCGGCATAAAACACTTTCGTGTTAAAAAAAACAAGCCTTTATCCTATTGGGAGAATGGGACAAGCGAAGCTTGACGTGCGCGTGCCTGACCTACTAAATTTCTTTCTTTCTTTCTGTCAGATTGCGCAATACCCCTCCTCACTTTTTCCTTCCTCCATGCCGGAAGTTGAACATTTATCCAAGTGCTTAGTAGCGCAACACTTCAGTTGATGCAGGCAACAACGGCGGCAAGACGTTCATATCCACACAACAATGAAATAACGTGAAAAGACAAGTGACCTCGATAAAAGATCAGATTGCCATAGCAGAAACGGCTGATCGCCGACAAGCGCATGACTGAGAGAGCATCAGTTATTGAAAAACGGCGCATACAAATACACACGAGATCGGTCCACCGTCCAGTGCCTCGTTTCTGTACGCTCGCCAGCGCCGGGCTTTTCGCGCACGAAGCTGGCACCGTAATATGGGGGTAATAAGCGCTTCGCTTAAAAACACGCCAGTTGCCTCGGTGTTCCTATTGGCCGTGCCAGTTTTGGGGGCAGTACGCAACCCCTTCGCTATGATATCTGCACTATCTGCATGCGCCGGCTCGAATGAACCCATCGTTGTTCTAATGGCATACTTAAATGCACATTACTAATGGGAGAGACGTAGCAGGCGCCCTAAACCAGAAACAGCGGGAAAGGAGGCGTATTCTGAAATGAAGGAATTGGGCTATTCAGTACGTACATTGTCACGTGGTCGTGACGCTGACGAAGGCATCAGTTGGAGTGTTCAATGCGAAACTCTTTATTCGGGCGAACTTGTGCCCAGAAAATGAGAAGCTAAAATACAAGCAATACACGCTGCACACTGATAGCGGTAGGTACTGTCGTCGGTCGTAGGATAATCTAATCTGCGGTAAAGTGCGTCGGCATTTATACATGTGGCATCGAACATTCGAGCCTTATCGCCGGTGGCCGCGTTAGTTCCAGAATAAACTCCACAGTTCGCGTTTGCACGCTCAAGCCTATCAGAAGAATTTAAAATAACTGGAAGGTTCCCAAACACCCGGGCGCGGTTTGCGCAAGCAGTGATTATACGTGTAACGGGCCGGTCACATAAAAATAGCAAAAGACGCGCGCGTTGCAAATGGTTTTACCTTTTGTTCTTTTACTGCGTAATTGTGCAGATAACGTGTAACGTGTTGAGGAATCAGCGCACGTGAAGGGGCAGTTCACACAGGAATAGATAAATATTGTGGTCATACGCAGTTATGGAAATGACATTTTTGCGCGCATTAAGCCCATGCGTGCAACCCTTCAGAGCTAGAATATTTAGGGCAAGCTTACTGCTCTCAAATGGTGGGGTGATAGCTTTTTGCGGTTTTCACGTCCCAAAACCCCGGTATGACTGTGAGGGACGCTGTAGTGGAGGGCTTCAGAAATCGTGACTTCCTCGTGTTCTTTAACGGGTACATAAATCTAAGTACATGGACATCAAGCATTTCGCCTCCATCGAAATGCGTTCGCCACGGCCGGTATTCGATCCCGCAACCTTTGGGTCAGCAGTCGAGCGCCATACCCACTAGACCACCGTGGTGGCTTCAAGTAGTAGGGTACTTAGTACTCCCGATCTTTTCGCTTTTTCTAAAGACGCAACCGAGGCACATGTATTTGTGGCGTCCTCACACGTGCCGGCGAATGAAATGAAATAAGCAGTATACGGCGCGTCGGCGAAAAGATTTCTGGCGACTTTCGAAGGTTTCGTATTTCAGCTTGGCTCCGACTAGGAAAAGAAATGTATGACATTTTAAAGGCAGTTCTTCAATTCCACGTAATCATCGAAGAGAAAGAGATGCACCCCAACAAAGCAGAATGAACCGCGCTCGTTTTAGGGAGAAACGGCGATGTCCCCTAGGTTCGTTATTAAACGGGGTAACTTTCTTCCCATTCGCCTCATTGCAACGTGACTCTCCTGTCAAAAACAAGACTGCTGGCGCCAGGCCAGTGAAGTGAGCAATGCAGTTAGGCATACGGACTGCATCTATAATCGGTATGCGTCACTGCATAACGCAAAAAAATGGTCCGTAAAATTATACGTAGGGCTGACCAGGCGCTGTGGTAATGACCGCACACGGGAACGTAAGCTATCAGAATACTGAAATGGTCAGTTTGTCCATATACTGTGTTGCCTGCAAATCGGACGCAATATGTCCCCTAGGATATTGGGGAGAAGCAAGAAAGCCTGTGCACGGGAGGTATTGGAAATATATTTTTTCAAAAGATGAGGGTGCGCTTGCGTAAGTAACACATCCGTATTGCTCTATAGTACTGAAATGCCATTTTTAACGCGACAGCGTTAAAAAGCTCGTTTTGCAGACATTCCGGTGTCGGCGTCGGTGATTGTGAGCGAAAAGTCATGATCTTTTTCGTCACCGAAAAATGGAGAAATCTGCCAATAAAACAAAATAATAAAAATTTTGGGTCCGACTGAAATCGAACTCAGGCCGCCTGCGTGGCAAGCAGGTGTTCTACCACACACCCACGCCTCTGCTCGGAACTGCACTGAAAGTAACTCTCATTCTTCGCAAACATACGCATAGCATATACTGGTGCCATGATACGAGATGTAATATCACAGTAATATTGCGTGGTACAAGCGTGCATTGCCATCGGGCGTCAAACCATTGAATGCCATAACGATATGGTGGTTTAAACCCAACTACACTTACAGATGTAGAAGAAGTACTGCAAGAGTAGAGCGACTGTGTTACTCTCGCCAGAGTTCTTTAACTCCGTGGAGGGGTAGTGGAGAGTTAACCGCGTGAAGTTACTCTTTCCTTGAAGGCAGAGTAAAAGAGACCGTTAACTCTCTGCCACTCAGATAGAGTTCCCCATCCACGGAGCTCCCGCGCCGACGTAGCGTGAAAATGGTCGGGAACTCCCTCCTAAGCAGACGGAGTACAAACTAGCGCGAATTTCTGCCGGGCGCCGCACAGCAATTTATTTATTTATTTATTTATTTATTTATTTATTTATTTATTTATTTATTTATTTATGATATCTCAAAGGCCCCTAAAGGAAGGGGTCTCTCAACCATAAACTGTCTCTCAACCATAATACTCCGAGCGTAGACGCCACAGATGTCACTTTAATGGGAAACTTAACTGTTTGTGATCGTCAGCCCCGGGTTTGTGATCGACAGAGGCAGCTTCGAAGCCTCCAACATCGGTAACTTCTAACGCAGGTGCGCTAGGCCAACCTCCGCTGGGAGTCGTACGGGTCATATTCAGTGCGGCCGATCTCCGCGCAAGGGGCTGGCAAAGGTTGAAGAATGCGCATTTTTGCGCCAAAAGCTTTTCACTGTTACATTAAAATGCAACCGAGGTAACCGAAAGTGCGAGAAACGCCAGAGATGCGTTTGCATTGTGGTTATATTGACCGGCGTTGCTGTTCTGGCGTTCATGCCGCGCCTGCCGCGGCACCGCATGTCCGATAGGACGCAAGATCGTAATGTCGTAAGGTATTCATTAGCCAGCCCTGGTAAAAGATCGTCGCAACTGTATATGTAAGCGCGTGGCTACAATTCTCAGACTTGGGCATGAGCGGCTGTACTGCATTGAGCCGATATTATAGAATCCCAGCTGATATTTGGATTTTACTAATGGAAACTGCGTTGAATATTATGATGTTTTATGGCAAAATGGCGATGTGCCAACAGTATCCGGTAGGTCATTAGATATTTACACGTGTTCCGTGTATATCTGCTGTGTATATTTGCTGTGTAAATCCTTTTAGGGGCGAAGCACCATAGGGCCGAGCCTTGTACTCCCTCGTCTAGCGTAGCTCTGGTTTACACGCAGTCCGTTAGGGGCGCTGCTGTAGCAGCGCTCGCGCCCGGCGCGTGCTCTGGTTTGAATGGAGACAACTAGGGGCACTACGGTAGCAGCGTTCGCTCCCGGCGCGTGCTCTGGTTTTCATGGAGACCGCTAATGCTCTCAGATGCATTTCATATTACCACAAACGTCCAACAACAACTGCAGGGGGACGTGTATAGGCCTCGTCTTCGCTAACTTCAGATTACATCCCATTCAGGAACCCCTGGCTCTTCTTTTGACCGATCGCAAGGTGGTCCTAATCAAGGGGAAACGAAGTCCGCACCTCGACACCATATACGCCTTATGACATCAATAAAACAACATTGTATATACATTACACGCGTGTTTGCCACGGATTTGCATGCTCGAGTGGGCAATGTACGGGGATTCACGGTTACCCGAATGATCCCCGATGCTTCGCTCACTCATCATCATTCCCTTCGTGGATCTGCGTGAATTTTCTTAGTTTTTTTTTTCTCTCTATTGCACTGAGCAATGCTCCTTCCTAACTGTTTCCTTCCTCCACGCCAGGAATTCGACTGCCATACACGTGCTTAACAGCGCAACACTTTAGTTGCTGCCGGCCACGCGTTCATATCTAGGCAACCATGAAAAGTGGCAACGTGAAATGTCAAGTCTCCTCGATAGCCTATCAGTCAGATTGCCGTATCAGAAACTGCTCATTGCAGAAAAACCTACGACCTAGAGAGAATTAGTTACTGTAAAACGGCGCATACAAATACGCATGCGACCGGCGCACCTTTCATGGCCGCATTTCTCAGCGCTCCTGGGCACCGGTTTTTTTTATCTTTTTCGTCTTTTTTTTCGGTCACACCTACAGCGGCAACTATGCTTGTGAAGCAATTGAAGCGTCTCTAGAAAAAAAAAGTTATCGCCTAGAAGGCGCACGAAGGTACTGTAGAAGGGGCTTTTTACGGACAGTTCGCAAGATTAGCTGATTCATGGATAACACCGGAAGACGCCCGAAGCGCAATGCAGATCATGTAAAGAAGTTTGTATATATACACTCGTTTCAAGGTTTTCATGTATTTAAGACAATCCACTTTTCACGCGTAGTAAGCAATCCGCACACTACAATACACGTTTCATTCATATGCACACAGCCAACAGCGTGAACCAACCAGAACGCAATATCGTATACACACACATAATATGAAGCGTGTGCACAAAATTCAATCGACCGCAGCGGTGGTATAGCGGTTACGGTGCTGGGCTGCTGACCCGAAGGTCATGGGTTGGATCTTGGCCGTGGCGGTCGCATTTCGATGGAGGCGAAATGGTAAACGCCAGTGTACTTAGATTTAGGTTCACGTTAAAGAACACCAGATTTCGAATTTTCCATAGTCCTCCACTACGGCGTCTCTCAGCATTTAATCATAATCAATTATTTAATTATTCATAATATTTTAATTCATAATAACTTTTGGGCGTAAAAACCGAGGTATTATATTATACAAAATCCAATGCCTTAATACGAAGCGCTGAAGCCAATATGTAATCACTGGTGATGGCTCTCTCTGGTGCTTGATGAAGAGCCTTTTTTTATCTCTTTAGATGTCATGATTGCATGACAGATTGTCGGTATTGTCACGTGGTCGTGACGTCGACGAAGACAGCAAACAGCCTATCCGAGATGAAACTTTTTATTTGGCCGAACTTGTGGCAGGGAAACTGAAAGTCAAAGTACAGCAATACACTGATAGAGGCGAACAGAGCGTCGACCGTCGAAAAACTGACAAGCGGTCAAGCTCGTCGGCTTTTATACAGGCGCTATCGAACTTTCCAGCGATATCGCTCGTGGCGGCGTTATCTCTCGACAAAGCTGGAACATTCGCGTGCGGTGCGCAATCTTGAAAAACGATCTACTGCAATCGCGAAGCGTCTCGAACACTGCTTCGCGGACAGCGTCGAGCGTTATAACCATCCTTGCTGGTGAAACCCGAATACATCAAAATAAAACAAGAAGTGGGCGTGGCATTGCCCCTCCCTGAAAAAAAAGCACCGTCCCGATGCTTGTGAAAGAAAAAGAGAGAGGAAAAAAACAATTGTATACATAAATAAATTACAATCACAAAGGAAAAAGTAGAGTCCCCAGGTTCGCTAACGCGCAAAAAACGGCTTAAGGCGCACGACATGGACGACTTCAGATCGTGCGCGGCGTCGCTGGGTGTTCGTAATGCCGTCCGGGATGACCTCGTAGTCAAGAGCGCCGAGACGTCGAAGAACCTTGTATGGCCCGAAGTATCGACGAAGGAGTTTTTCGCTAAGCCCACGTTGGTGTATCGGCGTCCAGACCCAAACACGGTCGCCGGGCTGGTATTCCACGAAGCGCCGTCGAAGATTCTAGCGACGGCTGTCGGTGTACTGCTGGGTCTTGATGCGCAGGCGGGTGAGCTGTCGAGCTTCTTCGGCACGTTGTAAGTAAGCGGCGGCGTCAAGGTTTTCTTCGGCGGTGACGTTCGGTAGCAAGGCGTCGAGCGTCGTCGCCGGGCTCCTTCCGTAGAACAACTTGTACGGCGTCATCTGCGTTGTTTCGTGGGCGGCCGTGTTGTCGGCGAAGGTCACGTACGGAAGGACGGCATCCCACGTCTTGTGCTCAACGTCGACGTACATGGCCAGCATGTCGGCGATGGTCTTATTTAGACCTTCGGTGAGGCCATTGGTCTGCGGGTGGTAGGCGGTGGTGTGGCGGTGGCTCGCCTCGCTGTATTTGAAGATCGCCTGAGTTAAGTCCGCAGTAAAGGCGGTAGCTCTGTCTGTGATGAGGACTTCTGGGGCGCCATGACGCAAGACGATGTTCTCAACGAAGAATATGGCTACCTCGGCGGCACTGCCTTTGGGCAAGTCCTTTGTCTCGGCGTAGCGGGTGAGGTAGTCAGTTGCTACGAAGATACACTTGTTGCCGTTAGTCGACGTCGGGAACTGCCCCAGTAGGTCCATCCCGATTTGCTGGAACGGCCGGTGAGGTGGTTTGATTGGCTGCAGAAATCCCGCTGGCCTAGTCGGCGGCGTCTTCCGTCGCTGGCAATATCGCCAAGTCTTAACGTAGTGGGCGACGTCGGCAGCAAGGCGTGGCCAGTAGTATTTTTTCAGTATTCTGGCGAGCGCGCGGGAAACACCGAGGTTTCCAGCCGTCGGGTCGTCATGTAGGGCCTGGAGGACTTCAGGTCGCAATGATGAGGGCACGACGAGAAGGTAGTAGGTTCGAAGTGGCGAGAAGTTCTTCTTCAGGAGAACGCCGTTTCGTAAGAAAAACGACGGCAGTCCTCGGTTGTATAGCTTCGGAACAACGGTGGTCTTGAACTCGAGGTATTCAATAAGGTCCCGCAGTTCCGCGTCGGCCCGTTGCTTTTCGGCGAAGCCGTCGGCACTTATAGTTCCGAGGAAGCAGTCATCGTCGTCGTCTTGCGGCGGCGCGTCGACGGGGGCACGAGACAGGCAGTCGGCGTCAGAGTGTTTTCGCCCGGACTTGTACACGACGGAAATATCGAATTCTTGAAGCCTCAGACTCCATCGTGCGAGACGACCTGAAGGGTCCTTCAAGTTAGCTAGCCAACATAAGGCGTGATGGTCACTGAAAACTTTGAAGGGCCTTCCATAGAGGTAGGGGCGAAACTTTGACGTAGCCAGAGGATGGCAAGGCATTCCTTTTTCTGTTGTGGAATAGTTTGCTTCTACCTTGGATAGTGATTGGCTAGCATAACTGATAACCCTTTCAAGTCCGTCAGTCTTGCATAAGGACGGTACCGAGTCCTACGCTGCTTGCGTCGGTGTGTATTTCCGTATCGGCGCAATCGTCGAAATGCGCAAGTATGGGCGGCGTCTGTAGACGTCGTTTAAGTTCTTGAAAGGCTTGCACTTGCGCCGTTTCCCACCTGAATTCCACGTTATTCTTCGTGAGAAGCGTCAGTAGTTCGGGGATCCGTGAAAAGTGTTTGACGAAGCGTGTGTAATAGGCGCATAACCCGAGAAATCGGCGCAAGGCCTTCTTGTCAATGGCTGGCGCGAAGTCGGCGATGACAGCTGTTTTCCGCGGGTCTGGGCGCACTCCAGACTTGCTGATCACATGACCAAGAAACAAGAGCTCGTCGTACGCGAAACGGCACTTTTCTGGCTTCTGGGTCAGTCCAGAGGTCTTGATTGCTTGAAGTACTGCCTCAAGCCGCCGGAGATGCTCGTCGAAGGTCGAGGAAAACACGACGACGTCGTCCAGATACACAAGGCACGTCTGCCACTTCAATCCGGACAGTACGGTGTCCATGACGCGCTGGAACGTCCCTGGGGCCGAGCCAATACCGAAAGGCATAACCTTGAACTCAAAGAGGCCGTCGGGTGTTATAAAAGCGGTCTCTTCTCGGTCTCTTTCGTCTACTTCGATCTGCCAATAGCCGGTCTTGAGGTCCATCGACGAAAAGTACGTCGCGTTGTGAAGTCGATCCAGGGTGTCGTCTATCCGTGGGAGGGTGTACACGTCCTTCTTCGTGATCTTGTTCAGGCACCGATAATCAACGCAGAAGCGCGGTGTCCCGGCCTTCTTCTTCACTAACACCACGGGTGACGCCCACGGACTCTTGGACGGCTGGATGATGTTGTGCCGTAGCATCTCGTCGACTTGTTTCTTTATCGCATCACGCTATCGAGTCGAAACTCTGTAGGGGCTCTGACGGAGTGGTCCAGAATTTTCTTCTGTTATAATGCGGTGCTTACCAAGGGGCGCTTGTCGGACCCTCGATGACGACGAGAAACAGTCCTTGTATTGCAGCAGCAGGGTTTTGAGCTGGTCTTGCTTGGCCTTCGGAAGGCTCGGGTTGATGTCAAAATCCGGTTCGGGACCTCTATTCGTCGAATCAGGTTCGGCAGTATCGAAGATGGCGAAAGCATCGCTGGCTGCTACACATTCGTCGACGTAGGCAACCGTCGTACCAATGTTGAGGTGCCTTTCGTGGCTTAAGTTTGTCAGCACTACCTTTGCTTTACCTTCACGCAGCTCGGTTATACCTCGTGCAACGCAAATTTGACGGTTGAGGAGTAGGTGTGATCGGCCTCGATGACGCCTTCAAAGTTCGCAGGTTTTTCGGTGCCGACGGAAATAATGACGCTGGAGCGCAGCGGACCGGTCACCTGCTCTTCTATCACATTCAATGCATGGTTCCCTGGCGTCGCGTGGGGCGGGAGCGCTTTGTCTGAGGTTAGTGCTATCGACTCAGCCCTCAGGTCGGTGACGGCGCCGTGGTCACTTAGGAAATCGATTCCAAGTATCACATCCCTAGAGCAGTTTTGTAGGATTAAAAGGCTCGCAGGATAAGTCCGGTTATTGATGGTGACTCTCGCCGTGCAGGCACCAATCGGTGTTATCAGATGGCCTCCAGCGGTCCGGGCGCCGGGGCCTTACCAAGCAGTCCTAACTTTCTTCAACTTTGCTGCGAACGGCCCACTGATGACGGAACAGTCGGCTCCTGTATCGACGAGAGCGGTGACGTTGTGGCCGTCGATCAGAAAGTCGAAGTCGCTAGTCCGCCGTCTTGCGTTGCGGTTACGTCGCGGCGTCGGGTCTCGGCTACGTCGGTTTGCACCGCTGCTTCCGCGTTGCGTCGTCAGGCCTGCTTCCGGTCGCAAAGTTTCATCTTCAGGACGTCGTTCGGCGTGCGGCGGGGCCTCGTAACTTCGTCGCGGCGTCGTTGTCGACGGCGGAGGATCTTCAGCATTTCGTCGTTCAGCAACCGCACCTCCATCCGTTGCTGCCCTTAGTTTTCCGGATACGGGCTAGGCGACCGGCCCCGGTTTGGGCCAGTGTACTGCCGGCGGTGCGGTGACATGTAACGGCCGGGCGACGGCAAGCGGGAAGGTCGTCGTTCTTGCCACTGTTCCGGTGAGGTAGTCGTCGATGTCTCGAGGCCGTTCGCCTGGCTACGGGCGCGGCGCGTAGACGGCGAATCCGCGTAGCCCAATCTGACGGTACTGACAGCGGCGGTACGTGGGGCCGGCCTCCCTGCAGTAGCAGCAGAGCAGGCGATTGTCAGGGGAGCGCCAGACATCGTTCTTCCTCGGGATGTAGCGCTGGCCGAGAGGTGGGCGGTAGGGCGTCGGTAGCAGCGGCGGCGTCTGGCGACGGTACTGCGGCGGTGTGTCGTCTTGGCGTGGGCGTGGAGGAGGAGCATGACGGCGGGCTGCAGCAGCATAGCTCATAGCTTGCGGCTGCGGCTCTGCTAGCTGAGGCGCACCGAGTGAATGCTGGATCTCCTGGCGCCCGACGTCGGCGATGGAATCTACTTGAGGTTGCGACGAAGGTAGAATTTTTTGCAGCTCTTCTTGCACGATTGCTCGAATTGTCTCACGCAGGTCGGCGGATCATTGTGCTTGAACGTCGGCGTAGCTTGTGGTCGAGAAGCTGCGGTTGTATTGCCGTGTTCGCATCTCAAGCGTTTTCTCGATTGTTGTTGCTTCGGAGACAAATTCTTGGATGGTATTCGGCGGATTCCTCATAAATCCAGCGAAGAGCTGTTCCTTTACTCTTCGCATGAGGAAACGAACCTTCTTTTCTTCAGGCATGTTGGGGTCAGTGTGGCGGAACAACCGGGTCATTTCTTCCGCGAAGATGGTGACGTTTTCGTTCGGGAGCTGAACCCGTGTCTCCAGCAAGGTTGCGGCCCTTTCCTTTCGGACGACGCTCGTGAACGTTTCCAAAAAAGCACTGCGAAAGAGATCCCAGGTTCGAAGTGTGGACTCCCGGTTCTCGAGCCAGGTCCTTGCTGCTTCTTCCAGGTAGAAGTACACGTGGCACAGCTTGTCGTCGGCGTTCCAGTTGCTAAATGTTGCGACCCTTTCGAACGTCTCCCGCCAGGTTTCGGGGTCTTCACATGGTGAACCACGAAATGTCGGCGGCTCCCTGAGCGGCTGCATCACTATCGCGGCAGGGCTCGCTGCGGCCGTCATCGTGCCTGTTGTTCTTGTCGCCGTGGCTTTTGTCTTGTCCGGTACGGGTCCGTATCGGGGGGGGGGGGGTAGTCCTTTCAGTCTGCTGCTGGCTCGACTGTCGCTGATGTTGTCGGTGTCTTCTTTGCGGCGAGGGCTCGGCTCGCGGCTGGATGGGGGCGTTCGGTATATGGACCGGGGAGCACCTCCACCAGATGTCACGTGGTCGTGACGTCGACGAAGGCAGCAGACAGCGTATCCGAGATGAAAGGTTTTTTTTGGCCAAACTTGTGGCCGGGAAACTGAAAGTCAAACTACAGCAATACACTGATAGAGGCGAACAGAGCGTCGACCGTCGAAAAACGTACAAGCGGTCAAGCGCGTCGGCTTTTATACAGGCGCTATCGAACTTTCCAGCGATATCGCTGGTGGCGGCGTTATCTCTCGACAAAACTGGAACATTCGCGTGCGGTGCGCTATCTTGACAAAATGATCTACTACAATCGCGAAGCGTCTCGAACACTGCTTCGCGGACGGCGTCGAGCGTTATAACCGTCTTTGCTGGTCAAACCAGAATACATCAAATTAAAACAAGAAGTGGGCGTGGCAGTACAGATATATCAAATAATAATAAAAAGAAGAAGAAGACAAGGAAGGAAACGTACATTCAGAGGCAAAACGTTGTGCACTAGCATAACAGCAGGTAATTATTACATTCTCCCTCACATCCGTAAAAACAGTAATTCAAAGAGAGAGACATAGTGATTCCGTAGTTATGGCTTGGACACGCTGATTTGTTAATCTAAAGTCATACGATATTGAAGGTTGTGATTACAATACTGTTGAAGTTCATTTGATCGACGCCAGCTCTCGCAGCTAGCACCATCTCTCGACAGCGCGCCCCAGACTGCTTTCCTTCCACTGCTTTTGCTTCTCCCGAGTTGCATCTCTCCTATCTCTTTATTTTTTATCGCTGCTGGGGGAGGCTGCGGCTGACAGAGAACAGCAAGCACAGCCAACAATAAAGGCCAGTCTTGTCGCCGTTGTCGCGTCGACTTTATTGGATGGATTGGCGTTAAAATTGTGTGCAAGCGTTGGCCAAAGGTAGGACGATGAGCCTTGGATTCGTTCACTTGTCGCCGCATCAACGACAATGCATTTGTTGCGGTGACAAGCCTTTCAGTAGCGTACAAACCTTTCTCCGCGACTCGTAGGAAGCAACAAGACAATGGTCTCACACTACGCGGCTTTCCTTCGTGAGTGATGTAGTGGCTCTTGGCGTCATAGTAGTTCCATTACATAAGTGGGCTAACTAGTTCTACATCGTGGAAACTACTGAAGTGACTGGAAGCCAAACTGCGTGTACTGAATATTACTGAGTGTACGGGGTGTACTAAGCGCAGTAACATATACTACTTTGTTACAGTTACATAACGGTCCTCGCCTGGCATGCAAATTTGCGGCCACTTTGAAACAATTTTATTGACTTTATTGTGTTGGTTAAACACTTCTTTTAAGGACTTGAATGAGTGTGCAACAATTGCCTGTTGCTATGCTAGTGCAGAAATGTTACTCACACAAGGACACAGGAAATAGGAAGATATCAGACCTGGCAACTCTTTCTGGAGGGAACAGATAGCAGAAAGAATGAGTAAAGAAAATAGAAAAGAAAGAACGAAGAGTCGGGCAGAGACAAGTAAAAACACGGAAAAAAATTCTATAAATGGGTGGTTAGGTCTGTTTGGTCCATAAAAGTCAGCAGAACTCGATGGGCCTGGTCACGTCGATTGGCACACGTTCTCGGATGTCGCTCGATTATGCCAATGAACCTACAACCCTTAACTAGCAATGCCCGCTGCGTAAATAGTGTGGATACTCCAATATAAGATGATCAAATGTCTCGCACGAGCCAGAAGATGAACACGACGTGCTGTCCGCACTTTCTTGAAGGTATAAGTGTTTGAGCATCAACACAGAGCCAATCCTTAGCTCATATAAGTATGCACTGTTACGACTAGGCAAGCCACGACTACGAACCCGGAAACGGAATGATCCGTTTGTGACACACTTGTCTGGATGCTGCTTCAGAAGGTGTCGGCGAATCAGCAGACGAGCATTGTTTATCATATAGTTGCACATGCCGATGCAAAAGCTTTTGTACGAGAGACACCTAGTACATGTGCGCATTATTCCGCCGTGATTATGAGTTATTTCGCTGGTAAGTCTAAACGCATGTGATTGAGAATGGCGGCCTAATATAGAAAAGTGATCTGTTTACTTCTGAAAAGTATGCAAATGTGTTGCAGTTTAACGTTTCTGATGACTGTAATTCAGTCCGGGAATACACACCTTGTGAAACTTTGCCGCCCTTTTCCTTTGGTACTTTCACGCATGCACTGTGCAGCATTATCACGCTTGTTAAAAGGTTAAAGAGAAGGTACATTTAGTTTTTCTTTACATTGCTTGTTGCACAGATTATTGGTGCCAGTGCCGTGTCGTATAGATGAGTGGTACAAGATGAGCAGTGCAAGTGAAAAGTTGTTTTGTCTCAAACAAGTATCTCTTCTCTGAAACCAAAAGTTAATTGAGAGTACATATGACTGCCTTTCGGAAGCAACGTTCTGAAACCTCCATAATGTTGATTTGTTTTCTGAAGCAAAGAACCCTGTCTGCCGTATAATAATTTTCATTCCTAAAGAATGCTTAGCTTCCACTTCCCTTGTGCAAGTCAGAATGGACTCACATGGTACTGCATACCTTGTATTCTCTCGTTATAGTGCTTGAACTGGAGTGAACCCTGGTATGTAATATACAGAAACTACGAAGTTGACCCATTACTCGGCGACAGCACCCAATGCGCGAGTGCAAGTGTAGTGACGAGTGACCCGGCAGAGCCAGCATTTTGGACTAAAGAACAGGGCGAGACCACACGGTGAGTCAGCGTCTCCTGGCAGTACATCGTAACTCTTCATTGTTAAATGACAACCCATCATGCTGCATGGATGGTTGTTAAAGTGTAGTAAAGATTGTATTCATGAACAAATGCGGGAAACGGTTTCACGGTTAAATGCAGGGTTTCTATGGAATCTTTTTCTCGAAATTCTTTATATGTAATGAAAAGGACTGTCAACCGCTCGGAAAAAAATATTTTAATTGTTGTGAAAATGCGAAGATATACTGTCACATCGGCAGCAACGAGCATGCATTTGTAGCATAAACAAAAAATTCTATTCTTAATTTGACTCTGAAAGCGGTGAAAAAAATGACCGCTGGCGTCATCCAGCAGCGATGTGGGTCAACCAATCGGTAGAGGTAAGACCTTCACGTAGATAGACCTATTTTGCTTTGAAATAAATATCTGCAACCTAAAATTCTATTTTATACACTTCTGGCAGCTTCTGTTTGAGTCAAAGAGTAAATTTTGCTTTTTTTAACAGCGAAGTTGTTTAAGCCGGTTTTCAAAACTTTGCTGTGTGCAATGTGCCCAAGCATTATCATCATCATGAACTGGCATGCGCTCTCTTCATTCGCTTTACAGTGAAGCTATTTAAGCAATCGGTAACTTGTGCTCCTTCGGGCAAAACTCCTCAGGTGGGTACGTGCCACAGGAATTAGGCAAGCCCCACTACCGAGTACAGCAGGTGCGAGCGTCAAACAAAAACTCCGCTCGGCGAAGTGGAGCACATGAAACACGTGATATAGAGTGAGAGGGAAACAAAACAGATAGAGAAAACAGGGAGAGAGAAACAGAAAGAGAGAAAGAAAAGAGAGAGAGAAAGAAGGCGATAGAAAGAGGAACAGAGAAAATGGTGAAGCTTGCAGTAGGTTCTGCAAGGTCTCAAACAGCGAAGCTGAACGATTCTGAAGTCTAACAAAACAGCCAATAACCTAGAAACAACCTAACAACAAGTAGCTAAAGCTCAGCAACCACCTAGAAGCAACCTAGAAAACAACAGAGATAAGTGTCTAGCAGCTGCCTAGAAGCAACCTAGCATCACCTAGCTCATTGCATAGCAAATGTCTGGAAACAACCTAGCATCACATGGCTAAATGCTAGCAACGACGTAGAAGCAGCCTAGAAACAACATAGCATCACCTAGCTGAAGCACAGCACAACCTACAAGCAACCAGAATACACTTCAAAAACGTACAGCTTCGTTGTTTCAAGCATTGCGCGACTTAATCCAAGCTTCGCCATTTTTTTTCTTTCGCTCGTTGAAAGGCGGCGCTAGGTGGCGCTGCTGGCGTCGACTTTGAGTTCGTCGATAGAGGAACGCGAGCCATGTGAGCACGACACCCGGCGCCGGTGCAGTCAAACGGGAGGAAAACCCCGTCCTGGGCGAACAGGAGCGCGGCTGTCTTCACGGAACCACGCCTGCGAGTCCTTGTGCGTAGAAGTGTACCACTGTTCACCTGCGCAGAAGACACTTCGAAACAAGGTCAACCCCGTGGAGTCCTACAGTGAAGAAGAGTTTGTCTTCAAAAGGCGTCCGCGTTGACTGTCATGACGGATGTGCAACACAAAACACCTAAACAACCTCAACGTGACTAAAGAAGAGCAGCGACCTTTTCTTTTATTGCGATAGCAATTATATGGGCAGTCTCGACGGGCTTTTGCCGTCGCCGTTGCCGTCGCCGTCATGTCCTTCCGGTATGAAGTCCAAATTGATAAAATATCCCCGTGCATCTTATGTTCTACCGCGGGTAAAAGCGCGCGAGCGGGGGCCACAAACGCGGCCGAAGCAGAGATCAAACGAGCCGTACCGTTTCCTTCTCTCGAAGGGTGCATGCGATAACATCACCCCGCTCGAAGGGCCTGTCGTCGAAATAGACAGTAAACGCCCCATCCCTCTTTAACGAGCTTGAAAAAAGACGCGAAGACGCGAGGGGGAGGGGAGCGTCGCGCGAGGAGCAACTTTGAACTTTGAACCTAAGGGCGCGGTCGCGATCGCTGGCGCGCGCGCTATCTCGAAAGCCATCGCAGCGGTCGGCTCGTATACCCTTCTACGTGCTGCGCACTCAACACGAAGTGAATATGAGGAGAGCATCGCTCCCTAAAGCGGCCGTATTCTCTTACACCAGCATTTTGTACTTACGCGATATCGGATACAAAACAGTTAGCTATCAGGCTCACTTCGTGTAACACTACAATTTGTTGCTATCGCATTCATTGCTATCGCATTCATTGCAGGCAGGTTCGTTTTTTCCGAACGTTCCGCGCGGGTGGAACCACTATATTTCGTTTCACGGCGCCGATTTACCATTGTTGCTGGAACACGCCAAGTTTTTCGCTCGACTGCAATGGTTTGTCGTTCGCCGATCTTTAAGGCCCTCTGCCAGTCTGTTCTATGCTAAACTTGGCGCTGCGTAACGACGGGCACTACCAGAGCATGTGATCGAGTGGGCAATTATCCGCCCCACAGCTAGAGCATCCTATATCTATGCCATCGGCAAAGTGACCAAACGTGCTGCGAGCGGGAACGAACCTGCTTGCCGCATCCGGAGAGCCGGCGACTGCGATCTAGTGAGCTTGGAATGCGGGAGGGATACCTCCGCCTTGACAGTTGATAGTGAGACGTAACTTTCTGAAAGGTGCAAAGTGTATCCAGGGAGGTCTCGGCGAACCCGCCTGTGGACCCACCCGGACCGCCACGGCACGTCATTTCTCGCGCACAATTATGGGCAGGTTCTTTGACGTTAGGAAACTGAGGGATGAACCTCTCAGTCTATGTAGGACGGCAACCACGTAACAGTGTGAAAACCTACTACACCCGTCTAACTGAAGATAGCATTATCCTCCGTGGAGACTAACCCCGAGGCGAAGGCCCAGACGGCAGTCCTGGAGTCAGCGAATATCTAAGGACGCGAAGGGTCCTTCATAGCTATAGCTGTTACTGACTCCTCTGCTATAGAGAGGCAGACACCTTCCTAACGGCTCAATAGAGTACGCGACCACGGTGATCAACAACCACGGACGCAGAGCTATCGCATCGACGAAAGCCCCATTTCCCGGAGATTTCGCGGCGAACTGAAGCAGAGACCTGGCCCGTGGCTTTCGCCGGCTAACACTGTACTGCGGATAGGCGTTACGCGGCAAGAGTTCCACCTCGTAGGTACCATTGACAGTTTGCGATAAGAAGACCTCCTGGACCTTCTGTTCGGCACTGCCCGTATGATGGAGATAGCAGCACCCTTGGACGAAGCTAGCCGCACGACGGTGACTAGTTTCTGTGCCTCAATCCCCTCCGAGATGGTGTTGTGCATGCCCAGGCTCATGAGCCTGTCCGTGCTGGTGCTCATGGGGAGTCCTAGCACCCTTTTGATGATTTTACGCAATTAACTGTAGTGTTTATCCTCCTCGTCTTTTGACCAATTTAGTGCTGATGCGACGTAATTAATACGACTCATGAAGAACGCGCGGTAGTGTTGAAATAGATTGCTTTCCCTCAGCTCTCGCCTGTGGCTTGAGACCCTTAGGATCAGCCTAAGCATGTTTTCCGTCTTGGAGGTGATGCGGGCGAAACCCTGTGAGTTCCTGCCGTAGGACTAAAAAAGTAAGTCAAGTGCCCGAATACAGTTGACTATAGGAATGAACTGCACGTCACCTATCGCTAGCGTAATCTGTACCTGTTCAAGCGGCGAGTGGGGCCTCCTCACGGGCCGAACGGTTCTGTAGAGAAGCAACTCCGACTGGGAGGAGGAGAGCTGCAGCCCCGCACGCTCCAGAAAACTTTCGGTATTAGACAGTGCCGACTGGAACTCTCCCTTCACCTCAGCATCCGAATCTCCCATGCACTAGAGAGTAATACCGGTCGCGTATGGTGCATGGTTGGTATTGGCTACAGCGGAAAGACGCTCCGAGAGGCCTTTCATGGCTATGTTGAACAGGTGAGGCGAAATGACTGCTCCCTAAGGCTTGCCCTTTACACCCAGAGTGAAAGCCCCTGATTTTAATTGGCCAGTCTTTATGACTGATTTGCGGTCCCGGAGGAAGGCGCGAACAGAAACGTGGCACTTTGTTCCTAACCCCATGCTCTCGAGTGCCTCCAGGTTTAACTTATGTGAAATGGTGTCAAAGGCCTTCGCGAGGTCAAGACCAATACTCCCCAACATCTCGGGTTGTCTGTCTATAATTTGCATCTTGATCAGGAGAATCGCATCATGGTTCGAGAGGCGCGGCCAGAAGCCTATCACATTATGTGAAAAGAGCTCGTTATCGTCGATATACCGAGAGACCCTGTTATGTAAAGCATGCGCCATCACCTTCCGCACGCGACAGGCAAGGGAGATGGGACGCAGGTTCTCCTTGGCTTGTGCCTTGCCGGCTTGGGAATGAGCACCACAGAGGCGGTCCTTCAGGCCTCAGGCACGCGGCCTTCTCTCCAGAGGAGATTGACCTCCCGGCTAACTTAGCGATAGAGCTATCATCGAGAGTACGAAGCAACCTACTCGTAATTCCGCCGGGACTCACGGCAAGGCGAATTTGAAGCTCGTGAAGCTGAAGCACCTCTTCAATCTCAAATATTGTAAAGGGCGAATCGATTTCCTCCAGCGGTCCTCCATGGTAGACCGGATAATTCCACTCCACAAAGTGACCAACCGAAATGTATTTCTGTGCCAGTTTCTTAAGTACAATCTGGTCAGCCACGCTACCGCTCCTCTGGCCTTGGACCAATCGGTCGATTGCCGAGCTCTGGTTACCTTTTGAAGTTAGTCTCATCGAGCAGTACCTTCAAAAGGTTCTATTTGCCTCCGCTGCGCATCTGCCTATCGACTTTTGAGCTAACTTCATTCCACTGCTGTCTAGACAGCTCCTCACAACAGTCCTTGATTTCTTTATCGTATGTGGTTTCAGTTTCACCGGCACAACGATTGTCATCGAGTGCAGCCACCAGTGTTGCGAGAGTTTCTGCACGGTTTGAAGAAGACGGAAAATTGATCGAAAATTTCTGTTTTAAAGGCGCCCTGCAACACCTTTCTTAGTTATATTGGAATACTGTCATTATTGACGTATGACTCTTCACGAGTCATATGCCACAAAAATTTTTCGAATCCGTCAAGTCTAAGCGGTGTTACCAAATTATAGAGATCCCGTTACGCAGCTTTCTCCCTCCACTCAACGCCGCGAGCGCGCGGAAAGCTGCGCAGGGCGTGAAGGGAGGGAGGGCGGAGGTGCGAGGAGGCGCCGAAGAGATACGTCAGCGCCGGTGGCATTTTTTTTCTTCATTTTTTTTCTCTCTGGCGTCTCGGCGCAACCACGTGGTCTGTAGCGCCTCTTCCGGTCGGCTTGCGTGGTCGTCGTCGAGCGGAGCCCATCGCACCGTGTATCGCGCACCGTGTATCGCGCAGTCGGTTTGGTAATGTTGGGTGTGCCCCTCAAACTGCCGTAGCGTTTTCATCGCTCTGCCAACCATGGACGCAAACGTGCGTCCACGTTTGGAACGAATGACAGCTGAGATGGGTTTCGACCCACACTCCGATACACCGCCTCGTCTCACTGCTCGCGCTTGAATCGTATTCAACACGGCAAAGCTGTGTGCACCCTTCTCCCAGTGACGGTACTTCGATGCTGTTTGCTCTTCGAATGCGGGCGCACAGCGAGTGCGGGCTGACAACAAAGAACTAAAGACTAGAAGAAAGGATCGTGGGGCATCGGGCCGGCGCGGACCCATCCCCCCGGCTGTCTGCAGCTACCGTGAAAATGCGATTCTGCTGTGTCGCGGTTTCTCGGGAACGTGAGACTACGGGGAGGATACGCCGAGGTACGGCTCGATGACATACTGGACAGCGAACGGGACTCTCGCCATACAGCGAACACAGGTATCCTAAACTAGCCGGCGCCAGCATTGTTATCGGAGAAATGCTGCACCGCGGCCTCGGTCGGTCGTGAGAACGTGTCGACGATGCAGTTTCCAGCTGACGAGGCATCACTCGAACGGCTGCCACTCTCAACGGCAACCGGCGATGGTCAAAAGCACAGAAATATTCGCGATTTCGGCACTGCGCATGGTGAAGAAAACGCAACCACGCAACTACGAGCAGACGAGCTGTCGGTGAGACCGGAAGTGCTAATAATAATATTTGTTCGGTGTTTTAACGGCATAGCACAATATAAACATACATATTATCTACTTATTGAACTCAAAATTAACAACGAAGGTAATAATGAGGGTGTTATCGTGATTATAACATCAGCCAATGGTGTAACTGCCGACAATCGCGTCATATATTGCGGACTAATACATTATTTGTCGAGAGAAGAGGGAGCGATTTTCAGCTGACTTTGAGAATTTATTGTAAATTCCAGGCCGCTCGCTTCGCTATAATATTTGGCTCGCGTGTTCTCGGGAGCCTCGAATACCGATTTGCAGCGCTTTTTGACCCTGCTCAAAAAGTGTTGCAGGGCCCCTTTAAAAACTTACATCTCCCAGTAAAGGGGACCACGTGGGAATGCGAAGCAGCGCTGGGGTTTCACTTGTGTTTCTATTGTTGTTCCGTTTGTATGTTTCTGTGTATGTTTCATTTGTGTGTGGAGTTGCGTATGTGTACCGCTTATGTTAACCCCCCCCCCTCCCCTCCAGCTCGATGTTTCCGTTGCACTTCGGCTTCGTGTTGCCGCGCAGCTTCGAGATTCGCTTGCCGGCGTTGCCGTTTACGTTCAGCTTCGCCAGCGTCTATAGCGACGCTGCGAAGGAGAGTGCAACGGCAGCGAGCGTGCGCCGCATTATATACGAGTGCACAGCTGTGGCGGAGAGAGAGAAATGGGAGAGGAGAAACGAAACGGAGGCAACGCTCATGCCACCTCCTCCACCCACCTGCTCCTAAAGCCCCTCTACTTCGTAAAAGCACCGCCATCTGCTCTCCCCCTCCCCCCACCATCGCCTCCTCTGCTGCGCGTCTTTCAAGTGCGACATCGGCGCCCCCTCGAACGCGCCACGTGGACGCGTGAAGCTTTCAGGCTGCCTAAGCACTGCCAATGCCACATTAGTCACAGCTTCTCCAGTCCAGCCGTGCCTCGCATATGGCTTTGTGCATTGGTCGGCAAACTCACTCATGAGTCGACTCACTCAGACTGAGATAAAGCCGGGAGTCTGAGTGAGTCCGGGTGAGTAATATCTTGGTAAGTTTGAATCCGAGTGAATTAGGTTGAGACAAATTTTAGTGAGTCTGAGTCCGAGTGAGTACGGTTAAGAAATATTTTGGTGAGTATAAGTTCGAGTGTACCCTAAGCACAATATATTTTTTGAGTGAGTCTGAGTGAGCTGCAAATCTTTTGCGGAACTTCAGCAATACTATCAGCCTTATGACGACTCAGGTTGATTCTCACTTCTACTGACAGGTACTTCAATCCGTACGCCATAAGTGCATACGCCAGAGGCGTGCCTCGATTACTCTCCCCCCCCCTTCTCGCGAAAAGAATTTTAAAAGATGTTCTTGATAAAAGTATCTCGTGTGAGACATATCTTTCAATAAAAATGTCCTTAATGGATTGCAATCACTGATAGATCGTAAGTGAAGGAAAGAGATCAAAATGCGTATCGTAGAGCATCGATTATCCGAGATATTGACATTTAAGTGCGTTGACATCCTGATCGAAAATGCTAATTATACTCTAACAGACTCGTGGGTCGACTAACTCAGACTCAGATCGAGACATGAGTATGAGTTTGAGTGAGTCCGAGTGAGTAATATTTAAGTGAGTCTGAGTCCGAGTGAGTCCGGCTGAGGAAAAGTTTGGTGAGTGTGAGTCCGAGTGAATCCCTAAGGGTGAAATATATTCCTTGAGTGAGTCTGAGGAAGCTTTGCTGTATCGCGCCAATTGCGGAACTGCGGCTGAGCGCATCTGCACGGCGCGTGCACATAGGTCTGAGTAGACTGAGGAAGACGACGATCGCAGGTCTTTGGAATAAACCTTGTTTTACTTGTGGTTCTGGCCTGTGTCAGCTACGTTACTTCAGTGGCGACCAAGATGGGATATTACTCCGGTATAATCTTCGGCTGAAGGCGGACGACCAGAAGACATGGGATCTCGCCCACCAGCTTTCGATGGAGCAGCGGGAAGCTGGGGTACGTACCGCATACGTCTTGAAGCCTTCTTCGAGGGACATGAAGTAACGGATCCCGGGAAGCGCCGCGCCTTGCTGATTTCTTCGCTGAGCGACAGCGTTGTACGGATATTACAAGGACGTAATCCAAGCACCCCGGTCAACACTTTAAGCTACGACCAGGTTGTGGAATGTTTGGAAGATCAGTACAACCCGCAAGCTAATGAAATTGCAGCCAGTTATGTGTTTTTTATGCGGAAGCAAAAGGAAGGCGAGAGTGTGCGAGATTTCATCGCGGAACTCAGGAGGCTAGCCGAAAGCTGCAACTTCGGTAGTATGATGGACCGTATGTTACGAGATCGCATCGTTTGCGGTATCCGGGACGACGACGCACGGCGTTCTTTGTTGACGCGAGCTACGCTGACCTTGAAAGAGGCCGAGGACTTCGTCAGGACTTCCGAGAAGGCACAGGAAGACGTCCGTGACATGCAGGAGACTGGCGTGGGCAACGGCAGTGGTACCATGAACGCCCTGCTGCGACTACGACGACGTGAGTCCCGGGCGCCGAGCAGCAACCTAGAAAGCAGTCGTCCACTGTGCAAACGTTGCGACGGGCCGCATGATTCCAGCGTGTGCCGCCATCGAAACACCAAGTGCCGTATGTGCGGGAGGAAAGGTCATCTGGCCAAGGTATGCCGCAGGAGTCGTTCCCGGACGTCAGGTGCATATGTCGTGGAAGAAGATGAAAGTGAGAGCGAAGAATTTATGCTTGCCTTGGTGGCACACAGTGCGGCCGACAGGGACGTCTCGCGGCCTCTCGAGAAGGTTTTGACGTGGGGAGGGCAGGAACTGAGCATGATAATCGACACGGGCTCGCCGGTGAGTGTTTTTCCAGTGAGTGTATACGAGAGACACAGAAGGCGGTGGCCAGCTCTCGCAAAAACTGCCCTGCGGCTATCATGCTTTCTTGGACCCCTGCCCGTCATTGGCAAGTGAACCATGGACGTGAAGTCTGGGACAGTAACCGTGAACAGTACGTTAGTGGTGGTGGGCTGTCAAGGACCACTCCTCTGCGGCCGGCGTACAATCGAGGAATTTGGCAAGGCCGGCGTGTCTCTTTTGGACGCCAACAGCGCTGCGTGTGTAAACTTTGTTCAACAGAATGCGCAGTTGAAAGCCCTACTTGACGAATTTTCGCAGCTGTTTGACAACAAACTGGGTTGCTGTGAAGGGCCTCCCGTTAAGCTACACATCAAGGAAGGCGCTCGGCCTCGTTTTTGCAAAGCACGGACCGTGCCTTATGCAATGCGTGCCCAAGTCTCAGCAGAGATTGATCGCCTGGTGGAAGAAGGAGTGCTTTCCCAGATCAGCCTCTCTGAATGGGCAACGCCGGTAGTCCCCGTGGCGAAAAAGAACGGTGACATAAGACTCTGCGGGGACTTCAAGTTAACGGTGAATCCGGCTGCTTACTTGGAACAGTATCCTCTGCCGAAAGTTGACGATATCTTCGCAGCGCTTGCTGGAGGTGAAGTCTTTAGTACGTTGGACCTACGTAACGCATACAACCAGCTTCCTCTAGACGCCGAAGCTAAAAGGATCGCAGTGCTGAACACGCATAAGGGACTCTACTGTTACAATCGCCTCGCTTTTGGAATCGCGTCAGCCCCAGCTCTGTCCTCCGAGGTCTGCCAGGAGTGAAAGTCTACCTGGATGACATTATTGTCGCGGAAAAGAAGCACGATCTGTCGGTATTGCGACAAGTGTTCCAACGACTGCAGGACAGCGGCCTGAAGCTGAATAAAACCAAATGCAGATTCCGAGAAAAACAAGTGACTTTTCTGGGCCACCGCATCGACGAAAAAGGCCTGCATCCTTTGCAAGACAATCTCGGCGCCATACTAGGTGCACCGTCGCCAACTTCGGTGAGCCAGTTGAAATCTTTTCTGGGCTTAATCACGTATTACTCCAAATTCTTGCCTAACCTCTCAACCATGCTAGCACCACTGTATAAATTGCTGACGAAGGGAGTTGCCTGGAAATGGGGACAGGCGCAAGAAAGCGCATTTCAAGAAGCCAAGAAGGCTATGAAAAAGGTAGACTTTCTAATTCATTATGATCCTTGTAAGCCACTTCGGCTTGAATGTGACGCTTCCATGTATGGTTTGGGTGCTGTGCTGTCTCATCGCATCAACGGCAAAGATTATCCGATAGGTGTTCGATCGAGAACATTGACTGCTGCAGAGAAAAACTACTCACAGTTGGAAAAGGAAGGGCTTGCCTTAGTTTTCGGTGTGACCAAGTTTCGAGATTATCTTTTTGGCAACCGGTTTACGCTGGTCACTGATCACAAGCCATTGACCGGGCTTTTTCATCAGGACAAGCCCATTCCACAAATGGCAGCAGCCAGGATCCAACGCTGGGCATTACTTTTGTCAGCGTATCAGTATGAGCTCGAATATCGGAAAGGACAGCTGAATGGTAACGCCGATGCTTTGAGCCGCTTACCTCTGACTAATCAAGAAAGCGCAACAGAAAGCTCTTCGGTAGAATACGTGCTGCACGCGCAAGCTTTAAACGCGTTTGCTCTGTGTCCCCAGAAGCTAGCAGAGAACACCGCTGAAGATAGAGTGCTTCGTCAAGTAATGACATGGATTCTGCGGGGTTGGCCAGGAGAACTGAGTGCGGGACAACAGTGTTTCCCTCCTTTCTTCACTCGTAGGGATGAGCTGAAAGTGAGCAACGGATTAGTTTATTGGGGTCATCGTGTCATTCTGCCGGAGAGAGCGCGTTCTTTCATGTTGGAAGAATTGCACGAAAGCCATCCGGGCATCACGGCAATGAAGAGCCTCGCACGCGCGTTGTTTTGGTATCCGGCTCTGGACCACGATATAGAGAGTCTTGTAAAAAAATCACAGCATATCCACGGAGTGAATGATGATGAGTGGGCGAAGCTGCGGAGGTTCATCGGTAAACCGTGAATCTTCCGTGAATTCTGCCCAGTACATCATCACCGACGTGAGATCGGGCGCGTTTATACTAAAGGTTCGATGAGTTATGACGACTTGCAGCTCACTTTAATTTTACATGTACGCTGTGAATTTTTATTGTTTAGAAAACCATTGCTTTAGAAAACATCTGGCGTCTTTCGTTGGTTTATTTCATCAATCAACGGCGTTTTGAACAAAATTTTTATTGTTTAATCACGCACAGGAGAAATCTCACCAGGGACTACCTTGGAGGTAAACAATGGCTGCTAATGGGAATGAGAGACAGAAGAAGTCGGCTTTTAGCTAACACTTACACTTCTACTTCTACTAACGTTTCCTACTGGAATATGCCAATGGCTGCTATTGGGGAATGAGACAGAAGAATTCGGCTTTTAGTTAGCGCGCACGCTGCGAATTTTTTATTGTTGAACAACACACAGGAAAAATCTCCCACCGGCACCACCTTGGAGGTCAAAGCGTAAGACTGGTTACGCACTACGACTACGAGGGACGAACGGGTGCCACCTTAAGGAGCTTCGCCCCTAAAAGTTGTCCGCACTGTGTGCAGTGTATGCCACTACCTGCAGCTCAGGTTCCTTCAAGTTGGCCTGAAACTGACAAGCGCTGGTCTCGGCTGCATGTCGACTTTGCTGGTCCTGTGGAAGGTCACATGATCCTTGTGCTGCTGGACGCAGGTACGAAATGGATAGAGGCAGTCCCACTCAAAACAGCGACGGCTGACACCACAGTGGAAGTTCTTCGGAGTATTTTCGCTCGTTTCGGCCTGCCTCACACAGTGGTGTCCGATAATGGGCCCCAATTCACCAGTGTGGTGACAAAGACCTTCTTTCGGGATAACCATGTCCGTCACGTGACAACTGCCCCTTATTATCCGCAGTCGAACGGGGCAGCAGAGCGGGCAGTGCGCACTGTCAAGGAAGCACTAAAGAAGAACAAAGTAGGGTCACTGAAATGTCGACTTGCTAAATTCTTGCTTCGGTACAGGGTAACGCCGGTAAAGGACGGGAAATCGCCCGCAGAGATGTTGCTAGGTGCCCAACCAAGAACCAGACTAAGTGCTCATTTCCCGGTGCGAGAGGACACAAAAGAGACAGTCAAGGCTGCAGCACCACCTTCCCGCTTGATTCTTCCTGGAACACGAGTTTGGTCACGACAGTATAACCGCAGTGGACAGAGATGGCTGCCTGGTACCGTGACGGCGGCCAGCGGGGGTCGGCTGCTTACTGTTGATACGGAAGAAGGAGAACAGCGACGACATGTCGACCAGGTGCGACTTCGGGAAGCTCAGCAAGCGCAGCAAGAAGCCTCCGTGACCCATTCAAGGGAGAGCGAAACGAACATCGGCGATGAAGGTTCGCTGCCACAACAACTACCCGCAAAGGAACTCGGCGCACAAACAGACGAAGGGGCGGGTACAGAAAGACCCTGTCCTACCCAGACGTTCAACTCGCAAAAGAAGAGTTCCGGAGAGGTTTTAGAAAAAAGTGCAATTTCTCACCAGACACTCTAGGGGAAGGAAGTGCTGTATCGCGCCAATTGCGGAACTGCGGCTGAGCGCATCTGCACGGCGCGTGCACATAGGTCTGAGTAGACTGAGGAAGACGACGACCGCAGGTCTTTAGAATAAACCTTGTTTTAATTGTGGTTCTGGCCTATGTCAGCTACGTTACTTCAAGCTCCATATGTTTTGCGGACCTATGGCTGTGTGTAATGACTCACTCTTCATTTCTGCGTTCATTCTCTCAGTTGGTGTGGGTGTGCGCACCATATGTGATTCTTTACTTGCCGAGAAGTGACTGTGTTGCTGCATGACAAATTACACAAAATATCGCGTGAGAATTTGAGGAAGTAGTACACCACATATGTCGCACGTCAAATCAAGACACCGGTTTAGAGTAAAAAAGAAAGTGAGTTTCGGAGCACTCGTGTATTCTTCTTCTCTTCTTGTGTCTCGTCCGTTTGCGCTCAAATATATTACAAAATGAACCAACGCGCCATAATGGTTATGGCAGCCAAACGCACGGCTACCCGGCATCGCGACAAAACGAGCAAGACGCACACATGCATTTCACACTTCGTGCACTTCGCATGCGGCAAACAGCGCATGGCACGTTGGAGCTTCCAACATGGTGCTGAGAAGCGGAGCAAACAAAATACCAAGAAAAAAAGCCAGGCCTGCGCTGAAACCGCAGCACAGTCACAGCGAAAGCTGGAAGAGCGGCATTTCTAAAGCAGCGTTGTAAGCTCTCTTGGGGCTACTAATACAAGTACACTAGCAAGGTACCCACTACGCCATAAATCACAATTTTTGTGAAGTTCGGAAGCACCTACTAAGCCATTATCCGTCATTTTGCGGAGAAGCGGGGCACCAGCTACACGTTTGTAAGCATTATGTGCACTTTGTTGACGCGACGACTGATGACCATAAAGAACCATTTTTAATAAGTTGGAAGCTTTAAACGGCCCACCAGTTATGTAATTTGCATTAGGTGACGCCCGGTCGCTATGTTCCTCTCCCGCCATGCTGTATAACATACGTTGACGTGGGAGAGAGAGGTGGGGGGGCCGAAGAACTTTACTGAGACCCCGAGGAAATGGATCATGCACTTATGGGCTTCCTTGGCATCTAATACAAGTGCACTTGCGAGGAACCCACTATGCTATAAAGCATTTGTGGCGAAGCAATTGGTACTGCTTAGCGGTTGCGCTCTCCAGCGGCTCCTAGTGGGTCGTCCTCTTCTAAACGCCGCTCGCGCTCGGAGCCCGTGCTTTTGCCTTGACTGTCGCCATAGTGCATTGTCGCCGAGTGCCGTCCAATAAACCGCTTAACAAATTGGTGGAGAGTGCTGTGCTCCCATTCAATGCCCCTGGAGCTTCGTTCCCGTACCCTGCCATCTACCATGCCTCAAGACGCCGCTCAGCAAACGCCGCCTCCCACACCGACCACATGTCCCGGTGTCCCACGCATCCGTGATCCACCTATCTTCACTGGCGCCGATGGCACCGACGTGGAGGACTGGCTCGCAATTTACGAGCGCGTGAGCGTACCCAACAAATGGGACGAAGCAGGCAAGTTGAGCAACTTGGTCTTCTACCTCGCGGGAGTAGCAAGCTTGTGGTGCAACAACCACGCGTCCGAGTTTGCTACTTGGTCGGATTTCAAGACCGCCGTCATCAACGTTTTTGGCCGCCCTGCAGTTCGTAAGCTGCAAGCAGAACAGCGCTTACGCGAACGAGCTCAGCAGGCCGGTGAATCTTTCACCAGTTATATCGAAGACGTCCTGGACTTGTGTAAGTCCAGGACGTCTTCGATGTAAGTCCAGGACGCCAACGGCACCATGTCCGAGCCTGACAAGATTCGGAACATTATGAAGGGCATTGATGACGATGCCTTCACCATGTTGCTCGCTAAAAACCCTTCCACCGTGGCCGAGGTCATAACACTGTGCCAGAGGTACGAGGAGCTCCGCCGGCAACGTTCGATGACCCGTCGCTCTTCATCACGCGACGAAGAGCTTGCTGGCTTGGCGGCCATACCTGACCAGGCCACGCTGCTGGCAGAAATCAAGGCATTCGTGCGCGAGGAAATCGCACGCCAGTTCTGTCTCCTGGCCTTCGCCCACCCGCTGCACGCTCAACAGTCGTCGACGACCCTTCTTCCTCCCATCCGCCGAGCGATTGAGCAGGAAATCGCGGAGGTGATGCCTGAGTACCACCAGCAACCTCCGGCTCCTGCGCCACAGAGTTACGCTCAGGTTGTCGCCAGGACGCACCAGGCAATCCCTGCGGCTGCACCGTTGAGTTACGCCGAAGCCGCCGCTAGACCTCCGTCCTTCGAAGCGGGCGTGCCGGCTACGTATGCTGCCGTCATCCCTAGGCCCCGACTGCAACCCACCTTGCAGTCATTTCAGCAGCCGCCCCGTCAATCGCATCCTGCGACGTGGGCGGGACCTGCCCCGGCGAACCGATGGCGCACACCCGACAATCGGCCCATCTGCTTTGCATGCGGTTATGCCGGTCACGTGGCCCGTTACTGCCATCGCGTGCAGCCGCCTCGAGTCGCGTCAACCACCAACAGCCAGTCCAGCCGTGCATTCTACGACCCGCCTATGTCGCCGACGTCACGCCCAGCTCCATCCACTCGCCGCTCTTCGTGCCCACGCCGTCGCTCACTGTCACCAATGCGGCCACGTTCTGACGCACGAGAGCAGGAAAACTAGTCGTCGCAGTCCAGGAGGCAAGGGCTGCGACGCTATCGAACTGTAAAAGCCCTCAGCGAAGTCCATCGAATGTCACAGACGTGTTTGGGGACGGTGTTCGCGCATCTGCCCTTGTCGACACTGGAGCCGCCGTATCCGTTATGGACGCAAAACTTAGCGGCTTACTTCGAAAAGTGACGACGCCACTTTCTGGGATGTCCCTCCGTACCGCCAGCTCCCAGAGTATTAGGCCTACAGCAGTATGCACTTCTCGCGTCGTCATTCAGGACGTTCTGTACGACGTCGAGTTCATCATAATTGCTGCATGCTCCCACGACGTCATCCTGGGATGGGATTTTCTCTCCCGCCACGACGCCATAATTCACTGCGCACCAGCCGCCCTTGAACTCTCACCGTTCTCACATTTGACGCCGGCAGACAGTCCATCGGCATTCACCAAGACCCTCGTCAAAGACGATACCAAAGTTCCTCCAAACTCGTCGACGGCTGTGCCAGTTTACTGCGCCGGTCTCTGCGACACAATTGCGCGCCTTTCGCCATCTGACCGCGTTTGCACTAGGAAAGGGTTGCTGGTACCTTTCGCGACCGTGCAAGTCACTCAGGGTAGCACCGCTATTTTTGTTACCAACCCATCCCCGCACATTGCTACGTTGGTGCGAGGGGAATGTCTCGGCAGAGTGGAGCCCCTCGAAGACGCACAAGTTTTGGACGCACCCGATGACTCGCACTGCACCAGTCCCCGTACCATAAGTGCCGTTTCCACGTCTGATTCCTCGCCCGCGGATGTATTTGGTCCCTCCATTGCTGACAACCTTACGTCGTCGGTCCAGCGTTCCCAGCTTCTGTGCCTGTTGGAAGAATTTCGTTCTTCTTTCGATGTCGCGCAAACTTCTCTCGGCCGCACGTCCGCTGTTACGCATCGCATCGGCACTGGCGCCCAAGCACCACTGCGGCAACGTCCATATCGCGTGTCTCCCACAGAACGTCGGGTAATTAATGAGCAAGAGGACGATATGCTTCGACGCGACGTTATTCGACCCTCGGACAGCCCGTGGGCGTCTCCTGTTGTTCTCGTTGCCAAGAAGGACGGTTCTGTGCGCTTCTGTGTGGACTACCGAAGGCTCAACAAGATCACTCGAAAGGATGTTTATCCACTGCCGCGAATCGACGACGCGATTGACAGCCTCCAAGGAGCAGAATACTTTTCATCTCTCGATTTGCGCTCGGGGTACTGGCAAGTACCCATGGCTGATGACGCTCGACCGAAGACCGCCTTTGTCACGCCCGACGGCTTGTACGAGTTCAACGTCATGCCGTTTGGTCTGTGCAATGCGCCCGCGACCTTCGAGCGCATGATGGACACCGTTCTGCGCAACTTGAAATGGCACACGTGCTTGTGTTACCTGGACGACGTCGTCGTTTTCGCTCCGGACTTCTCCACGCATCTTCAACGTCTGCGGCATGTTTTGACGCGTTTGACCAACGCCGGCCTCCAACTGAACCTGAAGAAGTGCCGATTTGCAGCACGGCAGCTGACAATCCTAGGCTACGTCGTGTCCAAGGACGGAATCCTTCCCGATCCGGCCAAGCTTCGGGCCGTGGCCGAATTTCCCAAACCTACGTCCGTCAAAGAACTGCGCAGTTTCGTAGGACTGTGCTCCTATTTTCGACGTTTCATACGCAACTTTGCCACCATCATATCGCCACTGACGAAGCTCCTTGGAAGTAACGGGCCCCTACATTCGTGGTCGTCCGAATGCGACGACGCGTTCGCAAAGCTCCGTCGTTTGTTGACCTCTCCTCCCATACTACGCCACTACGACCCTACGGCCCCAACGGAGGTACACACGGACGCCAGCGGTGTAGGCCTCGGTGCTGTTCTTGCGCAACGCAAACCAGGGTTCCCCGAATATGTCGTCGCCTACGCAAGTCATACGCTTACTAGAGCCGAGACCAATTACACTGTCACGGAAAAAGAGTGCCTGGCGATCATCTGGGCCCTTACAAAATTCCGACCTTATTTGTATGGTCACCCATTTGATGTCGTCACCGATCACCACGCACTATGCTGGCTGTCGTCATTGAAGGATCCCTCGGGCCGTCTCGCCCGTTGGTCACTTCGCCTGCAAGACTACGACATCCGCGTGCTGTACCGCAACGGACGTCAGCATGCTGACGCCGACGCCCTCTCGCGCTCCCCCTTGCCTGACGACAATGCTTCCTGCTCAGTGTCTCACACTGCTGTTTCTTCTATCGATGCTCACACCATCGCTACCGAGCAGCGCAAGGATAAATGAATCGCTTCGCTAATAGACTTGCTCACTGATCCGTCGACAACACCAACCACTCGCGCGTTGCGTCGTCAAGCCCACCATTTCGCTATTCGTGACGACCTACTGCACCGACGCAATTACAACGCCGACGGCCGCCAGTGGCTACTTGTGATACCCCGAAGTCTGCGTGCTGAAATATGCGAGTCCTTCCACTCTGATCCGCAATGCGCGCACTCTGGGGTATCCAAAACTTACCACCGCATTCGACAACGATACTTCTGGCGAGGGATGTACCGCTACGTGCAGAAGTTCGTCCGCTCCTGCCTCCATTGCCAACGCCGAAAACCTTCAACGCACGTGTCACCAGTCGGTCTACAACCATTACCTTGCCCTAACCGTCCGTTTGGGCGCGTGGGCATCGATTTGTATGGACCACTTCCTCTGACGTCGGCTGGTAACCGTTGGGCCATCGTCGCCGTTGACTATCTAACGCGATACGCCGAAACCGCTGCCCTCCCAGTGGCTACAGCGCGTGATGTTGCCTCCTTCCTGCTACACCGATTCATGCTGCGTCACGGTCCGCCCCAGGAGCTTCTCAGCGATCGAGGCCGTGTCTTCTTGTCGGAAGTCGTCGAAGCCATTCTCAAAAAGAGTGCCATGCTGTTCATCGCAAAACTACTGCTTACCACCCGCAGACGAATGGCCTAACCGAACGCTTCAACCGCACGCTCGGCGACATGCTCTCAATGTACGTCGCCGCCGATCACACAAATTGGGATTCCATTCTGCCCTTCGTCACCTACGCCTATAATACCGCCCCTCAGAGCACTACTGGTTTTTCAACCTTCTTCCTATTGTACGGAAGGCACCCGTTGCACACCATTGACACGATACTACCCTACAAGCCGGATTCATCTGACTGTGCGCTTATTTCTGACATAGCCACGCTTGCTGAAGAGTGTCGCGAGCTTGCAAAGGCCTTTACAACGCACGAACAAGAGCGTCAGAAGAGCTTTCGCGGTGGCACCACCACTTCTGAGTCCACGTTCCTCCCCGGAGCGCTCGTATGGCTCTCGGTCCCTACCACTGCAACCGGCCTCTCTTCAAAACTACTGCCGAAATACGAAGGCCCCTACCGGGTCGTCGAGCGCACATCCCCGGTCAACTACCTGATCGAACCCATCGAACCAGCTTCGGACATGCGCCGTCGAGGGCGCGACATAGTCAACGTGGAGCGCCTCAAGGCCTACTATGACCCACTCATAGTAACGAGCTGTTAGGTCGCCGGACGGCTCCCTTTTCGTACACGGGGTAATTGTGGCGAAGCAATTGGTACTGCTTAATGGTTGCGCTCTCCAGCGGTTCCTAGTGGGTCGTCCTCTTCTAAACGCCGCTCGCGCTCGGAGCCCGTGCTTTTGCCTTGACTGTCGCCATAGTGCATTGTCGCCGAGTGCCGTCCAATAAACCGCTTAACACATTGTAATTTTTGAGAAGTAGGAAAGCAGGCATTATGCCATTTTTCGTCATTCTACGGAGAGCCGCGGTACCTGCTAAACGCATGTAAGGCATTATGCGCACTTTGTTGATGCTGTGCCTGATGACAATGAACAATTATGGCTGAGCCCTTTGTAATGGGTTGGAAGCATTCAACAACCTTCTCGTTGCGCAATTCGCATTGTGTGACGCCTGATTTCAGAATTCGCGTTGTGCGACGCTTGGTGTCTATTTTAATCTTCTACCACGCTATATTACATATGTTAATGTGGTTCCATCCCGACACGAAGCGTGTATAGGAACTTTTTGCAAATCAGTTTCAAGCACCGGCATGGCTCAGAGGTTGAATACTGGGCTCCCTCGCAGAGGGCCTAGGTCCGAACATCGTTCCATCCTGGATTTTTTTTTCTTATTTCGTTTGTTTTTTTCTCATTTCGAGCGATAGTGGTTACGGACACCGGCGGCGGCGGCGGCAGCGGACAACTACGGTGCCAAAATCGGACGGCCGGTGAAATGATCTCATAACAGCTTTCGCTGTAAAATGGGCGCGCGCTACCACGTGACCGCAGCCGCCCTATTGGAGGCGTGGAGAGGACTAAGCGGCGTAGATCAAGAGAAAGCTGTACTTTTCCGAGGTTATAGAGGCTTTAGCTTCTCCGACCTCCTCACACTCACGCGAGGAGAGGGGGGAGAGTTGGCGCATGCGCAGTGGGGAGCGGACGCGTGAGGGAAGGGTGGACACAGCCCCGATCAAAAGCTGCTTCGCATCTAAAATTTTGCTCGATCCCAGACAAGGTTTGATACTTCAGACGGAAACTTTGTATTGCCATGGGAAACAGAAGTACGGTGAAGGACGGTAGGCAGCCCCGTTAAAGTCGATGCTGGCTGGTTCGAAGAAGGCGTTGTGCAGAAATAAGAAATTTGCATTGGTTTGAAGTTACCCTCTATTATTAGTATTTGATACCATAATAAGATTGACAAATGCTTTGAGGACAGCTTGCGTAATTGTACAATGATATTAGTCCTTTGTGGGTTTATCTATATTTTTCTCGTGATAACAGAAAATAAGCTTGCAGAATATCTAAATAACGTGCTTACAAATAGTTTGAAGCAATTTTCACAAAACTATGACCATTAGTTTACGAAGAAAACGTAGGACGAATGTGCCTCATTCCGTGACATGTCTGAAAAAGTGGGACAACACCTGTACAATTTTCTCATGAGCGCATCAAGCTGTAATCCCTTCGCGAAATTTCTCGCACGAAGAGGCTCGAATCAAGCGGTACAGAGCGGAACTTCAGACCTGCGCAAAAAAAAATTCTGGCGCAACTCATTTCCAGCTGTCACACCCAATGTGCGCCTGCACCTGTTGTGCTGTGTCAGCAGCTATGCCTGACCTCTTCGCATACACCAGCTATTTTACCTCTTTTTGTCGCTTCTCTCTGTGTAGATAAGGACAAAAACCTGAAATATGCCTGACTTTCCGCCCATATATAAAATTGCGGCTATGAATCAAGGCAAGCCACATCAACGTGGTATCACCGAATGCACTGAATACTGTAAATGCATTTATGAACTGCATCTAGGTCTGAGCTATTAGCTTTTCTCAAATATCTTGTGTATTCGTGTTCTGTATCGCTTCCTGGGTGTCTAGAGCATCGATCTCGTCATTCTTTTTTTAGGCACTCAATTTCGGGAGCAACGTTTTAGTGACAGCTTTTGGTCTCATTGTCACTGGTACCGTAGTGGTAAAAAAGGACAAAAAGGAATTTCAACGCCTTACCCGTCATGAAGCGTTGTCTTGTGACGTAATAATGTCCATCAAACATGAAAAAAAAACATTCATGCGAGCCTGTTAAGTATCTAGGCTCAGCAACGAACTGCTTCATTTGTCATTCAAGTGCGCTTCGACACGTATATTGGTCGATATACTCTTCCAATTTTGAAACAAAGTACATAGTTTCATGCCAGAACTACTTCTCTCTCTCGAGAGAGAGAGAGGCAACTTTATTAAAGTGAAAATATTTTCATAGGGGGATGGCGGTCAGGCCGTGCCTGGCCGCCACCTCCTCGGCTCGTTGTATAGCCCTGAGCTGTATTTGAAGGCTCGGACTGTGGAGTACACTTTTCCACGCCTCGGGCGAGGCAGTGGTCAGGAGATCAGGCGGGGGTGGGTCCTCGCTGCAGTCCCGTAGTATGTGAGAGAGGAAGGCGACGGATATTTCTCTCGAAATTGAGAAAATGAGAAACACACCATAAATCTAGCAATTTAGCTATCTTAAAAGCAATGAAACAACACTTTTAAAAAATTTCTACAGAACAAAACGAATTTATACTGAACGTATCACCAATAGCACGTGTCATAAACAAGTGGAATATTTGTTCTTCGTTTCGTAAATGTTTCCGACCCACGGCAGCAGAAACTCCTAGCGTTTATCGTCCTAGCACAGCGGTGGAGGAACCTTTTACTGAAGAAGAGAAAGTGGGACAGATTTCTCCCATTATTCCTCGAAGGGTTAACGCGGTAGCCTTAAAGGGCTCGTTTCGCAGAAATTCCGGTGACGGTGTCGTTTACGACGTCGGTGTCGGCGACGACGTCGTTGTTTGTGTGCGAATAATCAGCGTTGTACGCGAACGAAAATTCGAGGTAGATGCAAATAAAGAAGTAATAAAAATCAAGGTTGATCCATCCGTCATAGGAATTGGTATAACACGAAAGTGAAACGTGTCCTTAGAAAATAATGCAATGTTCATTGTACATTAATAAATAAGAGCATGCACAACGTCCGAAGGTGTTTGGCAGTTATAGCACCGTTTGATGTGGACACACCTACGTGTCAAATCCTCGTGGCAGATCTCTACACCGACGACTAAAGTTATTGATCATGATTAAACATTTGTGGTAGCTGTAGTAGCTAATATACACCTGGGAACAGAATATGGTGAATTCCGCGCAAAGATTGCATCAACAAGCAAGCACATAACCACTAACTCGATAGGCGCTCATGGAAAGCGTCGACATTTGAGGAGAGCAACGGCAATGTGTGCGCTCTCCAGCAGCTGGGTAACATGAACTTCTGCTCATGCACAAGCACTTCAGGAATGTGAGAGTCACAGCTGCTAGTATGAGCCATGAACGTGCGATGGCGGCTCGCTGGCCTATCTCTCACTACAACAAAGCATTCGCCCAAACGGTATTGAAAAGAAATAGAGGCGAAATCGGGGAGCGAGCTTCACCTGCGCTGAGACTGCCAAAGCGCGTCCTGTCCACGCTCGTTGGTGTCATGATGCAGTATACCTCACCTTACCTATCGAACACGGCGACACCACCCTACGCCAAGCAAGGTCACTGTGAAACGGAGGTCTGAAAGATATAAGACAAGTTTGTAAAGTTTCACGCGTGAGCGTCAATAGTGCATTGGGTAAAGCAGCCGGCTCGTATCGTCACCGACCGCGAGGTCGTGGGTTCGACTCACAGGTTATCCAAATCAACGATACTTTTTCTTCCCATTTTTCTTTGTCACCTGTTCGTGTGCGTTTTAGCGACGTCACATCTCTGCGGAAATGATGTCTGTCATGTCTTGGTGGACCCCTGCATAAAACACCTTTCTGTTCAAATTGTTGGTTTGAGTGGAGCCGGGTATTCGAACCTTCGACCCCTCGCTCCGTGGCGCGATGCGTTTAGCCGCTCGGCCACCACACATACATCCTGTAGTATACTAACGGCGAGCTATTTACATACACCATTGCTTCAGCGTGGCCGAGGCTTCTCTATCACCTGCTAGATGGCGCAAAGATCCCGCGGACGCGGTTTAAACGGAATCTCACCGCCTTGTTTCGTCGCGCCGTATATATGGATAGAGGAGCCGGAGGGCGTCCGAACTTTGTCTTTACTTGCGGCACGATTTGGATGTCGACCGAGAAGCGAAGCCAGGCTAGCGATTCGGAAGGCGATACGAACACGGTCCGATTACGCTATCGCGTTCTGCTCTTGAAGGCGAAGCTGAAGCGTCCTCCAAGTTCTTTCGTTGCGCCGACGATTACTTCAATTTTTTTTTTGTGGACGAATTCGAATCTGTGGTTACCTCAGTGAGCAAACAACCTGAGTTAGGTGTACGAGGGCTAAAATATGGAAAAACAAATCTTCAGAGCGCATAATACAATTTCTAGACATTTATTTAACGTTACAGGGAGAGCCACGTGCGCTGGCAATATTCCCCCAGATCTTCAAAACAGCTGTAAGCACCTTGTCGAAGCACTCTAAGGCTGTAATAAACGGAATGTTCATCTCATTCTTTAAGTCCTCTTTCAGTAAAATGTTTGCGCACAAAATGAACGCAAGCTTTACTGCACAGGTTACGCGTCTTTTAGGATTATCTTATCCCTGCGCAGAAATAACAGCGCGAAATGAAAACGAGAGGTAAAGTGAAGATGAACACGGGACGGGAGAGCACCCGTCCCGTGTTAGTTTTCCCTTTGCATTTTGCCTCCCGTTTTTACTTTGCGCTGTTCATTACTAAGCACCCATACCAAGTAGCCAGCTTACCACTCTTTTGAATTTTATTGTTGCGCTGCTGAAGGGACTGTAGCTGATCGTTTATTGAAGTCCATTTTCTTAAGCCCGAACATGGTTGCAGAAAGCATGAAATGTGTTCTAGGTATGTGGGAAATAGGTAGAGCGTTAATGGGAAATAGGTAGAGCGTTAATGTTCTTTTAACGGCTACCTATAAATTATGTAAGATATGCGCCGCCGTGCAGAAAAAGAATGAGCAAGTTATAGACAAAAGGCCGACTGCCATTTTTTCCTGGTAAATAACATTAACAAATGTACTGATTGTCGCAGAAATTTGGTATACAGGGTGTTTCAAGAAATATTTTAAAAATCCTCTGGAATAAGGAAAATGAGATATTTTCACGCTGGCTTCATAATTATTTTTTCTGTGGAGGCAACCACCTAAAGATGAGTAGAGCAATCAATAATGACAACAAAAATAAAAAAATTAAGGTCAATAACTATTTATTAGCTGAAACAGGTGGTCGAATCAAATGGGTAAATTGCAGCCCTTCCTGCGAAGAGGCTATTGCCGCTTTCAGATTTCGCAAAAGTAGCCGCTGGCAATTATTAGCGAGTAATGAAATGTGAACAATTTCGCCGCAGAAACTGACACCAAAACTCGGAAGAGTGCCGCTGTCGTACTCATCCGAGACGTCCAGAATAAGCGAGCGTCATTCTACCGACCACCGATCGACTTCGATTCGTTGTTGTGCGGGTTCATTTTGCTATTAGAGCACTATGGCGCACGCATGTTAACAAATGCACAACTAACACCACTGCAATCGGCGTCAGGAATAGTGACGGACGTCATTCTGGTTGTCTCCTAGTTTCCCTCATCGAAGCTTCGGTTTCGGTTACGCAGGTGAATTTGGTTCAATGTCCCTGCTCCGCATTCATTTCCACAGGCCAAATATTCACAATGTCAAAGTGGCAATGGCCTCTTCGCAGGAAGGACAGCAATTCTCCCATTTCACCAGACCGCTTGTCCCCGCGAATTAAAAAGTTAATTATTTACTATGTTTATATTACTGCCGTAAATGCTGTGTCCATTAATCTTAAGATGTCTCCCACCACAGGAAAACCAGTTATGAAGGCAGAGAGCAAATATTCTATTTCGCTTATTTTTCATAATTTTCGGACACATTTCTTGAAACACCCTGTATAAAGCTCCTTTTAGATGCGGCCGCTTCTACGCAGGGCAGACGGGTCGTTGTGTTATTCCCATATTAATGGAGCGTAAGAGGTGATTAACCGGGGCTCACCTTCTACTCTAACTTTACATTGTAGAGAGTGTAACTGTAAGTCTGAGTTCGATGAATGCGCATAGTTGTACAGCCACAAGAATAAAAAAAAAACGCGGGTAATGGTCGAGTCCTGGTGTATCTTTAGTAGTAACAGCGCATGCGTTAACCAGGAGTCGAATATTTGCATGATCAAGTATTGAAATGCCTGACTCTATAGTGCTCTCTCGCGTAATCACCGAAGTGTGCAGGATTTACAGGTGATGCTCGTGCCTGCGCTTGCATAAATAGGCATTTGTGTCTATTTTACTTTCCGCCGCAGGTGCGTTTTTTCAGTTGAAAGCCGGTATTTGTGTTGTCTTTCTCTCTTCTGGCGTCCATGTTGCGCACCTACCAACTGTTATCATGAATTTTTAACAACAAGATAAAGTATATGTCGTTGCAGAAAGGGGTTTAGATTTCCGGTCCCAGGAGCCGCGCTTCGATAAGCGTGACATGCAAAAACAGAGAAAACACATTTACCCATAAGTACTGGCCGTTTGAAGAACCCCACGCGATTGAAATGAAGGCTGAGCCCCCCATTACGGCGTCCTTCGTGAACATATCATACGTTTGGCACGTAAAACTGCGCGCCTCTAAAGGGCGTGGCCGCACATGCGCGCGCGCTTATATCGTGATGACGGTGGTTTGTACATCGTGCTCTCACCGCAAGTTTGCGTTGAAGTTACAGAGAGCACGAAGGCCACTTCGCTCCCTGCAGCAGCCGCTTTTGCGAAAGTAGTGCGCTGCTTACACAGAAATAAGTTACAACTGTGACAGTTCGCGCTCATCCTGTGTATGTTCGTTCCGTGAGTTCTTTCTGCTTGAGCAGCACGTTGCAGGTTTCGAGCTGTTGGCCGTTCTTCGCGTGCCGTTACAATTTCTTGCTATAGCACTCGGCATTCTTTCGGCATTCTGTTGGGCATTCTTTTGGGCATTCTTTCGCCCTTGGGGCGAAAGAATGCCCAACAAACGCTCAACTACGACTGTGAAGACACGTTTCACTTTCGTGTTATACCGATTTCTATAACGCAGGGATCAGCCATCTTTTTTGAGTTAAAAACAAGCCTAATGTTCATTTGTTTAAGTTAGTGAATACTTGTTTTAAATACGTTTGTCTGGAAATCTAGGGCTGTTCTGAAATGGAACCCTTACTTTTCGAAAACTATTCGAATATTATTCGATTCGTATGCGTATTCGGCTCGGTGTCATCACTATTCCATTCGTATTCGATTAGATTCTAAAGTTCACTATTAGCACATCCCTACAGTTTTCTATTTTTGCCAGAAACTGTGCGCTCGCTGTTCCCGCGCCCCGCACGCAAAACAGGAAAGATACAGGAGCAGTGCTTCGGGTGTAATAAACTTTCCATTTTAAATATAAGATCTGAGTGACTAGAGATGACCTATCGAGCATTGGTTTATTTAAAGGGACTGTCTACCACTCGGAAAAATTTTTCTGATTGTGGTGAAAATGAGAAGATCGTTCGTCACATCGGCGGCAACAAGCATGCTTTTGTCCCATAAAAAAAAGAATTTTATATTTATTTGATGTTGAAAATCGTGAAAGAATGACCACTAGCGTCACCCAACGGCGTTGTGATTCAATATACTGGTAGGACAAGAAATCCTCGCAGGTAGACTCATTTTGCCTAAAAACAAACATGTATAACTTTAAATTGTATTTTACGCACTTGCGGCACCTTTTGGTTACGTCAGAGAGTAATTTCTTGCTTTTTTTTCTCACGCATTTAAAAAGGCGCCCTGTGGCGCTGCTTGCGGCGCCGTCTTCGATTTCGTCTGCTTCAACGCATGCGCTATTCCATGCGGCCCTCCGCGCTGGTCATACCGTGCCGCTGTATTGCTGTTAGATGTCTTACATGTGCTGCGCTGTGAAGGCGGGCATTTATAGTCTCCTGTTGATGAATTAACTTGGCTTGGATTGAAGCAGTACTAAAATAAAGGCATAGTCTATGATTACAGCAAAAGAAGTGTTCTGTAATCGTATATTAAGGCTTCATTTACCCGTTAGCGTGCTGAAAACGACTGTTACATTCATTACACTAGTCTTCAGCGAAAATAATGTAATCCTACAGAAATCACATGTGCTTTTGGTTTTATTTTTACCGGCACTTCAATCGTCATTGCGTCCACCAACCAGTGTTGTGGGCATGTTTCACGCCAATGGAAGAAGACCGAATGCAGATCGAAAAATTCTGTTTTAAAAATGTCTACTCACTTTCCAGAGAAACCGCTGCAGGGTTAGACACTTCACGCTGCGTGCTTTCGATTACGGTACAAAACAGAAAAGTGATGAAGGAATGCAGACAGTCCCAATAACCTAATTCGCAGATATTAGGTGCGATCTTTCTTGCATACCCTGTTGAAATCCCTACTATTAAATGCGAAGCATTTCTTAGCGAACCTCTGGCACTTTGAGCGTTTCTATCTACGTATCTATCTATCTATCTATCTATCTAGCCGCCTACGTCTGGGTGCTCTCATGATTGCCTCCTTAACTTGGTGTAGATCAAAATTTGCATGGGAGAGTTAGAGGATTTGACGAGTATGATTGCCGGGTCGTGACATGCATAACGTTAAAATCCTGTCGCGTACGTCGTCAAACCCTTTCCACTAGACACGTGTGGCACATACCCGTTTACCATGGGCCGCGGTGTACGGGTATGCGCCACAGGTGATTGACAGTTTATATCTACCCAGGAACGGCGAGAACAGACATTGGTAACTTAAATGCTAGAGCGTTAAGGAAAACCAACATCGGCAGCGTTGACTCAACGAATGGAAAGAATAAAAATTAGGATCCCTGCAGGAATCGAACCCAAGCATTCTGCGTGGCAATCAGGTATTCTACCACTGAGCCACGCCAGGTCTATAAACTGGCTTGGAAAAACAGCCTACGCAGGCGTACCAACGGTGCAACGTCACCTGTGGTTGTGGTGCTGGCTTTCTAATTTTACAAGACAGCAATAAACACTACATGATACTCCTACGATGTGTACTCCTACGATACAGGCGTCATACCAGATGAACGTCTGTAGCTCCAGTGTTGGCTCCTCTTTTATAGCAGTCTAATAAACATTACATTTGTATTTCTATGATTCAGGAAGCTATATTGAAGCATTGCTCGACCCAGGAGGAATACATTAACGAAAGGTACATATGATATCCACATCACCGCACCGTAAAGTGCACTTCGTGCACCAGAACGACGCAGTGTCCTCTTCATTTGTTAGGAGGCTGGGCTATGGCCTCATGCTGACCGAGGATTATGCCAGATTAATTGACGGCTGCTTTGTAGACTAGGCTACGTAGGCCACATGCGCCCAGGTAGTCTACGAATACGACAAACACTATCCACTGAAGTTGGTCTACGTAGCACTATCCAGGCCTACCAGCCTCGACGGCCTATACCTCGCCAACACGAAGCGTGGCTTCAGGTTCGTACACGTCGCCGGCTCTGTCGACAGATAATTTGTCGACGAAATGACCGAGGTATCCACGAATTCCAGCAGTTCTACTACACCACATACTTCACTACACATGGACACCTCGTCAGCACGATCACGACCGGATCCTATAACAAATCATGACCAGCTGCTGGTGCTCACTGATCGTGGTGATGATGCCCTTGTTCAAGAACTGTCAAGAACTTCTTGCACACATGCACACGGGTTCGTGAAACGTGCGTGCGTTCTCGGGACACGTATAAGCACTACTTATCAGCTTACCGCTTCTGGTTTTGGTAATACCCACGTTGCCATTGGCAGCGTTACCCAACCGTAAAGAACTGGTTATATAACACATGTGCGGTTCTTCAACATATATGTGCGTATAAAATATATACAAATCTCTAGCGTCATTTTGTAACGTGTCGCTCAGTAAAATAAGTTATGCCACAGTCACCTACCCACCACATGCTTCGCATAACATCGACTCCCACGGTACGTGGCATCTGCCTAATTTTTTTGTTTAGGTTCTTAAAAGATACCCTGCTGTCATCACCGGGCTACAGATCCAAAAACTTGGTTCATGTCCAGAGTGCAGCACCCGGACAGCAACCAAGCAAACGTAAGTTCGCAGTTTGGTTAAAGAAGCATGTACAGCTACAGTGCATGCGTAGCCTGAGTGAAAATTTTTCACTTAACAAAGACATCAAAACAGAGAAGAGAAAAAATTCGCATCGATGTGTGCTAGATCACGCCGGTTGGATGTACCCTCAGTGGCCTTTAACGAGGCTCGTCCTTCGGTCGAGAGTCTTCTTATGATTACTTCACTTACCATAAATTTATATTTCAACGCGAAGGAGCGACAATACCTGCAGAAGCAATAGTATGACTTGTTACGAGTACTAAATTATGCCCCGGAATTTTATTCTATATATTTTTTTCAGATCCCGAAGTGGACTTCTACCTGAGTGCTGTTTTTGTGAACTGCAACGGATGCAAGGTGTTTCGTCACCACAATATCGACGCAGGTATTTTTTAAAGTTATGATAAAGTGACTCGCAAATCGCACAGTATGACGCCACTGAAGGTAAACATGGGGTATAGTCATTGACCATGTTCATGTTTCCGCAGAAGCTCAATCAAGAGCTGACTGTGCTGGTTTCCTGAATAAACGACGAGGTAGACTAAAACGAAGCTTTTGTTGCTAACTACGGTGTTTTGGACCGCTCCTCATAGGTTTCGCTAAATGATATTGTGGTTTTACCGGTACAAGTTAGCGTGCGAGTTCCGTTCTGAAATAAAAGCATCATGCCACGAGTCCCAACTCTTGATTTTTCTTACCTGTCATGCCATCTTAGCAGGTTGACGTGTTCTGCTGCTAAACTCGAGGTCGCGGATTCGGTTCCCGTCCACTGCGGCAGCATTTCGATGAGGGCGGAATTCAATAGCACCCGTGCGCTTAGATACAGAACCACGTTAGAGAACACCAGGACCTCTATGTTGTACGCAGTCCTTCATTTAGGCATGCATCCTAATCACACATGGTTTTGGTACGTAAAATCCCACAAATTATTACTAACAACTCTTGATTTAGCCCCTATACCATGACATGGTGCTGCCATGAATGCATCAGTAAAGTACCTTAAACCAAGATCAAGGAACTTTACGCATCACATAACGGTGGTGGAACTCGCCACCAGCATCGACGTTTCGCCCTTTCCTCCCCACTCCCTCCTCCATTCGTCAAAGCACTCCGATAATCACAACACTTTACCAGATCCTCAAGCGTGCATTGTGCGATAGGAGTGCGGGGAGGCTCTGTTATTAACATCGATGCACCCTCGTTTGCATGACAGAGGGAGGGAGATTAAACGCCTGCATCCGCATCCTGCACCGAGACCGCCACTCTGCGTTCTTATCATTCGTGGCAAACGCAGCATGTCTGGGTTTCGGGCGCAGTACCGCAAGCTCTTTCGTCCGTCTATTCCGAACAGTCTGTCTCATGAAATGTCTGGAACATCATGCGTCACATGTAGTGATCATTCAACGATAATGCGACTTTAATGCAATTTATACGTTTGCTATTTGTATGCCGTCACGACTTTGACCATTACATGTGAGCTAAGGTAAGCTTTCTGCACTAAGAACCATTGCGCGCTTGTTATCGTATAGCACACTGTTTTGCCCTGCAATCCCTTCAAACATTTGCTTACACAGATTCCCAGGGTGAGTGATATCACGAAATGTAGTGCGCAGATGTCTGTTTCTTGCATCTATTTACGAAGGTCTTTCTCCAACAAGAAATTGCATTTGCGGACCCTGCGCAAGAAAAATAATATGACTTCACATTACGGACAAGGATCTGAATACAGTCTGTTCGAATTCTTCTGCAGGAGCGGGATGCACCCTCTGGAAACCGGAAAGCAAGATAAACGAGAGGGATGAGTGCTGCGAATTCATTTACGACCTCCTGTGCGGCACCTCACCAAAGTACCACATCTCCGAAAACTGCCTCATAAGTTCCTGAGTTTTCAGCCTAACCACGGAGCTGGCGTCCGAGCTAGTTCTCCGGCTGCGTATGCGTTGTTAGGTGGGGCAATAAATATAACTGCAAATATTTCGCTATTTTACGCCGTCTTTATGCAGTAGTTTTTGTCTCAGCTTACGTTGTACACGGGTGCACAAGGATACAGCGATAGCGTAGAGACAGAGCATCAGCCTCGAGTGCGAGAGGGCCGTGGTTCGAACCCCGGTGCCGCACATCTTCCCAGCGCATTTAAACAGAACACAAACTCCTTGTGCTGATGGAATAGCATAAAGAGGTCCTTGGGGTGTGGCGTCATACTCGTGACCACAATCGTGACCACCCTCCCACACCAGACAAGAATTGGCCACCCTGGTACAGTGCCTGGCCGCTACATCCTATATGAATACACCAATAAACCCCCAGCCCTGACTGCGCAGTGGCTGCGAAGCAACTGAACATGGCGATTGTGAGAATGGAGCAGCGGAGGGTGCGAAGAATCGCTGGGTCCAGAGGGGCCGTCATTGAAATCTGATCCTAGGAACGTTTAACGCGAGAACGCTATCTACTGAGGCGAGTGTAGAAGTGCTGTTCAGAAAACTAGAAGGTGTTAAATAGCATGAAGTAGGGCTCTCAGGTTAGGACAGCTTAGGCCTTCACAGAGCTAAATAATGGGCTCGTCCAATACTATTGTGGCTTAGTGGATAGCACAGAACTACGAGTTCTACTTCTTATCAAAAATAATATAGCTTGTAACATAGAGGAATACTATAGCAATAATGAGAGGGTGGAAGTTTCGTAATTAAACTTAATAGGAGGTGCAAACTGAAGCTCGTACAGGCCTGAAATCGGGAGTCGGTCGAGAAACCCGAAATTGAGAAACCCGTGTGGTCGGAATCAAACATGATGAAGGAAACGAACTGCACCGACCAAATAAAAGCTGAAAGCAAAACGATGTTTCGGCTTCCTTACGGAAGTCTTGTTCACAAGGAACTAGCTCATTGTTAAAAAAGGCTTCCGTATGGAAGCCGAAACGTCATTTTCATTTAAGGTTTTATTTGGTCAGTGTACTTCGTTTTCTTCATCTCGTGCAGTCCTACACGCTTACATTTTGTCATGACGACCAATTAGTTGAAAGCTTCTGTAAAGACGTGGGAATCGGTAATGAACAAGGTACAAACGCGGTGTGCTAGAGTACTGGGAGACTTCAATACCAAGGTAGTCAAGAAGCACGCAGGAGACCAGGCAGTGGTGGAATATGGCATCGGTTGTATAAATGAGCGATGGGAGTTATAAGTAGAGTTCGCAGAACGGAATACTTTACTGATCTTGAATATCTTCTACCGAAAACGGGCGAACCGAAATCGGACCTGCAGGGGCTTTAATGGCAAGACTAAAAATGAAATTGACTTCATACTTGGAAAATTAGCGCGAACACGACGGAGACACAAGACGAGAATGAAACAGGACGAGCCCTGTATAAGAACTGACGTGTATTGAAGCAAAAACGAAAGCACGAAAAACCAACACCATGCGTGAGCAGGAATGTTAGGTCACGTGAAAGAAATTGCTAGGCATGCTTACCTTGCAAACTAGCAAACAAACAGAAAGTTCACATATGCAATAATCACCCATCAATTTTATGAATAACGCACCGTTTACAACTCGCCCAGCTCTCCACCTTACCGAAATTTACTTCATACTGCGCGCACACCCCGCCATTGTGCAAGTTGCGGAGGTGCTCAGCAAGGTAGGACGTAGTGATCACATTATGGTAAGATGTCGCATTCACCTAGACTTGAGGAGGGAAGAGAAGAAGCTGGGGCGGAAGAACCCAATTAATGAGTTAGCGTTAAGAGATAAAGTACAGGAATTCAGGCTCTCGCTGTGGAATCGATACTCGGCTCTAACCAAGGAATCCGACCCTGGCGTACATTCAATGAACTATAATTACCAGTATCGTTAACGAGTGTGAAAGAAAAGTCGCAGGTACGGCCGTTTATCAAGACCCTGGCAAGCACTCCCAAGAGAGGAAAAACTTCATTAAGATACTTCAAAGCATCAAGGCCTCTAACCCTGTGCCACTTAGTAGCGCACAAACGAACAAGGACTTCATATTCCATAAGGTAGAACTTCATGTATTTCCACGCGATGACGGCAGATGTAGGAACGCGTCGAAGTCGGTAAAGGTTCACGCATACGAAGGAGCCTCTAGGCCAAATGCTTGTGCAATTTCGGATCGTAAAATTTTGTTCCCACCATTGCAACAGCCCCGTTCAATAATTTTGGGTAATCCTCCTCAAGTGGCATCGTCAAGAACTTAATCGAGTCCTACAGTGTCAGTTTCTTTTCAGTCGGACGTACAGTCGTCGTTGTAAATAAATGTAAATCCCACAGTCACACAAAGTTCCGATTCTTGATTGGTTGAACACAAAGTGCGTTCAGGTTTACCAAGAACTACCGGCAGTGCCTAGTGTTATCCGCATCAATTTGAACCAGTGTTTCGCAGGACGACACGTCGAAAATTTCATCCTGCTCCGTGGAATGATTTTGTTACATTGCCCTATAATACTGCATATTTGGCCCTTACGCCTAAAGTACAAAGTCCAAGAGTGGGTGATTTATGTAGTACTTGTGCGGGCACCAATTGTTCTTTGTTGTTGATGTTGTAAAAACAGCACATGTGGCTCAAAGTCAAAGCGATGTGTAAAGAAAACTTTCGCGTGGTTCCGTGGTGCGTAATCACAGGATACAAGCAACTTATGTGTACGCGTGCAGTGGTGCCTTTGGACATTACCCTGAACTGTATAGTGCGTGTCTTTGCAGTGTGTTCTTACAATCTTACTGTACACTTTTCTCCAACCTTTGCTCTCATTTCGAGCGAATTTGTTTTCTCAAGGGGGAAAAACAAGTGTAGATTTGCACGGGACAGGATTTCTGACATTGACTTCCATATATGCTTACAATCCGCAGTTCTATCTCACTGGGAATGAGCTGTGTGTAGCAAGGTTTTTCTTTTTTTTGCCAGAGGGAGGTGGCGATGTATTCGGGGATTGGTGGACATCTATCTGATGATGTGTCAGCGTGCTGGGCATGACGTGGCTGTGTGTGCCCTCCAGGTGGCGCTCTCCTTATTCCTTTCCTCCAGTCTCCACTCACATGAATGAACGGAATTCTGGACACCGAAGTGGTTGGCCGTACGATATATTGCTCTTGCTGGACCGCCGCCAAGGCGAAGTGGGCAGTGGCATACCAACTCGTTCGCGTATGTGTATGTGATACTGTTTGCTTTCAATCAATTAAGAATCTACATAGGCAGATTGTACAGGCTGCACCGCCCTATACCGCGACAACACAGCAGCGTTTACGAACCTTTTGGAAACATTACCGTGAAGTTTAGGAAGTGCAGCTACATTTAACCTGCTCTTCATCTGAGAATTACATCTGCAGACTTCCCAGTCTCAGTTTGGCGCTGTAAATACGATGAATATGAAGAACGTGCTATAACTCTAGTACCATAAATTCTCACTTATTAAACAAAACATGTCTCTGACAAAGCAAAGTACTTCGCAGAAGTCTTCAGGATAAGCCGAGTGCCAATTTATTTACTGTTAGAGCCGTCTAATAGAAAGTCTTTCTAAAGGAGAAGCTCAAGTTCAGTCGATTAATACTCAAGGAAACCACATTGAGCTGTTTGTGTATAATTATAAGGTTATAAACGACCACGAATTTATATACTAGGTGTCGTTCCTCGGCCTCCTACTTTTCCCAGCTCGTGGGGGAGGAGGAAAGGGGGGGGGCGGACGGAAAAGCGGTGAAGTGGCCCTTTACTCCGCCCCTCCAGTTCCTCGAAGTAAACAGCCTACGTAACCTATATAAGCTGAAATTTTCCTTGAAAAAATGTGGGCGATAATAACGTTACACTACCCCGCATTGTTTCGTTCCGTATAGGCAGTTAGCTGATAATGATTGGTCGAAATTTTCGGGTTCATGCTCACAGCACCTGCTCGTAAAACGACGCAACAACATGACGCGTAAGTGATCAACCGCGTAATTACCACTTACGCATGACTGCGTAAAAATAAATAATAATGAACTATTTTCAATACGACGTATTGTTTGTCATTGATTCTTCGCTATTCGTAAAAATTTTTCAATGTGCCATAAAATCGCCTGCTTGTTACGCGACGTCACAAACCTGCGAAAATTCGCTGCGTTAAAATGAAGTGTGCACAATGAGCAGCACATTACTGTGCTGAACAAAAACTCATTTATTACGGAATAGCCAGACAGTATCTCTTTATGAACGTAATTTAAGAAGCCTGCCCGCCAATCACATTAACAGCAGCTCCTTATAGCAGCGGGCGAGGTGGACTCATATGTGTATAATAGATACTTTCAGTTGTGGTATAGCGATGCTGAGCTGTTTCCGCGCGTGTACACGTGCACTGTGAACTCATTGTTGCTGACGAAGAGGTGGAGAGAGAAATAAACAATATAAGGAACAGACACAATCCTTTGCAGGTGGGCAGCCTTCTTAGTCCAGAAAACCGTGGACGCTGACTATCTCCCTGGTGAGGTAGATCAAGTAACGGGGCAAACTTGAAATCTGGGCTTCTCAATGTGCTCGAGTGCACTACCTTGTTACAAGCCGCCACGATCGCTGCAGGCTACCATATGATAAGCCAACTGAAGCAGGCTAATCGGAGAGTAAAGTGGGAATCTATTGTAGCTGTCCTGGCTAGGCACAACTAAAATACTGGACACTTCTGCACACTCAACTCACAACAGCTTGGATATGGAGCAGTGGCGATGCTATTCGTTTTCAAAGAAAGAAACTGAATTTCCTGAACAAGGAGAGCGTTTGATCGGACTATAAAACGTTTACCGGTTCCCGCCCATATTTGTGTCTTCGATTACTTAAATTTTAGGCGAGGCAGAACAAAAAAAATCAAGATAGATTGCTGTGATGTTGCTGCTGAGCGACAGCCACCGCTGCAATGCTCGAGCGCAAGGCGCGCAAGCGTGGAATAGGCAGCCCGCACCGCAGAGAGCCTAGAGTGCGTGGTCATGACACACGGAGGACAGTGGTCACAGCAGAATCGTAGGATAAATTTTATTACATAATTACGTTATTGCTGAGCTCAAGTAAAACTTTGCCTGACTTGTTAGTTTCTCAGTCTGCAGCCGACAATAACCACTGCCGAAAGTAAGGGGCTCCGCCCGCCTACCATTTCTCAGTGGGGGGGCTAAAGCCCCCCTTGCTCCCCCGGTAGATACGCCTATGAGGTGTGCATAACTGGGAGGTCGCTATCAACCAGGTTGATGTCGGCGTAAGAGCGCCAGTGGCCCGCGATTGCCGGATCCGCAGTGAACTTGAGATTTGAGGTCGTTCCTAGTTCTACATCGGCGACTTTTCATAGCTCCTGTCGTGTTCTTTGGGACAGCTTTTTGTAGTATTCTGTGACGTTGCATTGTATAACATTGTAACGGTGTAGTGTATAATATGGTAGTAGTGTATATCTTGTCTGGATTTCGTTGCATTCTCAGGCAGTTGCGGTGAACCTTATCGTATGCGAAGCATTTCTTTGAAAACCAGAGGCACTTTGACCGTTTCTTTCTTTCTTTCTTTCTTTCTTTCTTTCCTCCTTTTCTTCTTTCTATCTATCTATCTATCTATCTATCTATCTATCTATCTATCTATCTATCTATCTATCTATCTATCTATCTATCTGTAGTGAATGGACGAAATTTGTAAGGAAATTTGTATGTGTGTGAACTTTGAGGGGAATGTTGAGGGCTTTGGTGTGGACGTGAGAATATGAAGAGAACGAAGACGAGAAGGTGAGCCAGGGGCAGGTGGCACGCGCGGTGGCGGCACGAGAAGAAAAAAATTACACCATCTCCTGCTAAAGGGGACCATGAGACGATGCGAAGCAGTGTTTCGGCTCGTCGAGCCCGCGTTTCATCCGTAGCAGTTTGCCGCCGACGTTGCCGTTTGCGCTGGGGTTCCCTAGCCCGGAGCTCGGGGTCCGCTTGCCGACATTTACGTTGCGCTTCGGCGCGTCGAGCCTTCCGCTGCTCCGCGATCTCGGCACGCGTTAAGGTATTACTGCAACTGGCGCCGACGTTGACGTTGGAACTCATGACACCGGCGCAGCCGCCGCAGTGAGTGAGCGTGTGTATGACATAACGCGAGCCTTTTATCTAAACGAGGAGGGGGAGTGGGAGCGAAGAGGGGGAGCGGTAGTAGAGAGGGGGAGACGGGGAGTGGGGAAGTGGAGAGGGGATAGGGGGAGTGGAGAGGAGGTGTGTGGAGACGGTTTACGCATGCGCAGTAAGGGTGGTCACGCCGCATACGACCACCACCGGATTGAACTCCGCCATAAGATGCTTCGCTTCTAAAAGAAGGCAAGGAAGAGAAGAGAAGCGCGGGTGGAACGCGCAGTGGATCAAGCTAGGGGAAGTACACACGGAACCAGGGCGCTGTCGGTGGAGCTCCTCCTGGCTGTACCTGGTGAGGCCCTTGAACCAAGGTGCCTGTCTGGTGCTACAGATACCGGGCGTGGCTCCTGCTGTGCCGGCGTACGGGACAGGGACAACCGTTTCCTGATCGCCGCTACCTGGAACGGCGTAAGGCCGTGTTTTGCTCGAGGCCTAACGGAGGCCTTGTCTTCGTGCCGAGGCCGCACGCGGGACGTGTGCCACTTGTGTGCCTTGGTTCACCTACGACAAGGGTCGTCCCAGCGCCCAAAGACTGACGCCTCCAGAACTTGTCATCGCCGACGAACCCGCGAGGCCTTGGTTTGTGTTCCCTAGGTTGAACATTCCGCCACTAGAACTTTGAGTTTAGTTGCGTGTTTAACTCCGTGTCTGCTTGTTTTCCGTTATTGTCCCTCTAGTGTCTTTTGTATTGATAAATGTTTAATCTCGTTTGTGCGTCTTCTTTTCTCGTTCACTCCGTTAGCCACGCGCATGCACACGTGACGAACATTGTCGTTACAATGATCTATCTATCTATCTATCTATCTATCTATCTATCTATCTATCTATCTATCTATCTATCTATCTATCTATCTATCTATCTATCTATCTATCTATCTATCTATCTATCTATCTATCTAGCCGCCTACGTCTGGGTGCTCTCCTGGTCGTCCCCTTAACTTCGTGTATACCAAAACTGGCATAAAAGGGCATGAGTACATGGCAAAGACGACTCTTATGTGATGACACAGTTAACACGACTTGCCTGCCGCGCACGTCGTGAAACCATTTCCACCAGCCACATGTGGCACACACCCCCATACCACGGCTGTTGTATAACGGTGTGCGCCACATGCGGGTATAAGTCACAGGTGATTCACAGTCCATATTAAACCAGACTTAGAAAATATTGACGCGATAGGGGGCGAAGTACCACCGTGCCGGAAAAAAAAATCTTCTGGCGGCATCGGCAACGTTGTCGCTTAGCGAAAAATTCCGATTGAGGGAAAGAATGAAAATCACGGCTTGAGCTGGAATCGAACCCAGGCCTCGTGCATGGCTCTCAGGTATTCTACCACAAAGCCATGCGAGTGCTTCAAACTGCCTCGGATACAAACCTTATACAAGCGTCACGTCAGGACAACGCCTAGTGCGGTTTCTGGGCTGGCTCTCTCTTCGATGTAACAAACATAAATTATTTCAAAAGAAATCTGAAATATCAAAGCAAATGTATAGAGTTTTATTGTCATCAGCTTATGCACAGCAATAAATTCCTGAAATACAAGTATTTTGGCCGTTTACAATGTTTCTGTTTTTTTAAGTACGCATTTGTAACGATTCGCGCAAGCTTTCTCCTGATTTTTTAGCTCTGTATGACTCGTACTTCCTCTGTTACTCGAATACATCGCAATATTTCAGTGCCCTTACCAGAATGCATAGCTCACATTTTCTTTTTTCTGCATTTCACAATATATTATACATAACCATGTAACGCACCCCTCACACAATGATCCGATAACAATCCTGTAAGGTAATGGAAATGAACTACTTAATTAATTCATTAATTAATGGTACATTGTTACCGATTCCACAAAACTACACAATCGCCCCTGAATCTTTTTTGCACTATAGATTGCACTATAGGCGTGTGCATGGGGAGGAGGAGGGGTTCAGAGGGGCGGACGCCTCCCTAATCGCCTAAAGGTGGGCGCAAAGTGTGCCCCATAGCGTTACTCAGGCGAAGCTGTCCAGTCATTTCTTAAAAAGCAGGGTTATGGCCATGCATGTTTTTGACGATAATGGCGGCCGAAGGTCCTTGGTGTCGCATTCCGTGAACTGTCTACTTCGCATCTTTACTCCCGGAAGACAAGGTACCAAAAGCAGGCCATGTGAGAACCACGCCTGCATTTTATGATAATTTTTTCATCCATTGCTAAGCATGTCGTCTTTTGGACTCGACCACCGGGAGGAGAGAGGGGATTAAAGTATGCCCCCCTCCCCCCATAATAGGGATTCCTGCGCACGCATATGGGTAATATGCGTTCATCACGAGATAAAACTTCGCATCGACGTTTCGTTTAGCGCAAGCTCTGCTGAAATAATGGAGCAACTTTGTTACCATAACTCTGGCTTCACTGTGCTGCTAAGCTTGACTATGTCGTCGACAGCGAGCGTCGGTCAACATGCCGAGCGTATTTGTTCTAATATAGGTCTGCCTTTTTTTTTAAGAATCGACAATGTAACCCAATATTAGCCATTGTGATAGTTTATGGTCAAATACACTGAAAGTATCGATAGTTTTGGTGAATCGATTTGACAAACAGAAACAAAAAAAAGATGGTTGATGCCTTTGTCATAGGAATCGGTATAACACGAAAGTGAAACGTGTCGTCACAGAAGTGGTTGATTGCTTTAGTGCATTGGTACATCAGAGCTTGTATAATGTCTATGGGTGTTTGCCAGATGCTGCACCGCCTGATGTGGACGCACTCACGTTGACGCCTAGTGGCACATCTCCGTACTGATGACTTACGCCCATGATCCTGATTTAACCCTTGCGGTAGCTGAAGTTCCTAACACATACGTGGACACCGCATATGGTGAATCCCGCGCAAATATGACATTGCAAGCCCACAATAAACGCTGATACTCGATATGCACTGCCCCAAAGCGTCGTGAAACGTGAAGAGAAACGCTACGCGCGTCGTGTCTTCCTTCTAGCCTGGCAGGTAATTCTCATAGGGTGAGCGGAGATTGCAGTGCGACAGCCAGGCGAGCGTCGGAGAACTATTTTTTGAAATGGATGGATGCTACGAGTGAGGCTAGAGCTAAAGCTACCACCTCACGGTGTGTTAAACGAAATTACACTTCTATTGGAAACGCGCCGAATGGGAGGGTCGCAGCAACGGTGCGTTTTTTTTTTTCGAGCCTGGTGGCACACATGTGACCACCCGTTATAAAGGGAACGGTCATAGCATCCATCTATCCATCCATGCAAGAGCACTGCGAGAGAAAGGTGTGAAATATAAAAGGCGCGTTCATGTAGCCTCCGTTGTGTGTTTGGCGCTAGCTCAGTGGGCTAAACGCCCACCGGCCATCGTCGCGGATCGAGAGGTCATGGGTTCGACTCCTGTCAACGGAACGTTTCTCTATAGTTTTTTCTATCGTAGCGCCAACGAACGCCGGTTGTGGTTCAAAGACCGAGTTAGAGCCAAGAATTGACAACACAAACAAATTATGTTCTCAGTTAAGGCAGTACAAGCATCGCACAAACATGCACACACGGCAGGTATCAGTTACAACAGACTTACCGCGCTACAAATGCATTGCCATCCATTCGAAACTATTCAAGAACACTTAAAGACCTTGAATATTCACCTAACGTTTGCAGCCCAATATTCTTCGAACGTTTCTCTCTTCCAGGAAACACACAAACAAACTCCAGCTCTGATCACCATCGTTCGGCGACATTCTTCAAAACAGTGCTTCCACGGCGTCATCACTCGACTAAGGTTGCACAACGGGCTTGTTGGTTATCCATAGCATCCGATGTATAGCGCATCCAGGACGGGACAGAGCAAGAGACACACTAGCGCTGTGTGTGTGTAATTCGCCTATTGTCCTGTGCCGTCCTCGATGCTCTATACATCGGATGTCATCACTCAATTCTTCAAGCTCGACTGACCGAACTGCACGACTCACTCGAACAACATAACTCTCTTAGCTGACTTCACCATAGTAGCTGCCCTACACTCCGTCGTCTCTCGTTTGGATCCTTCCCGGTTTCGCCAACATTCCAAGTGATTGTTCGGCGCGTAGCACGTAGTACAGTGATAGAACGGGGAAAGGGATTCGTCTCGCCGGTTCATCTGCGGAAACGGTCGGTTCCATTTTGATTTCTCGAATTCTCCCAATCTGCGCGGGCGCTAGGCTGTCGCGACGGCGTCTTCGGTGGAGAGGGTAAGGGCATGCTCTGGGTGCCTTTTGATGCTTGTTTTTTTTTTTCGTTGCGCGCGCCCGTCGAGGGGGAACGGTCGGTGCGGTGACTTGATGCTGTCGTCAATATGCGGTGGCGCGCGCCCGTTTTAGCGCTTGTTTGTGACGAAAAGAAGTGCTCTATTACGAATATTACGCTTCCCGACACTGTAGATCGCACGGGAATACGTGGTACTTCACAGTAGCGTCTTTTCACTCGTTCGAGTTGCACAACGGCACGCAAAAGTTTCGCGGCATCACACCACTGGAAAAAACCGTTTGCCAGACACGCGCGCACCAAGGAATCATACTGACGCACACAAAACATGAGGCAAACGGCCCACACACACGATCACACATAAGAAAAACACGAGAAAGCACACGGACATGCATAAATCCTGAGGCGACCACATTGTAGCACGAACCGGCGTCTGCTTTGTACTGGAGTAGTGGCGCCCTCACCCAAAACAGCGGCCGCGACTGTCAACTAAGCCGAGACGCTCGCCCATTGACGGTGACGCGAGGCAACAGGCCACACCTTCTTTTTTACGTAGCGGCCGTGAAATGCTGTGCTAGAGTAGTTATTATGCGGTCGACCTTGATATTAAAAAAAATAATGAAGAAGTAGACATTGATTTATTCAGTATGGCACTAGACTATGGGGCAACGGTCGCTTGAAAATAATAATAATAATATCTGGGGTTTAACGTCCCAAAACCACCATATGATTATGAGAGACGCCGTAGTGGAGGACTCCGGAAATTTCGACCACCTGGGGTTCTTTAACGTGCACCTAAATCTAAGTACACGGGCCTCAAGCATTTTCGCCTCCATCGAAAATGCAGCCGCCGCGGCCGGGTCGCTTGAAAAGCAGTGCAGGTGCTGCAGGAGGGTAGTTGGTATAGATTCATTCTGACTATTTGGAAACGCACATGAATGAGGCAGAGTAGAGCGGCACACAAACAAGCGCACAGGTGTTGCAGCTTACGTGCATTGCAAACCAGAGAAAGTGTTAAACATTATATGGGAAAGCAGCAACAAAATGTAACGCTGAACCGGATATAGCACAGTTGATGTTCACCGCACTCTGTATGCGGCTCGTGTACGCTTTTCTGCGCTCACTTCTTGGCATTCTTATTATTAACACCTATAGCATAGTAATGTGTGGCAAACCTTGTGCCGCGATTCTGGCTCTGCTTCTAGCGCTACTCAGTGGCGTTGACGCCTTTCTCGATTACAACCCTGCACTCAGCAACTACCAAGACGACAGCAAGGTGATTTCGTGTTTAATTCTTCTTTCTCAATGACAATGGGTGGTTTTTTTATAGCCCTTTCAGTCACGGTGTACACAAATGTGTACGCGAAGTTCGGAGGCGCGTCACACGCCGGTTGTTTCGTCAAATGGCCTCTAACTCAGTGGGCACGTTCTTGCAGGCTTCCTGAGTGGACAACTAGCAGTCATTTAACTTCATTGCGCTGCGTATTGCTGCAGATGATAACTTTGCTGGAAGCGCTACCATGTGCGACGATCGTTTTACGTGCCGCGTTCGAGCACGAACGTCAAGAATATCTGTTTTCTTCGCTCCATGCAATGCAACCCAAAAAACAAACTGCGTGCATTTCGGACCTAATAGTTCATTCTTTTTCTGCAAGTATTGAAGCTGGCTGATGGCAGAATAATTACATAATTAGTTACACGCTAATTACAATAATGACTGAAACTCAAACGAAACAAAACGTTCCTTCATTTTCTGTCTTGTAATGTAACATTAAGGGCCTTGGAATTACGCCATGCGAAGTTGACGCACTTGCAGACAGTGCATCATAATTCGTGACTGAAGGGAATAGACTCGTACGAATGATCCATGTAAGAGCTAAGTGTTAAGTTCAGCAAATGCAGATGGACGAATTGCACGTAGCCGAATCCATAGGTATTACTCGCAAAACAATAGTGCGGCAGATGCCATGTATTGTGGAAATCGATTGTCTGAGAAGCAGTCAGCTATAATGGAGCTACCTGGAGCGTACTTTACGCTAATTCTTAGGAGGTGTAGGGACGTCTTTGTGTAATATGATTAGTTGCGTGCATATCGTGGGTCTACTAGGCATGTCGTCTACCCTGTCGTCTAAAGCAGGGGTCTCAAACTCGCCTCAGCCAGCGGGCCGTAGTAACGAAAAAGTTTCAACAAGGGCGAGCCAGTGATAGTATCAGCTAAGTTGCCATTTGAAAGAAGGCATTTCCCATATCTGATATATGGGTCACTTTTTAAGCGATTTGACGTCAGTTTTCGAGAAACAAATCGAAACTGATCTCCAGAATGACTGAAATCTGGAAGCCGGTTCTGAAATAAAAGATTGTGTGTTTCACGTTTATGAATTAACACATGGCACCGCATGGGGTGCCTCACAAAAATATGTTGCAGGCCAGTGACGTCTGTGTAGCTAGTGAACATACTGATTAAGAAAAGGAAAAAAAATTGGCTGCGTATCTGCGTGCTTCGCTGCAAATGTCTAAAGACGATAGAACAGGCGCTGCGATGAACAGGACGCCATCTGGCAATACGTCGGCAAACATGAGTGCTGTGTTGCGGGCTGGTAGTCCCGGCGCAGCAGCAGGCGAAGAGCGGCGGTGACCAACGCGACCGGTGGGGACGCCAACCAGCCCGAACACGCGGTTTGGCGCGAAGCGCTGAAGCAGAAGAAATGTCCGCAGTGAACGAGTACTCTCCACACACTGTTTTATTTACACGTCGCCTGGGTAAAACAGGAAGGCCAGATCGGCGCCCCATGGTATTCGTACAGTGCAATACAGAACCGACACCGAAACACAACAATGAGCTCGTGCGGAGGGCACGGAGGAAGGCAAGTTTCAGCGCAGTCGTATTTTCAGCGCAGCTTAAGAATCTAGGATCTTTCGAATTAAGTATGTATGCATTTTCTATTAAAGGAACACACCACCTAATACTTACCTAGTGATGTTGCGCCTCAGATATGCGTAATGTTTGCTTTTTGATCGACAATGTATACAAGTATCAACCTAGTCGGCCGTTCAAGATGGCTGGCCCTTGGGCAAGTGGTTCAACTTTGGCCGAGTGGCTGAATCGAGTGACGTGCCGACAAACAGAAAGACAGACAGGCCAAAACTTTCTCCGTTTAAGTTGCCCAAGAAAATCTATCGTCTTTAATAATATGGGATGAAGACGGTCATGTGCGTGCCACGGGCCACGGAAGAGAGGCTTGAGGGCGCGGGCCGCGTATTTGAGACCCCTGGTCTAAAGGGTAGCTCATTCTTTATTTTATTTATTTTTTATTTAGCCTCAAGGCCATATGGCATTATAAAGAGGAGTGGTTACAAATTCGACGATAAATCATATACAATATGAAAATGAGTCATTCAACAAACAATAAACTCCTCATTATACAATGTTAGCTGCGTGAGGACAACAAACTCAATACAACAGGAACATAACACATAATAACACATAACATAATACAATTTCTAATAAACAACATTAAGTAAAGTTTGTCGGAAAAGATGGTTATCAGTAATAGGTACTACGTCTTTGGATAGGTGGTATCAGTCTACTGATGTACGAGGTATGAATGATAGATAAAAACACTCGGAGTTGCATAATTTGATGCCAACCTTTATGACGGTGCTCAATGCGATGGGATATGTACTGAGGATATAGGATTAGTTGATCATTAAGGGTGGGATGATGGAATAATTTGTGAAATGCGTCCAAACGGGATGTTTTCCGACGTATTGGACGGGATACCATTGCTCACGTTACAATACGGATGTCGCTTTTATTGAAAAGTAGTGTAAGCAGCGTTCGCTGGTGTATTTCACCGGGCACGAGCAACGCCTCAATATAGCGTGTTGACTGAAAGCTTTACTATAGCGTGTTAGTCAAATAAGACGGCTCCCTTCGCGTGTAGGAAGGTCTCTGAAATGGAGGACGAAGCTTACGCGCGCATCGTACGCATTTTTTTAGTGATTACAATGAAGCCTAACCGATTGACGAGAGCAGCATAACGATGTACTGAGCTGTAGCACGCAGTAACCGCGAAACATAACATTGCACCACCGGGCGCGCGTTACAGGTGAAGAAATAAATTCGATGCTGAAGACTCGATCAGGGTCTATGGAGTCTTGTTTGGAGATTCATCGCAATTCCGTTTTAAGCTTTCAAGGCTTAAGACGCGTGCGTACCAGCGACGTTCTACTGTGAAAATAAGAATGCATAACACTCATAAACAGGGTTGCCAGGTCGAAAAGGCAAAACATAGCCAGAAAATTGGAAAAGCTAGCCAAAAGGTAGCCAACTTGAGCTAAGGGTACTAAAAGTAGCCTAAGGCTGTCTCGCGTATATTAAAACTGCGACATATATTATTTAACTTACTAAATAAACTGACATTTTGGCCAAAATTTTAATGAGTGTGTATAAACCTTCGAAAATCAAAACTGATGAAGTTGAAGCACATATTTTTGACAATTAGCAAACAGTTTGCGCAGCATGTTGAAGTTTTGTGCGCTGTTGCAAAAATCACACTCTTTTCACGCGTCTTTTGTAATTCTTCCTAAAAGCACTAAATGTAACACCTTTGGCGACGATAAAAATGAGTAAGTCACGAGTCTGCTAAAAATCAGTTTCTGGGATTGAAGCGTAAATGGTATCGTCGCAATCATTTCTCGCGTGATCACACAAGACATAACAGGTGACACAACAAGCTTGTTGGATATCCGAGTTACAAATTCAGTGAGTAAAGAGCGCCATGGACGCAATTGTGCTGCTGAATTCCACGTTTCTCTTCCATGGTTCGATGGTTCGACTGTCATGCTCACTTGCAATTACCGTTTAAAAACGTGTTCAGCAGTAGGTGGCCTGCGAAATGAGGCGCCATGCAATAGTTTTCTGCGTCTGCCAGCCATGTATCGAAAAGCCGTTTCGTGTGATGCAAGCGCCGAATTCAATTTTCGGAGCTGGAATTACGCCAGGGCCACCGTGTTCCGACACCGCATACTCATGCCCCAGTGGCTGCGACAGCAGATATTGATAATTTGGTTCAAGTTGAGTGAACAAGCAAGTGGCCAAAAAGTAGCCAGTAGCCAACACGTTTTTCTGCCGCCACCAGCTCAAAAAAAGTATCCAAATAGGCGCAAAGTAGCCAGCCCTCACAGCTCTTCTCGTAACTCGTTAATATATAGGCAGGCACGCATCTGGGCGTCGCCTGGCTAACGTATCAGCTGCAACCCTTGGCTGTCACAGGCAACAATCCATTTTGAGCACGGCGTCACAATGTCTTACAGAAAGCGTCCCACTATATCTGGCGGCAACTGTCCGTGGCAGCAGAGACGAGGCTGCAAAGCCGAAGCACACACTTTTTTACTACGCTCCTGCATGTAATCCGCGAACGCTGACTTATGTAGACTATTTAGTATAAAGTAAAGTGTCGTAAAGGATCACCGCAGCGAACGCGTATCAAGGCTTCTCAGCGAGCGTGAGCGAGTGTGGTTCTTGTTGGGGTTTACCATTCCGAAACCAGGATGTGATTATGAACTCTGTAGTGGTGGGCTTCGGAAATGTCTACCACCTGGGGTTCTTTAACGTGCACGTAAATCTTAGTTCACGGGCCTCAAGCATTTTCCCCTCCATCGAAAATGCTGCCGCCACGGCCGGGATTCGTTCCCGTGACCCGTGCGTCAGCAGTTGAGCGCCATAACCACTAGACCACCATGGTGGGTGTATGAGCGAGTGTTCGTATACTGATCTGTATTCATTGAACTGAAAAGAACGAAGACAGTCATGCGTTCCGAAATATTACGTTGTCGTCATACAGTGACGAGTACAGGATTTGTGACATTTCTTTTTTAGAAGAGCGAACTCCAGAAACCGAAACTGGGCCGGCAGCGTGAAGCGCGCCTAAGTATTTTTACTTCTAAAACAATTGTAATCAAACCGGGCAATTTCTGATTGTAACGTCAACTAAAAAAAGCAGTGTCCAATCTAAAATGAGCCAAATCCTGCACTTGTTTGAATCAAACTGAGCCATATTCCTTAAACCAGCGCTGAGTCAACAATCGTGACCAACACAAGCAACATGGCCGCATCCAACGCGTTTCATTTGTGTCACAGTTGCTTTGCTATCGTGTTTTGCTTCTGTAATCAGTTTTTCTTGCGCGAGTTGGTACTTACTGAAGGACATGATGTTGTAAGACAAGACTCGACCATAAAGTGTAAAATGCCGACTTTCCAACGTCTGTCGGCCTCTTAGTGTTTCTTTTGGTGTCTTTCGCCGCAGTATCAAGTCACTCTTTTGCTGCAAGGCAGTATATGAAATAGAAGACATGAAATGAAGACATTCGACACTGATCTATTCCCTGAAGAAGAAAAGGTGCTCCGAAACAGTTTGGCATATAAGGAGCTAAGAAGAAGAAGAAGAGCTGAAGCATTTCTTAAGGCCTTCGAAAGATGCCATGCAAGGGAAAAGGCTGCCCACAATCCAGAATGGGGCACCTTTTGCATGGAAGGACCACCCGCTCTACAAGTCTAGTCATCGCCGTTACGCCCATGCAACAAAGAACGGCACCGACGGAAGCACAATGATGATGTTATAATTATCTCAAAACATTTCTATATTGTTCATTGACTGATATTTGTACTTTTACCAGTTAATTCTAGCCCAAATAAAATGTTCCAATCTGTGAGAGCCAAATCGAAACTTTACTCCTCAATACTTTAGTTTGTGGGCTATATAGATTTGAGCAGCAATATAGATTTGAGGTATTCTGGTGACATGAGGCACACTGGCAAAAAATTGTTAGAGCAGGCCCGACCATATCGTCAGTAGCACAAAACTGCGTTTTTCTCAGTTTCAGTTAAGGTGGACTTGGCTGTCTTAGAAAAAAAAAAACCACATTTGTGATGTGTGCAAGGGGTACCACCAGGGTAAATGGGTCTGTGATCGCGATAGCTGCCTTAACACCAGCGGCATTGACGTCATCAGTGAGACAACCAGCTTGGAAGCAATATTGCGATTAGGAAGAATGCGCAAACTCAACGACCAAGTTCTCAAATAGCGCTGCATGAAGAGTCTGTATTTTTGTCTTGATCCTGTTGATGGTACGATCACATTGAAGACAGCGTAGTAACAGTGGATATGAGATCGTTTACGGCGAAAGCCGTTTTTTCGCGCTTTACGGTGAGGGTGATGAGAACCCCCCCTGCGACGATAAAAAGTATCATTGCAAAGCTTCTGTTGAGGCACCAGACGCGTCCATGTCATGTGATTGAGTGCGTGCATTTCGCTGTGCAACAACGACGTTCTTGCCCACCGCGCATATGCAGCACGCTTACCAAGCTTGAAATTCCAAACGTTAGACAAGCAACCCCGACCAGTCTCCCCGTCAGTGCCGGCGCGTCTCCTGCGAAATATGCGAGTTTCCAGAAAGTATTGCGCCTTCAAAAGTGGAGAAACGAAAGTGTGCAAAGAAATTGAGAAAATGGCTTGCTGCCTTTACCACCACCGAGCTGAAGTGGCGGAGAGCGCGCGTCGCGTGTCCCCTCTAGCCCGGCCGTGGCTTTGCATAAGATTTCTATTTACATAGTACCAGCTTAGTCGCCCTTTTCATTGCGATAGCAATTATACGTACATTTCAGGCTCATTTTCGCCATCGCCATCGGCACCGACGTCATGTCCCATATAAAGACAAAATAGATAACATCGCTCCGCGCGTCGTGTGTTTATATACGAGTGAAAGCGCGCGAGTGCTGCCGAAGATAGCTACTCTAGCAGGGATGCGACGAGAGAAAGGCGCGTCGAGCGAAAGGCGCATGGAATAGGTGTGCCGCAAGGGGGAAGGGGAGGGGGGGGGGCATGCACTTGGCAGGAAATACGTGCTTTAACCCCCGGTCCCGTTCGCCGTGTCTTTTCCAGTGGATCAGCCAACGGCTAATACCTTTGTATGTGTTGTGTTATGATCACAAAATTGTCTTGAAGCGGTAGACAGCACCGAGGGCTCATGCTAAAGGAGCGAGTCGCGAGCCTTACTTCGTTTAACATTCCAATTTTTTGTTGTTATCGCATTCATTCCTTTGCCTTTGCGGAGAAACTGTCACTTCTTTTCAATCGAAGCTCGACGGAGAACGATGAAGTGTTGGCGCGAGATTTTTTAGGTCGTTTGCGGATTTCTCCGTACCAGAAAAATGGCAGAAAGTATTCAAGTGGCAGTCTAAGAACACTGAATGTATAAGAACCCCAATTTTTGAAGCACGGTCAACCATACGGGCCTTTGCACGGCGTGTCGCGACCATACGCTCCTGAAACCTTCACATAATTTAGAATGGCGAATTGGTCCTGGTTCATAATTCCTGCAGTACGAAAACCAGGAATAAGGCGACAGAGGGACCGACCGCATAGCTCTCGAGTTCTGTCTTTATTTGGCTTGTTTACTTTTTTTTTCTTTTTGCGCGATAGAAACGAGCATTGAGGCGTCTTTGGTTAGTAGCCTGAGTGACGCAATGCAGAAACGTATTTGTCCGATGAAAATAGAGCTCCACAAAATGTTCAGCTAAACTGTACATGCAGGCGCGTCGCAGATACTAATGAAATGACATGTACAGACGGGCCCACTGTTAAAGGGAACACTTGCGTTTCGGGAATATCCGGATTTCGCTCTCCTGCAAATGGATAGTGGCTTAGATTTGCATAACAGTACTGGTGGTTGACAGTTCTGAACCCTTATGATAGACTAGTAACGTGCACGAACACTCCGCATCCACAAGCCGTTAGGGGGCCAACAAAATGAGAGTTGCTCATTCGAGTGTTCCCTTTAACAGTGAAACGTACTGTACGTACAATACCCGTCGTGCACATACATGAAACATCTCTTTTAGCCATGCTTCATTTTTCCACGGAACCAGGGACCATGGTCGGCCCGTGTATGAGTTTGGCGCGTTTTAGTATTTTGTGGAAACCGTTTATTAAACGCAGACATTCATTAAACCGTTCACTAAATACAAGTACTGTGCTGGAGTAGTTAATATGCGGTCGACCTCGATATTTAAAAAATAATGAAGAAGTAGACATTCATTTATTTAGTATGGCAATATCCTACGGGGTAACTGTCAGGTGAAAAGCAGCGCAGGTGCTGCAGGAGGGTAGTTGGAAACGCAAATGAATGAGTCAGAGTAGAGCGGCACACAAACAAGCGCACAGGTGTTGCAGCTTACCTGTATTGCAGACCAGAGAAAGAGAAATTTGATACGGGAAAGCAGCAACAACACGTGACGCTGAACCATATATAGCACGTTTCATGTTCACCGAGGTCTGTGTGCGGCTCGTGTACGCTTTTCTGCGCTCATTTCTTGGCCCTCTTAGTATTAATAGGTAAAGCATAGGAATGGGTGCAGAACCTTGTGGCGCGATTCTGGCTGTTTTTGTAGCGCTACTCAGTGGCGTTGACGCTTTTCTCGATTACAACCCTGCACTCAGCAACTACCAGGACGACAGCAAGGTGATTTTGTGTTTAATCCTTCTTTCTCAACGACAATGGGTGGTTTTTGTAGACTCGTACAAGTTATCCAATTAAGAGCTAAGTTTTAAGTTCAGCAAAGGCAGCTGGACGAATTGCACGTCGCCGAATCCACAGATATAACTCGCAAAACAATGGTGCGGCGGATCCCATGCAATGTCGCAATCGATTCTATGCGAAGCAGTCAACTATATTGGAGCTACCTGAAGCGCACTTTAAGCTAAGTCGTATGAGGCGTACGGACGTATTTGTGTATTATAATTAGTTGCTCGCACATCGTGGGTCTACTAGGCATGTCCACTACCCTGTCGTTAAAGCTGGGGTCTCAAACTCACCTCAACTATCGGGTCGCAGTAACCAGTCTCCGGCAAAGGCCGGACAGTGACAGTATCAGCGATAGTATCAGCGATAGTATCAGCTAAGTTGCCATTTGAAAGAAGGCCTTTCCCATATCTCATATATGGGTCATTTTTTGAAGGATTTGACGTCAGTTTTCGAGAAACAAATCGATACTGATCTCTTGAATGACTGAAATCTGGACGCCGGTTCTAAAATATAAGATTGCGTCCCTCGGTTATGAGTAAACACATGGCACCGCACGAGCGGCCTGACGAAAAAAGTGCTTTAGGCCAGTGACGTCTGTGTAGCTAATGAACATACTGATTAAGAAAATGAAATACAAATAATATGGGACGAACACATCATGTGCGGGCCGAGGGCCGCTGAAGAGGGGTTCGCGGGCGGCCCGAGTGTTTGAGACCCCTGGTCTAAAGGGTAGCTCATTGTCGGACGTAATGCCGGTACTCACGTTACAACAAATACGTCACTTTTATCGAAACGTAGTGTAAGCAGCGTTCGCTGGCGTACTCCTGCGGGCACGAGCAATACCTCATCACTATATCGTGTTGAGTCAAAGCTTTACTATAGCGTGCTAGTCAAATAAGAATGCTCCCTTCGCGTGGAGGGATATGTCTGACATGGAGGACGAAGTTAACGCGCGCGTTGTACGCATTTTTTAGTGATTATAATGAAACGTAACCGATTTACGAGAGCAGCGTAAGATTGCGCTGAGCGGTAGCACGCAGTAACCGCGAAGCATAACATTGCACCACCGGGCGCGCATCACAGCTAAAGAAATAAATTTGATGTTGCAGGCTCTATGGAGTCTCCTTTGGGGATTCATCGCACTTGCGTTTTAACCTTTGACGGCTTACCACGGTCGGGTGCCTGTTAGCGACGTTACGCTGTGAAAATGAGAATGCATAGCACTCCTAAGTCGTTAATTCTTCGAATATTCTAATTCGTCCAAATATTCCCCTCTTGAACCGCATATTCGGCGGAGGTCTAATATACGGGAAAGTACAAATGTGCACTTTTCGAACTGAATACGCTTCTAGAAAGGAACACATTTTGTTTGTATTCGACATTTCGAATATTCTGACGCCTTAGTAATATTAGAACATCGCGGGTTCCCGAGCATCCAAAAATAACAACATACTTGACCCAAAAGCTACCAGTCAGTCTAGATTTAGGAAGGGTTACATTATACCCACATTTTTGCACAACAGATCACAACGTAAATGCACCTCCATCGTCTTTAGGGGCGCCAAGTGGTCCGATATGCTATGTTTATTAACGCTATATTCGGGGGCGTAGCCAGAAATTTTTTAGGAGGGGGGGGGGGGGGGGGGTTCAACCATACTTTATGTATGTTTGTGCATGCGTTTTTATGTGTGCGTGTATATATATGCAACTAAAGCTGAAAATTTTCAGGGAGGGGGCGTTGAACTGTCCGAACCCCCCCCCTCCCCCCCCCCCTTGGCTACGCTCCCGGCTATATTGAAAGGCGTAGCCGATAAAATAAAAAAAAATTCTCTCCACCAAGGAAGAATTCTTAAGTGCTTCATTTGAATGAAAATAGCTTTTATTCGATAATTAGCCGCAATGTGGATGTTTTCTCCGGCATTCGCCTTTTCAGCGTGGCCCACGCGAGGTTGTGCGTTTTGCAAGTTTAAAATTACACATTTTGCGGAACATGTTTCTACGAATGTATAGCAGTGTAAGGTCGTATGGGGCCAAGGTCAGTTTTTCAATGTTATAACACTATTTTTTATCACAGTATGTTCAAAAACAAGTTGTTTTGCGTCTATTCTAAAAAAAAGAAAAACAGCACCGGAAGATCAACCCACGTTATTCACGACGCTGTTGCGACGCAAGAGAGCTCGTGGCAATGACCTGATGAGTCATCGATCGTTGACGCAATCTAGTTGTGTTGATTGCGACTGTCAGTCACCGGTAATTAATCTTCGCGAGATATCATGATCAAAGGCTGGCAAAGGCCGCAAACACCATGACGCAAAAGTGCAAAAGTAGGGGTTGAGGTGAAAAGCGACCGTGACGTTTAATACTCTCACATTCCTTCACGGCTTTATAGGAATGAAGCTAAATATTTGGATGCTTTCTTCAACAGTTTATAACACTACGTTTCCGTATATGTTTACTGTGCTGGCCCTTTGAGTCGCGCTTCTGTCATACTGTATTTGAATTCGCATTGATTTACGGTCACCATACACTTGTAAGAATACGATGATAACACTGTAGATAATCCTATTTATGTGTAGCGTGGTGTTTGTGGCTTTAATTGTCGTAGCTCTCATCGCCCCGCTGGTATTCCAACAATGTGGCGAATTGGCGGGCTCACCTGTGCCTGGAATTAAAGTGGGCTTCGGTTACACGACTGCTGAGCCGAAGGTCGAGGCATCGAATTCCGGCGGCGGTGGCGGCGGCCGCATTTCAGTGGAGGCAAAATGCTAGATGCCCGTGTACTTAGATTTAGGTGCACGTTGAAGAACCCCAGGCGGCCGAATTTCCGGAGCCCTCAACTACGGCGTCCCTCATAACCATAACGTGATTTTGGGTCACAAAACTCCATCAATTATTATTATTATGAAATGACCATGATACAAACAATTGAGTGAATCACTGCACCAACAGACTCCGACAGCCCCTGTGTACAAGCCGAAATGAAAGTACGTCAAACATTTCAGTGCTCGTCAGCCAGGGCCGTTTTAGGGGCACTATATTAAACAATATTATTCAATATCTCGGATCTGCTCGCTTTTCTATGAAAGCGACAGCGATCGGGACTCGACCACATAGTAACCAAGGAAGGAAGGAAGGAATGCGAAAGGGAGAAGGCAGGAAAGTCAACCAGACAGCAGTTCGGTTGGCTACCGTACGCCGGGGGAAAGGGAGTGAAAATATGGAAGAGACAGAGGGGAGCGAAAAAAAAGGAAATGATCAACAAATGCGCTGACACGTACGTCTCGGTGGCACTGTACAATAGTCACAAGCGTTCACAAAGGCCCGTAGTGCTTAAAAAAAGCACAAAAATGCCTTAACTGCCTTGTGGGCCGACGAGCGATGGGGTCGGTGATCCAGCAGCATCTGCATGAAGAGCGGCCGCTCGTCCAATCGGCGCATCGGATCAGAAAGCGTACGTCATTCAGAGGCAAATCGAGGGCAGCGGCATAGCAGATATTCGATGTCTTCCTTAGTGCTGCAGACCTCGCATGCCACACTGTCGGTCACTCCAGTTAATGTTGTGTATGCCTTGGTGAAGCCAACCCCCAACCAAAGTTGACAAAGAAGCAAAGAATCATGTCGACGAAGTCCGGATGGAGGTCGGAGTTCCAGCGTAGGGTTTATTCGGTGGAGTCTCGAACGTCTTACACTTGGCATGGTCCACTCCACCAAAGAGAAACAACGTGCAGCTTGAAGCTGCCTTGCAGCGTCTGTCCTAGAAAGATGTATCGCAACGGTGGTCACTTCTTGATAAAATGTGCGAGCCGCATTGTCTGAGGAAACATTGCCACTGATCCCGCAATGATCAGGTAGCCACTGAAAGTCAACCATGTAGCCTTTTTCTTTGACGCGGTGATGACTCTTCAGAATTTCATAAGGAAGCTCTTCGTGGCTTCCGCGTCGGAGAGCTGACTGCAGGCGCTGTAACGCCGGTTTCGAGTCTGAGAAAACAGCGCATCTGCTCGGTGTCTCCGAATCGACGTACTCTAGGGCACGACGCACAGCCGTAAGTTCTGCCGCCGTAGATGTAGTTACATGGGATATCTTGAGTCGTTGGGTTATTTCTTCAGCTGGTATCACCACCGCACCGCAGGAACATGACACTGTGGTCGACCCATCAGTGTAGATGTGCACGTGGTTACTGTAGGTTTCGTGCAAGAAAAGTTCGCTCAATTTTTTTTTCTTGCTAATGGAGCGGGTAAAGCTGATTTGCTCTGCAGCCCTGGAATTGCTAGACGTACTTGTGGAAGGTACAAGCACCACGAAAGAAGCACCGGCCCACGACCCACCGGCCCACGTCCCACGACCTTCGGATATGTAAACATTGCTACATAAGGTAGGGCAAGAGGAACATTCGCATTTTTAGAAATAGAATAACATAGTATTAGACATAAACTAGAAATAAATAAATAAATAAATAAATAAATAAATAAATAAATAAATAAATAAATTTCTTTAAATAGCGAAATATTTCCTCATAATTAATAAAACAGCTCACAGGGTACATTATATTGCCACCAGGTTTTCGATATCCTCCGACGACGCACGCCGCTTCCTGCGTTTATAAATGCCGCCAAACGAATGACAAGCAAAGCGCGCAATGCAACGCCGCACTGCGCGTGTCACCACTCCAGGTGCCTAAAAAAGCAGACTTGGGTCTCATGCGCACGTTAGAGGGTCGCACACCTGTTCTCCGCCATGCGCGCCAGACTAAAAGGGGCCAACAAACGGCACGGAAAAGAGTACTGTTCGCGCACAGACGGATGAGCGATGCCTATAACGCGACGGGCAAACGCATCGACGGAGGAACACAGTGACTCACATTTGTCAAATGTGTCGCCCACGGGCGTTCGAGGAAAGGGATCTTCGACAAACGCGGCGACGCTAAGCGAGCTGGCTCACGGACGACCAGTGTTGTAGGCGTTACTGAAAAAAGTAACCAAATACGCTGCTCGTTACAGTATAAAAAAAGGAACGCGTAACCGCCCTAAGTTACCTACAAAAAAAAATGTAACGCGTTACCGTTACCGAAAAAAAGTAACGGACGTTACCTCTGCCGTTACACCGCAATCATAAATTTTAGTCATTGTGTCTTTGCTGCAGACCCCCACAGTAAAAATATTTTAAATCTCAAATTTATGTTTCACATAAAACTTCTAACCCATACAACGAATATGCCCAAAATGCTGATTTAACGAGTATTATTCGGACAAATGTGGCGGACCTTAGCAATGTTATAGTGGCTTAAAGTTGCCTTTAGAGTTACATATGTGATGGCTTCTGACTGTGGCACATGGTGAAGGCATTTTTCTCAATGTGACTTTATACACAACATGAGATTCAATCCTCAACGCTATTCGCAAAGAAAGCAATCAATGAACTCTCAATAAATTTACAACAATTCTGATGGCGTGCTTCACTAGCAAAATAGACGCGCAAATTTTGTAGTAGTAAAGGAATGTTCTAATGGGCTGGCCGCGGAAAAAAAATCTGTGCATAAAAATTTTCGTTCACATTAACCTGTATATTTACCGCAAAAATTGAGAGCGTTGATGTGGGGGCGTTCAAGTTCAGCCTCGCTCGCTCAGGAGATCAATAACCAGAAACTTCGCTGCGGCTGCGGATAGAAAGAAGCAAAATTTATTTTCCATACAAAGTTGTTGAGCCTTATCAACTTTGTAACGACTATCATAAAATGGCGCACATTAAGATATTTTTCAAAAAAAAGTTTCCTTCGCTCTACAAGTTTCAAATAATGTTACGTGGCTCTTTTTCGCACACACGTTTTATGTACAAAATGTCTTGTTTGTAACGGCAATATTTGTGTTTTACATCGTCGGGAACTTTCCAGAATTACACGTAATGAAATTGGCCCCTCAGTATTGAATATGCTCGATATTTTTTCTCTCGTAAATTATGCAGTTTTCGGGGAACCCTCGATAACCACCCGATCACAACCCTCGCTCATGTCCGCACCAGCGGTGATAAGACCCAGCAGCAAGCGCCACTTCGCATGCGCCTTAATATAAACATGCTTCATAAACAGACTCGACGAGCGGCCAGTGGAGAGTTGCCGGCGAATTGCCGTGAGGTGCCCGTGTGTGCGCGGCGTGCGATCCGCCGGGGCCAAGGTTAGCTGTACCGGCGCGGAAATGTTCTTGGAAGTTCGCGTTTATGTATTTTCATTTGGTTCCCTAACGGTTTTTAAGCTTTACTAATAAATGGTTTTTGAGTTACGTCGACGAGCGGCCCAATTTCATTAGAGTGGACGGGAAACCCCACAAGTCAATAAGAATGCCAAGTTCCTTTTCGGGCCACTTGGTGGTACGCATATAATATAATATACTCAATCAAATCTAAGATATCCATTTTCGGATCCGTGTCGACCTCTCGTGGAATCACTCGTTGGCTATTACCACGGTTAGGAGACTAACTGCGATTATGTCTGCCATGTAGCTACCTGTAACCGTAGTTAGCCGTAACAGTAGTTAGCTTAACCGCGGTTAAGGGTGTTCGTGTGGCAGCGGTAATAATGGGCTTTGTTTGACACAGAGGGACGCCAACCAAGGTAATGAGTAAAAAGATATTTTTTTTTTTGCGTCACAAGAAAAAAATTACATGTTTTGCGTCCCACTCGCACTCTCTTTTAGGATTCCAAAAAACGGCAGGAAGTGGAAGATGGAAGCTGCGATGAAAAAATCCGTAAAACAGGGGGTGGGTGCTCGAGCCAACGTTTCGACAAGTGGACTTGTCTTCTTCAAGGCTGGAACTGATTTCCTTAGCTACCGTGTGTATATGCTTCGTGCCTTCTCCAAAAGAGGGGAGAAGGGGTGGGGAGGGGTGGGGGGAGAGCCCACCGCGACGACTGGGTAAGTCGTAAGGAACGAGGAAAATCAAGTACAGAATCAGGAATGAATTTAAACAGACGCAGCCAATGACACAATCTAATGGACCGTCCCACAAACCCGAACAACACGCTCCACATGCTACAAGCACTAGCTGCAACTCACGCCCCACCGTAGCTAAGACACAAGAAGCATCTACTCAGACGGTGGACGTGATAATAACACCAGTAACAACACCCACACAAAAAGCAGAGGCAACAAGTTCACGCACTCCCCTAACAGAGACATCTGCGAACGCTAGCAAACAAACAGATACAGAAACACGCATCGGGTCAGACCTCACCACTAACACAAAGATTAGTAAGAAAACACCCCCTGAAAACGTTGGTGCCCCGGAGGTCTGCCCGCCTTCAACAGAAATGACTAACAAACACCAAGGACAGGAAAGGCAACCGCAAATCTCCGTCTTTTCTCCAATCCCGTAAACTCGCCGCAAAACAAACAAACTAGAGAATGCATTTGAAGAAATACTCTAGCTACATTAAAGAAAAGAAAATTCCGAAAGGTCTTAAAATTAAGGTCAGATGTGCTCTTGGTACCCTACCGCCTAAACTATTAGCGAAATGGAACAGCATTCTAGAAAGCGCGTCTTTGTCATTAATAGGTATTTTAAAAGAACATTGCGGAAATCAACTTGCTTTAATCACCAACCAACTTAATAGCGTTAACCTATCTGAAGAGGAAACTGAAGAACTTGCCCAGTTTGTAGAACGTAGACAAGATAAATTGCTGATCAAGGAAAAGCGCAAAGAAAATCATGCTACGAACTCTGCCCTCAATAATTCGATGAACACGGTAGAAAGCCACGCAATCCCAGCCCAACACCCAGAACGCCGCAGCGAAGTGGTAGACATATCACAAAGCTTAAGTTCAGTCGATATAGATCTGCTCAAGCGCGGCCTTACATTTTGTCCGACAAACAATGCAGTGAACGAGTACGAGCTCCACAGAGATATAACTGAGTTTTCAAGACGTTTGCGCATCAACGAATTCTTTTTTGATAAGGCGGATACGGAAGACGTAAGCAATGACTGTTTGCGTCCACCAAGCACTTGGACACCAGATGCAGAACAATGCCAAGAGTTAGATCAATATATAAAACTAGTCTCAAGGGAAATTCTGAGCACAGCTAAACGGAGTCGAAAGCCGAAGAACTTAACTTACGCAGAACACGAGGCCTTGAAACAACTTTCAAACAGAAAATACATTGTGATAAAACCAGCGGATAAAGGAGGTAGTATAGTAATCTGGCCTATAGAAAAATATAAAAACGAAGCTATCAGACAACTCAGCAACAATACGCACTATCGAAAATTAGCCACGGACCCGACTCAAGAATATAGTAATAGCATACAACATACGATCACGGATTTTCTAGCTAGGGAATTAATCACACACTCTGAGCACCGCTTCCTGATGCCTAAAAACAAGCAAGCAAGCCGCTTCTACCTTCTTCCGAAGATCCATAAGGTGTCCATAGACGAAATGCTTATCGCGCAAATCCCGGGCAGGCCTATAGTATCTAACAACAATACACCTACTGAGTCGCTATCAACATTTCTAAATCATCATTTATCTAAAATACCATCTAACCTACCGTCTTTTGTTCAAGATACACCTCATTTCCTTCGAATAATAGATTCTATTAACGAAACACAAACACTCTCGGATCAGGCCATTCTGGTAACATTAGATGTCTGCTCCTTGTATACGAATATACCTATCGATGAAGGGATTGAAGCGGTCTCAAAATCACTCATAGAAAGCAAGCAAGCACATAATGCTGAAGTTTACCTCTCGCTACTCTAAATTCCTCCTGACGCTAAATTATTTGAATTTGATTCGTCCTACTACCTGCAAACTTCGGCACTAGCATGGGAACCCCTTTTGCGCCAACATACGCCAACATTTTTATGGGACACTTAGAATCGGAGCTGTTGGAGTCATGTCCAGTGAAGCCTTCCACCTATCTCCGTTACATAGACGACATATTTATCATATGGGAACATGGCGTAAGTACACTAAACGCATTCATTGACCACTGTAACAAGTTTCACTCTAGTATTAAATTCACCATGCACCATTCTCCCAGTGAAATTAACTTCCTAGACACGACGGTATCTATCGAAGCAGGAAAATTAAAGACGACGCTTTACAGAAAACCAACAGACAGCCAGCAATACCTAGATTACACTAGTCATCACCCGCGACACTGCAAACAAGGGATATTTGAAGGACAGGCGAGGCGTATAAGAAGGATCTGTAGCGATGACAACGACTACGTTCACCACTTAAGCAACCTAAAGGAAACATTAGTTAAAAGAAATTACCCGCATGATGCTCTAAACAAGGTCTTCAACGAAGCATGTCAACTAGATAGGAAATCATCACTAGCTCAAAGGGCCCCCGTAGCACAGCCTAACCAGCCGCCAGCATTTATAACCAAATACTCAAATGCGCTACCAAACATAAATAATATCCTCCGTAAGTATTACCCAATACTGGCAAGCAACGAGCGCCTTAGAAAAGCGTTTCCCGGAGTACCAAAGGTCGTGTATCGCCGCAATAAAAATTTTAAGGACATGTTAGTGCACGCAAAAGTAAACCCTCATTCTACTGCCCACATAACACCGTGTTTTCGTCCAAGATGTAAGACTTGTAAGCACCTTCAAGATGACGTTATAGTTAAAAGCACCGGAAGTGATTACGTCCATCATATAAAATCTAGTTTCACCTGCACTAGTTCAAACGTTATCTACATGATCGAATGTTCATATTGTCAAAAACGGTACATTGGCGAAACGGGACAACCTGTTAATGTTAGATTAAACGGGCATCGCGCGGACACAGCGAAAAAGTTACCCAAAGCAGTGGCACAGCATTTTAATGTAGCAGGTCACAACTTCAAAGATCTCAAACTTTACATACTTCAGTCAAACTTCCGGTCCCCAAGAGACAGAAAATATACAGAGTCATACCTTATTCACAAGTTCAATACACTCCAGCCAGCAGGCATTAACGTTTCTAAGGGGGCTCTCGAATCTATTCGATATGGTACATAGACAACGAAAACGAATGAGAGTTAATCCCTTCTTCTAGGCATTTCGAACCTACTATTGTTAAAATGCCACGTGCTTCCATTGACAATCATTCAGTGAAACGTACACCCTCCCGTCCCCTCTCCCCCCGCCCCTTTTTTTTTCTTCTTTTTTTTTTCCTCGTTCCTTACGACTTACCCAGTCGTCGCGGTGGGCTCTCCCCCCACCCCTCCCCACCCCTTCTAACCTCTTTTGGAGAGGGCACGAAGCATATACACACGATAGCTAAGGAAATCAGTTCCAGCCTTGAAGAAGACAAGTCCACTTGTCGAAACGTTGGCTCGAGCATCCACCCCCTGTTTTACGGATTTTTTCATCTCTTTTAGGATTGTGTTCCAGCCTTGGGGTCACGCCTATTCTCCACGATAAGGCATCCTCTCGATCGGCAGCGCACCTATAGACCGGTTGACGTTACCGGCTGTCGCCTGAATGGGCCAGAATTCCACAAAAGACCTCTTAAGTCGACTACGCGGGTGTTGTCGAATTCGATGCGGTGGTCGTTCACCATGCTGTGCTCAGCGGGTATTCTCCTGCGTCACTCGAACTTGCAGACGCCGTATTTATGTTGTCGCAGCCTCTCGGTGAAGTTCTTTGGTTCCCCCACGTACGAAGTTTCACGATCAGCACATGGTATGGAGTAAACCAGCCCTTGCTCTTTATCTCGAGAGGCCTGTCTTTTGGGCGCGAAAAGGCGCAGGTGCCAGCAATCCACCTGCCAGAACCACTTCCAGGAGAAGCATACATCCGTACAGTTCCTCATGGCGAATTACGCGGCTTTCTTCAAGCTTTGTGTGGCGACGGCCCAACCCTCCCCACAGGCAGTCGGCGCGTGTTAAGAAATTGGTCCCCACAATTTCCACAAATAAAAGCAATTCAGCCCGCGCTTTCTTGGTCGGTGCCTCGCAGGCCGACAGCAGTCCGACGCTGCGGCCAAAGAATTCGTCGGGGCGAGCTCTGGGAAAACGGCACCTACAGGATGAAAAAGTAACGAGTAACGTGACACCACACGCTACCGAAAAATGTTACCGTAAGTACGTTAGCCGTTCAGCAGCTAATAATGATAATAATATCTGGGGTTTAACGTCCCAAAACCACCATATGATTATGAGAGACGCCGTAGTGGAGGGCTCCGGAAATTGCGACCACCTGGGGTTCTTTAACGTGCACCTAAATCTAAGTACACGGGCCTCAAACATTTTCGCCTCCATCGAAAATGCAGCAGCCGCGGCCGGGATTCGATCCCGCGACCTTCGGAGCCGTTCAGCAGCGGAACATGGGAGAGGCCTTTGACCTGCAGTGGGCGTAGACAGGCTGATGATGATCATGATGATGATGATGTTAGCCCTTACGGTTCCTAAATTGTAACGGGCACGTTACTAAGTTACCGAAAAAAGTAACGCGTTATCGGTAACGCCGTTACTTGTAACGCGTTACCGCCAACACTGCGGACGACATTGTCAACCCTTTGCGCTCGTGCCCAAGATGGCTGAGTGCGCGTGCGAATGCCAACACCATGTGGCCTAGGTATGGAGACTCCGGTGCGGCGGTTTGGGCACTCACCTGCGCTGCCGACAAAGGTGCCAAAGGGGAGGGTGCCCTAGATTCCCACACGCTTAACGAAATATGTGTGGCGCAACTGAGAATGAAGAAAAAAAAGAGAGAAGACAAGAAGGGCGCCAGGAGTGGCGCCACATCCTGTCCTCTCTTTTAGGGGCGAAGCTCCTTAGCGTGTGGGTCGTTCCCACCTCTGTAGTGGTAGTAATATGTATGTAGCCAGTTCTAGTTTAATGAATTGCTCACTAGATGGCGTTTTATGTATTTTTTGGAGCTCTAGTTTAATGAATTGCTCATTATATGGCGTTTCATGTACTTCTTAGAGTTGCTGTTTAAAGATGACAAATGGCGCTTGTATAATGCGAATGGAGCATGTCATTGGATGCCTGCGATCGTAAAAGGCGTTCGCTCTTGGCGCGCTTTCTCTTTCGCTCGGAGTCGCCGGATGGAGGCAGACAAGGCGCTCGCTCTTGGCGCGCTTTCTCTTTCTCTCGGGAGCGGGCACTTTCCCCGCATTTCACCGATCGCAAAGAGGAGATAATGAAGGAGCCACGTAAACCAACAGTACAATAAAAGTTTGATGTTTAATATATACACGGTGTTTCACATTATTTATATGATGTACTGGGCGAATTTCACGGTTTACCGATGATTCCCTCTGGAGCTTCGCCCCACTCATCATCACTCACTCCGTGGATATGCTGTGATTTTTTTCTTGTTCGTTGTCAGTCGCGCCACAAGCATTTTGTTAAGTCATGCAAAAACTCACTCAACGTTACGCTTTGCTAAAGCATGTTTCTGTCGCATTCATTTCTTTGTCCTTGCGCCGAAACTGCGACCTATTCTTTTTCCTTTCGACAAAACAAACTTGCGTAACCTTGTCCTGGCTGTTATTTATTAGTTCTATAGAACACGCAGCTTTAATTTTTTCGCCTAATTGAGACTGGACTCAAGTAGTAATGCGTACATTGTATTCCCTTTTTTCAGTGTTTGGATTGGGGTGAACCCTGGTATTTAATATACAGAAACTACGAAATTGACCCTATATTCGGCGACAGCACCCATTGCGCGAATGCAACTGTCGTAACGAGTGACCCGGAGGAGCCAGCAATGTGGACGAAAGAACTGGGCGAAACCACACGGTGAGACAGTGTCTCCTGGCAATAACTCAATTACTCTTTGGCGTCAAGCATCAAATGTTAGCGCGCTTTTGTTCTCCGGGGCATTGGTGTTACGCGCACAATAAATTGGGTGCCTTCGTCCTAACCACAAAGCGGTGAAAACGCAGCTAACGTGACATGGCAAAGCAACATAACGTCAGTGATCCTCGTTATACTCCTACACTTCGTTTGCGATGCCCAGCCAATTTGAAGAGCCTCAGGTGGACAAAATTAATGCGGAGTCCATCATTACGGCATGCCTTGCCACCTTATCGCAGTTATATGGCACGTAAATATCCAGAATCTGCTCCGCAACGAACGTGCAGTTGTCCACCTCCTCTCGCATTCCATCACTGCGATATACTTAAGCTGTTTCCTTTGTAACGAGGTATAGGGAACCCAAGCTCAAGTTTACGGAGCGACGACAGCGCCGCGCCAGCCGCGCTGCGGCTCTGTCGGAAAGCTCTGAACCTAGGCGCGGCCGACTCAGCCCCTTTCACGGTAGCGGTAGCGCACGTGCGCACGCGTTCTTCTCTCGGTGCGGGTAACTGGGGGGCCGTCAGCTGGGTACGTTGAACCGAGAGGCTTGCTGTGCGAAGATTCGCATTTCCGCGATGGCAGAAGCGACCCCGCGGAAGCGCAAGCGAGGTCCGAAGTATTGCGGTTTAGTGGCCAGCCACAACAGTGCAGACAACACCAATGCACACGATTCACGTGTTAAACTGTATCGGTTCCCAGGCGTGTCGCACGGGATATAAAGGCGGCAAGCGTGGATAGCTGACAGCGCTGTCTCGCCTTCTATTAAAGACGATAGTCTTTCTTGGGGAACTTAAACGCAGAAATTTTGGTCTGTCTTTCTGTCTGTCTTTCTGTTTGTCGGCACGTCCCTCGATTCAGCCACTCGGCCAAAGTTGAACCACTTGCCCAAGGGCCAGCCGTCTTGAACTGGTACGGCTGTTCATACTTGTGAACGTTGTCGATCAAAAAGTAAATATCATGCATATCTGAGGTGCAACATCACTAGGTAAGTATTAGGTGGCGTGTTCCTTTAATAGAAAATGCATACATACGTAATTTTAAGGACCCTAGTTTCTTAAGCTGCGCTGAAAATGCATAAGAATGGAAGCTTGAGCGAGTTGGTATGCGTTCATCTTTGTTGAAACAGCGCTCACTAGACGACGACGAAGTAAAAGAAGGCACAGGACAGGCGCTGCCTGTCGTGTGCCTTCTTTTACTTCGTCGTCGTCTAGTGAGCGCTGTTTCAACAAAGCTGAAAATGCGACTGCGCTGAAATTTGCCTTCCTCCGTGCCCTTCGCACGAGCTCATTGTTGTGTTTCGGTTTCGGTTCTGTATTGCACTGTACGAATGCCATGGGTTGGTGTTGAAAAACTTTAGTTTTGAGAAGGCCAAGAAGGTGAAAAAAAATATTTAAAAAATGAAAAAGCAGCGTTGTGGGCGGCCTTCAGGCTGCCGGTTGTGGGCGCCGCTCTGGCGTTCCTGTTTTACTCAGGCGACGTGTAAATAAAAGAGTGTGTGGAGAGTACTCGGTGAGTGCGGACGTTTCTCTGCTTCAGCGCTTCGCGCCAAACCGCGTTTTCGGGCTGGCGGGCGTCCCCGCCGGTCGCGCTGGGCACCGCCGGTCTTCGCCTGCTGCTGCGCCGGGACTACCAGCACGCAACACAGCACTCATGTTTCCCGACGTATTGCCAGATGGCGTCCATATCTCACACAGCGCCTCTTCTATCGTCTTTACACGACATTTGCAGTGAAGCAAGCAGATATGCGGCCAATTTTTTTGGCTGTCTGAGTTCATCGCATTCGTTCGTTCCGACTACCTGAATCGGTAAGTAACGCGGCGCATGCGCGCAGCGACTACAGTAATGATTACTCGCTGTCTTCTCGCATTGTTAAAGTGCAGTTACGGTTGTAGGTGAAGCAGCTTTGTGTTTTTATTCCCCGTGCTCGTGAGACCTACCCGTCGTTGTTGAACGTTCACATTCGCGTTATACCGTTAGCGTTGCGCGGTTGGTTGAATTCAACTGAACTCGGCACATTGTCAGAAGTTCGGCGCCTGCATTGCACGCGTCAGGAAGGCTGCTTTATCACGCCGGAACGGACGTCTGTGCATTTTCAGCAAGCTTTGACATCGTTCTGCAGGTTTGCTTTGTTTTTGTCACTTTATTAGGGTGATATATATTTAAGCCGCTAAATATAACTGGCACTTAATACATGCTTTCCAATTGCAACCCTGAAGTGACCACCTTCTGACTTTGTGCGATTTTCTAGCCGCGTTCACGCAACAGGTTTTATACGCCTGTCAAGTCAATATCATAAAAAGATACTGCAAGCATGACGCGAGAGCCGAAAAAACGAGGCGAGCATTTCATCTTGCTTCACAGTGGTTAAAGCTGAGCTAGCTGCCTCGCGTCTTAATCGGCGGGTGATTCTCCAGCGGCACGGAGGACTTGACACTAACCTTCTCAGGAAGCAGTGCCATGGCCGTATAATCTTTTTTTCGCACGCCGCAAACGTTTGTTCACGAAGGTACACGGCTGCTACTGTAAGCATGCCATATCAAAACAACAATCATATGACCCGTAGTCCACGCCGCAGAACATCGATAGCGTGTACGGCTTAACTTCGGAGTGCATGTGGACCATTATTTAAACATGACAGAATGTGACTTACCTCGATAATAATATCTGGGGTTTAACGCCCCAAAACCACGATATGATTATGAGAGACGCCGTAGTGGAGGGCTCCGGAAATTTCGACCACCTGGGGTTCTTTAACGTGCACCTAAATCTAAGTACACGGGCCTCAAACATTTTCGCCTCCATGACTTACCTCGAGGTATACGTCCTACACGGTCTAATCGCGACTTGGGAAATGCATTTCGCTGTGAGTCGGGCGTCGTTGTCATCGATCGTCTGCTCTTCACCGTTAACGCGATTGACGAGCCTTTCTCATCTTCGGAAGTGCCAGACAAGCTTGAAAATCCTTTTGAAGCCGCACTGCAAGCGGTACATTATGAGGCGCCGCAAGTGCACCGCGAGAGTTCTGCACGTGCACAGAAGCGAGCAGGAACGCGGTGGAGAGAAGGGAAAACGCGCGCTGCTTACACCCCAGTTTCTCTTTTTCTGCCAGGGATGGCGCTGCCTGCCAAGAGCAGCAGCGCCGCTAAGCATTGCTTGGGAAGCCTATATTTACAATGTCCTTTTGACAATGTTTTTTTATTTAGTCACTGCAATACCCTTCCAAGTAATCCTCGAATGTCATAACCTTCCTCGAATGCCATAACCGCATTGTTTCAGGAGACGCCCGCCGCAAAAAATAATAAGAAAGAAAGAAAGAAAGAAAGAAAAGGGAAGAACAAGATCATGTTTGAAAAAAGCGCGGAAAAAGCACAACACACAGGCACGAAGGAGACATGACGAAGCGTCACTAGCAACTGAAGTTTAATCAAAAGCGAAGAAAGATAGATACACACACTACAAAATAACAAGATAAAGATTCACGCAACCGTTGAAGGAGTATGCATATGGTAAAAAACGAATTATGCCGTGAAAGGGTGAGTGTTTGCCTTTAGTCAACAGCCACTTGATCTAAAATAAAGGCTATGACATTTCAAAGTGTTTATTCTTTAAAGATGTTTATTGGCGGACACTCGGCGAAGATGATCGACAGCGACAGTCAAGGCGGGGCCGACTCTGCGCGAGCTGCGCTCTGTCCGAAGAGGGCAACCCACTAGAAGGGGCCGGAGAGGACGACCCACTTCAGGGTTCCAATAAGCTTCGCTACAATTACTCCGGGTGCGAAAAGGGAGCCGCCTGGCGACCTAACAACTTGTCACAATGAGCGGGTCATGGTACGCCTTGAGGCGCTCCACGTTTACAATGTCGCGCCCTCGACGGCGCATGTCCGAGGATGGATCGATGGGTTCGATCAGGTAGTTTACAGGAGATGTGCGTTCAATGACACGGTAGGGGCCTTCGTATTTGGGCAGTAGTTTTGAAGAGAGGCCAGGTGCAGTGGTAGGGATCGAGAGCCATACGAGCGCTCCAGGGAGGAACGTCGGCTCAGAAGTGATTCTGTCACCGCTAATGCTCCTCTGCCGCTCTTGGTCATGCGTAGTGAAGGTCTTGGCAAGTTCGCGACACTCTTCAGCAAGTCGGGCGGTAGCAGAAATCGGCGCACACTCAGACCGATCCGGCTTGTATGGAAGGATTGTGTCGATTGTGTGCGAGGGGTGCCTGCCATACAATAAGAAAAAGGGAGAAAAACCAGTGGTGCTCTGAGCGGCGGTATTGTAGGCGTAGGTGACGAAGGGCAGAATGGCATCCCAATTGGTGTGATCGGCGGCGACGTACATGGAGAGCATGTCGCCGAGCGTACGGTTAAAGCGTTCGGTGAGGCCATTCGTCTGCGGGTGGTAAGCAGTAGTTCTGCGGTGAACAACGTTGCACTCCTTTACAATGGCTTCGACGACTTCTGACAAGAAGACACGGCCTCGATCACTGAGCAGCTCCTGAGGTGGACCGTGACGTAGCATGAATCGGTGGAGCAGGAAGGAGGCCACATCGCGCGCTGTAGCCGCTGGGAGGGCGGCAGTTTCGGCGTATCGCGTGAGGTGGTCTACAGCGACGATGGCCGAGCGGTTACCAGCGGACGTCAGAGGAAGTGGCCCATACAAATCGATGCCAACACGCCCAAACGGCCGGTCAGGGCAAGGTAGAGGTTGCAGACCTGTCGGCGACAGGTGCGTTGAAGTCTTGCGGCGCTGACAATCGATGCAGGAGCGGACGAACTTCTGCACGTAGCGGTACATCCCTCGCCAAAAGTACCGTTGGCGGATGCGGTGGTAAGTTTTCGATACCCCAGAATGCGCACACTGCGGATCAGAGTGGAACGACTCGCATATGTCAGAACGCAGACTTCGGGGTATTACTAGTAGCCACTGGCGGCCGTCGCCACTGTAGTTGCGTCGGTGGAGGAGGTCGTCGCGAACGGCGAAATGGTGGAGTTGACGACGCAACGCGCGAGTGGGTGGTGTTGCGGACGGATCAGTCAGCAAGTCTATCAGCGAGGCAATCCAGCGATCCTTGCGCTGTTCGGTAGCGATGGTTTGAATGTCGATGGAAGAAACGGCAAGGGGAGACACTGAGCTGTGGTCACTGTCGTCAGGCAAGGGAGAGCGCGACAGGGCGTCGGCGTCAGCATGCTGGCGTCCGTTGCGGTACAGTACGCGGATGTCGTAGTCTTGCAGGCGAAGTGCCCAGCGGGCGAGACGGCCTGAGGGATCTTTCAATGACGACAACCAGCACAGCGCATGATGGTCGGTGACGACATCAAACGGGCGACCATACAAATAAGGTCGGAACTTCGTAAGGGCCCAGATGATTGCCAGGCATTCTTTCTCCGTGACGGTGTAATTGGTCTCGGCTTTAGTAAGCGTGCGACTTGCATATGCCACGACATATTCCGGAAACCCAGGTTTGCGCTGTGCAAGGACAGCGCCGAGGCCCACACCGCTGGCGTCCTGTAGGGGCCGCAGGGTCGTAGTGGCGTAGTATCGGAGGAGACGTCAACAAACGACGGAGCTTCGCGAAAGCGGCGTCGCACTCTGACGACCACGTATTGAGGGGCCCGTTGCTGCCAAGGAGCTTCGTCAGCGGCGATATGATGGTCGCGAAGTTTCGTATGAAGCGCCGAAAGTAGGAGCATAGTCCTACGAAACTGCGCAGTTCTTTGACGGACGTAGGTTTGGGGAACTCTGTCACGGCCCGAAGCTTGGCTGGATCGGGGAGAATTCCGTCCTTGGATACGACGTAGCCTAGTATTGTCAGCTGCCTTGCTGCAAATCGGCACTTCCTTAGGTTCAGTTGTAGCCCGGCGTCGCTCAAACGCGTCAGAACAAGCCGCAGACGTTGAAGATGCGTGGAGAAGTCCGGGGCGAAAACGACGACGTCGTCGAGGTAGCACAGGCACGTGTGCCATTTCAAGTTGCGCAGAACGGTGTCCATCATGCGCTCAAAGGTCGCGGGCGCATAACACAGCCCAAACGGCATGACGTTGAATTCGTACAAGCCGTCGGGTGTGACAAACGCTGTCTTCGGTCGAGCGTCATCAGCCATGGGGACTTGCCAGTACCCTGAGCGCAAATCGAGCGATGAAAAGAATTCTGCTCCTTGCAGGCTGTCAATGGCGTCGTCTATTCGAGGGAGGGGATAAACGTCTTTGCGGGTGATCTTATTGAGTCGTCGGTAGTCCACGCAAAACCGCACAGAGCCGTCCTTCTTCGCAACGAGAACGACTGGAGACGCCCATGGGCTGTTTGAGGGTCGAATAACATCGCGGCGAAGCATGTCTTCGACTTGCTCGGTAATTACACGACGCTCTGTTGGCGACACGCGATATGGACGTTGCCGCAGTGGTGGTTGGGCGCCAGTGTCGATGCGATGCGTGACAGCAGACGTGCGGCCGAATTCAAATTCAACGTTCAAGAAATGCAATGCTAAACAAGCAGTCAAATCACTTATGATTCGCATCGGGTCGCTCAGCATTTCTTGGGGTCGTTGCTTTGTCGTTGGCCGTGGACTTTACCTATGATTCAATTTGCATGGGAGAAAGATATGAGTTGAACCATCTATCGTCAAGGAAGGGGCTTTGATTTTTACTTCACCACCAACATTTGCATATATAGTATGGCCGCACGGAATAGAAACCACTATTTCGTGGAAGGTAGGGAAAAAGGCCTAAATTTGCATTAACCCTTTCAGACGCCGCCTATGAAGAAATGTCTGTAAATGCGTCAATTTGATACATTATTTCAAGGCACTCGATAATATATTGCAACAACAATAATGTCCTAAAACGTTAACTTATGTGTGCTATGGCAATTATTCCTTATTACTATTATGTAAATAAATATCTCTTCATTCTGAAGCCATTCATACCCTGTTTCTTCATAAATAGAATGGAATGCCAAGCTAGAAATATAGTGCCAATTCTTTTCGTTATGTTCATCTGGAGCAAAGAAACATTATACTTTTGACGTGGGTCGTTGAAACCGGCACGTGGAACGACTCCTCGAATATGGTAGTGCCTTCAGCAAAGTAATCATATGCAACAGAACGCTCCAAAATCAAGGTAAATGAAGACAAATTTACTATGTAGGAGGTTGAATTCCTCCAAAGCTCAATGTATCTTGCTCTTTCTAAGCCCCTAGTCGATACAAATGGAGAAAACAAGTGGTATACACAATGGTGTACATAGCGTCTAAAAGGGTTAAGCATGACGTTTCCCACAAACAGGCAAGAAATAACACCGACGTGCAAACATTTATAATACCTTTGTTGGTGAATTATACAAAATGAAACGCTATAGACCGCAGTGAGTTACAATACAGGGACGGATTCACGGCGATTCAAAGCGGAGGCCTGTTTTTCAGCCAAATAGACGTAGTCACCAAAACGCTTCATTGCACATTTTCTGTGGTGTTGCTTTTTACATTGCACCAAACTTCTATGTACGTGGCTCTGGGCGTCAAGACACGCTTGCACGGTTTAAGATTCGCTAGCAAAGCGAGGCTAAACTCTTCGTTTCCGATAGGTTTTTTTAGGAGTATACGCGCAAGAAACCAATGTACAAGGCACTGCTTCAGTGAAACTTTTATAAAAGTTATAAAAAGCAATGTGTGACTTAAAAAGCGTGGATGTAGGCCAGCCAGTGATTCATCCATAGGTCGGCAAAAAATGTGAAGGTCACTCAGACTCGCTCAAAAAAGACACTTTGTGCTTAGGCCTGACTCGGGCTTACACTAACTAAATTGTTTCTCAACCGGACTCACACGGGCTCAAACTCGCCAAAATATTACTCACCCGGACTGACTCAGACTCACGGCTCGACCTGGGTCTGAGTGAGTCGACTCATGAGTGCCTTAGCGTAAATTAGCTTTTTCGGCAATGGTGTTACTTTTCGTTGACGCCAATATCTCACATATTCGATGCTCTATAATACGCCTTTTGATCTCGTACTTTCAAATACAAGCTATCAGTGGTTTCAATCCAATAAGAGCATTTTTATTGAAAGACATGACTCACACGAGATATTTTGATTCATCAAGGACTTCTCGTCAAAGAGATTCCGCCGGGAGATAATGGGACCTCCATCCCTCCCTAACCCCCCCCCCCCTGCTCTGTACATCACGCCTCTAATCAATAATTATTTAGCTGGAGTATGAACGCTAGTGCGTTGAAATATGCGTAAGTAGATGTGGGCATAGACGTAAGCCGACATAAGGCTCATAGTATTGCTGAAGATCAGCAGCTAGTACCTTTGTTCGGCAAAAAGAAGGGGCAGTTCACTCAGGCTCACTCAAGAAATATATTCAGACTTGCCAAAAATTTTCCTCAACCGTACTAACTCGGACCCAGGCTCACTAAAATTTTTCTGACTCGGACCAACTCTTGTTCAATTTCACCAAAATATCACCAGAGTCTGAGTGAGTGGACTCATGACTGAGTTTACCGGTCTATTAATTCACGATTGGGAAAAATAAATGCAAAAATACGCGGGACACAAGAAAACACAACAAGAAGAGGTTGAAGCTGGGAAACATAGCCATTTGTTATTGAATATTTGCTCTTATGAGAAAATAACCGTCACAAATGAAGCAGGGAGTCACCGAAAGTACGGTAAGGCTAGGTTTACTGGCGTTTTCCTATACTTATTTGCGTGTTTTTGTGACAACAATGATCACATTCCTAATAAACAAATGTTAATGCTGTTTGGTGCCACTTAGTTAGTTTGGAGCCACTTGGTTAATTTGGTGCCACTTACCTATACTATTCGTTCTGTGTCGGTCACGTAACGGTTAAATATATTCCATAAGGGATGGGGAGAATAAAATAGTTTCTTCGCAACAATATCAAGGCTCGTCCACCACAGTGCACTGAATTTTGTTGCCTCTGAAATATGCACTCCCGGTGTGAGTGCCGAAAGCCAAATGAGCACAAGCTGCCCAACGCTGACGCAATGCTGCTTAGAGTGGCCAGCTTTTAAATATTGGCGCAGAACCACGTGTTTGAAACCCGGTGCATGGGTAAAAGTTGTTGGCGTAGCTCATATGCATAATAATCTGGCAAAAAATTGTACAACAGAATACGAGAGAGCGAATATACAAATGTCACCCATGATATGAAGATGACTATGATTCCGCTTTTGCAATGGTACGAACCAGCTATAGAGTCTACGACGCGAAGTGGATGCTGTTGTTGTAGAAATAATAGTGGTCTTCTTGTTATGGGAATGGCAATGTTGATGAGGAGAAAGTGGCCTGTCGACGATTGGACAATAGTGCTGTAAAGAAAGCACGTATTCGGCAAACCTGCCAATCTCCAAGTCTCAACCGCTGTGGCAGTAGACTTTCCACACGCTGACATATTTTTTTTTTGTTACATCAACGCTGATGAAGGTGAAGTTCATACTTTATAATATTTGCACGTTGAAATAAGTCAGTGCTGCAAATTTCCCAAAGAATACTCTGCTTAACTGCACGTGGATCCGCGCAACTCAGTTGCTAATGATTTCGTAATTGCATTTTCCATTTTAAATGTAAGGTGTAGGTAATTATTTATCGACTTGCTCAACGTTTTCTTATTTGATCAGTTATTGCGATGTGATATTGCTTGCGCAACGTATCGGAATTCTCTCCATGGATTCAGGTTCCTAAAGAATACCCTGCTGTCATCACCAGGCTACACAACCAAGAACGTGGCTCATGTCCAGAGCGCACCTCCCGGAAAGCAACCGCCTAAAGGTGAGTTCAAAAGTTGATGAAACAAACTCGTATTTGCAGAGCATAGCTAGCTTGAGTGCATTACAAAACAAATGTTCGCTGGGAAAATACATCAATACAGAGAAAACAATGTGCGTTCCCATTGTTAGATTGCTGAAGTGGAGCGTGGCTTCGGTGGTCTTTACGAGCGCTGTTTTTCATTCCACAAGTTCTTCATCGTCCGTTCACTCATGCTACCTTTGTAGTCCCACGCTAAACCGCGACACCAGACTAACAAACAACGTTAATGTTTCTGGTAAATTGACGTGAAATAACCATTTGTACTTCTGATTTTCTTTTTATATTTTCAGATCCTAAGTATGACTTTTATTTGACCACTATCTTCGTGGACTGCAACGGTTGCAAGGTGCTCCGTCACCACAATATCGACGCAGGTATTTTTTAAGGTTCCAACAAACCAGCTGTTAGATAGCACGATAGCTGATGCCACTGAAGGTCAATGTTGTGCGTGCTTATTGATTTTACTAATGCTGCCGCGAAAGCTCATTCAGCAGATGAGTGCGCTGTAGTGTCCCGTGACTACGGCGCAATCGTTTCAAAGCTAAGTTTGGCTCGCGAACTACCATACGTCTAGACCGGTCTCACTGGTTTCTTTGAAAACATAAGATGTGTTTACTACATAAAGGTGAAAACGCGCGGCTCTTAACGATTACTTCTTCCCGAGAGGGTGTGTTGCTCGACGTGACCATGCTCATTCAGCTCTGCTGTTTTTATGAACCAAACAGATCTCGCCACCCTTTGGAGATCGTGTGCTTTGTTTGTTTTTTAGTATTTTTACTCATCTTAACACGAAAGTGTTTTATGCCGGGGTCCACCAAGATTTTCATGACGTATTTCCGTCACAGAAGTACGTCAGCAAAATGAACGCCAATAAATGGCAAAGAAAAAAAACTTCAACAAAAAGTTCCATTCACAGGAGTCGAACCCATGACCTCTCGCTCCGCGACGATGGCTGGCGGGCGGTTAGCCCACTGAGCTAGCGCCACAACATTACGGAGGCTACATGAACGCGCCTTTTATCCTTCACACATTCCTCTCACAGTGCTCTTGGATGTTTGGATGCCTAGATGCGATGAGCGTCACCCTTTATAGCGGGGCGGTGGCGTCCATGCCACCAGGCTCGAAAAAGAAACGCGCCGTTGTTACCACTGTCCCATACGGCGCGTTTCCAATAAAACTTTAATTTCGCCAACGCTTTTACACACCGTGAGGTGGCGTCTATAGCATAAGCATCGCTCATAGCATCTATTCATATCGAAAAATAGGTCTCCGACGCTCGCCTGGCTCTCGCACCGCGTTGCGCGCTCGCCCTGTGAGAATTAACGGCCACGCTAGAGGGAAGACACGACGAGCGAAGCGTTGCTCTTCGCATTTCACGACGCTTTGAAGGAGTGCATGTCGAGTACCAGTGTTTATTATGTGCTTGTTGATACCATATTTGCGCGGGATTTCCCATATGCGGTGCCCACGTATACCGCAAGGGTTAAGTCATGACATGGGCGTTAGTCGTCGGTGCGGAGATGTGTCACTAGGCGTCATCGTGAGTGCAATGCGTCCACCATCAAGCGGTGCTATATCTGCCAAACAACAGTAGACATTATACAAGCTCTCATATACCAATGCACTATAAACCATGAACTACTTCTTTGACGACACGTTTCACTTTCGTGTTATAACGATTCCTATGACGGAGGGATCAGCCATCTTTTTTGTCCGAGTCTTCGTCAATATTTTTTTTTACTTTCCTATTTCTCTGCTGCTACCTATATTTCCTCTATCTCTTCCCACCTCCCGAAAGAGTAGACAGGCTTTATGCCTCGCTAGGTGGCACTTGTCAGCCTGCACTCTCCGTATTTCCTGTGTGTCTTTGTGCGTGTTCGCATATAAAATAATAATAATAATAATTTTTACAGGTGGAAATTCACGCGTGCTTCCACATCTGAGCTAAATAAAACCATTAGGTACAGTGTCGCAACTATCGATTTTCCTCTTATTCCAAGTGACGCTGTTGCCCTCGATGCATGACATCACATGTGTCGGAACGCATCGAGCTCCGATATCTCCCCTTTTCCTTACCTTTCCCTCTTCCGATAACCATAGCACCTCAACAAATTCCGAGACTTGTATTGTGCGAAAGGGGGGCTAGGGTGCGATGAACACTAATGCATCCTCCTTTTGCACGGGAGAGGTAGTAGGCGAGAAATATTGCATCCGTATCCTTTGCCATGGCCGCCACTTTGCGTTCTCATTCGCAACAAACGTAGCATAGCATAGTTTCAGACGATGCACCACACGCGCTTCCTTCCGTCTAATTCGATGAGTTTGTGTTAATAAATTCCTCGAAGCTCATGCGTCACCTGAACTGATTTTTCGAGTGAATCGCTCTTGAATCCAAGTCACCTTTGCTATTTCGCTGGCGTGGCGGCGTCGACCACTACACGTGAGCTACAGTACGCTTTCGTCACTGAAAAGCACTGTTATCCTAGTATACATCTTCGCCTTGCGGTCTCATCAAAGATTTGCCTTTCCTGATTCCCAGAGCGTGATCACGAAGACTAGCCGACAGAGATCAGTTTCCTGAATCATACAACTGTCCTGTTCCTACATCTCCATGAAATGTTCACTTGTGTTTCCTGCGCAAGAAATCTTGTATTAAAAAGAGTGACTGAATATAGTTTGTTCGCATGCTTCTGCAGGAGCGGGCTGTACACTTTGGAAACCTGAAAGCAAGCTGAAGCAAAGGGATGAATGCTGCGAATTCATTTATGATCTCCTGTGCGGCACCTCACCAAAGTACCACATCTCCGACAACTGCCTCCAAAGTTCTTGACTTTTCAGCCTAACAGTAGCAGGCATCCGAGCTGGTTACCCGGCTGCATGGGTTAATATGTCCAACAATAAAAAAATGACCGGAAATGTTTTGCTATACCACGAACTTTTTATACAGTTCTTTTCGTCTCAGCTGACGGTGTACTGCACGTACACCCGTGAGCGAAAGTATGCGGACTACGGGAGCGCGTGCCAAAGTGCATCGACGCGTCATCTGCCGGCGCGGCGCCTGCTATTAGAGCACTGCACGGGCCTGATTTTTCTGCCCGGGCCCGGCCCGAGGCCGTTTTGAGAAGCCCAGCCCAGGCCCGTGGTTCCAAGCCCTGGCCCGGCCCGGGCACGGCCGTGTTCATGACCAGGCCCGGCCCGGGCCCGCTAGATGATATTAGTTAAGGACGATGAGCCTTAATGATGCCTTGAGCTTTGTAGCGGGCAATCGGAGGGAAAATACGGTGTGTACATGCATCGAAATGTTGCTTTGCCCGCGGTGGTAGCTGAGCGGTTAAGCTGTTAAGTCCTAGGAAGCGGGTGCGATTCACGCGGCCACGGCGGCCGCATTTTGATGGGGGCGAAATGCAAGAACTCCTGTGTACTTATGTTGAGGTGCACGTTAAAGAACTTCAACTGCTCGAAATTAATCTGGTCACCACTACGGCATGCCTCGTAATCACGTCGTGGTTTTGACACGTAATACCAAGGAATATAAATGAAATGTTGCCTATATGGCACATGGTAAGTCATTACAATAACAGTATAGTGATAATAAAACATAGCAACAAAATTTATTTAAAAGAAGTGTATAAATAACATGAAAGAGAGGTAGAAGCCAACCCGGGACATTTTCTTTAATGATCTTTTTGTATACTTGCGTTGCAAACATTATATCTCCATTTTTTTAAAAAGAGGCTGCTGATTAATATTGTGTTGCAGCAAGATAAAAAACGTTAACGTTATATATGGTGAATAGCCACCAAAAGCAGATGAAGTATAAATCGTTCATATTCTAACGTCGTCGCGGAAACGTAATCGCCATGTACCGTATAATTATGTAATGAAGCTGCTACACACGATACTAGATGCAGTTCCATAAACGCACCAGTATAGATACAGTAAAACCTCGGTGATACGATTCTTGCGGGGTTACCAAAAGTATTCGTATCATCTGAATTTCGTATCACCAGAAAACATGAAAAATTACTATGCGACAATGAGGGAAAGTTGGCATACGCTTTTATTCAGTGTTTCTCAGGGCCGCAGCGACGTCATGAACAGCTCAGAATGATTGTCAGTAAAGTTTTCAGACATCAACGATCGTAGTTGTACTCCTAAATATACGGTGCATGCGCGCGTGTGTAATTAATGAACCAGATGTGTTGTGCCTCGTAACCACTAGTAGCCCCTTCCTAATCTTACTACGCTTTTTTGTAGGACGCCAGAGTACTGCGGCGAAAGTGACTTAAGAAACGCTTTGCACACGATAGGTAGAGGCCAAGCTCCTTCACCAAGACCGTCCGCTTCATCCCTTGGGGTCTTCGTCCACCTTAATGGGACTTCATGACGGACCCGCAGCCCAAGTTTCAGTCTTGTTTCAATGTCTGATTGCGGGGACATGGCTTGCATCGACGTGGCAGGCACGTGTTAACACAGTACAAGAACGCTGCTGCCTCGAGCACAGGAGCACGCGTCAACGCTTCGGGGGAAAAAAAGCGCAACGTCAACGTCACCTCTAACCTAAACGCGAAGACGCCTAACGACCTCCAAGATTCGCGCGCACTATCTCAGAGGCAACGAGGCACCGTTGATGGTCGCGCAGCGCGCATGCCCGCGCCCGCGCGTGACTACCACGTCTTAAGCGACAGCGCGGGCAGCACCTGTTCGTACCTGTGCGCTAGCGTACGTTCGTATCACACGTCGCGGGATGCAAATCGGTTCGCAACAACCGTACTCCAATACATTGCAGGCCAATGGGCCTTGGCCGGGACCACAGAAAAATTCGTATCACCCCGCAATTCGTACGAGCCGTGATCGTATCACCGAGGTCTTACTGTATATACCCTTAGCATTAGCGTTATAATAATGCAATAGTATCAAGTTTAAACACAAAAATGGTAACGAGGAAATTGCTTGTAGAGCGGTTTTTTGCATTATTCATTTTTTCTCACGCAGAAGCCATGTTCGTTTTTGTGGAAAAGAAAAAAAATAAACTTCAACTGTTTTTCTGTTTTCTTTGCTAAGCTTTACTAAGAGCGAGCTCTTTGCACGTGTCACTTCAGCTTGTCACAGAATGCCTTAGACCATGCAATGGATAACGTTCGCGTGTGCTCGAAGGCCCGACTTAGGCCTTTTAATGAGCGGGCCGAGTCCGGCCCGGCCCAGGCCCGCACTTTCAAGCCCGAGCCCAGCCCCGGCCCGCCGAAAAACGCTTCAGACGGCTCGACCATGGCTTTCGGGTCCACCCGGGCCCGTGGAGTGCTCTACCTGCTGTTGAGAGGGCCCTTCGTGGTGCGGTGCGCATGCGAGTCCCATCATATCTGCTGGCTGTTACGCAGCTTTGCTCGACGCGGTTACGGTGCTCGTTGACTGAACGTACACTTCATGTCGCTTTATCTGCTGCGTCGCATCTACGCCGTTGCTCCCCGAAGCGGCTGAGGCTGGGCTAACTCGCAAGTACAGCGCGTCACTTTAACAGCAGAGCTAATAAAGGACCGCTGAATGCGAAATTTTAGGGACGAAGCACCTTGGGATCTCGGCGTGTCGGCAGGCATCGTCGTGTCCTGTCCATTTGCTTGAGCGCAAGAGAGGACGCCACCGCCTCAGCGTTCGCCGTGTGGCGAGAGAGAGCCAATGGTGCGCGCGTTGAATATGGAAACGCCCTTTCTGCCAAGAACGCTGAACTACCAGCTCGCAAGCAACGAGAACGCGCCCTCGCCCGCGAGAGACAACGCCGGCGCAGGCAGCGTCAACTAGCGAGTTTCTTTATTGAAAAAAACCTACTGCTCACACTGCACAGCCGTTCACCGGCCACCCCGGATGTATAGGCACTGGATCTTGACCTGAAATGTAGTGCTGATGGGAGATTTCTCTTGTGCGTAGTTGAACAATAAAGATTCGCAGCGTGCACTTTGACTCAAAGCGGACTGCGGGTCTTTGTGTATAATCGTTCTTTTGTCTCTCACTGCACATTAGCAGTGATTTTGCTGCAGGAAACACCGGAGCACACTCCATGCTTCGCCCCTCTATAGGTTTCACGTTAGTGGAGCTGTTTGTTTTTCTAAACAAATTTTCGCTCCCCCATAGTAGAGTATGAAAGTAGCACGGCCGCTAGAAAAAGAAAAGAAAACAAGTGCGCCCTAATGCATCGTGTAGAAACACATGGGACCAAGCGTGAACGCTGTGTTGACAGTTCTGTGCGCGTTGGCGTTAGTAGACGTACCGCCACGGTAATTCATAACAGGAAAGAGAGAAAGAGAAAAAATTGGCCGCGTATCTGCGTGCTCCGCTGCAAATGCCGTGTAAAGACAATAGAGGTGGCGCTGCGTGAGATATGGACGCCATCTGGCAATACGTCGGGAAACATGAGTTTGTGCAGAGGGTTTCCTTCCTCCGTGGCAGAGGGCGTTCGTCGGCGCGCATAGGCATTTTCAGCGCAGCCGCATTTTCAGCGCAGCTTAAGAAACTATGGTCTTTAGAATTACGTACCTATGTATTTTCTATTAAAGGAACACACAACCCAATGCTTACCTAGTGATGTTGCGCCTCAGATATGCGTAATATTTACTTTTTTGATCGACAACGTTCAAAAGTATGAACACCCGTACCAGTTCAAGATGGGTGGGCGGTAACCAAGTGGTTCAACTTTGGCCGGGTCGCTGAACAGACAGACAGACAGACCACAATTTCTGCGTTTAAGTTCCCCAAGAAAGATTATCGTCTTTAAAAAAAAGGTTGGGGCATGCGCGAAACGTTTTATCCCCCCATATAAGGACATGCCGAGGAAGCCGCTGCGTGTCGTGGTGTCTTTGAACGGCAACAAACTTCCGCGTAACACTGAATGGCGTTAAAAGTCCTTATGATAAAATAGGATAATGTTGTTTTTCTTTGTGACATTTTTACTGTACTTTGTAGCTTTGTGCCTGATAAACCATAAATTGAATCGTAAATGCTCTAACGTATTTTATAATAAACTCTAGCGACGTTAAGTGTGACCATTTTAAAGTCACTTCGAAATGTCCGCCTAATCATAGAAAACTTGCGCGCCACTGCGGTGGAGCGCCTAAGATCACGTGCACTCAATCTGCGGTGACGTTACAAGCGCATTGATCAAATCGGGACCCTGCGCACGTTAACGATTGAACCGATCTGGGTGCTTCGGTATGAGTTAAGCCTGTCAAGCATCCCCTTACGAAGAAGAAAAGCATTCCTGGCCTAAGCAGCTAGAGCAACCTTGAGAGCAGCCCGACAACACAGCGATAGGTGTGAGGAAAAATAGCCCTCACCGGGTGCTAGTCGTGTTACTGTGTGCGCCCCTCAAACCTTCTGCGACTTCCACAATACTCGCTTTGCTCGTAGAGCGTCACAAAGAGCCCTTGTCTACGTCATTCCAGTAGTGATGTTGCGAGGTGCTCATGCTTGCTTTAAAACCGAAATAAAGCATGATCACTCATGCTTGCTTTAAAACCGAAATAAAATATCTTAAAGCTAACTCATTAACGCATTAAGCTGGGCTAGTTGGTATTGATTGTATGCTTCCATATTGCTCGCGAACACGCACAAAGGACGACATAGAAAGAGACAGCACAACCGCTAGCAGCCCGACAACAGAGTTCCCCAAGAAAGCGGTTGTCCTTTCTCTTTCTATGTCGTCCTTTGTGCGTGTTCGCGAGCAATATGGAAGCTTAAGGCTAACGTCCGCCACTAATAATCGCTCAGAAGTGCCAATGTATACAGGAGAAACAGCACAAACATCTCCAGGTTTCAGTATTGGTAGAAGGGGTCCTTCAAGCTTTCCGTTTGTACGGGTGGATCGCACGTAAAGTTCAGACTGGTATGCGCCACAGGAATTGGGCAAGCCTCACTACCGACTATAGGCATTTACGGGAACCATATGAATGCGTTGCCGGAGAGAAAGGGAAGCGAAGATGAGGAGGATGGAAAGGAGGAGGGGAGGGGGTGAAGCATAGCATAGCCATGCACAGTATAGTACAGCAAAGGGTCGGGAACGGAAGTAACGGTGAGGATGTGAGGGTGAGAAGGGTAGAAAGGTGGAGGGGAACGCCACCAGCTACGCTGTTTATAGCTGCCCGAATATTTTATGTATGTCTAAATTGCCACACGCGCTCCTTTCTTTATATGCTTTACGTTACCGCCCCTTACACGTGTTACTACTGCCTTATGCAAGCCGAATGTCTGGGAACATTCCAGATTGTAGTAGATAATTTTGTTAAGATTGCGCACATGACGCGCATGGTGAAGATTATTCCAGAGATTGCGTGACCGCCAGCGATTAGGCTCGAATGTTCGATGTCGAATTTAGAAATGCCGATGCGTCTTGCCGCGGTTCAGTTTTTTCGACGGCCGACGCTCTGTTCGCCGCTATAAGTGTACAGTGTGCATTGCTGTTTTTTACGGGCGAAGCTCCTTAAGGCGGCACCCGTTCGTCCCTCGTAGTCATCGTAGTAGTCCGTAACAAGTCTTACGCTTTGACCTCCAAGGTGGTGCCGGTGGGAGATTTCTCCTGTGCGTTGTTGAACAATAAAAAATTCGCAGCGTGCGCGTTAACTAAAAGCCGAATTCTTCTGTCTCTCATTCCCCATTAGCAGCCATTGGCATGTTCCAGTAGGAAACGTTAGTAGAAGTAGAAGTGTAAGTGTTAGCTAAAAGCCGACTTCTTCTGTCTCTCATTCCCATTAGCAGCCATTGTTTACCTCCAAGGTAGTGCCTGGTGAGATTTCTCCTGTGCGTGATTAAACAATAAAAATTTTGTTCAAAACGCCGTTGATTGATGAAATAAACCAACGAAAGACGCCGGATGTTTTGTAAAAGCAGAACGAAAGAACGCCAGATGTTTTTCTTAAAGTGTAGTAGTAGTAGTTGTATGTAGCCACCTCGCCCGATCGTCAACGGGCGAGGTGGACCGGCAACGGCGCGAGGACCCTGCCGTACGAGAGTTAAATCACACTAAAAGACATACTTTGCGGGCGATACACTCTAGTGAGCTTTCAACTTTTCGTCTTAATGTACATGATAAAGAAATTATTTCTATGAAAAACGCAAGGCACACCTTGAGCAATATATTTGGTTTTGGGACGCTAAATGGAACCATGAGGCGATGCGAAGCCGGAGCACTTGCACGATCGCGTTCCGTTGGCTTTCGTTGGGCATGCTACCGACCTCGCGTCGTGGAACGCGCGTCCTGTCTTCCCTCTAGCCTTGCCTTTAATTCGCACAGGGCGAGCGGGGAATGCGGTCGCTTTTGGCGCTCTTTCGCTCGGGAGCGGACTTCTTCCTTGCATTTCACCGATCACAAGTGATAATGAAGGGACCACGTAAACCAACAGTACAATAAAAGTTTGATGTTTAATATATACACGATGTTTCACACTCTTTATTTTATGTACTGGGCGCATTTCACGGAAGAGTTTCACGGTTTACAGATGATTCCCTCCATAGCTTCGCCCCACTCATCATCATTCACCCCGGGGATATGCTGTGATTTTTTTGCCTTTCCGTTTCCCGGCCACAAGGTCGGCCAAATAAAGTTTCATCTTAGCCACGCCGACTGCTGCATTCGTCGACGTCCCGACCCCGTGACAATATATACCTATAGCGCTTCGATATAACGTGCTTCGATATGCGGTATAAAACATAGGGAACATGTGCGATAATACTACGCTTACAAAGAAACAAATAATTTCCGCGATTCATCTAAAGGCGTCAGAGAAAGCAGTGCGCCCCGCAATAAGTAAAAAAAAAATAACATGGTTGGTCCCCCCGTCATAGCAATCGGTATAACACGAAAGTGATCGATGCCGTCCCAGAAGTATGTCATGTTTATTGTACATTGATATATAGGAACTTGAACAATGTATATTGGTGTCTTGCAGCTACAATACCGCTTGACGTGGATGCACCCACGCTGACTCCTAGTGCCACATCTCCATCGCGACGACTCAAGTCCATGATTATAATTAAAATTTTATGGTAGCTGAAGTAGTTAACATACACCAGTTTTGCACTACGTCCGTTGTCGGCCCACCTTTGACAAGCGACGATGTTGTGTGATGTCTTCATGAAGTGATGTTATGTGATGCGACGTCACGATGACCCACAGTATGGCGATCTGTGACGTCAAGATGACGTCACACGGTGACGTCACAACGTGAAGATGATTTTTTTGCATCGCTCGTGTTGATGCCGCCAAAGGTCAATTTCCGCATTTGATGAGGCATCAAAGGCTGTCGCCGTAATATTTTTTGTGTTGGTATCCTGTATCGTATATCGATGCATTTGCAAAGTATCTTATCCCAGCCCTGGCCCTCGTATAACCATATTTTTTGCTGTCTCTTTCCTGAGTTTGAACACCAATGGAATCCCGTTTCAGTTGCACATTCACATCTTCTCTGAAAGTATAGTCGACTCATCAACCTACAACGCTGCGTACATCATCGTGTATCTTCAAGGACGCAAGAGGAGTATTGGCATTCAGGAAACTGATGAGATTTTGCGTATAGCTTTATTTGAACAACTTTAAGGTAACTTTCTTGAATAGCACTAGTCGCATTTCCTTCTAAATACGGGACGTGATAACCCATTTCTTTCCCGCGGGTCGCAACATCTCCCTAGCAGTTGTCGTAGATGTAGTACTTTGGCGTAGTGCCGCAGAGCAGATCGAAAATGAAGTTGCAGCATGGATCCTCTTGCATCACCTTGCTTCTAGGCTTCCAAAGAGAACAGCCATTTCCTACAAGAAAGAAGCCCAACATATGTTGCACATAAACTGTGGCTTTGCACACAAGCGTTCAGGCAATTTATTATGATATATGACACTGCCATGGCCGGTAGATAAAAAGAAAATGGCGTGGCCTATTGCCTCGTGCTGAAACACATGAGCGCAAGTGGGAAGGCTGTGTTGTCAGTTTTGTCCGCGTTGGTGCTAGTAGGTGTACAGCGACGCAGATTTAAAACAAAAATGACAACAAAAGAAAGATGGTTGTGGCATACGCCAGACTGCCCAGACGCTGTATACCACCATATATGAGCAGGCCGAGGAGCGACTGCGTTTCGTGGTACCGTTTAACGACAAGAAAACCTGTGAACGTCGGCTGCCACGAATTTAGCATCGCACTGAATGGTATTAAAACCCCAAATGATGAAATTTGGTATATTTTTTTTGAAGATAGTAATGAATACAGTAAAGCGTTGATGACTTGATCGCCAATATTATTTTGCGAAAGTTTGAGGCTCCTCAAAAAAAAAAAAAAAAACCGCAACTCAATGACACTCGTGTTTTCTTACAACTTTGGTGCGAGCCGTCTTGTGGCGCCACAGCGGCAACAGGCTCAACTAGACGGCTCCCGCCACTTTCTGGGCAGGCAACAGGCCGCCCCCTTTTCGTCGAACCCCAGTTCGTCAAAATTTCCAGAGCCTCCCACTCCGGCGTCCCTCTTAGTCACATCGTGGTTTTGGGACGTTAACCCCCAACAATTATTATTATTATTATTATTCTACGCATAAATTCCTGAAATATTTCATAAATTCAGCCCTGCTGCGAACGTTACCGCAAGAAAGGCAGGCGTGATCCCAATATATTGTACCATCTGTATGGGTAATGCTCATAACGAGAACTTGTATGGTCGAAACAGCTCTTTATAAAAATTATCGTAGAAGTAATAATAGTGCTGGATGTCACTGATTATTTAAGGAAAGAGCGGTATGGACATAGATTGCGTGAGAGGCGCATGCGCGGTTGTGCTGGACATTCCAGAATGATACCGAGCGAGCAATTAGATATTTATTACATCGTAATCTTAGTATACATAGCAAGCGGGAACGACCGCCGAAATTTGGTTTTGATAACAGAAATGCATGTTCGTTTCCATCGTAGTAGTTTGAACTTGACTTCTTTCTTCTTTCTGGATAAAATAATAGTCTTTAGCGACATCCACATTTGCAATACACAGTTTGCAATAGAAATGCTAGTATCGTGAAACAAAAACCCCTCAAGTCACGTAATCTAGCTGTACAAAGGAAAGTTTAGATATACTTTACCTCTTTCAATGTAGTCAATACGAAAGACCTTGCAGCTATCGCAGGCGATGTACGTGTCAGTCATGTTGTAATTGTAGTTCATTTGTGGTCCTGGGCAACGAAATAAGATGGTTGTATTGTCATTCCAGTTTCAAACAACATGATCACGGCTTTAGACTGAATCTCTCTTTAGAGTGCCAAGCTTTGTACGTCAGGACATAAAAGCACTTATTCTCATCCTTACCTAAAGAATCCACTACACAAAAATATTGTTGCAACACTACCTTTGATAACTGGGGCTAACATATAACCCACTTGTCACACAGGTGTACACATCCCACGAAGCATGCGCGGACTAATTGTTAATTACCGTTCCACTTAAGCAGAATTTCTCTATTAAAAAAGCAGCTGTCGCCCGTCTAGCATCGCAGTTGCAGCTGTGATAGCTTCTGGTCTCAAGCTGCGTGAAATGCCAAAAGAATGAAATTTTACTGGACTTAAGCTCTTCACAGTGGACGGGAGCTTGGTGTTCTAAGAATTTGCCATCGTCGTATAAACGCCAGTTTTTGATGTGAAATATAAATTAATATAAGCGCAATTACCGTGTGTTTCTCATAGGTACAAGTGAACCAACGGGTGCACCTTAGACAATTAATGCCAACAATATACATGCTGTTCGCAGCAACCTTGACATACTCTATTTTTGTGGTTAGATTGTCCATGTAATTAGGTAAACTAAGTACAAAAATCACAACGCATACCTTATGTATGCGTCATGATATGCGTCAAAAGTTGCAAGCAGCAACAAATTTAGTTCAATGTGGCGATCAATTATGTTCGTTCTTTCTGTGTGTGCGTGTGCGTGTGTGTGTATGACTGATTTCGTGCATTGAATTCAGTCTTCGTCAGTCTTCACAACGTATTGGAAGTTTCGTGGAGTTTCATGCTTCTCAGCTTCACACAAGTCACTTCAGCTTTCAAGACACATTGTGCTCGCAGATTACCGTAGCAATTCTCGCTCTTTCTCGGCAACACCTCTTCCACTTTCGCTCGCCTTTCATTCTCTTCGTCAGACCTCTTAGCAAGATACAACTTAACGCAAAGGCAGCCGACAGTAACGGCCTTACATTTATGTCAAAAGCTTTCTGATTGACCACTAGCACATCCGATTGGGTTTTTCCCCATGTTAGTGTAAGCCAAGAAAATGTTTACGCAATTTCGCGATTTGTGTTGTACCGTATGAATGAACAATCCCTCGTTCAGTAATATCGATCGTAAAGAATCGCTTAACCACTCCCACTCACTTGGTAGTACGTTCTGAAGGTTGACAACGTTCAGAGAGCTGTAGCCTTTTGATGAAAGCAGAGTAGCCTTGGCGTACCTGGTAAGAAACCAGAAGTAGTATGAAAGAACGAAGGATTTCCTAAATAGTCTACAGTTGTTACGATGAAAGAGTCAAGACAAGCATCTTGACAAGGGCTCTAAGAAAATATGCTGGCTGTTGCGTAGTCGTGTATGCTGAGATGTCCAGATATGCTTTGTCTCGTTTTTTTACGTTGATCAAATGTAGGGGCCTACGGAATGGTCATTGCGGTGCCGGTACTCTGCGTAATTACTCACAATAAAATGAGCCACACACCTGCGGTGATATGCTAGGCATTGCCAAACTCCCCTTATGTCGGCTATGATTGCCACGGGGGGCCGCTATGGTATCACTCGTTGAAAACGACAAGACCCGCCATGACAGCCCAATGGTTTGGGTGTTGCTCTGTTGGCAAAGAAAAAAATCTGGGTTTCGACCCCGGTCATGGCAGCCTAATTTCAATGATGACGAAATGCTGAAATGCTCGTGTGCCCCGAATTGTGTATATGTTAAAGAAGTCTGTGTGGTCAATATTAACCCTAGAAGCTCCAGTACACCTTACTTAATCAAGAGTTCTGCTTCGAAAGCTTCAACGACCATGCGATCGTACAAAAATTGACATTCACGGGACGTTTGCCTTCTATTTTTCTGTAAACGTAGGTACCTCTGAGTGAGTAGCAGTACTAGCGCCTTGAGCGCGTTTTAATATGGTATACATTTTAAGCCCGACGGTTCACTTCATTTAGCAGCATTCCGTGACGTCGACATCAATATGCTGTGTTTAGTGCGTGCTCGCACTCTCTGGGACGTTTCGTTCGTTCTGTGAGTACGGTCGACGTCACAGACACACACTTTCACAACGTGCTCGAAACCTCATCTATACTGGCGTGCGCAGGGGGTTTTCATCCCTCTCCCCGCTAGCTCGGTCGTTGATCTTTCTGATCCGCGCCAACATCGCGTCACCGTTGCCTGTCCTTCTGTGCTCTCGCTCTGGTCGCCACGTTATTGTGCGCTTAGCCGGCAACAAGGCTCCCCCTGATGTGGAACTTTTCAAACAGCGCCGGCCCGTGCGTGCTCGCCGTCCACGACCAACCCAGTGTGAGCTCTGCGGACGCTATGGGCACACGGACGTAACGTGCACGTCTGATCGGCGATGTGTGCGTTGTGGCGGACCACACTCCCTCGGTGAGTGCACCGCGAAGAAGGCGAGGTGCTTCTATTGTGGCGCAGCTCACCCTGCTACCGAGCCCCGCTGCCCTCGTTGGCAGGAAGAGCGGCGCTTGTTGGAAGTGCGCGCCGAATCGTCGCTCCCAATCTCGCGCCGTGAGGCGCTCGCTATCGCGCGTGGACAGAATACAGGAGACCCAGCAACACCCGGCTCTACCACCATGTCCCGTGCCCACCCCCTTGTTTGCGAGAACTTGTCGTACGCGGTGGCCGCTGGTCTTCCGTCTGCAAAGAACTCACAAACCGCCACAGAGAGAGAGAAAAGGGAGAAAGGAAAGACAGGGAGGTTAACCAGAAGCAGTCTCCGGTTTGCTACCCTGCACGTGGGGAGGGGAAAGGGGATGTAAAAGAATGAAAGAGAAGAAGAAGAAGAGTTTGTGACGACAGCACGCGACAAAATACTACAACAACAATAAAAAACAAACAAACAAAACGAAGTCATAACAGCAGTCCAAGTACTACACAGCAACATCAGTCATTTTTCTTCCATCAGTCATTTTCTTCCATCAGTCACAGTTTGACATTTAGTCTGGTTGCTTGGAGAAACCGCAACAACGCCTTCAGAGCGGCTCGTGCTGAAGACCGGGTAGGCCAGGGCCCTAGGATTTTCTTCTCCGTGAGAGGGCGGTTGTCCAGCTGGCCTAGTGCGGCTGAGAGGGCCGCTCTTTCGGAATTGAAGCGAGTGCACTCACAAAGAAGGTGCGCGACTGTTTCGCTGCACCCGCAGACTTCACATGACGGGCTCTCCGCCATTCCAATAATAAAGGAATATGCATTTGAGAAGGCCACTCCCAGCCATAGACGGACCAGCAAGGTGGAGTCACGTCGTGATAAGCTGGACGGGATGCGTAATTGAAGATCAGGGTCCAAGGTATGCAGCCGTGCACTTGTATAACGCTGAACTTGTATAACGTTGAACTTGTATAACGTTGAACTTGTGGAAATCATCGACATTTACAAACCGCCACAGACAAGAGAAACTCTGTGATCGCTGTGCTCTCGGCAGCGCTGACAGCCGCTATGGATTTTCTCCCTCTCGGCTGCCCCGTTCGCCCGCTCTGTGCTGCAGCGCTGGCCACCCACCTTGCGTTAACAAATGATGGCGAGTGATCGACACGAGTCTAGGCCACGCATACTGCAGTGGAACTGCCGTTCACTGCGTCGCCGACAAGCAGAGCTCGCAGCGATCCTTCCCCTGCGCGACTACGACGTCCTTGCTTTGCAAGAGACGTATGTTCGCGTGGAGGATGTTTCGCTGCCCGGCTACATTGGCTACAGCAGTTCCACGCAGTGCGCGCTGGCTGAGTGCAATAATGCGCCGTGCTGTGACACCGCCCACCCGCCCGGGAAGCCGCGCGCCGGTTTGTACATTCGTGACACACTCGCTCATGCGCTTGTCCCCACAGAACATTTATGCTGTCGACGAGTGAGTGCGTTGCTGCCACGGTCCGTGTGGACAGCGTGGACACTTCTGTCGCGAGTGTTTATGTGCGCCCAGTCGTCGCGGCCAGCTGCGCGTTTGTGCCGCGCCTTGTCGCCGTGCTCGCGCGTGACCACGTACTGTGTGGAAACTTCAACGCGCACCACGTCAGCTGGGGTTGCCGTACCACGGATGCTCGCGGTAGGGACCTATGCGACGCGATCAGTTCGGTGGGACTCCTCGTACTAGGCTCCGGTGAACCCACCTTCATCCGTCGCAGTGCGGCCTCGACAGTGATTGACCTGGCGCTGGTGTCAGAACGCTGCTCCTACGAGTGGAAACGCCACGCTGACACTGCTGGTTCTGATCACTACCCGATCACACTCCTCCCGTGCCACACCAGCCGTGGTGCTGTTCGTAAATACAGTGTTGTACGGTGGCCACTTTTCCGTGACCTGTGCGCGAGCGTGCAGAGCAGCGATGATTTCTTTCAGCAGTGATGACTGTGCTGAGCGTGCCACAACGCGCTGTGTTGTTCGCGCCGGCACGCCCTGCCCTGACATCAAGCTGCTCAACCTCCGCGCAGTGCGCCAACGAGCACAGCGGCGGGCGCTGCGCTCCTCGGTCCCCGGCGCATGGACAGAGTACAACCGACTCGACGCTGTGTGCCGGCGGCACGCCCAGCGGCTACGCGACCGCAGCTGGACGGGCGTCTGTTCCTCTCTGAGTGATCCACGAGGACGTCGTCGCGGCTGGCACATCATGCGCGTCCTGATAAACTCGAATGTGTCGCGCTACCCAGCGCTTGCCATAGCCGTTGCGCAGGGCATCGCTGAAAGGGAGCTTGCTGAACTGCTTGCCGCCTCTTGCGCACCTCCTTCCCCTCCTAGAGCGGGGAGCGCTGGCGGTGTCACGACAAACGCCGCACCCCCGCTCCCTCCCGTGGATCCCATCACCTCAGCTGACATTCGCTCTCTCTGCAAGGAGGACTTCTCCCTCAAGGAACTGGAACGGGTTCTCCTCAGAAAGCGCAAACGCGGCGCCCCTGGAGAGGACAAAATCACTAATCAGCTGTTGAGAAATCTGCATGCCTCCCAGCGCCCACTCTTGTTGGATGCATTCAACAGAGTTTTCTCCAATGCTGTCCTGCCGGAAGAATGGCGTTCCGCGACTGTGATCCCTGTCCTCAAAAAAGGCAAACCGCCGCGTTCGGTGACGTCATACAGGCCCATCTAGGCCCATCTCCCTCACTTCTGTGGCGGGCAAAACTATGGAGGAGATGGCTCTTTGCCGGCTACAGTGGATCGCGGAGGTGCGCAACGCTTTCCCACCAGAGCAGTGTGGATTCCGGCCACATCGCGCGACCATCGACTGCATTGCTGCAGTCGTGAGCACCCTCGAGCAAGCCCTTCACGATGGAGAAATGGCCATCCTACTCCTCCTTGACATAAAGTCGGCGTTCGACTCGCTCCCCCATTCGTCTATCCTCAGTGCCGTGCGCGCGCTAGGTGTTGAGGGCAAAGTCTTGAACTACGTTCAGGCATTCCTCACTGACCGAACGTTTACTGTGCGCGTGGGCGGGGCGACAAGTGCGCCGCGATCTGTCAGCTGTGGCGTCCCACAGGGCAGCGTTCTCAGCCCGTTTTTGTTTAATCTGGTACTCGCGGCGCTCGTCAAGTGCCTACCAGAAACGGCTGTGTTCCCTGTTCGCGCAGTGGTGTACGCTGATGACGTCGCATTGTATGTGCGTGGACCGACCCCAAAGTGCTCGGTGGTGCGCGCTTGCATGCAGGAGGCCCTCCAATGTATGGCCGCCTTCGTGAGAAACATCGGCCTCGCGATCTCGGCGCCGAAAACCGAGGCCCTAGTCGTACACCCCCGTGCTGAAGCCCGACGACGTCTTCCGTGCCTTCAGCTGGATGGTGCACCAATAGTTTGGAGTAGCAACGTCCGCTACCTTGGCCTGACGATAGACAATCGCCTCCGATGGTTCCCGGCGGTGCGACGTGTACGCCAGACGACGCGTCGCGTGGAATCGGCCGTGCGTCAGCTACTCGCAGGCGGCAACGGCTGCCCCGCTGCCTTCGCCTGCACCATCTACGAGGCGATGGCTCTCTGCCATCCACTACGCACTGCCGATCTGCAAACTCCAGGCGCCACAGTGGCGACTGATCGACCAGGACCACCGCCGAGTCATCCGCATGTGTCACGGAATGCCTCGTGACTCCCGTGTGGCCGAGACCCTCGCGGAGGCTCGTGCGTGGCCTGCGTCGCTCACGGCGGACCTGTGCACATTGTGCCACTTGCAGCGTCTCCACCGAGCGCCTGATGCAGGTCCCCTCCTCTCGCGGTTACGTGCTGTGCCAAACTCACGTGTCGGCCAACTTATCGACGTGTACGACGGTGTCGTGGCTGACGATCCCGCACGCCTTTCGCGCTGGCCACCCCCGCACCGTCGAGTGTCCCTTCGAGTGAACTTGCACCTGCCGGGCATTCGATCCAAACACCACACCCCCCTCAGTGCCATTGCTCAGGAGGACGCAGGTGTTCACCGATGGGTCCGTCCTGCAGGATCGCTCAGCCGCGGCCGCCTGCATAGCCCCTCAGCTCAGCTCGGAACGACAGTGCCGCTTGCGATACTGTGCATCCTCAACAACAGCTGAGCTAGTCGGGCTCCAGCTGGCTGCAGACCTCCTGCGCAATTCGCCGGCCGTCTCTAGCGCAGCAGTCTTCTGCGACTCGAAACCTGCCCTGCGCCAGCTCGCGAGGGAGGAACGAGGCCCGCTTCTTGCTCAGCGCGCCGCTCTCAGCCTGCTGGCCCTCCAGGAACGAGGCTGTGACGTGGTCCTTGAGTGGCTCCCTTCACACGTCGGCATCGCGGGCAACGAGGCTGCAGACGAGCTCGCAAAACGAGCACACTCCGCCGAGACTTCGCTGACAGATTACGCCAGCTCGTTCGACTCGGCACGCAACAACCTTCGCCGGGAGCTGGTGCGCGAGTATCCGGACGCACGGGTCGCCGCCGGACACCCCCCTCCTCCCATCCCAGCCACTGGTTTCACTCGCCGCGAGCGCGCGCTTCTTCTTGCCCTGAGGACCGGATCAGTGTGGCCCGCGGAACGCAGGCATCGTCTTCGCGGCGCCGCTGCACCGAACTACACCGATTGCGGCGCGATCGAAACCCTGTGCCACCTATTGCTTGACTGCCCTTCTCTCAACACTGCGCGGAAGCGGCTCGTCATGAAGTACTGACTCGTCGGACTGCCGTGTGCGACCCTACAGGACTTGCTCCATCCCACCGGCCACGTGCACCGTCGCCGATCAGCCCTTGCGGCCCTACTCGCTTTTCTCGAGGATGCCGGCCTAGTCGAACGAATTTTCTAGCCGCTCACCACGGTGACACGGACGCCCGTTCTCATGCCACCCCTCACCTTTTTTTCCTGTTTTTTCTTTTCTTTTCACTCATACCTTTCTTTTCTTCTTTTACCATCTCTTTTCACTCTCACTGTCTCTTCAATCCCCAGTCCCCCGTGAGTGTATCGGTTTAGGTGTCCTCACTTGAGAGACAGTTATCGTGCACTCTACAACCAATTTTCATTTTCATTTCCTTCTTCCTTTTAAGAATCACCCCCCCCCCCCCAACGTCAGTGGCGCGTAGCAGTGAACTTTCTTTTTTTTCGAAGGTTGCACCTCCTTGCACATGACGTTGTAGCTGAGAAGACAGGTACGCTGCACGTCGTTTTATGCTACAGGAGGGGGACGCACGTAAGTGCGCTACTACATGGTAATATTGCAGCAGACACACTGTTTCATTCCTTGCCTTACGCGTGAACCTTGTTGAAAATGCGCGCCCATCGTCAGCGAAGCTTGTGCGCACGCGAACTTATCAGGGCTATTGGGCGAGTTCGTGCACAGCTTACTTTATTTTCTTCTATTTAAAAAGGAGGACGTCACATTAAGAAACGTAGCAAGGCTTGTACCGTCTCTTACCAATACCCTAACAAAACGCCAGAGGGCGGCACAGGAAAATAAAAAAGGCGGATTGAAGAGTACTTACAAAGCAATAAACTTTAGAAGGGAGCTAGGTACTCGAACTAATGCGATAAATAATAAGCCAGAGATTTCTTTTGTAAATTGCAGATGAAACGACTACGAAATTGATCCGTCAAGGTTACTCCAATAATCAGCAGTTATTGGAAAACAGAAAACTTAAAAGAGACCCGTCGGGACTGATGCGGTACGAGATTAAGTTGATATGCGCGCAGAGTAAAAGAAGCAGGGCGTTGCACGAGCAAAACTAGAGCTGCATGGGCCGATAAACCGTGAGGAATGTTATGCAGCTGACCAGACAATTGCCCGTGGGTAAGTGCGCAGGTGTGTCTATTGACAGAAGCATGCTTTATTATTGGTATCATCAGTGTCTTAATATGCAGTGAACTTGCATTCCATTTTTAGCATTCTTCACTGTTACTTTGAAATGTACTGTGTTGTTCTCCACCTTTCTTCTTGCGCACAACCTGTGTCCGTGTCATTTCATATTAAGGACAAAAGTTCTCCTGGTGTATTTAAGTTCTTCTACGCGAGCGGTTTTCATGTCATGATAACCATGACAAAAACGCAGTGTTTTGATGGGCGTCAACGTCATCGAAATTGTCAACAAATTAGTTGTTGATTGCCATAAATCACTCCAAGTGCAGATCTTAGACAAGGCGTCATGTAGTGCTGGTACATGATCGCTTGCGTTGAGATTTCGTGATACAGTACCCAGTCATCAGCGCACAATAGCAATTTTATTAGTATGTTTTCGATTACATTGACGACGTCATTGATACATAACATTTTTTCAAGTTAACGCGGCGCATTCTAAAAAAATATATGCAAAAGGGCAAGACAAAAAGAGCGGTACCAATACGGCGCACCTCATAATCATATCGTACTTTTATTACTTGTGAAAGCATAAAAGTGAGAGAAGTGGCTCTCAGTGATACTTCCTGCACCACAATTTAACATCTCCACCAATTCATTTCGCTTTGCTTTCAATTGCGACTGATAAGAGCAAGACTGATAAGAGCAAGAGGACACTTAGATTTCAGTGGCAGCGTCGTTCTCGAAAACCCGGACATCGGCGAGCGTACAGAAATGCGGCCCGCGAAGGGGCGCCGGTTTCATGCATAGAGGAATGCACCGTTGTCCAATAATTGATGCGCTCTCGATTGAAGGGCCTGTCTACGATCGGGCGTTTCTGATATGGCAATCTGATCTTTCATTGAGGTTACATTTTCTTTCACGCTGCCACATTTCGCTGTTGTCTGAGTTTGATTTCACGGCCCTCTTTCTTGCTTGTAGCAATTGAAGTGTTGCGTTGCATGCACGTGGAGAAGCCCCGATTCCCAGTACGGAAGAATAGTTAGGAGGGAGCATTGCGCGATGCCGTAGAACGAATGCATGAATAAATGAATGACTTGAAATTAGTACGTCAGGACCTCGCAGGACAAGCTTCGTTTGCCCCAATTTCCAGTTACCAGTAGGGCAAGGGTATCTGAATTTTTAACGCGAACGTGTTTTATGCCGAGGTCCCCAAAATTTCACTGACGTATTTCCATCACGGATATACGTCAATAAGACAGTCGACAAAGAAAAATAAGAATAAAAAGTTCCGTTGATTTTGATGACCTGGGAGTCGAATTCACGACCTCTCGGTCCGCGACGAGAAGAGCCAGCACTCTAACCATCACGCCACCGCCCTCATTCTTTAAACATGAAAGTGTTTTATGCCGGTGTCCACCATGTACATCCGTCACGGACATGACGTTGATAAAATGGACGCCAACTTGTGAGAAAGAAAAAAAACCAAGAAAAAGATACCCCGCTGGGAATCGAACCCACGACGTTGCGGCCACGACGGCAAGCGCCCGACGCCCTACCGAGTAAGCTAACTCGGGAGATGGTAGACACGGCGCGAACGCGCCTTATATCATTCACACATTCTCTTTCACGGCGAGCGGAGCGGGGCGGTGCCGCCGTCTGTGAGATACGAAAAGAAGTAATGCATCACGATCGACACTTACTAGCGCTTACTCCGAGATCGCACGCGATATAGGAGGTAATGGTTAAAGCGTCTCGATACCAGAGAGGTAGACTGGCCACGCTGGCGTCGCCGAGGCACCCTTGACGCAGTTACGTTCATTGCCTTTGGCTTCGCGTTAGCTTGCGTCGGCTCATCGCAGTAGTGCAGATTCCACCTGCACCAACGGGATTTCTCCGCGGCCGACTGCTTCAATTGCGAGAGCACCGACTAACAAAACTGCTGCAATATGCGTTGCAGAAAGGACGCAATTTCGACGGGCGAATGTCGTGCCTTGGTGGAGCGAGAGCCGCGCCTGCCAGACAGAGGCCAGCGGGACGCACGCGTTTGCGGCTCAGGCTACGAACCTCTACCTCCCGTGTTGCTGAAGCGCAGTGTGTGTTATGTATGCATGAGCACAGGCGTCGGCTACCCATTACTAGAAAGCGAACACCGTGCCGTTTCTCTCCTTAATTGACGACGCTTTGGAGAAGCGCATACCGGATACCAGTGTTGATTATGAGCTTGTTGATATCATCCTTACTCGGGATTCACGATTCGCTGTGTCCAAATGTATGCTCACACCGTCAGCTACCACAATGGTTTGATAATGATCATGGGCGTTAGTCGTCGCGATAGAGACATGCTGTCAACATGGGTGCATCCACGTGAAACGGTGCTATAGGTGCCAAACACGAATAGACATTGTACAAGCTCTCATATACCACTACACAATAAGCACTACTTCTGTGAAGACAAGTTTCACTTTCGTGTTATACCTATTCCTATGACGGAGGGAGCAGCCATATTTTTTTCTCTTTATTGCAGCATGTAACATTCAAACAAAAGCAAATACATCCTGACTAAGCTTCAGGCTTAGTGTCATGGCTTCAAGAACAGTAGGCCACGAGCAAGGAACATGGCCATTTCCCTTTAGGAACTAGAGGTACACCACAAGGGCGCAGTGCTGTCTCCTTTATTATTCAATCTGGCCATGATGCACCTGCCGGCTGAGCTGGCTGATGTCCCTGGTATACAACATGCGTTGTATGCTGATATCACCTTCTGGGCCACTCAGGGCCCACTTGGAGACATTGAGGCGATCCTGCAACAGGCCGCGCGCATAGTCGACCGTTATGCACGCCAGTGCGGCCTTCAATGCTCACCCTCCAAATCAGAATTCGTGCACATAGGCCCTTCGCCAAAGTGCACGGCCAAAAGTGAACTCTCGTCCGTGGTGTCATCTTTTAGTTAACCATAACACTCCGCGGGATGGCAACCATGGGACAAACTCAGCGTGCAATCAGTAACGCTCTTATGGCTGTCACACTACTTGCTTCATGGCTTGCTCTGATTACGCTCTCCCCTTGCGAATGGAACCACATGAGTAACGGCACGTTGCCCGAGCCAATCTCGGAGGCCACGCCATCACAGCAATGAGCGCCGACAGTGAGTGCTCCGGTAGTTGCAGCTTTCGGGGCGACGGAAAGCAGAACGCATTCCCGCGTTCACCTCTGAAGCTCTATACTTGGCTTCCCGTGTACCTGAACCCCTGTGTGGTATATGCATGATCACAGGTGTAGGTTAGCCCATTACTGGGGAGCGTACACCTTGGCGTTTCTCTCTTCAAATGACAACGCTTTGAATGAGTGCATATCGAGTACCAATATACTTGCTGATTCCATATTTGCTTGGGATTCAGCATATGCTGCGGTCAGGTGTATCTTAACTATTTCAGCCACCACAAGGGTTAAATCATGATCTTCGGCATTAGTCGTCGGGATGGAGATGTGCCACTCGGCGCCAACGTGGGTGCATCCACGTCAGACGGTGCTATAGCTGCCAAATACCGGTAGACACTGTGCAAGCTCTCATACATCAATATACAACAAAGAATCAACTATACTAGTGTGAAGACATGTTCACTTTCGTGGTATACCTATTCCTAGGAAGGAGGGATCAACCATGTTTTTTTTTGTGTAAGTTCCTAACATGGCACAACTAAACACTTTTAGCTTCCAGCTTTTTCGATAACAGTGATGAAAAATTGCATCCTATGCACCTACCATCTTTTGCTGCCGCCGTATGATACCTCCAAAATAGTGGAATCGTTCGTGTAAGGGGCAACATTGGTGACCTTCACGCACTTCGCTGTGCGTCCGTAGTACGGATCCACCTCGTAGTTCCTGAGCATCTGATACCAGCTTTCCTTCCAGCCAAAACACTGAAAAGCAGGAGAAACGTTTCTCGAACGTGGCATCCTGAGACGCTCGTAAATAGTGCCCATAAAGTCACATCCGAAGGGATGACAACGGCTTCTGGAAAAGTTACCTCTAAAAGTATATCTGGTTTTGAGTATAATTCAGTATAGTATACTAAACAGGGGAGTGAACAGCGGAGTGCCCAAACAAGGTCAAGCCACTTGTGGCGCTACGTTCGGTAGCCTGCAATAAGTCGTCGTTAAAGAGTTCAGCGCATCTCTGTTAAAGTATTGCAGTGGTAGAATCCCCGCTTCCCACTGAAAAGGCACGGGTTCAAATCGCAGCTGCAGATGGCGGGTTTTCATTTTAGCGTCATCTTTTATCGCTGTATTGGTTTCGCTTTGTTTCTTAAAACTAGCTTCATTTGCGTTGCTATGTGTTGCTACAAGAAGTAACGTGAAATGTGATCTGAAATAGAAGAAATTTGACCATAAGCATAATGAATTGCAGCGCCACCGCATGGCATTCAACAAAAACGTGAAGAATGGCTTCCGAGATTTTTACTAATACGAGACTCGAAACGAGACTTCACAATTTGTTACTTTTTGTAGCAATGCGTAGCAACTGAAGCTAGTTTTAAGAAAGAAAGGAAAAACAATACAGCAATAACAGCAAGTACATCAGCATTTGGCGGCCATAGTTTGTACGAGTGTACTGAACGTTTCATGTGTGACTGCTTCGTGTAGCGTATGTTTTTGCAAGTGGAGTTAGGGTGGCAAGTTTTTCTTGAAAAAAGTCGTTATTTTTGCTGTATGCATGATACCGTTTCAATAGAAGTGTGTTGAACAGGTTCGGCAATGGTGTTATTCCAAGATCTTCGAATATAGGCTTTGTATGGGCACCGTATGGTTCGGTGGAGATAATTCTTACGGCGTTTTTTTTTTTCTTTTTGCAGTCGATGGTTTTTGGACAAGTTCGTGCCATTTGTTGCGCCCCATACCGCCCCATACCGTACACACATATAGTCATATGTTAATGTAGATGAGAAAAAGGAACTGTACAAAAGCACTTTTTAATGCTTTCGTAGAAAGTAACATAGCCGTTTTAGAATACCCGGTATTCGCGAAAGTTTGGAGAAGACAAGATTAATATGTGCGTTTGATTGCATATTTTTTTTCAACGTTAAGCACCAGATAATAGTATTATTATTATTATTATTGTTATATTTTCTTTAAAAAAACACGCAACGGTTTTTATTACTGGTACCAGCTATATTACTGAAAGACCAAAGTGCAGGATAATATTTTAATTAATTGGCTTATTTCCAGTGCGAAAACGAACTGCTTTTGTTTCTGAAACGTTTATGGTTAGTTAGTAATTTGACTCCAAGCATTCAATATATTGAGCACCTCATTCAATTTTTTTGCAAGCAGAGGCAGACTGTGATGCGTCATAAAATAAACTTGTTTCGTTTGCATCATTTACAAAATGTCCATGTTAACAAGGTCATTTGTATATAAATTGGAAAGCAATGGGCCAAGAATGCTTCCCTGAGGTACGCCATGTGGCTGTAGGTAATGGTAATAAGCTGTAGAAGCAATGAGGCAGTTTGGGCATGGTGGTAATCCATTTTGAAAAGAAGTAAATGCGCAAGGAAAGCATGGGGTGCAAGAAGGCGCACATATACACACACACAGGGGCCTGTACGTGCTTGCCTATATGCGCGCCTTTGTGTGTGTGTGCGCGTGCGTGTGTGTGTGTGTGTGTGTGTGTGTGTGTGTGTGTGTGTGTGTGTGTGTGTGTGTGTGTGTGTGTGTGTGTGTGTGTGTGTGTGTGTGTGTGTGTGTGTGTGTGTGTGTGTGTGTGTGTGTGCGTGCGCGCGCGCACGTGTTTATACGTGTGCCTTTTCTCGTCTGTTTTCTGTGCGCTTTCAGTTCTCTTCAGCTGTAGAACATTTTCACAACAAGGGGGCGATCGGAGATCTCTGTTCGTTTCGCGTTCGTTCTGGCGGTGTTACGTAACAAAAGTGGGTGGTCCGCAGCTCTCTCCCGCCTAAGGAAGGGGACAGCTAATCGTCAAGCGGCGAGCTTTCCGGAAGCAGACGCGCATCGTTTATTATCGGCAAGGGGACCGTATGCTTCAAACCGAAATGTTTCTCGCCCTCTACTAAATACAGTTTTTATACGAAAAGATATTGCTTTTTCTTCTCAAGCTAAAGCAGTTTCTGAAACAGCAATAGGTTTGAGTACTGATATTTTTTAGTGTTAGGCCTTCTAACGTGGTCGCAAGCTGGTCTCGTGCACGCGAAAACCAAAAAAAAAAACAGAAACGTAGCGGTTGGCGCAGTTTTTCAAAATGTCGTCCCACCGCAACGTCCGCCTTGGACCCCGGGTGTCGGGTCGTCAAAGGGAGCTTCTGCTGGCTTTTCTGAAAGAGGGCCCACAGCTTGCGATGCCGTGTTGCCGCTGAGGCCGTCGTTCACGAGTGAGCACCGGGACGACATGTGGCAGTAGCTGGTAGCGCTTTTGAATCAAGGAGTCCCTGCGCCTAAGAACACAGCCCAGTGGCAGGCCCGTTCGTTTCATTCGCACCGTTCGTTCCGAGAACCGAAAGCGACGCTGCACTCGCTCATGTCTTCAAACGCATCTGGCACCTCGAACCGCCCTGCCTCTGCTTCGAGAAATGCAGCAAGAGAAGCACCCGTCGCAAGCGCCATTTTCTCAGAATCAGCTGTTGCAGCAAATTTATGCCATTCGAAGCCGTTCGTTTGTAGCAGACAGCATGCTCGTTATGAAGCGGCATGGTATAACGTCACCAAAAAAGAAAAGATCAAGCAGGAAAAGAAATAAATGTTTACGCCCCTCAGAGACGTGGTTTCTCCGGCTTCGGCTAAGCGCATGCGCCGCCAGAACGGGCGCAGAACAAAGACCTGCGATCGCCCTACTCGTTGTGACGCCGTATGACGTCACCAAAAATAAAAGATCAAAGAAAAACAAGAAATCGCTACGCCCCTCAGAGTCACGTGGTTTCTCCACCTTCAGCCAATCGCGTGCGCCGCCAGAACGGGCGCAGAACGAACGTCGCAGAGCAGAGATATCCGATCGCCCCCAACATGACAAAGCGGATTCATTGGTACGTGATCACATAACATTTCTGCCTTGCAATCATTTTTGCTTCTTTAGGGAATTGTCTAATCATGAAGATAATCAGGAGTATTTTAAGCGGCGTAATTCGTAGTCGCCTATAGTGGGAAATATGCGTAATTATTACTGATTTTTTTTAACTGTTGGCGCAACCCTCCGCAAACCTAGCGGGCGTCACGTTGACTATGGTGCAGCAAAGTGAGCATTCTTTAGTGTAGGGTCATTCTCTTTGAACATAAAATGTTTTTCCAGTGAATTCTTCTGCCTCGAAATATTCATCTGTTGTGAAGTGAATCCACACAAGAAAGAATAGAAGGTAGTGGTAACCTTTCCGATTTTGATGAAGTAAACTGCAGGCCCAGGTTTTGGGCATAGAACAATGACTCTGAAGTTTGCTCTGTGAAAAAAAATTGTTTAGCCTAAAAAATATGCAATTTCAGCCGTCAAAAACCCTTTCTGTCAATTGTGCAATTTCTGAAATTCCAGCGTGAAAAGCCAAACAATAATGGTGCACTTTTTGACTAGCATATATTTTCACGACGAACATGTGAAAGCCAACTTTACATGAGTATTTTATTTCGCTGCTTTGGCTGAAATTTTGAGTAAAAATCTCAAACATTGTAAACGGCCCAGAATACCTGTAATTGAGGAGTTTATTAATTGCGAAGCATTTCTATCTATCTATCTATCTATCTATCTATCTATCTATCTATCTATCTATCTATCTATCTATCTATCTATCTATCTATCTATCTATCTATCTATCTATCTATCTATCTATCTATCTATCTATCTATCTATCTATCTATCTATCTTTCTATCCGCCTACGTCTGGGCGCTCTCGAGATCGCCTTCTTAACTTGGCGTACACCACAATTGGTATGGGAGGGTAAAAGGGTTTGACGAATATAAATATGTAGTCGTGATATGAGTAACCTGAAAAAATTCGGCAGATCCCACGTACCATGAGAATCGGTGTTATGCAAAGCATGCGGAGGGAAGGTGACTTCATCAAGACTTCTGTTTGGGCGAGTTGGTTCAATGTAAAGCGATGGGATCACAGCGCGAACACACACTACAAGAGAGACGACACGGACACACAAGCGGTGGACACTCTCTTGCGGTGTCGTGTCTCTTGTGGGTGTGTGTTCGCGCTGTTACCCCTTCGGTGGAGGGAAGGTGACTGTGGTGTTTTTGTTATTTAGCGAAACGTTACGAAATGGCGCTAAAGATATGTACAAATATTGCACGCACAGACATGTTGAACAGTCACATAGGTTTTATATAACCTGTTTGTTACAGATGCGTAACGACGCCAATAGCAGCATGGGTACTGCCAACTAGAGCACTGCACGGGCTCGGGCCTACCCGAAAACCCGGGCCCGGCCCGGACCGTGGGACGGGCCGGGCCGGGTAAAGTAGTTTCCACGGCGGGCCTGGGCCGGGCTCGGGCCTGAAGCTCCGGGCTTAGGGCCGGGCCCGGGCTTGAGGTGGCAGGCTCGGTTCGGCCCGGGCTTGAACTTTGCTCCGTTCTTAAAGGGTCATTAAATTGAAACACTGAATCGGTTGAGACCGATTAAGTGCACTCTGAGAACCCGAATGTCAATAATTCCACTATCAATTAGTTTATTATTAAAGTAGAAAATCAAGGTGAAAGTTCCATTTTGAAATTTAGCGCTGAAATCTCCGCACGTGACGTCGCGGATTTCAAACTGTATTCGTCGTATTTTGGGGACATTGGCTCAACGAAATTTCCAGAAACTTGGTATGTTAAGTCTATGACCCCCTCAGAGGTCAATGTATTTAATTTTTACCCACTATAAACTACGTAGGGCCCAGTAGATGCCGTCAGACTGTATGACGTCACGGTGTTTGCTGCGTAAATTTCAAGTTGGCGTCGTTACCTGCATTTTCCTCCGAGTTCTGTCTTACCGAGAGTCTTGTCGCGGCGAGCGTGGTGCTTTTGGAATGGTAAACGAGTAATTTACTGATAACAGACAAATCATTTTTCTCTTTAATGTGCCTTGCTCCGCATACGCTGTGCATACATATATGTCCCACATTTTATCTCCACAGTTTTATGAGGGATAAGTACTGAACTTCTTTTGCTTCTTGCATATGAGCTGCTTGATTTATCTGAAATGGGCGAGCCAAAAGTAAATAGACCAGACGCTTATATGTTACATCTCGCTATTCCGGGCTTTATTTGCTTTCGTTATTATTTAATATCCCAAATATTACTCTGTAATCGCAGTAATAAATATAATATAATAAAATTTTACCTTTGAGATGTCATCGCAAGAGCTATAACAGAACTCCAAAGCGGGGAAACGTTGTTGAAAGTTAGAGCCCCCCTCTAATGCGAAAGGACTGCACGGAGCCTTGATACATAGAATCTCTGTAAAGACACATTCTTTTTCTGTGACTCTGTGACGGCTCCCAGTAGTCATGTGGCGCAAGATGGACATGCACAGCCTGCTTTGTGTGCCCACATTCTTAATCTGAGCTTTCATCTTCTTGCGCCATATCAGGGGTCTCAAGCTCACCTCATCTAACGGGCCCCATTCACGAAAATTTACTCCCGCAAGGGCTAGGGCAATGACCAAGTGAGCGTGGGAGGAGGGAACAGGTTTTAAAACTACCGTCATTTCACAGCAGACCTTTCCCATATCTCATATACGGGATCATTTCTGAAGGGGATGTGGCGGGAGGATTCCAACAACATATCGATACTCATTGTTGCAAAAAAGTGCGGAACGGAGCAACTTAATTGGAGCGCGCCAAGCTCTATCGAAGAAGAGGAAACCTAGGGGCATCGAGTGCGCATGCACGTGGCCGGCGCATCAGTTCGCCTTAAGCATTGCCATTAAACGGTCGTCTCTCTTTCACGTCCGGGGAACCAGTCATTTCGTATCACCCATAATGACTAAAATCTCGACGCCGATCCTGAAATGTAGCTTTTGTTTCACGGTGATGTATCAACACACTATGACCGCAGGGGGTGCCTCACGATTAATATGCTTTCGATATGTCATGCCTGTGTATCTCAAGAACATACTTATAAAGAAAAAAAAATGGGATGAAGACAGTCATGTGCGGGCGGAGGGCCGCTAGCGAGAGGTCCGCGAGCCGCGTGTTTGAAGCCCTAAGCTACATGATGCTGCCGAAACAGCGTTTGAATGTGCAGGAATATGTCCATTAAACAAGGCGAAGTATATTCGCTTGACGAAATATCTGGCTTGATAAAGGACATTGACAGATTCCGTGCCGGGTAATGTCCCCTTACATCAAACCATATGCATCCAAAGCGTAAGCTTCGAGAAGCTTAGTCGCGCCTTTATTACCAAACTCGAGCGAACCGCAAAAATATATCGAAATAGCTTCGTCCACCTCTTGCCACTCGCAACTGCGTAGTCCAATGACCACCTTCTACCGGTACAACATCGTTGGGAAGGCCTAAACAATTATAATATGGAAAAAACGAGCACGGTGCAAACCGTGCATAACGTACACTACTGAAAACTGCAAGGCGAAGCCCTCAAAGAGGAGTTTTATAGGTGACATTGAAGAGTGGCACAATGTTCGAGAAGGAGAGAAATTAAGGGATGAGCTGGACAGCTATGGTCATTCTGAAGAGGTCCACAAAGACATCCTAGATTTGCTCCAGTGGTGGAAGTTAAGAACAACGACTGCCGACCAAGGCAGATGTGGTGTGCCCGTGCGGCCAGCGCGAGCAGTGCAAGAAGCTTTAGCGCTGCAGGATATGTGATGCAACAGCACATGGTGTGCTTAAAGCAGGAATCTACTGATGCTTTGATTTTTCGCACAATAACATGTTAAGAGGTTAACTATAAGCTATGCCATAAGAAACCTATAGACTGTATATACTAGCAATGGTGTGGTATATGAAAATAATGCTATGACAAATACTTTTTTTCCTTTCGGCTGCCTATATGCATGTACGTGGGGCACGCGGTTCATATTTTTACCTAGATTAGTGTATTTACAACAACGGTCACAAATTTGGTTTTTTCCCCTCTGTTTCTCTTGCTGTGGCAAGGTACTACAATGGTGAAGACAGGTGCTACATATCGAGAAGGGTGCACGATTGGCTTTCTGGTTAGGGCATGCTATAAATTTCAATAGGCTATTCGCAATGCCCACGAACTATAGGTGGCGCGCCGTGCTTTTCAAGAAGGCGCCAGGAGGAGGGTCAACCCGTTTGTTAGCATAGGAACAGATAGTACGTGTGGACGTACGGCCCGTGCCGCTTTCACTGGATGAAGTCATGAGATGTGCTGAATTAGATATGAGACTAAACTACTTTCCCGAACCATGTAAAGTGCTAAGTACTCGCCACCTAATTATTTGCTGTGGTGTGAAAGGGTATATTTCAGCTCCGTTACCGTGCATAACGATGCTTTGCGAAATCCTGTGCGTGCTACATAAAACTGCATGAACTAAATTGACGTATCAGCAGAACGTAACTCCGAGGTAGTACGTACCGAGCCAACGTTTATAGATACGTTGTACCGAGCCTGCCTTACGGATTTGCTGCAGTAGTAGGCCGCCAGCGAGTAGCGCCATTGCTGCTGCACGGGACCACACGTTTAACGGTGTGATGGTTTGCAAACATAATACGCCGTCGTCATTACTTGTGCAGTCGGGAACGCGGAGTTACGTCTTCAACGGAACACAAGCATTTAACTTCCCATTCAGTAGCGCTGGTGTCACAGCCATGCTGAGACTCTAGCCGTGTGCAATTCACTTCACTCGCATGTTGCAGGCTCGATCAGCACGATCGAAACACGAATATCAAAACGAATGCACACGTATCCTTTTCGCAACGTCGAAAAAGTTAGCCGAGGGGCCTGGATTGTGGCTGTGACTGCACGTTCCAACGCTCTAACCATTTCGCTTCTCTGGTCGAGCTCGAGCGTTTTGGCGGCATGCGGCGCTCCATAATATCCACAATAATTGATACATGCAATGCACAAGAGGAACTATGCTTTTATTTTGATCTCGCTCAAGGATATTTATACATTAAATACAATCAAGGTGACTTACGAGCGTGAAAGAACATTAACGCACGAGGGGACGTGAAGTTCAACTCGCTCCTCGTGAGTTAGCAGCTGATCGTTCACCGTCGCTGTCAATCTCGGTGCCTTCCCAGTCCTCAACGTCCAGTGAAAAATCCTCGTCGTCAAGATGGTTTCTTTCAACATTACTGCTGAAAGCAATCTGAAGAATTTCCTCCGCCGAACAACTTCGACCACTCCGCGTGACCACGCTTACAATTACAGAGACATCTGGGCGCGGAGAACATTTCGCTCTCAGATCGGTCAACGAGCAAATCGCTTGCAGTGTGCTGCCACCTATCAACAAACGTACAAAAACAAGCGCCGCAGCGCTGGCTATGAAACCAACACACTGGCGAAGGATGGTGTGGAAAGCGTTCGCTCCACCAAAGGCGTGGAGCAGACGCGTCCTCGAATGATTGAAACGTCGCTCGCACGATTAGTAACAGCGCTTAGCTGACAAAGGATAGAGGCATATTTTAATGTATCGACAACTTGAGATCGCTCAGTTTTACAAGAGCACATCGCGAGCCGGCGCGACCTCCCGCGTACAGTGTTATGGGATTCATTCACTACAAGGAACACTGACCAATGCTATATACAAGTAAAACAGGGTGAGCTTCAACAGAATATGTCAGACGATAACATTTAACTAACCTACGTGGCTACAGAAAGCCTCGCAAAGCTGATAGTATGCGTACGCTGTGGGCTAGCATTGAAAGCGCGAGTCGCCACGTATTTTCGCGAAAACTTCGCGCCTCGCAGGAACGAATCAGATTTCTCGTGTCACGGAGGGCCCGGTTTGTTCACTGATGCAGGGAACATGCCAAGTCGTAGTGTTCCTTCCTTGCCAACGCGTTAACACTGAGGTTAGCACAGCCGAACAAGGCAGCGACTACGTAGTGCTGCCATTTTGTCGTCTACTAACCCTCCTCGAGAGGACGCTCCTGAATTCCGCTTGGCGGCGCGACAGTCTATGGGCATTGCGAATAGAGTGCAACTCTGTCAAGCCAATCTAGAACACAACTCTGGCGGTGCTCCGTGTTACGCGGCGGCGAAGTCATCATGCCTTCCAAATGGGAGGCTGTTACCAGTTCCGCGCTAGAAGAACAGCTATATGGGCAATCCAACGGGCCCGTGACGCAGCAGAGAGACTTGGTCTTTCTGTTCCAATGTCGGAGCGGCACGCAACGTGCTAGAGCGCGTTCCGATGGACCATAATAAAGTTTATCCATCCATCAATCCATTTTTTGTTGTTATTGCGCTCCCTATTGAAACTGAACTCGTGCTGCAAATCACTTTCCTTGCTACAATGTCTGCTAAAAACGCCCTTCATGATCTCCAGTGTACTTTCAGAAAAAAATGAGTACAGTATACCACCACCGAACAAATGTTTATTGAATCCAGTATGTCCGCTCAACTGTTTGCACCGTGAGCCCCCTTTTTACAAGAATTTACCGTATGTTAAAGTATATTTGTTAGAGAAACATGCGCCAACAAAGCGTAGATATTTGCCACTTAAAACACCTTGCTGTCAATTCCATGTTCGGGAAAAACCACCTAGATTACTGGGTCGGGCCTCAGTCGGGCCTGATCTGTGGTCGGGCCGGGCCGGGCCGGGTTCGGGTGGGTAAATTTGAACGAGTTCCGGGCCCGGGCCAGGCCCGGGCCGAGGATTACGGCCCGTGCAGTGCTCTACTGCCAACACCAGAAGCGGTAAGCTATGTAGCGCTTGTGCTTGCTAGAATTCTAGCCCTCGATAGTGCGACGCCGACCAGCTTCAGTGGATGGCGCTTAAGTGCAATTATCATTGACCTGTCGTGAGGCCTGTATCAAGGAGTACATATGCAATGTTCATGAAATTACAGAGCGATCAGTGCAACCACAATTGACGCTTCACCAACATTACGCCTGCGTAGGGTCCTTTTCAAAAGCAGTTTCGAGAGCTGGCGTGGCTCTGTGGTAGAATGCTTGATTGCTACGCACAATGTTTGGGTTCGGTTCCTGCTGGAACTCTGATATCTATCCTTTGTCTTCGTCGAGTCAAAGCTGCCGATGGCTGTTTTTCTTAACGTTCTCGCATTTAAATTACTATTGTCTGTTCCCGCCGTTCCTGGGTAGATATAAATTTTCAATCACCTGTGGCGCATACCCTCATACCGCGGCCCGTGGTATACGGGTATGTGCCACATGTGTCCAGAGCAACGGGTTTGACGACTTCCGCGACGGGACTTTCATGTTATTCATGACATGACCAGCCAGACATATTCGTCAAACCCTCTTACCCTCCCATACTTGTTTTGGTATACACCAAGTTAAGGAGGCAATCACGAGAAACCTAGACGTAGGCGGATAGATAGATAGATAGATAGATAGATAGATAGATAGATAGATAGATAGATAGATAGATAGATAGATAGATAGATAGATAGATAGATAGATAGATAGATAGATAGATAGATAGATAGATAGATAGACAGACAGATCGAAACGCTCAAAGTGCCTTTGGTTCGCTAAGAAATGCTTCTCATTTAAAATCCTGTGTACGTGATCAAAGCGTGTCCTTCAGACACGTGTGGCACATACTCGTATAACACGAGCCGCGGTATGTGGGTATGTGCCACAGGTGATTGACAGTTTATATCTGCCTAGGAAAGGCGAGAACAGACATAGGTAATTTAATTGCGAGAGCGGTAGGAGAAACCACTGGCAGCGTTGACCCGACGTATGCAAAGAGTAAGAGTCAGGATCCCAGCAGGAATCTAACCAAAGCATTCTGCGTGGCATTCAGCTATTCTACCACAGAGCAGGTCTTGAAAGTGCTTTTGAAAAATACCCTATGCAGGCGTATTGTCGGTGCAACGTCATTGTTGTTGCAGTGCTGGCTAACTTATTTTATAACAAAACAATAAACAAAAAATATGTACTCCTATGATACATGCGTCATGTCGGGTTAACATTAATTGTGGTCCCAGTGTTGGCGCCGCTTTTATAGCCGTCTAAAAAACCTTACATATGTGTCCCTATTGTTCAGCAAGCTATATTCAAGTGTTGCTCGACCCTGGAGGTGTACGCTAACGAACGTTACGTATGATACTCACATCATCGCATCCTAAAGTGCACTTCATTTCAATAATACTGACGTCTTTGCTCTAACGTGAGTGCTGACGTTACTTGCGACAATAAGTGAACCTTTACAAGCCACTGTAGTCGACGTTTCTGGGAAGCGCATGATGTGCACACAACTACAAAACTTAGAAGAAGACGTCGATCCACTTCCTCACGCTTGACTCAAAGCCAAAAAATGGTGCATAGAGATTTACTCGCCGACTGCTTCGCATGTAACCGGTTCCCGCAATGCGTGGGATCTGCCAATTTTGGTTGCAGACAAATTAAACTGATGATACTAAAACTCGGTGGATATTCACTTTGGTATTCGCGCTTTCTTGAGGTGATCTTTTTGGCTTCTCGAGACGCCTCTATCATTCAAAACTGTACTGGGACGTAGGTGGTTTACTAAAGTCGCCATAGTTTGAAAATATTTTTTTAGAAAGAACAATTCTTAATTTTTGCAACATCTCTCCGGTTAAATTGAAGCATGTTTACCATTCTGCGTAAACAAACGTTGCATTATTTTAGTTCGCGACAAGTTATAATGCCTGAAGTGCGATCAATTCATCCCATCGGCTGCAGCATTGGTGATGCAAATCTGTACAGGTCTTTAAAATATAATTGTACCCGACATAATCACAAAGACGCCTCTTTTTATTTGTTACAATCACAGTTCTTCTGCATTTAAAATCACGTCTATCCGAATGATTTCATTTGCAAGCTAGCGATAGTGCAGGTCTCGTCTTTCTGTGTTTTGTCTACTTTGATTAGGCGAGAAATGGTGATATTAATTACCGACGCCTACTAGCCAAAACTCACACCCTACTAAGGAATCATCACACCGGCGTGCTTAGGCGAAATAAAAACCCGAAAGCAATGCGTAACGTAGCCTACTACATAACACTTTGGTGACATCCCAAACAATAATCCTGCGAAGCTTTCTTTAAATTTACAGCAACGCCAGTCTCACCAATGCGTCGTCTTGGTATTTTCCCAGTTTCGGGTTATTATCGATGAAGGCATGAGCTCCACAGAGAAGCACTGTCGAGGCCATGACGATGAACACTACCACGGCCATTTTGCTACCGACGCGGAGCACTATCAGAACGCTTCTTAAACCAGCTTTGCTCCATAGTTGTACGTTGAGGCAGCTATACACTTTAATGAAGCGCTCTTTGGGCTTTCTTTTGTAGATACATAGAATGATGTATGCGATGTTCCTGACTACTCAGGTCACTCACACAGCTCTAACTCAGTAGTTGTTTCCTTTCTCACTTACTATTTTGTTTGTATATTTCCGGTCTCTCGCCTATAATCTTTTTTCTGTTTGGGAACAACTTAGAAATCTTTTTTTTTGTGAAGATAAATCGTCATGACCGTTTTGAAAGCCTAAAAATAAAACAAGCATAAGCTAAGTGTCCCATAGCAAGAGCTCGTTCGTCAATGTAAACGATCGCAAAAGTTGTCTGTTTCCGGAAAAGTTCTGTAAACCTTTAGTGCATCGTATCAATAGCGGTCTGCGCTCTGATTTACCATAGATGTCATAGTTTTCAATGTGTACGACTGAAGGGCTGTAGTTCATACTGCAACGAAGTTGCTATGCCGGTGCAAACTATAAATAATTCCTAAGCGGACGATTAGAAGTGAATTGTCGTCTGCGTGAGTAATAGCATGGCAAAGCCACGAGATGAATATGAGACGCGCCGTAAAGGGGGTTACGGAAATTCCGACCACACGGGGTTCTTTAAGATGCCCCCAAATCTAAGTACATGGGCCTCACGCATTTCGCCTGCATAGCAATGCGACTGCCGCGGATGGGTTCGAAACCGCGACTTTCGGGTGACCAGGCAAGCACTGCAACCTCTATACCGCCATGGCGCACGTCTACATGAGTAGAGTGCATATATTTCCTCATATCACGACGAGCGGACGATATTCCTCATACTGTATATATCTTCTGTCGCATCACGTCCGCAAGAACTCCATGGCGTAGCATGAGACGCGCAACGACAAAGTATATAGCGCTACATATATAGCACATGACAAAGAGAGCAACACAACAAACATTTTACTTTAGCGTTTGTCCGGCCTCAAGTGAAGACCCGGAAGTAATGGCCTCTTGTCCAACGAGCATCAGTGTTTTCGTGCAAGTTACTCATGTGAACGCACAGCATTGCTGTGACGCTGGGCTTTGTATATGGCACTAGCATGATTTCGCTAAAAAAGCGTGTTAAGGAAGCAGGCCTCTACACACGGTGTTTTAAGCAACCGCTGGTATACTTATTATTATGGTGGTATACTTATTACCCGTATGGTGCCACCAATAAATGTTGATTCATTTTTTAACTAAATGCATCGTGCTTGAAATTAATATACGTATGAGTTGATTTTTCGCGTGTGCACATGTATCGCCTCGTAAACAGAGTTCATGAGGTATTGCTAAAGCAAGACTTTTACCCACCTTTTTTTTAAATGGGAAGCACGTCTTAGCATACATCAGGCACTTTGGCCGTTTCTATCTATCTATCTATCTATCTATCTATCTATCTATCTATCTATCTATCTATCTATCTATCTATCTATCTATCTATCTATCTATCTATCTATCTATCTATCTATCTATCTAGCCGCCTAGGCCAGGGCTCTGTCCTGGTCGTCTCCATAACTTGTAATCTACCAAAATTGGCATAGCATGGGATCAGCGTATGGCGAACACGATTCAGTGGTCATGACATGAATAACATGACACGTTGCCTCGAGCCTGCGGACAACATGTTATGTCATCCTGCACGCGGCAGCATAACTCGTTATAATAACGAGAAGGTACACAATGATGCCCTGACCAAGGTGGCCAAGTTGAACGTAAGCGACATGCGTGGCCTGCCGGCCTCAATTTTCCTGAGCGTCGGCAAGCCATACATGACTACAGCCAACATCGAGGTAAGCGACGGCCTTGTTAATGGAAACATGGGCACCTTGTGGTACATCGAGCGTGACGAACACGGCAACCTTGTTCGACTGTGGCTTGAATTTTCAACGTGCCCGGTAGGCATTGTCTTCCCAGCCAGAACGAAGCACATCGCTACCGCACACCCCTCAATAGAACTGAAATGGGTGCCCGTGGTAATGCGAACGACCACAGCCACGATATACGCCAGAAAAATATCTCGTGTAAGAGAACAATGTTCGCCTTACGCAAGCAAACGCCATAACTATATTCGCAATGCCCACGAACTATAAGTGGCACGCCGTGTTTTTCAAGATGGCGCCAGGAGGAGGGTCAACCCCTTTGTTAGCATAGGAACAGATAGTACGTACGGACGTACGGCCCGTGCCACTTTCACCGGATGAAGTCATGAGCTGCGCTGAATTGGATATGAGACTAAAATACTTTCCCAAACCATGAAAAGTGCTGCGGTGTGAAAGCTTATATTTCAGCTCCGTTATTGTGCATAACGGTGCTTTTTGAAATCCTGTGCGCGCTACATAAAACTGCATGAACTAGAATTGACGTGTGAGCTGAACGACACTCCGAGGTAGTACGTACCGAGCCTGCCTGACGGATTTGATGCAGTAGTAGGCCGCCAGCGAGTTGCGCCATCGCTGCTGCACGGGACCGCACGTTTAACGTGGTGATGGTTTGCAAACACAATACGCCGTCGTCATTACCTGCGCAGTCGGGAACGCGGAGTTACGTCTTCAACGGAACACGAGCATTTAACATCCCATTCAGTAGCGCTTGTGTTACAGCCATGCTGAAACTCTAGCCGTGTACAATTCACTTCACTTGCATGTTGCAGGCTCGATCTGCACGATCGAAACATGAATATCGAAAAGAATGCACACGTATCCTTTTCGCAGCGTCGAAGAAGTTAGCCGAGAGGCGTGGATTGTGGCCGTGAGTGCACGTTCCATCGCTCTAATCATTTCGCTTCGCTGGTCGAGCTCGAGCGTGTTGGCGGCATGCGGCGCTCCATAATATCCACAATAATTGTGATACATCAATGCACAAGAGGAAGTATGCTTTTATTTTGATCTCGCTCAAGGATATTATACATTAAATATACTCAAAGTGAGTTACGAGCGTGAAAGAACATTAACGCACGAGGGGACGTAAAGTGCAACTGGCTCATCGTGAGTTAGCGGCTGATCGTTCATCGTCGCTCTCACTCTCGGTGCTTTCACAGTCTTCTACGTCCAGTGACAAATCCTCGTCGTCAAGATGGTTTCTTTCAACATCACTGCTGAAAGCAATATTAAGAAATTCCTCCGCGAACGACTTCGACCACTCCGCGTCACGACGTTTACAATTAGAGAGACGTCTGGACGTGGAGAACATCTTGCGCTCAGATCGGTCAACGAGCAAATCACTTGCAGTGTGCTGCCATCTATGAACAAACGTACAAAAACAAGCGGCGCACCGTTGGCTATGAAACCAACAGACTGGCGAATGACGGCGTGGAAAGCGTTCGCTCCTCGAAAGGCGTGAAGCAGACGCGTGTTCGAATGATAGAAACGTCGCGCGTACGATTAGTAACAGCGCTTTGCTGACAAAGGATAGGGGCCATATTTTAATGTATCGACAAATTGAGATCGCTCAGCTTTACAAGAGCACATCGCGAGCCCGCGTGACTAGACGTGCGACCTCCCGCGTACAGTGTTATGGAATTCGTGCACTACAAGAAACACCGACCAATGCTATATATGCAAGTAAAACGGGGTGAGCTTCAACTGAATATGTCAGACGATAACATTTACCTAACCTACATGGCTACAGAAAGCCTCGCGAAGCTGATAGTATGCGTACGCTGTGGGCTAGCATTGAAAGCGCGAGTTGCCTCGTATTTTCACGAAAACTTCGCGTCTCGCAAGAACGAATCAGATTTCTCGTATCACGGAGGACCCGGTTTGTTCACTGATGCAAGGAACATGCAAAGTCGTAGTGTTCCTTCCTTGCCAACGTGTTAACACTGATGTTAGTACAGCCGAACAAGGGAGCGACTGCGCAGTGCTGCCATTTTATCGTCCATTAACCCTCCTCGAGAGGACGCTCCTGAATTCCGCTTGGCGACGCGACAGTCTATGGACTTTGCGAATATAAGTCGCAAATGGCCATATATGGCCAGGTAGTCTACATATACGACAAGTGCCTACCACTGTACTTGGTCTGCGTAGCAATTTGCAAGGCTACAAGCCTCGACGCCCTATACCTCCCCAACGCAAAAGGTGACTTCAGGCTCCGACATGTCGCCGGCTCTATTGACAGACAGTCTGTCGACGACATGACCCGGCTAGCAAACATGATTCAAGACATTGAATTGGACCGGGCTACCCCCTTCAATTGATGCCACAACCTCAACTATCACCTCAGGCTCGCCGCTTTTGACGTACACTCTGTGCACGCGCACGTGACCAGCCTCGATAAAGACGCTCTGTTTCACAGAAACTGCCTTGTTAGCACTTTCTGAAACATGGAGCGATGAGCCCACTCTGTTGTCCACCACAAGAAGCTTCATTGCAGGCGCGGAGGCATGGGCACATATTGCCACGCCCGCTTCTTCTTTTATTTTGATGTGTTCGAGTTTGACCAGCAAGGACGGTTATCAACGCTCGACGCTGGCCCCGAAGCAGCGTTCAAGAAGCTTCACGATTTTGGTAGATCATTTTGTTAAGATTGCGCGCCGCACGCGAATGTTCCAGCTTTGTCGAGAGATAACACCGCCACCAGCGGTATTGCTGGAAAGTTCCATAGCGCCTGTATAAAAGCCGACGCGCTTGACCGCTTGTCAGTTGATCGACGGACGACGCCCTGTTCGCCGCTATCATTGTACAGCGTGTATTGCTGTATTGCTAGTTCTCATTTTCCGGCCACAAGTTCGGCCAAATAAACAGTTTCAACCTGCAAACGCCGACTGCTGTCTTCGTCGACGTCACGACCACGTGACATCTGGTGGAGGTGCTGCTTCATGATCCGGACGCCACCGCGGAGCGCTGACCCAAGCCCAAGCCGCGACGAGGACGACGGCAAGGAAGTCCCGGATCGTCGAACAAGCCGCAGACAGAAGGGACTGCAGCCAGAGCACGGGCTCCTTCCCGAAAAACCCAGGCAGCCGCAGATCTCAACATCGACCACAGCGACGATGACCGACAACGTGCAGCCTGCGCCAATCCTTTTTCGCCAGCCCAAGGAGCCGCCAACCTTCCGCGGATCGTCGTTCGAAGACCCGGAAAGCTGGCTCGAAGCCTACGACCGAGTCGCCCTTTTCAATTCCTGGACCAGTGAAGACAAGCTACTGCATGTCTTCTTCGCCTTGGAGGACGCAGCTAGAACATGGTTCGAGAACTAAGAGCGAACCCTGACAACATGGGACGTTTTTCGCAGCAGGTTCCTGGCAACATTCACCAGCGTTGTCCGCAAGGAGAGGGCCGAGGCTCTGCTCGAAACCCGCGTGCAGCTGCCAAACGAAAACGTGGCACTCTTCACAGAAGAAATGACGAGACTGTTCCGCCACGCAGACCCTGAGATGCCTGAGGAGAAGAAAGTTCGCTTCCTCATGCGAGGAATCAAGCAGGAGCTGCTCGCGGGACTAATCAGAAACCCACCGAAGACCACCCAAGAATTCCTCGCGGAGGCAACAACAATCGAGAAGACGCTCGAGATGCGCACTCGGCAGTACAATCGCCGCGCATTCCAAGACAGCGCAGGAGCTCATGCCCTCGGCTATGACGACTTGCGCGAAACGATCCGAGCCATCGTGCGAGAGGAGCTGCGCAAGCTCGCACCTTTTGCACAGCCCGAAGTGACGTCGATTGCGGACGTTGTACGCGAGGAAATCCAACAATCACTGGGTGTTCCTCAACCGGCACCGCCGCAGCTGCAAGCAATGAGCTATGCTGCTGCAGCCCGACGCAACGGCCCCCCTCCTCGCCCACGTCAAGACGCCGCGCCGCCCCTGCAGTTCCGCCGCCAGGCACCACCGCCGCCACCACCGACGTCATACCGCCCGCCAGCCGGTCAGCGATACACGCCGAGGAAGACCGACGTTTGGCGCGCCCCCGACCATCGTCCACTCTGCTACCACTGCGGAGAAGCTGGCCACACCTACCGCCGCTGCCAGTATCGACGGATGGGACTGCGCGGGTTCGCCATCGACGCGCCGCGTCCACAGCAGGGTGAACGACCACGTGACATCGCCGACTATCTGACAGGAGCGCAGTGGACCCCCCGAGGACCTTCCCGATCGCCGTCGCCAGGCCGCTACGCCTCTCCCCAACGCCGCCAGTACACTGGCGCCTTCCGGGGTCGGTCGCCTAGCCCGTATCCGGAAAACTAAGGGCAGCAACCGATGGAGGTACGGTTGCTGTACGACGAAACATCGAAGATCCTCCGCCGCCGACGACGACACCACGACGAAACCTTGAAGACCCGACGCGAACCAGACAGAGCCCTGACGACGAAGCCTCGCGGACCGAAGTGGACCTGACAACGCAACGGGGAAGCAGCGGAACAAACCGACGTAGCCGTGACCCGACGCCACGACCTAACTGCAATGCAAGACGACGAACTAGCGACCTCGACGTCCTTATCGACGGCCACAACATCACAGCTCTCGTCGACACCGGAGCCGACTATTCTGTCATCAGTGGACCGTTCGCCGCGAAGCTGAAGAAAGTTAGGACAGCCTGAGAAGGCCCCGAAATCCGGACAGCTGGAGGTCATCTAGTAACACCGGAGGGAATCTGCACAGCGAGACTCACCATTAACAACCGGATTTATCCCGCGAACTTCGTAGTCCTGCAGCGTTGCTCGAGAGAGGTCATTCTTGGTATGGACTTCTTAAGCCTTCATGGTGCAGTCATCGATCTGAGATCCAAGTCGATAACACTATCCACAGAAAAAGCAATACGTCATCATTTCCGTCGGCACTCAGAAATCAGCAGACCTGGAAGGCGTCGTCGAGGGCGATCAGCACCTGCTTCTGAACCGTCAGATTTGCGTCGCAAGAGACATAGCCGAGCTGCGCGATGGCAAAGGAAAGGTAGTGCTGACAAACTTTAGCCACGAATATAGGCACCTAAACATTGGTACGACGGTCGCCTACATCGACGAATTCGTGGACGCCAGCAATGATTTCGCCTTCTTCGATGCTACTGAATCTGCTGCGAAGGATCGAGATCCCCAAACAGATTTCGACGTCAACCCGAGCCTCCCGAAGCACAAGCAAGACCAGCTTCAAGCCCTGCTCCTGCAATTCAAGGACTGCTTTTCGTCGTCGTCAAGAATTCGACAGACCCCAGTCGCGAAACATCGCATCATAACAGAAGAAGGTGCCCGACCAATCCGACAGAGCCCGTACCGAGTTTCGACGCGAGAACGCGAGGCTGTTAAGAAACAGGTCGACGAAATGCTACGCGACGACATCATCCAGCCGTCGAAGAGTCCGTGGGCATCCCCGGTGGTGCTAGTGAAGAAGAAGGATGGGACTCTACGTTTTTGCGTCGATTATCGTCGCCTGAACAAAGTCACGAAGAAGGACGTGTATCCCCTTCCCCGGATAGACGACACCCTGGATCGATTACACAACACAAAGTACTTTTCGTCGATGGACCTCAAGACCGGTTACTGGCAAATAGAAGTCGACGAGAGAGACCGAGAAAAGACTGCTTTTATAACACCAGACGGCCTCTTCGAGTTCAAGGTCATGCCCTTTGGTCTTTGCTCGGCACCTGCGACTTTTCAACGGGTTATGGATACAGTACTGGCCGGCTTGAAGTGGCAGACGTGTCTCGTGTACTTGGACGACGTCGTTGTGTTTTCCTCAAACTTCGACGAACACCTTCGGCGCCTTGGAGTTGTACTTCAAGCAATCAAGGCCTCCGGACTCACCTTGAAGCCTGAAAAGTGCCGCTTCGCGTACGAGGAGCTCTTGTTCTTGGGTCACATGATCAGCAAGGATGGTGTTCGCCCGGAACCGCGGAAAACAGCTGCCATCGCTGACTTCCCGACGCCCACCGACAAGATGGCCGTACGCCGTTTTCTCGGCTTGTGCGCCTATTACAGACGTTTCGTCAAGGAATTTTCACGGATCGCCGAGCCACTGACGCAACTCATGAAGGCTGACGTCGAATTCAGGTGGGAGACGTCGCAAGTTCAAGCATTTCAAGAACTGAAACGACGCCTGCAGACGCCTCCCATACTTGCGTATTTCGGCGAATACGCCGATACGGAAATCCACACCGATGCAAGCAGCGTAGGACTCGGCGCCGTCCTTGTGCAAAAGACCGACGGATTCGAAAGGGTCATCAGTTATGCTAGCCGGTCGCTATCAAAGGCAGAAATCAACTACTCCACAACAGAAAAGGAGTGCCTGGCCATCATCTGGGCTACATCGAAGTTTCGCCCCTACCTCTACGGCCGTCCCTTCAAAGTTGTGAGCGACCACCACGCCTTGTGTTGGCTAGCTAACTTGAAAGACCCTTCAGGTCGCCTCGCACGGTGGAGCCTACGACTTCAAGAATTTGACATAAATGTCGTTTACAAGTCCGGAAGAAAACACTCTGACGCTGACTGCCTGTCCCGCGCCCCCGTCGACCCACTGCCGCAGGACGACATGGAGGATGACTGCTTCTTGGGAACCATAAGTACCGAAGACTTCGCCGAACGACAGCGAGCGGACCCAGAACTCAGGGGCCTTGTGGAATACCTCGAGGGCAGGACCACCGTTGTTCCCAAGGTATTCACGCGAGGACTGACGTCGTTTTTCTTGCGCAACGGTGTTCTCCTTAAGAAGAACTTCTCGCCGCTTCGAGCCGATTCCCTTCTCGTAGTGCCCTCGACATTGCGACCAGAGGTCCTCCAGGCTCTGCATGACGACCCGACGTCTGGACACCTGGGTGTTGCTCGCACGCTCGCAAGAATACAGGAAAAGTACTACTGGCCGCGCCTTGTCGCCGACGTAACTCGCTACGTCAAGACCTGCCGGGACTGTCAGCGACGCAAGACACCGCCGACTAGGCCAGCCGGACTTCTGCAGCCTATCGAGCCACCTCGACGGCCGTTCCAACAAATTGGGATGGACTTACTGGGGCCGTTCCCGACGTCCAGTACCGGAAACAAATGGATCGTCGTAGCTACCGACTACCTCACCCGCTACGCCGAGACAAGGGCCCTACCCAGAGGCAGTGCCGCCGAGGTAGCGAAGTTCTTCGTTGAGAACATCCTCCTACGTCATGGCGCCCCAGAGGTCCTCATCACCGACAGAGGTACGGCGTTTACTGCTGACCTAACTCAGGCAATACTGAGATACAGCCAAACAAGCCACCGCCGAACCACAGCGTACCAGCCACAGACCAATGGCCTCACCGAGCGGCTAAACAAGACCATCGCCGACATGCTGGCCATGTATGTCGACGTCGAACACAAGACGTGGGATGCCATCCTTCCGTATGTGACCTTCGCATACAACACGGCCATGCAAGAAACGACGCAAATGACGCCGTACAAGCTGGTCTACGGAAGGATCCCGGCAACGACGCTCGACGCAATGCTACCAACCGCCACCGACGAAGACGACCTCGACGTTGCCGCCTATTTGCAACGCGCCGAAGAAGCTCGACAGCTCGCCCGCCTGCGCATCAAGAACCAGCAGAGGGTCGACAGCCGTCACTATAATCTTCGACGACGCCACATGGAGTACCAACCCGGTGACCGTGTGTGGGTCTTGACGCCGATACGCCGACGTGGGCTCAGTGAAAAACTTCTTCGGCGATACTTCGGGCCATACAAGGTGCTTCGACGTCACGGCGCTCTTGACTACGAGGTCGTCCCGGATGGCATTACGAACTCCCAGCGACGCCGCGCACGACCTGAAGTCGTCCATGTCGTGCGCCTTAAGCCTTTTTTTGCGCGTTAGCGAACCTAGAGACTGTACTTTTTCCTTTGTTATTGTAATTTATTTGTGTATGCACTTGTTTTTCCTTTCCATGTTCTGTTGCAAGCATCGGGACGATGCTCTTTCAGAGGAGGGCAATGCCACGCCCGCTTCTTCTTTTATTTTGATGTGTTCGAGTTTGACCAGCAAGGACGGGTATCAACGCCCGACGCTGGCCCCGAAGCAGTGTTCGAGAAGCTTCACGATTTTGGTAGATCGTTTTGTTAAGATTGCGCGCCGCACGCGAATGTTCCAGCTTTGTCGAGAGATAACACCGCCACCAGCGATATTGCTGGACAGTTCCATAGCGCCTGTATAAAAGCCGACGCGCTTGACCGCATGTCAGTTGATCGACGGACGACGCCCTGTTCGCCGCTATCATTGTACAGCGTGTATTGCTGTATTGCTAGTTCTCATTTTCCGGCCACAAGTTCGGCCAAATAAACAGTTTCAACCTGCAAACGCCGACTGCTGTCTTCGTCGACGTCACGACCACGTGACAATATATTAGCACGGCGATGCGCAACTTCAACGCAGGCCGTAACCCACTTCGCCGGCCGCCAGAACAGAACACACAGACAAGCAGCGGTATCGGCAAAGTCTGCGTTGCGTACATCATTTACAAAGACGTTCCGCTCGCCACCATCTACGTGAGAACACTCGACAGCCCCTTTCACACATGCACACGGGTTCGTGAAATGTGCGTGCGTTCTCCATCATAACGGACAAGTATAAGCACTACATATCAGCTTACCGCGCCTGGTGTTGTTAATACCCATGTTGCCGCACACAATTACGCAACTGTAAACAACTGGTTATATAACACATGTGCGACTCTTCAAGATAGGTGTGTGCGTATGCCATTTGCACATATCTTTAGCGTCATTTCATAACGCTTCGCTGAATGTAAAAAAATACGCCACAACCACCTTCCTGCATAACAAGGATTCCCACGGTACGTGGAATAATGCTTTACTAATAAGGAAGTCCTTTGTAACAAATGTATTGCATGCTGTTGCTGAGAGCTATCTAGACGAACTAGATTTCAAAACTAACGAACGAAGCAATTTTCAAAACTAACGAACGAAGGAATGACGCATCGGCGGAAGTATCGTTGAGGGTGAGGGGGAGGGCTATGATCAATTATCCGGTAATAGTACGCCGATCGTCGAGGTATTTGAAGCAACTCATCGTAACATTAATCTAAAGAATACTGCGGTCGCCTAAAGAAAACAAGGCACGAACTATAGAAATGTTTTTTTTTTTTTGAAAACTTCAGCAAGTAAGACTCACTACAACAGCCTTTTGCCGTTCAGTTTTGCGGAAACCTACAAGGTGGCCGAAGGGTTATGAAAGAGCAGATTGACAACCTATATTGTAGCCCGAGGCTACAAGGAAATCCGCACGAATTTCCCAAATACGAAGCATATAGTTGGTGAGAAATTCGTTCTGGTCCGGGGTCTTGTGGCCTTGTGGTGCAAAGCACGTAGTAATCAATTTTCTCTTTCACAATAGCACTTCCGTCGTATGTTAAGCGAGATGACTAAAGCTCCATGGTACACAAAGTGACAAGGACCACAGTGAAGAACAAATTGTGCGACGAAATACGAAAAGTTGCTTCGTTTGTGTGTGCGTTGTTTTTCCATTGCTGAGGTTCCGTGATCTCTTACTTTTATTCGCACGTGTCTTGTATAGCTACGTGCAAGTTCAACAACATATACCCCAGGAAGTCGTCAGAGTGAAAGACCGAGTTCCGCAGAGACCGACAACACTTTATTCTTTACTTCCTGCGTACGGAATATATATGGTTTGCGCAGACGCTTTATTTTTACTCCGTGTGGCGGCCGTTATGTTCCATAGATCTTTATAGCTCTGGGCGCTGTCGTAAATACTAGATGCAGATAGATAGTGGAATGGCGCGCTAAATTTTGACAGTGCTTTCCAAGAAACTTAAATTAGGCACGCGATTGTTCACCAGTGAAAAACCAGCTATAGTAAGTTGCCCTCTCAGCTCGTGCTCTGTTCATATGATAATGACAATGTCCGCTTCTCTTTTTGGAAGTAGAGGCTTTTCATTTGTCACTCTGCAAATGCACCACTGATACTTCGCTCAAAGTACTTTGCTGGTCATAGAGCGGACGAATAAGAGTCAAATAAAGATTCGAAGTCTTTTTTTTTTCATATGAACTCTGAGTGACAAGAGCTTTCAACCGTACTGTTCTTAATCCTTTGCGCATTACGCAAAGCTCAATCAGTCCCTTCCCCACGGCATAGTCTGTCTCAATTTAGTGTTATCCAGAAGAGTATACTAATGAATAAAATGAGGCGGTACTTCCCACCCCATTTGACAGGGAAGTGACGGATAATTCAATGAGGAACCGTCCACCAGCGGTTGACCGTTGAGCATCACCTCGCTTTTGGACGTTGGGGTCACAGCAATGTAGACGTGCTCACATATCACTACCAATACTACCTTGTTCAATGTTAGCAAAGATAATTCGCGTGCTGTGTCTTTGTCTAGCCTGTAGACCACACAATTCACATACTTTGTTTATTCTGAGCCTAAAGGCACCGCAATTCAAAAACATTTGCAGTGGCTTTGCTCGGCTATGCCAGGACATACGTAGCGTGAGCACAGGTTCCGCTGATTATTCTTAGCTTTCCACATTGTCTAGAATTATTAGCCTTCTTTCCCTTCATTCTTCGTACGCCGAACCGCTAATTGCCAGGCAGCTACTTCGGGATCAGATGAGATAAGCTTCTCGGCTCTTCTGCGCCGTCGAGCAGCATTTGCGCTCTTCTTCTCCATGGCGTTACCTACCTGCAAATGCCAGTCAGAGGTGCTATCATGCGGCCCCAGCGCAGTGTCAGACGGCGACTGCACAGCGAAGGCGAATAGCTGCGCGCGCGTGGGCGCCGCTGTGTCTATGGCTACGACGTCCCTCTTCTCGAATGCGGCGCAGACCAGCAGCGCCGAGCCGCGCGCGGCGGAGGCGGAGTCTGCGCGCGCGCCGGCGCCAGCGTGTCTGCAGCGCCTACGACGCCAGTCCTCCCGAACGAGCAGACCAGCAGCGGCGAGCCGCGCGTGGCGGTGTCGGAGAGCGCGTGAGATGCCAGCTCCGGTGACCAAGCTGTGTGACATTACTGATCCTCACGCATGCGCAGCACGGCCCATGACCCTCCCCGCGAAATCAGCTCCGGCTAGGCAAGTGTAGCTAACGCTACAAAAAGAAAAGTCTGAGAGGGGTTGCGCGTTTTTGTACCGCAAAGCAAGAGCTTTATCTCTCCGTTTATGAACCCAGTTCATAAACCCTGCACAGCTTCCAGCAATGTTGATGATAAGGGCCAGCAGGCAATTTAAAATTGATAGAGATCGAGGTCGGAAGTTTACCAGGATATCCTGGCTTTGGTAGAATAGCACAATATGATAATTTTCATCATTTGTGTTTGCACACATACGAATGCCTTAATAATAAATTCGCATGTTGCAAAAGCTCATGCCCTTCCGCCATCGCTTGTTTTTTTCTCTAGGTCCTGTTATCACGGCTTCTCAACGAACAAATGTACATTCATAAGCAAAAGTATAGTGATCGCGGGGTAGAAGAAAATGTTGGATTCTTCAGCAGTTCATGACCGCGGCTACTCCGATCGAACACCTTACTGTGTATACGTATAAGTACAAGACGCTAACACAATTAAACGGCTTCTTGTCCACGTTACAGTATTATTGATCTATGTTTGAGGTACTGCACACTGTAAACGTTTTACGCCAACTACCACAGCAACAGCTTCCACTATTCCTACCGAGAGAGACCGTCGCCTTCTCAGCTGGCCTCATTCATGAAATAGCGACAACGCTAATTGAAATATGGACGCCAAACTCTGGCACCCTGTTCGGGTGTGACGAAACAGATTGCTCTACGTATTCGTCATGAATCTTTAGTTTGAAGCCCACCGAATACGCGGATTAGAAATGCGCGCGCAGTCCGCGCCTTCTAGAAGTGAGCTTCAAACTAAAAACTCCTTGCGACCGTCAACCAGCCACCCCAACTTGTATCTTAGTGCCCTACGTACCATATATATTATTATTACCGCCTTCTGCGACGCTCGTGATGACGCAGCTCAAGTGGCTCTGCCCCAGGGGCAAAAATAAATGTGAGAATCGAATACCTTTAAAACAATTTGGTAGAGTAATTTTACTTAGAGTGCGTATTTCTATTTTATTGTCTCGTTTTCAGTGATGGCAAATAATTTAGCGCTAACGTAAGTGCGAGTATTTCTCGCTATTCGGCGACCGCGGGGCCCAGAAAGTCCAACCACAGTGGATTCGAAGAAGAAACAGCCAGGGCGGAGCTGGTTAATTGAATCATATCAAATTCCCTGTGTAGAATGCATCCTTTCTTATATTGTGCTTCACATGTGTTTCACGGCAATTACTGTTGCTCGTGTGCACTTCAATGTTCACACGAGCACCAGCTATTTACCCACCTCGACTAAACATAGCCCTTCACACATTTGTTGACGCTCCTCTGAGTGATACGAGGCAAGTACGTGGGCTGGATCAAGCGAATGCATCAGGAGCGTGATAGAAAGACGTGGGCTGTCACTCCGTATCTTCACACAACGTGACATGGTCTCAAGAAGGTTGGAGTGAACGCTGGAATGAAAGACGTCATATCAGCCCCTCAAAAGGTGGCGAAGTTGGGCAAGATGATATTACTGAAAAAGAAAGGACGATGTACAAGGTTAGGCAAAAACAAAAACAAAAAAAACGCCAGGCCTGCGCTGAAGCCGCAGCACAGTCACAGCGAAAGCTGGAAGAGCGGCGTTTCTAGAGCCCGTTGTAAGCTCTCTTGGGGCTGCTAATACAAGTACACTAGCAAGGTACAAACTACGCCATAAATCACAATTTTTGTGAAGTTGGGAAGCACCTACTAAGCCATTATTCGTCATTGCGCGGAGAAGCAAGGCACCAGCTACACGTCTGTAAGGCGTTACGTGCACTTTGTTGACGCGACGACTCATGACGATGAAGAATTGTGGCTCAGCCTTTTGTAATGGGTTGGAATATTTAAGCGGCCTACCAGTTATGCAGTTTGGATTGGGTGACGCCCGGTCGTTATTTCCCTCTCCCACCATGCTGTATAACATATGCTGACGTGGGAGAGAGGGGGGGCGGGCGAAGAACTTTATTGAGACCCCGATGAAATGGATCATGCGCTTATGGGCTTCCTTGGCAACCAATACAAGTGCACTTGCGAGGAACCCACGATGCTATCAATCAATGTAATATTTGAGAAGTAGGGAAGCAGCCACTATGCAATTTTCCGTCATTCTGTGGTGTACCGTGGTACCCGCTAAGCGCATGTAAGATATTATGTGCACTTTGTTGATGCTGTGCCTGATGACGATGAAGAATTATGGCGGAGCCCTTTGTAATGGGTTGGAAGTATTCAACAACCTACCTGTCGCGCAATTCGCATTGTGTGATGCCTGGTTACAGAATTCGCGTTGTGCGACGCTTGGTGCTTATTTTACTCTTCTACCACGCTATATTGTATATGTTAGTGTGGTTCCTTCCGGACATGAAGCCTGTATAGAACCTTCTTGCAAAGCAGTTTGAAGCACCGGCGTGGCTCAGGGGTTGAATACTGGGAAGGCCCAGGTTCGAACCTCGTTCCATTCTGGAATTTTTTTCTTATTTGTTTTTTTTTTCTCATTTCGAGCGACAGTGGCTGCGGACACCGGCGGCGGCGGACAACTACGGCGCCAAAAACGGCCGCTCAAATGATCTCATAACAGCTTTCGCTGTAAAAAACTATAAGATTCGTTGCATGTCAAAAAGGTGTCGTGCGTCTGACACCGTTATCGTGTTGTACAGTGTAGGTCGTGCACACAGAATGATGCCTAAACGAGCACTTAAGGGAGCACAGCTGAAACGCGACAAAAGGAGGACAAGCACACCTGGTGTTACACTGCCGTGCCTGTGGGGGTGCTCCGAACTTTGGCTATTATGGTATTATTTAGAGACAAAAAACGTTGCACGGGCGAGATTGTGGAAGCTGCCAGCAGTGAACAGCGATTCATATGGATTGGCAGAGCGCGAAAACAGGAAAGGACGACAACAGAGACAGAGTGCAAAGAGCGCTGTCATGCATATGAGTTCGTCAGCTCAATGTCTATTTCATTATGTGCCAAAGAAAGTGCTTCTCGATAGCAGCCGGTAACATGGGCTTTGTAAACACACCTTTTGGTATGATCAGGACCCAATGAACAAGACCTCTCTTTCGTAAGTGTCTTTTCTCATTGGTCAGCCGGCTCCACTAATACGTTTCGCATGGCGTTTGGCTGAAATAGTGTAACGAAAATTTTTACCATAAGACGTTTTTGTAAACTGGGGCCCAGTTGATTAGGTGAATTCTTTCTTCCCCTTTCGGCTGTACATATTTAAGGCGCCTGGAATTAAACTTTGGTTGGAGGTTAGCGGCTGTGTGGTTCGTGTCTCTGTGTATTGGTTGTAGATTGTTCTTATTAGGAGTTCGTAACCTTCACACACCTCTGGCCCACTGAGTAGATGCCTATACAGGCCAAAAGATTCCGCAATAAACCATTTTTTTTCTCCGCTCGGGATTGTAACTTGAAAGTTAGGACTTTGGTCAAAGCAGTTACTGCCATTGCGAACTTTTCCTGTTCCCTATTCAACTCATGTTTGCGTGCCCTGGATCACAAACTAATATATATGAGCCCGGGGCCTGTGTACTTTTCCTCTCAGGACACAAAATTAATAGATGGCACCCAATCTGATCAGACACACCTCCTCTACAGTTTAGAAAGATTTGCAGCAACATTTCAGTGTCAAACGACATATAGATAACAGTGAAAAAGCGGTGAAAAAAAAGCTACGAACCTGAACAACGACACATGACAACATGGTTATTTTAGCTATAGTCGTTGTGATCGTTCACGTTCCATTCATTTCTAGAAAAGTCGGTGTAGTTTGGCGAGCAGCGTCATCCAATCATTAAAAGTTTCTTGAGGACGTTTCGGCTGCAGGTGTCGGTGCAGCCGGCGAGCGACTCATGGCGATTGGGTCCTGCCAGGCAGGCAGTGCGCCAGGCGACGCAAAGTCTTCGTCAAGTTGTCGTAGTAATATACGAAGCGCTTCTCGCTCATTCGGTACGCACCCTGGAAACGAGGCAAACGGCATGCCGGCTCCGCTGAGGAAGAAAAGCAATGGATAAGATTGGCCGCCTACTACCAGTAAACGTTTGAAATGATGCATTAGATCAGAGGTCGGTAACCTCTTGAGGCTGAAAGTCGAGTTTCATGAATCCGACATTGGAGGGGCCGGACAAATCGAGGAAAATAGAGGAGGGGGGGGCGGTTACAGAATAACGTGCAAAACAAAAATAGAACTCATGTTTATTTCAGCACGCATGCTACAAAGCTGCATTTCGCCAACATAGGTTACAAGAAAGAAGCTAACTTGAGGTCGAAACGGTGATGTCGGCCTTCAGATAAGAAGCAAAAGATAGTGGGGGGAGGGGGGGGGGTCGTGACGTTGTCCCATGGGCTGCATACCACTGCCCCGCGGGCCGCCGGTTGCCGACCCCTACATTAGATAAACGCTAAAGGGGCACTGAAGTCGAAAAATGAATCCGTTTATATTGATGAATGGTACTCTGAGAAGTCCAATGTCGTTTATTTCACCATCATATTTTATTAATAGAGGGGAAAGCACAGACCAATTTCGTGCCGAACATTGCGCGCAGTGACGTCACAAATTTCAAAGTTGTATTTTTCGTATTTTGGCGACATTGCCTCGTCCGAAGGTTCCTGAAACTTGGTATGTTAAGAGGATAATGCACTTCACTTTTACCGATTGGCAACTACGTAGGACCTACGTAGGACGGCGTTTGGTGCGGCAATTTCAATGTGGTATCGCCACCCGCATTTTCTTTGTGCGCGTTTTCTCGTTTAGCAAGCATCTTCTCGCGACAAGCGTGCTGATTTTCGAATTATGATTGAGTAATTTACTAATATGTGAAAAATTGTTTGCCCATATCTATTCATTTAAGTATGCTTACACTATTTGTGATGCATTAAGTCTTATTTGAATTTCTATGTTAGAAAAAATGCTTAACAGATGACATTTCCAGGCAGAGGTGCATCTATAGGGGCCCAGACAGAGTACATCACCCCCTGTTTCTTCCATCCGGAAGTTCCGGTGTACCGGTGTGCCCAGTATATGATGTTCGACAAAACCTGTCCGCCGCTCTCTCTGCGGTCAGAGCCCTCACTTCTCGCGGAGACTGCGACATAACATTTATTTACCTCACACCACGATACACTTTCCATTTGAAGTATGCACGACGGATGCTGGGTTTCTTTACTAAGCCATATCATTATACGAAACTACCACCTGCACACACATGCTTAAGCTACATTCAGCTACATCATTGCAAAGCTTTATGACCTACATGCTACTGCTATACCATGCCTTTGGCACGTTTCAGCCTCCTCCTGCTATTTTGATACAACACTTCGAGCGCAAGGAAACGGCGCAGGACGAAGAAGGGAAACGCACACCACAAGCGCTCACTCACAAGTGAATCTTTAATAAACGACGGAAACTACATATATATAAACAGCGCATCCTGCACATAACAAGGCGTTTCAAGGCATACACTCAAGGCACGTCGTGTTCAGTATCGGTTAACAAAACTGAATTACTTGTCAGGCAGTGATAGAGATGACTGGCTTACACATATTGCGGCCTTCATTGTGGTATAATATGCCGCCGAGGTTTCTCGCGTGGTCTGATGCGGGTGACGAGACAAAACGATGGTGCTTTCAAACAGAGGTTTGCAATTGCGTGACGAGAGGCAAGATAAGATGTGGTGGGGTGCGTTTGTGGTGAGATGCGCTGTGGGGCGCTTGTGGTGCGTGTTTCTGTTCTTCGTCCTGCGTCGTGTATTTCCGGCCAAAGTTTGATTTCAAAATACGATACCAACTAGTCCACATAGCTATCCTGTCCTCGTCCTTCTCCTCCTCCTCCTACTACTACTGCTGCTGCTGCTGCTGGTACTACTACCCGCCACGGCGGTCTTGTGGTTATGGTGCTCGTTTGCTGACACGAAGGTCGCGGGATCTAATTCTAGCCGCAGCGGCCGCATTTCGATGGATGCGAAATGCTACAGCCCCATGTCCTTAGATTTAGGTGCAATGTAAAGAACATCAGATGGTCTATATTGGCCTAGTCCGCCACTAGTGCGTCTCTTATAATCATATCGTGCTTTCCGGACGTAAAACCCCAACCATTGTTAAATTACTACTGCTACTCCCACTGTTGCTGCGGCACCTGCTGCCGCCGCCACCACCCCCAGCCAACCATGTCATGACACACACGCCTATACACAGATCCAAGGAAGGTAGACAGGGATTACAGCCGTCAGCATAGCCCAATTGATAGTGCGTAGCAAGCGTAATGCGGTTCGACTCCCACCGGCAGCAAACCATTGATACATTTCAATTAAAATTGCAGGTCTGTTCTCCTTGAACCTTCGGTGGATTCGTTATTCGTTGGCTTAAGAGAGGCTCTCACTATAGCTGTATACCAAGTTATTTCTAAACTTGTCTTCAGTTAAAACAAGAGTTACGAAGTCCTGAAAATGGGCTTGATTGTGTCCGTGCGTCACGTTTTCGTATACCACGACCCAAAACGGTCATGTATAGCGCCATAAGAAGCGCGAGATTGGACCCGCGACATCACCAACTGTGTAAAATAGCGGTTATGACTGTGCACCCCTGCATCCCTTGAATATATGGATTGACCGTGGTTACCTACGTCAGGACAGACTTAATGCGCGATATCTCTCTAATTAACTCGTCACGCCTCAATTGTTTAGAACAATATGTTAAGTTTGCTGATCCTTCCCGTACTCGCAGATCTCGCAAAATAAACCTTTTAACGTCCGAAACTAGAACTGACATGTTCAAATGAAGCTTTTTTCCCCTCAACAATTGTACGCTGGAATGCTTTACCAGGAGGTATTCGTCATTTGCCGTGTCGTGACTTTGTCTCCACTTGACGTGTGACGTATGATCCCCACTCCTGCAATAGCCGCAACGGGGCTGCAGTATGTAAAAATAATAAAATAAATAAATAAATAAATAAATAAATAAATAAATAAATAAATATCGATGGTGCTAAAAACAGGGACCCGGCGCAGTGGCTAGCCAGCGATGCGATCGCATTTCGGTGTGGTCTGTATGCTAGAACAGCGACGTAGTAAGGTCTAGCTAGTCGTTAAAGAAAGCCACTTGATCAGAATTATTCCCGAGTTTCCCACTCTACGGCGAGGCTCATAATTATATTTGGGTTTTGGGAGGCAAATACACAAGATTTAATTTAAACCTTCAAAAATTGGGTAGCGCCACTTCATAGCCGCCATCGTAAGTACACAGAATTTAATGGAACACGAGGGTGTCGTACCGGCGTCAAGGCAGACTTCGCGGCATTCCTGAGCTGAGACGAAGCGATTCGGCCCATACAGGCACTTGGAGCCGCTCTGCAATTTGCACTTGCTGTCTTCGAAGAAGTACGGGTGGTCGCGCCCTTTCATCTCTTCATCCTTGCACGGCGCAGACTTGACGGGTTCCATGCACTCTGCCGGGAGATCTGCATGCAGGAGAAGTACGGCCTTCATGAGTACTACGGTATATCAGGGTTAATTTATTGATGCTATGGCGGCATATGCTGGCCTCTTATTCTTTTAAATGGTTAGTGTCCAAAGGTTCAGACAAATTTAAACCATGTTTTTGTGATAGTTCGTTCTCATCACATGAAGCAGGTATTGATAACTAGTTATTTTAATGGTGTGCTTAACGTATTGATAACACGACAATAATGCCTATACAAAGCATTCCTCGTTGCGGTGTACAAAGGTACTTGAAAAGTAGGGACACTAAAGAATGACAAAATACTTAGCAGGAACCCTTTCAGCAATGGCTTTGTTGTTATCAGCCGCACCAGGCGACGCCAGCTTTTAGCTGGCGTCGCCTACGTTTCATCGCAGTGCCCCATCCCCCCCATATGCCCTTGCCAGCCCCCCTATAAGTAAATATACATATGCAAGTGGCAGAAGCTCCGACTTACTTTGACAAGATCGGGGCCGGTATAACGAAAAAGTACCCCGTTTTTTTCTGCCGCGTGTCACCATGAACTGTTAACAGAGTTTGCGATCTGGGGCCCCAAGGAACTTGGGGACCGAAGAACTTTGCGAACCGCTAGGCCGCATGCGCAGAACCCAAGCCACTCTTGAGCTCTTGCGCTCGCATAGACCCTAGACCCAAAAATGGAAAACTAGCGGTTGTCCCAAGGCATTTGGGTCACCAGCAATACGACGCAGCCGCAGTGCGGGCCCCGACGCAGTACGACCCGCGTCTCGTATGATTTTAATTTCGCCACGTGTGGCGCTCCGTGCGTTTGACCCAACGCAGCTTGGGTTTGCGCCAATTCTCAAGCTCCACTGCTCCTCCGAAGACAAGAGCAGCCGACCCAACGCGGTTTGGGGACCCAGTGTCTTGGGCAAAAATTTTCAAACTCTTTAATGATGACTCGAAATATTCTGAGTCTTGCGCACAGGGCCTGTTCTTAACGTGATGCAACGAAAGACGCAGGAACATCCCATCGCGTAATGGCTGCTCATGCAGACTTAGCTAGAACTTATAAAAGACAAAAATATTTTTGATACTGCATCTTTCTCGCCATTAGTCCTTCGCTCTTGCTCCTAAATTTTAGGTATATTACTCGAAAATAACCAGCCTGTCACGCGACCACGCAAAATTGCGCAAAGTCACGACGTCAAAATAACGTATGCGCACTAAAGTACGCATTATTTTCGACATGCCACTCAGTGCTTGATTTTTTTTGTCTCATTCCGAACGGAATGACAGACGGCTACGCGCCGTCTATCTACCTATCTATCTATCTATCTATCTATCTATCTATCATAATAATATCTAGGGTTTTACGTCCCAAAACCACGATATGATTATGAGAGACGCCGTAGTGGAGGGCTCCGGAAATTTTGACCATCTGGTGTTCTTTAACGTGCACCTAAATCTAAGTACACGGGCCTCTACCATTTCGCCTCCATCGAAATGCGAACCGCCGCGGCCGGGATCGAACCCGCGACCTTCGGGTCAGCAGCCGAGCACCGTAACCGCTATACCACCGCGGCGGACTATCTATCTATCTATCTATCTATCTATCTATCTATCTATCTATCTATCTATCTATCTATCTATCTATCTATCTATCTATCTATCTATCTAGCTGCCTACGACTTTGTGCTCTCCTGGCCGCTTCATTAGTCGGATGTATACCAAAATTGGTGTCTTAATTAACATGGCCTTAATACGAACATAAATGACAGGTGATATCATGAAAATCATGACACGCATGTCATGAACAGCATGACTTACATTCCACGGCCTTTGGGCTCTTGCGGCCGTTCCGTTAATTTCATACATACAAAAATTGGTATGGTGTGACAAGAGTTCATGACGAATATAATGACAGGTCCTAACATGCGAATCATGAGGCGCATGTCACATGCGTTATGATTTACATGAGATAGTCTTGGGGCGCTCGCGGCCGTTTAAATGGAGGGATATATACGAAAACTGGTATGACGAAACATTTCTGTATGACGAACATAACTGACACGTGGTAACATGAAAATCATGAGATTGCAGGTCATGTACGACATGATTTACAAGCCATACTCACGACACATTCGCGGTCGTTTTCCTAGCTTGATATATACCAAAATTGGTATTGCGCGACGCGACTGTATGACGAACATGAATAACAGGTGGTAACATGAAAACCGTGACATTATGTCATGTGTGTCATGGTTTACATGCCACGCTTATGGTGCATTCGCGACCGTTTCGCTATCTTTATATACACCAAAATTGGTATTGCGCGACGCGACTGTATGAAGAACGTAAATGAAAGGTGGTAACAAGAAAATCATGACATGCATGACATGTACGAATGATTTACAAGCCATACTCACGATACATTCGCGGTCGTTTTCCTAGCTTGATATATACCAAAATTTGTATTGCGCGATGTGACTGTATGAAGAACATGAATAACAGGTGGTAACATGAAAACCATGACATGCATGCCATGTATGTCATGATTTACATGCCACGCTCATGGTGCATTCGCGGCCGTTTCGCTAGCTTGATATACACCAAAACTGGTACTGCGCGATGTGACTGTATGATGAAAATTAGTGACAGGTGGTAACATGAAAAACCATGATATGCATGTCATGTATGGCATGATGTACATGCTATACTCATGGTGCACTCGCGGCCATTTCGGTCGTTTGATATACACCAAAATTGGTATTGTGCGATGTGACTGTATGAGGAATATAAATGTTGTGCATGTCATGTACGGTACATTTTACATGCCACTGTCATTGTGCGCTTCCGGCCGTTTTGTTAACTGGATATATACCGAAATTGGTATGGCATGACACGCGTGCGTGATGAACATAAACGACAGGTCATGCATTGTAAATACGAGAACATGCGTTTCATTGGCGTGGTGTATACTAGATTGTGCATGCATGCGTGCATGGCAAACATGGGATATATGGTGGACTAGATGCCATGGCATGAATCATTTCACTTGGCTCAAAGACAAACAAGGCGATGTATGCAGCTCTTTGCTGACGGCTTCGCATTACATCGATTCCCAGAGTGCGTGGGATCTGCCGGATTTTTTTAACAACATTATGCGATGCACTGTGGTCATTGCAAGCCACAGCACGAAGAGGCGGCGAAGCAGATTAATCGGAGGCGTGGGTGGAACCTTCATCTCCCTGTGTTCCGCTTCAGCTCGGCCCGACTAAAGCACTCAACACGTCTGCGCGCACGGCGACTAACAGCAGGCAAGGAGCTAGCGCTGGTAGTGCTGTGTATTTTTCTAGGGAAAAAAGGAATTTCGTGAGAACTATAGCAACAGCGGTTTATTGACTTCATAAACTTTCATCTCCCACCCGCGCTTCCATCACCGGTGGTGTCAGTTTTATGCCAGGTATAACGAAGTGAAAACGGGATGAAAAATTCTGACGTCAGAGAGCCTCTGCTCAGCAGTATCCTCCTTCGCAATGATAGAACGCAAGGTGTGTCAACGTTGCCTAGATGTCTCGCACCGTAGAGAACAGAACCTACGACGCAGCATCGTGGGGCATGGAAGACAATCTTGAATGGAGGAGGAGGATACAACATTTATTAATCAGGAGAAGAAAGAAAAATAAATAAAAATAGAAGGAGTGGAAACTTGAAGGGTGGGTTCCCCATTCCAGGACACAAGTGGCCGCCGCTGCTCGCCCGGCTTGATCCAGAAGACCTCTTTGGGTCTTCAGGTCAGTTCGGGCGAAGACGACCTTCCAAGGGTCCCCCAGCATCTTAAGCAACAGAGGCGACAGTGCCTCCGTAGGTTTGCTCTGACATTCCCATGTGACGTGCTGCAGCGTCGGTCGCGACTCGCACCACGGACATTGGTTTGGATATTAAGTGGGTTTTATATGATGAAACCTTTCCAAATGTGGATAGGTGTTAACCTGAATTTGTCTAAGGCTGTGAGTTAGCGTATACTTTAAGCGATTTGTGCGGTGGGGCATACCGCTGTCTTGTCTTACGTTGATGCTCTAGTATATCGCGAGCAGTGTGAGGGTCGTATTGGACATCGCCGTCCTTCTTCGCTCGGTTGGTGAAATCACGAGCCAAAGTGTGCGCCAGCTCATTACCCGAGATAACCTCGTGGCCTGGGCACCAGATAATGACATGATCCTGTATCAGCCTGTCGCCGAGTATTCTCGAGGCGACACTCGGTAGTCCTCCTCGTAAAAACACCCTACAAGCCTCCTGCGAATCAGACAGGACTAGCGCGGAGGTATTCTCCGCCTCTTTAGTTCTAATGGCTAGCGAAATAGCCGGTGCTTCAGCCGTTGCGGTACAGATCGTGTTAACCGACGCTGGGACAGTTTTAATGCATGTGGCATGGTTGAACTGCTACTATAACGCAGCCCTGGCTTGATTTGGCGGCATCGGTGTACACCACCTCGTGACTCTGGCCAAACTGTTTTTGAAGCTGTCGAGCTCTAGCTTGTCTTCTAGACCCGTGGTACAATTTACTCATGTTTCGCGGAATAGGGCAGACGGTTATGTGTCGTCGTGTTTCCATAGCCATAGTAGTAATGTTCTCCTTGCAGTATTGTGGTCTAGTAGGGTATCCCAAGCGAATGAGGGTTTCTCTGCCTACCTTTGTCAGGCATGGTCGTTCTTTCTGCGAAAGAAGCGTTGCTGCCGCAAGCTCGTCGAAAAATCCGGCCCCTAGTGCGCACTTCAACCACTAAGTGCATACTTATTAATGTGTATTGTTGCACACACACGCGCGCGCGCGCGAATCGTGCAGGTTTTTGATCTAAAGCAAGAGTCGCATGCCCTCCAAGATACACGCCGCCGCTCGCCATCTCGGAGGCCGTGAAGAATCTCACAATGCCTCAAAGATGGCAGCACATTATCTAGCGTTTGCTGTTTGCTTGTTGATATGTTTTCCGCTAGATGGACATAGTTGTCCATATTTAGAGCTGTTTGAAAGTTCGTGTGTGTTTTTAGCGGCGATGGCTGCACTATCCCGGCCTTTTTCGACATAGTTTGATGGCCTCCCAAATGCGTCTACAAATCGCCGAATGGGCTCGTTTTCGTCGCGACACCTGTCCAACAAAATGCGTTAAGGAGACTCCTTCCACTACATGGCATTTATGTAGTGTTTTTTTCCGAAGCAGCTGCAAGTAACATCGTGGCTTTGTGGTAGGACACCTGCTTGCCACGCGAACGGCCCGGGTTCGACCCTCAATGGGACCGAACTTTTTATTCTTTATTTTATTTGTTTCTTTCTCGATTTTTCGCTCACGGTCGATTTTTCGCTCACAACCAACGGTGCCGACGCCGACGGCGGAATTTCTGCGACACGAGCTCTCTAACGCTATCGCGTTAAAATGCTGTATACACCTAGTGCTTCTAAGTTTTGATTTCATGCATTAGGCGGCATACCTAGGGCAGCTTTGTAAGCTCCCCGTATGAGCAAGTCGATTTCCTTAATTTCCGTTGGTGTGAGCTCCTCATATGGTAGTCCATAAGTGACTCTACTAAGGACGAAGGCTTGTACCAAGCGTGGGGTTTCCCTTTCGTTCAGACCTTTGCCCTTCCTTGTTATCCTATAAATCATTCGAGCTACATTTTTCACTGCAAATTTAAGGACTTTAATTGTAGAACATGGTCTTTCGTTGTTTTGCAACCATAAGCCTAATATTCTCATCGTCTGTTTCTCCGGCAGCATCTCATCTCCTATGCTAAGTTGTACCGCTGGTTTGTTTCTATACTTTTGCCATGGACGCGGATAAACTCTGATTTATCTGGGGTACATGCCATGCCAATCCCTTCGGCAAACTCCTGGAAGCACGCGATACACTACAATATGTCATTGTAGTGTATCGCGCGATACACTACAATATGTCAACTGCTTGCTGCCTAGGGCATGTCCATAAAAGGTGGTTCAGGTCTGCTTCCCTCACTGGCGCAGGACAAAATGGGCGGCTTGAAGTTGTTCGTGTGCTCCCTTCTCACCCCCACCCCCTTTTGTGTGGATTGCGGACCTCCGAGCGGCACTCCCGCGAACACTTGGAGGGATATCTCGTCTCGACAAGTGAGTACACTCGAGAGGTCATGATCACGCAGAGGTAATCTGCCTTTATAATGCTTATTCACAACACAGAACGACTTACTCTGAAGGGAAGCGTTTCGGACGCAGCGCTTGCGGCACTCGGTGGCGCTCGCGAAGCGGTTCTTTCCTTCGAGGCAGCCAGGGTCGAGCTGCCACCGCACCAGGCACACGTGTCTGTCCGGGTCATGGTGGAAGAAGTACTGCTCTGTCTCGGAGTCGCAGGCTGTCAACTCTAGCGCCGCCTTGCACATGGGTCCGTCTGCGAATGTTGGTCATAGTGAAACGCTGAATGACAGTGGCTATCTATTTGCGCCTGTTCATTAGACGCCTCTTTATGAGCAACCACGCTGAAGTGTGCAGTAGTTGCTGGAGTTGGGGTCTGCGGAACTGTTCGGTACTCCATGAGAACGACGTTGTCATAGTAAAAGATAAAAGATAAACCACTAAAAATAAAAGGCATTATACGACCATTTTCATCTGAGGCAAACAATTTGTGGAGAAGAAAATTCTGAGCCATTATACTCTGTTAATGTCAATTATCAGCGAGTTAGCTGATCTTTAGTGGCTCTACCACCACGCGCAATCAATTTATTGAATGAGAAATATGGGGCACATCCTGACTATTCCTAAAATATTTCTCGGTTTTCTTTTTTTTTCTGCTTATGCGCATTTAGGGCGCTAGCGTCAGTTTATCGGGGTGCATTTTGATTATTTCGTGACGCCATGTGACAAATAAGCGATGAAGGTGCGGGCCGAGAATTTCTGACCAAGAGGCAATTAGTAACTACTGAATGCTATAGCAACAAGTTGTAATGTCACGTGAAGAACGGCAAGCAGCTCGAAATTTGCAACGCGCTGCACAAGCAGAAATGTCGCACGGAACGAGCATACAGAGGATGAGCGCAAACTAACAAGTGTCACAGCTCGACAGTTAAAGCGCGCTGGTCAAATACAAAGGAGGACGCACGAAACGAATGCACAAGTATACACAGGCTGAGCGCGAACTGTCACAGTTGTAACTTATTTGTTGGTGAGCAGCGCGCTCCTTTCGCAAAAGCGGCCGCTTCAGTGAGCGAACCGACCTTCGCGCTCTCTGTAACTTCAGCGCAAACTTGCGGTGACAGCGGAAGACGTACAGTACAAGATTAGCGCACGCGCAGGAGCGACCACGCCCTGTAGAGGCGCCCGCTCATCTCAACGCGTGAGGCGACGCGCGCCGTTCCACCGTTCGAGCCCTTCATGCCATGTCGCTAGTGGTAACGAAAACAAGCTTATGTACCGCGATCTCTGAGTGCAGCCACCGGCAAATGGTGTATATAAATAGCACGCTGTTAGTATGTCGTAGAACGTGCCGTCTGTGGCAGAGTCGTTTCGCGCTGCGCGCTGGGGATCGAAGGGTTGTATGTTCGACTCCCGGTGACGGAACTTTTTCTTCTAGTTTTTTCTTTGCCTTATGGTAGTGTTTGTATTTTAGAACGTCATATCCGTGACGGAAATGCGTCAGTGGAGCCGTGGTGAACCCCGGCATAGAACACTTTCGTGTTAAAAAACAGCGGATAGAACTTTGGCTACGCCGCTGCGCCTAATGATACATAAACAGTCCGCACATGTTGTGATGAAGTTTGGCGTTCTTTGCCTTCCCTTGCAGCACGTGACTGACAACTGAACTTTGATGACAAATCTTTTTTCATGGCATGGTGCTGGTGGTAAATTCAAACCGATCAGACAGCACTACTGGTTTATTCAGAATTGACACCGAACAGACTAACTTTGATTTATAGTGACGCTGTCTAATCTAACGCATTTCAGGTGTCGCTTATTTCTCTGCAAAAGAATTTGACTTCCTCCACGTATAGACTATTTGCGTTACTTAAGTGAGGCCCATAATTCACCACGCTCCTAATAGACGGCCACAATAAGGTCAGATACCTAAACCCACGTAGCTAGAAAAAAAACATTTCCGAATGTTGTCTGTCTTCTTTAATTGCAGGCGGGTGAATAGAAGGGTGTGGGGATTACATTTGCTTGCTCGTTCAACAATGGCGCTTAGATGATATTTATCGTGTGATGTCGGTTTTATACTACGCATACTTACCGGCGGTTGTGCCGTTCCCATGCAGATCTGTAATTTGCGATGGAGGTGAAAAGAAAAGCATGCTCATTTATGATATTACATATAGGTATTGCTAATCAATAAAATATTTATCAGAACATAAAATGCGGTGCCCTCTGAATGCACAATTAAAGGACCTCGATCACTAATGACGATTCAGAATAGTAGAAAATCGTTTATATGTTTCACACTAAAAATTCATATAGGACTTGCGCTTCTATATACAACTGAAGCTGCATCTCTGGAAGATGTTTTTACCTGCTACATGTTGCAAAGCTACGAGCGATGCATGGTAAATAAGCTAACAAGCGCCATTTGTATGATAGACATCAATATTCTTTCACATCTAGCACATCTCTAAGTGTCACAATTTGCCTCACCACGTCGCTCGCTGGGGGGCTACAAATTAACACCTCCTAAATAGCGAAACCGGTGCTCTACAGTTACGTAGCAACATTATTCAAGGAGAACTTGACGCTAGTACCTTAACCAAGTGAGCTCAACCTATACCATACAACGTCCCAAAGCAACAGATGCTGAACATGAAGTTATTCACCGTGGAATTATTTACGGTGTGCTCCAAGCAAGCAGAAGTTCAGGAGAAGGTGGAGGCTTGAAGATATAAAAGATCCTTGAACAGCGGGTGTCGCTGGCCCCAACGTTTCGACAAGCGGTCTTGTCTTCTTAGAGGCAGCAACTGCCTACCTTAGCCCGTCTATCTGTATGCCTCGCACACTCTCACCTAAACACAATAGTTGAGGAGGAGAAGGGCGCAATGCTTCTCTTCCTCCACATTTTTGTTGAGCAAGAGTGTACGAGCCACACACATGCACGCGCTAAGGTAGGCAGTTGCTGCCTCGAAGAAGACAAGACCACTTGTCGAAACGTTGGGGCCAGCGACACCCGCTGTTCAAGGATCTTTTATATCTTACGTTGTGCTCTTAATAGTCTGTTACAGTGCTGGGCAGTATCGAAGTCACATGAATCTTAGATGCTATCTTAGATACTCTTTGGGCATCTTGTATCTGTATCGCGATACGTCTCGCAAGACGAGTATTTGTATCTGTATTTCCGATACATTCAATATTGTATCGTGTATCTTAAGGTACAAGATACTGCTACAGAAACACCACCGTGCGAAACAATAAACGTCGACCGGAATTCCGGTTCTCAAGGTGATATTGCTGCCACTAGGCCACCTGAAGAGAACTAACGACAGTGACATTCGTGTATATTTGCGCCAGAGCCCTCCAGCGAGCACTGGCGATGAGGTTTAGCGTCCCTATTGGTGGACCAGAGTCACGTGATGGCGCTCGAGCTATCTCGAAAAAAACAAGCGGGTGAACGTCTACGCGCAGCCTACCTTTTTTTCTGGATGTTTTCTTTCTTTTCAGTTGTGTTGATGTCGTGACATTTGTTCATAGCCACTGCACTCTACTGCGTAGTCCAATGCGTGTGGCGTATTTCGCACAAATTCTGATGCCGCTCTACTGTCGCTATCGAAGTTTGTCATGCGTGGTGCTTCATTGCAATGAGTGGGGGTGCTTTGCGTCTGGCGGCTTTCAGACATCAGCGATTTGAAAGATCTTGTGGATGTAAGCTTGACTTACATAGTACGATGAGACTGGCTTACATGCAAAGGAGATTCTAACAACCGTCCCACTATCGGTGCCGACATTAGATGCAATAGAACAAGCATTTACGTAACAGGAAATATTTTGACGTACAGTGTCTTTGTTCTTCCTGCTAAATTATTTGAGAAGTTCTTTAATTTGATTGTTAGCTCAAGTGTTTTCTTTGCTGTCCTCCGTTTGCATCCCATACATTACCTAGTCATCTTCACAGTTTTTTGCCCGTCTGTTTATTGTGATATGTCCTTTGTAACCAGCTGCTAAAATACATTCTCTGCTTTATTCTTATTATGTAACTGTCTGCAAACGTGGTTTTGTTTCATATTTCGCGGGCTTTCTTTAAAAGCCCGAAAATATTCACCACGCAGCATGTACGCTGCCAAAAAAAAAATTGATCAGTCGGTTTTAAATGCGCTCTACGACGCGTCGAAGCGCAGTTAGCCCTATGGTGAATATTAAAAATATCGTATAATTCACCTTATTTAATTAACCAGTTAAGCTTAGTACAAAACATACCACAACGAGCGCCACATGACGGTAAACCGTATAAATTTCGTTTCGTTAGGTTGTGGTTAACCACTTACTTTTTTTACATATATTTGGTTCTACTTACGTGAAACACCCTCCATACTTTTCACTTCGATTATTTAATACGAAACCACCTCATTATTTGATTTAAATACTTTTTTCTCTCTTTTGTGTTAGTTCTGTATAACTTATCCACTCCAGCTATAGCCCTGTGCTGTATATGTAAATAAATAAATAAATAAATAAATACTCATTTTCCTGTTTTTACGTCACCTTAATGCATTCTTATTGTCACAAACCTGCAGGTAAGCAGAGCTAGAAGTAGCAATAGTGTGAATAGCAGTGAAAACCTGCGACGTTCTGTGCCGCGAGAATACGTCTGAGACGTTTCCTGGCGGCTCAGGTTCTTTCGGAGAAGAAATGGTAAAACATTGTTCGTAGGTGAATATGTTGCTAACGAACGCTTTACGCCAGCAGATAAGTAAAATATGAAAAAGCACTGCAGTTTTACGCCCTCAACTAATTGTGAACGCCGACATGGCCTCCGAGATTAGCCGGCGGCGCGCCGTTGCTACGGCCGTTCCATTCGCACGCAGAGCGCGTAATCGGAGAAAGCGGGTTAACGACTCCCGCCGCCGCACCGCGGCGCGTGCTCCCCATGGCCCGCTTCCCCCAACCATGGCCTCCGAGATTAGCCGGCGGTGCGCCGAGGCCATGCCCGGACGCAGGCACGCGCGGAGGGCGAAAGCTCGGCAATCGCAGCCTCTGTGCGACGCGTAATAGAAAATTGCAACCCACATATGCGCCGACTAAAGGAAAAGTGTCGCTTACTGGTGCTATTGCCTCTTAAATTCTGACGCATACTTAGGACTGCGGGGAGAGGCACATCGCCATAAGACCGTTCGCTGATGCCATACGTTACGTTTTGTTACGCGCTGGTAATTTTCTCTCGGGGACGGTTTGCAAAAAACACACACACGGAATAGACACGAGTGGTGATCGGTCGCCTCGCGTGTTGTACTATGAGGCGACCGGTGAGTGAGGGACATGAGGCGACCTTAATACAGTGTTCTGGGTAGAGCTGTGCATAACAGCCTGCAATGCATAAGGTTTTTGACATTATGTATGGAATTGAGGTGAATGTAGTAACCTCTTTAGTGTACGTGCTGGACAAGCAAGAAAGGTGTTTGATGCACCAAAGCCACAGCCTGGATGGGGGAGGGGGTGGGAGGCAGATGAAATCACTCGAGGATACAAGACACTTTATTTACAAACACAAGAGCCAGAGCTTTGATTTTCAGCATATACAAAAACAAACACAACTGAAACGATGAGGCGATGAGAAGCCGGAGCACTTGCACGATCGCGTTCAGTTGGCGTTCGTTGGGCATGCTACCGACCTCGCGTCGTGGAACGCGAAGGGGAACGCTACGCGCGTCTTGTCTTCTCTCTAGCCTGGCCGTTAATTCTCACAGGGCGAGCGGGGAACGCGGTCGACAGGCGTGCGAGAGGGCGCAGCGTAAGAGAGGAGAGAGAGGGGGAGGCGACGCGCATGCGCTGGCGCTCATGGCGGCGTTGTGCAGGAGAGAATTTCGGCATGTCTAGCCCGCGTTTCAGAGGAAGGGTGGGGAGGGGTAGGGGAGAGGGGAAGTAGAGAAGGGTAGGGGAGGGGAGAGGAAAGGGGACAGGGGGAAGGGGACAGGGTGAGTAGAGAGGGAAAGAGGAGATGGTGAGTGGTGAGGAGGCGTGCGGAGAGGGTATGCGCATGCGCAGTGAGGGTGGTCACGCCGCACACCACCAGCACCACCACCACCACCACTGGATTGAACTCCGCTATAAGATGCTTCGCATCTAAATGCATACCTACGTGTTGTCATATTTCGCGACAACTTGGAAAACGCCGTTCGGCAAGCTTGCATTCAACCTAGATGAAATATTCCGCGGTAGCAGCCTCTGTTGCCCAAATCGGCTTTTAAACGGCCACTAAATTTGCATGCAAAAGCAAGGAGCAACTTTTTAATAACGTACCTGAACTTCTTTGTAGCTGCAGCAAGGCGTAGATGCACGTTTACTGCGTGCTACGTGCCAACACGGTTGATGTTGTGACTGAAATCGCACGCTGTGCCAAGCAGACGGGCCAAACGAGCGCCGCACGAGCCTTGGGGAAACATCGCCATCTCGCGGCGCCCCTTCAGGAGGCGACAAAATTACGCTTCTCCGCTGGGCAACGCGCCGAATGGGACGGCCGTAGCAACGGCGCGCCGCCGGATAATCTCGGAGGCCATGACGCCGACTATGTAGTTCATCGTCTTCACACGATGCGTCGCAAACAATATCGCTGTTGCTGCTCTACACCTGTCGGTGGATGCAGTATTACAAAAACAATAGTACGCTTGCGGACAAGGTAAGACTGCACAGTGGTATTTGCGCTATCGTGCAGAGGCATCTTAAGGTTCTTGCAAGTGGACGGCAGTCAGGTAGCTGGTCGCCAAATAGAGCAGCGACGCCCATAAATTACAGAACTCCCAAGCAAAAACCACTAACAGCGCAGCGGTTAAAGACCTACCATGTTAAGCAGCCAAACAATTCCCAATAGGTTTTTAGGATTGAAACTAACATACCTTGAGCAAGGAAGTTTGTATCTAGTGATACAAACATATATTTTGTTAAAATTAAACAAAGTTGGTCGCAGTTAAGAAATTTTCAAGTAAACACATTTCTACATAGGCCTTTGCCACTTCGTTATATATATATATATATATATATCTGTAATGGCAAATTTGCAAATGTATCGAAGTATCTTAAGATACAATTGGGAAGTATCTTATCGGATACAATTATTCTGGAAGTATCTTGTATCGTATCGCGATACAATTTCAATGTATCTTTGCCCAGCCCTGGTCTGTTAGCTCACACTCTCAGTTACTTTGTTGTCGCATCAACGAGCATACGAACGAGCTATTGCTTAACGCGTGCAACTGACAACTGCTGCCACTTCTTAACCGCCATAATAATCTGTGGGATGCCACACTCAGGTAAACAAAGTTTGGTAGACAGCTCAGTAAATGGGCTGACACTGAATTAAGGCAATGTTGCTGCTAACAGCGGGGAGGCAACATCAGCCGAGAGTAGCCAACGCTAACCAATGTTTACCATCATTTCGCCAACACATTGCAATACTAGCCGACATTTTCACATAGTTAGAGAGCATTACCGATCATTTAGCCATCTGGAAGCAACTTTAGTCAGCAGTACTCGCGTGAACAAGTTTTCTCGGCACTGAAGTAAAGGCCACACAGCCAGACTGGGTGAGTGATACCACTAATGAATGTAGTCCTACAATCGTGTCCATAGTTTCCACGTGAGAAAGAAAACTTTACTCTATCTTCCACAAGAAGCGATTTGCAAGAGGACAGCACACACCAGTGACATATCTGTATTTTCGCTTCTTTCATATGTTGTCATATCGCGTTTTTGCACATGTGTGAATGTCGCATCTTTTACGTGTACCTGAATCGCTGAATGGCCGATCGATGAACTGCGCGGTAGATAACACAGACGACAAGCGCAGGCTATCAACTGCGCTTGTCCCCTGTCTACTTGTCGTCTGTGTTCTCTACCGCGCAGTTATTCGATTATGAGTCACCAACTGGCCCAATCGTCGACTTTGATTAGCTAAATGGCGTCCGCGTCTTCAGGTGAGACCAGACTACTTCGCGTAGGTGTTCATGGGCGGCAGCTAATGCCAAGAAAAGTTGCCCGCAAGTATATCCTTTGGGTTTTGACACTGGCCAACACGTAGCAAACACTATTCACTTTAGGAAATGCTAGCCACTGCTGGCAGTATGCGAGTAAGCATGGTAGTTGAATACGGCCAGAAACATTTATCGTACAACGTTGCACAATGCGGGTTCAGGAGGCCCAAGGAGACATTGTTTTTCTAGTTGTTTCTCCTACATTCGCTAAGACTGTTCTCATTACTGCTGCGCACGCACTTACTCGGCCTGACGTAATGCACGGTGACTGCGACAAGCACGATCAAGAGGACAATCAGAAGGAAGCACACGCCCATGCACAAAAAGCACGGGTTCCTGCCTCCCTCCTTCAGCTCCACTCTGCGAGAACAGGACAGCGCGCGAACGTTGTACAGTCAGAGTCGCATGTCTCGGTCGGCCACTTCAGCCACCGTTTTTTGTAAAAATATGCAGAGACTGACGCCGTAATGATAATAGACTTAGTCATACCTCATGTGTAATCCTTATGCTACAATGAAGCATGAACCGAATCTGAGTTTGATTAGCAGTGTAGGAACATTGTTTATAAGCAGCAAATAAGAAACTAGGAGGCAGTGTCCAGTGACTCTCCTAGCCTTGGCCAGCCAACCGCCTCTGACGCCGCCCCTACCGATTCCCTTTCCCGCTCCATTTGCCCTTCTGACGCCAACCATTCGTTAAAGACATCACCCATGCTTCGCCAATCAACCCAGTCCTGTGCTTATTGAGGCTACGTTATTCCCGAAAAATTATCCTCAAATGCCCGAATAACTTTCTGCCTCCCCCATGCGCACTTCGCTTTTATTGCGATAGCAATTATATGGACAGTCTCGGCTGATTTTTGCCGTCGGTGGCCGCCGTCATTCACTGTATATATATATATATATATATATATATATATATATATATATATATATATATATATATAAGCCACAAAGAAAAATAATTCAGAAAAACTTTCCGACGCGCGGACTCGAACGTGCGACCTCTCGCTTGCCAGCGCGCGGCGTTAGACGTTAGGCCACGAACAGCAACGTCTTACAGCCTGCTAACGGCGAGCTATTTATATACACCACCTACTTCAGCATGCTTTCTTAGTGAACGTCGCCCAGCTCCTGCGAACGCCGTTGCCGTTCGCCCTACAGGGCGTGGTCGCCTTCGTGCGCTTATCTCTAGGAAAGAAGGGGCGGCCTCTAGGATGGAGCGGGGGGCACGAAGGTTACTGAGCGCGCTGCAGCGGCCGCGTTTGAAGGAGTGCGCTGTTCAAACAGAAATAAGTAACAAGTGTTACAACTAGTTCGCGTTCGTCTTGTGTGTACCTGTTCGTTCGTTTCGTGCGTCCTGCTTTATGTTTGAGCAGTGCGCTTCAAGTGTCGAGCTGTGACGCATTAGTTTGCGCTCGTCCTGTATACGTTCTTTCGTGCGTCCTTTGGGCTCGAGCGACGCGCTGGCAATTTCGAGCTGCTTTCCGTTCTTCGCGTTACATTCCAATTTATTGCTATCGCATTCATTGCTTCGCCGTTGCGGCGAAACTATGACTTTTTCTTGGAATCCGTTCCGTTACTCTTAATGACCAGCGGTTGTCTTGCCTTCTCGCTACATGGCCCGCCCATGCCCATTTCTTCTTGAGTTCGACTAAGATGTCCTCAATGCGCATTTGATCCTTGACCCTCTCTGATCTCTTCTTGTCGCTTAAGGTTACAGCTATCAATTTTCTGACTGTGGCTCGCTGTGGTGTCCTCAGTTTAAATTACAACCACTTACGGGACTCATGTAAACAATGGAGCGACGCTTCAAATGTGATATATTGCGGAAAAAAGTCACATGTTTGCCCAAAAGGTGGTGAATTCAAGGCAGCGGTGTATTCGACAGTTGTATACAGAACAGCGTGGGGGCAACGCGCATACTGCGTCGTCTCCTCTGCGTCTAATTTTGATTGGCCTGCGCTATAATAAGAAGTCATGTTCGTATTTTTGTTGGCGATACATAGAGGAATTAGCATTCGCTTATTTATTCAGTTAACGAGCATATCGTAACGCACGCACAGGCAATTATGAACGCGAGATTCTCGATGGGCACGTTGGCTTTCACAGCGAACGTGTCATCATAACAGAATTGAGCAAAATTAAAGTGTTCTCGCTCTTTCTCTCCTATATAATGTGACCTTCCACGTTAAAGTGGATCGAGCGTTATCATCGATGGCTACGGCGCCATTTTTTGATCATTATTTTCCTTCAGCGAATGACCTTAGATAAGCGGACTAGCAACCAGTTAATGCGGCAACAGCTGTTCTATCCGTCTAACAGGTTACGAACACAACAATGAAGCTCCCAGTGTGCAGTAAATTTCATTTTGCCACAACTCGCACGAGTACTTACTCCGTCTCGGTGCTACCTGCGGACGATAAAAGAAAAGAAAATGTGCGATCAGCGCCTATATCGAACAAGAAATCCTGGCAAATTACGTGCTTCGCATGCAACTTGCCTGTGGCTGACATATTCGGTCTTTTCCCGTGTGCCTTAACCGAACCAACGCAAATACCAAGATCTTCTTCTTCTTCCCAACGTGCCAGAAATTTGCCAAACACCTACCACGACATAACGACCAGGAAATTCTGTGAAAATCCTAATTCCAATGCGGGAAGTCAGAAACACAAACTTCACCGTGAAACATCCAGGATACACGGGCGCATGACATGGTTAATGCGTGTTGGTGGCCTGGTTGGTTTTGATGCATTTCGAAACTAAAAACAACGCGAGAAGACAGAGACGCGCATGTACGCTCATTCACAATTGATTTTATTTTCAGTAGTGCGTGCACAAGGACGCACAAGCACACAAATAACAAAATTAAAAGGAAAAGACTACTAGAAAAACACCTTAGAAAGATGGGCTTAAATTTTGTCTCCACCGGCGGTTCTTTCATGTGATGCTACCGTGCTTGGTTTTAGGCACAAGAGTGTTTTCGACGCTGTATGCAATTTCCTGCGCGAGACTAAAAGAATTGGATATTAAGTGTGGCTTAACTCAGGTTCTTTCGCGAACATTTCTTTCCTTACAGGTACAGGCATATACAGGCATATACAGGTAATTTTGGCCGTTTTTCTGTGTCTTTTTTTTTCTCTCTCTATGCTTTAAGATGTTAAACCGTTAATGTGTAACGCATAAACTATTCATTTTTAAAACCTTCTCCTTCTGAAAGTGAAATAATTCGTTTAAGGAGCACTGACACAAAATTTCGAAGGCGAGATAATGAGTGAAATAGATGTATGCGGAGCCATACACAACGTTTACGAAATATCAAGGGCCACTGTAGCCTAGAACGTATTTAAAATCAACTTTAAAGTGCATGCCGCGCGACTGAGCGAGATGCGAGCGCCTCGCGACGCCGACATCAACGCGGTGACAATGTTAACAAAGCTACATCACGAGTGGGTGTTGGCTGGTTGCTGGTTGTGCCCTGGTGCTTGTGCTACCTGCCATTTCTTCCTCCGTTCCTGCGGCTTTGCCTGTGCTGGTTGGGCTCGCTTGCGCTGTTCGCTCGTCGTGCCTCTTGACAGATGTTACGGACCGCTCACGCCAGCGGCAAGCCTGCCGCAACGGCGCGGTGCCGCAGAACGTCGGCCGTCGCCGCACGCGCGAGAGCTGTCCAACTTGCACGGCAAGCTTCGCCGGCGAGACATTCGCACCTCCGAAGAACATGGCTGCACTGCCAAAAGTGGTTGTCGTCCACTTAGTATCTATCAAGTGGCCGCCGTGCGCTCTGTAGCGTGTAAGCTCCGAACTCATGCTTTCATTTGCTTTAGATTCATGTCCTTTGTTAGATGCTTTAGATTCATGTCGCGTTTGTTAGTTGTTTCTAATCCTCCATACCTGGCGCCGCTTGACCTGGCGCCAGCGGATCCCACTGACCCATCTTCTCAAGAACATCAAATAAACCTGTTATTCTCTCTCTCTGGGGCACTCTATTTGGTTTTACGCGGCGCTTTCTTTAATGCCGGACAAATTAAAACGCTCTATTGACTTCTGGAACCATGCCTGGCAACGACACGGACGACGTCCGCACTTCTAGCGTGAAAAACGCTGATCAAAAACTAAGCAGCTCGAAGCGTACCGTGTCAGACGAACTGGCGCAGCAGACGAGCTGTCATCACAATTTTGCGTGGTCACGTGGCCAGCTGCGTTAAACTTCCCTCCGGAAGTGCTCCTGCCAAGCTCGGGACTCTTTCAAACCGAAACTGCCACTACGCGCTCTAAAAACCTCTCTAAATAAATAACCATCGCGCACTCACGCAAACAAGGTTTGCAGCCGTGATAAGTGGGTCATAAGCTATCTATTGCAACAAAAAAAGAAGGTGTGAAATTTTTGTGTCAGTGCTCCTTTAAGAAAAGCACCCTGATTCATGGCCATCCCCCGTGGCCGGTAGCGCGAACTGCCTAAGGTGTAATAACGACAACAAGCATAGCGTATACAAGAAAATAACGCAGTGCAGGACAACCGCGTACGTATGTCGTCCGCCCAAAAACCAATATGTTCACCTTAAATGTCTTTTAACGCGACAGCGTTAAAGAACTCGTTTCGCTGAAATTCTGGCGTCAGCGTGGGCCCCTTTGGTTGTGTGCGAAAAATCAGCATTGTCCGTGACCGAAGAATCGAGAAAGATGCACATAAAATAAATAATAAAAATCTTTGGTCCGAGTGAGAATCGTACCCAGGCCTTCTGCGTGGCAGGGAGGTGTTCTGCCACAGAGCCACTCCATTGCTTGAAGCAGCATTAAAAAAAACAACACTATATGAATAATAATTAGAACTAACAGACAATAACGTCAAGGAAAATATAGGGGGTTATCTGTAGTATTCAGAATATAAATGTGAAGAAAGAAAAGCGGACGAAAAGATAACTTGCCGCCGGCAGGGACCGAACCTGCGACCTTCCAATAACGCGTCCGATGCTCTACCACTGAGCTACGGCAGCGGTCATCCTCCCGTCCACTTTACGGGGTGTATATGTGCATTGAAACCTCGGAGTATTAGTCAGCGCCAGTCGCTGCCATGGCGGGGGGTGTAGAACACTCATTCTGCCTGGTGGCGTCACGTAGCATGTGATGTTTTTACTAGCTGGCAGCTGACCAATAATCCCTCGCATATTACCTGAGGCCATCATGTCTGCCGGGACGAGACCCTCACTATGAATGAAGGAAAGGGATGACTCTTAAGGGCTCGTTTTTCTTTGTTAGACACAATATTATTGAGAACTAACATACAATAACGCCAAGGAAAGTATAGGGGGTGTTATCTGTAGTATTTAGAATATAAATGTGAAGAAAGAAAAGTGGACGAAAAGATAACTTGCCGCTGGCAGGGACCGAACCTGCGACCTTCGAATAACCCGTCCGATGCTCTACCACACTCTTATTCAAGTACCGTATAACGTCCGGCACATAAACGGCCCATTTTTATTCCACCACAACGTACTGCATATAAGCGGCCCTTCAATCGCCATTAAGCGTGACAAATTCTGCGGTGACGGATTGGGCCCGCTATATGCGGCCGCGAGCGGTCGCAACGCTTATATGGAGCCCGAGGCGCAAATGGCTCGAGCGGACGCAACGCTTATATGGGGCCCGACGCGAAAGGCGGACGCAACGCTTATATACAGAGCCCCGCCTCCCTGACCTTCGCCTGTGTGAAAAGCCACAAATACGTTTTATTTTTAATAAAAATTATGGCATTATGGCCTGTAGCATATCACGACACTGCTGCCACCTACATTCTTTTTGGTTTAGACTGTAAGCTAACAGTTGCAACAGGTCTCGTACTGCCGGAGCACCACCAGCTTCCCGTGAACACATGTGTGCCGCGCTTACATGTTTATCGTGTATTGTGTGCGTTTATTGCGTGCTTATCGTACGCGACATTCGTCGACTGGGCATTTTCCGCGTGTTGGGGCGTTCTCCTGCCTTGATCCAGTGGCGGATGATGGTCGTTGTTCGTTGCCACTCAACACAGCCTCACGGGACGCACAGCTTTGTGTCCGCGCTCAAAAGTGCTTTCTTGCTTCGTTCATCGATTACTCACGTTGATCGAGTGATCGAGTGTACTTCCGAAGACAATCCGCGTCCGAGTGTTTTGACAAGCGGCGACCGCGGTTCCACAGGAGCGGAAGCTTGAGCCTTTTGACGAGCGACTGTGCCAAACTTGGGTAAGTTGAAGAAGGTCGCTGAACTACGTAACTTTGTTACTTCGTTGCATGACAACTGTTTGCAGGAACCGTCGTGTTGGCACAGCGAGGATGATCAACAGATACCCGATAGGCAGGTATGTTTTGTGCTTTGGGTGCTCTTATATACACCACCATAAATGACATGCTTGAAGGATGCGCATTGCGCTACGCAATCTTATGCTTCGATCATGCAGGCCTCGTGTCGTTGTGCTGTTATTCCTTGACTGTTTACTGTACGAGATCATCGCTTGAGAGTGTTTCTAGAATCCCTTGTCGCCGTTAGAAAGTGTGTGCTTTTAAACACATGGGGTCGTCCCATAATGTTTTCACTGTGGTGATGCGAGAGTTCACCAAACTCGGCAATAACACGCAAAATTATCACAAGACTGGGGACGTGATACAGGGGCGTAGCCAGGGGGTGTTGGGGGGGGTTCAACCCCCCCCCCCCCGAAATTTTTCAGTTTTGCTTGCGTATATAGGCACGCACACATACAAACGCACGCACGAACATACATAAAGTATGGTTGAACCCCCCCCACCCCAAAAAAAAAATTTCTGGCTACGCCCCTGACGTGATAGCAAAACACACAGCCCTGACACGCGCACACGATGATGGATATGTTTTCGTGGTTGCGTCCCCGAGCTTTTCGCCAGAAATCCATGCAGTTGTTTTGTGGTTAGGATTTTAACCTAGCTGCCTCATAAATGTTTTAAAGGAGCTCACTCGAAGTAATGTATTTGAGTGAATTACGTTACGTACTGGTACTAAGTGCACACTCCAACAAATGCGTACTTAATGTGAAGAACCACATGTTTATATCAAATAGTGTTAGTAGACGAATATGTCAATTCAATTAGGTTAATTAAGCTAACACATGCTACTCTTTGTTTCAATATTGTGTGTTTGAGAAAATATGCGTGAGCTCGTGTTCTGCCATTATATATTTTTTCTTAGCATCTTTAAGCACACGAGGTTCTCTATCACAAATAACTTAGATTGTGCTCATGTTGCGAGAATGTTGCTTTATTGTGTGGTGCTTTAAGCTATTGTATTTTCACGCTTTTTTCTACTTAGCATAGTACCAATATTGCTCTCTTACTTAAATGCATAACCAAGGTTTAGTATGCAGTGATTTAGGGTTTATTGAGCTTTGTAAGGTCATAAATTAAAAGAAAAAGATCTCAATTCTCATATATGTTTCCAGAAGTTCACAGAAAGTTGGAAAATATTATCGGTTTTGTGAAGGCCTTACATAACTTAAAATGAAATCAAATTGACAGCTCAACTCTACAAGACAAACTACACGGGAATTCGCTTTAGAGAACCAAAAGTTTGTTCCCTGAATGGCTTACATTCATGATGCAATACAATATGCATGGCTCATTCCCACCTCACACCAAGTGCACATGGACCACGCACACTCTTTCATTTTTTTTATATTTCGATAAAAGTGTGCATATCGTTATTTTCATGTGGATCGCCCATAGGGCTATGTGCATATTTCGGGTATTCCTTACAGTCTTGGGCAATAACTAGTTACTAGTAACGCGTTACCGGTAACTAGTTACTTTTTTCGGTAACTTGTAACTGTAACTAGTTACTTTTAATTTATAGGAACTTGTAACGGTAACACTGTTACTTTTTTACAGAGTAACTGTAATGGGAAATACCGTTACAGTTACTTTCCCATATCCTCGCCACCTTTCATCTTTCCACAGCACGGCTCCCCTACCAATTTAGGGGTGGAGGTCGCTTAGAGAATTATCTACCCTGCAGAAGACCGAGGTCAGCAGTCAGTCTTTAACACACTTAAGTTTACTTGTAAACTACATGTCGTAAGTCAATCATGTTGGAACTGAACAACTTGCTAAATTCAAGTAGTTTTTTTTTTTCCGGCGTATCTATATCCTTTTTGTCACTTGAGCTTCTAGCTCGGTTCTTGGTGTACCGGTGGAACATCACGACGCCAAGTTTATATTCTCCTTCGTCCGAGGCTGCGCAATAATCGTGTTTGACTGACGGCTAGAAAGCAGCAGAGCGCGAAACGGTTGAGAGGCACAAATACTGTGAACTAAGTAATTTTTCAAAACCTCTTTGAAACTAATTGTAAAAGGTTTACTCCAACTTAATACAACAATTATTAACAAAATCACATGGACGTTTTGCCTCCTATGCATGTGACATCCTCAGTATACACTGGCAACAAGAAAAAGAAAAGGAAAGAAAGAAAAAAATTTGCGGAGATCGACCAGTGTCCCATACGTCCGTGTAAACCAGTAGGGGAATGTGGCTGTTGCATGTTATAGTCGGATACAACTTTAGAAGTCAGCGGCATTTTCTCCTCAAAGGCAGATGAACACAAGCCTGCACCAATGGGCGCGCACTCGGGACGGACATCATGAGCGGGATGGCGGTGGCTTCGCCTTTGGAGAACATCGGCGCGTGCATGAGCGGGACTATTTCTTTTCTTTAGTCTCTCCTGACTTCTTAAGTTGTATCCGACTATAGTTGCTGTATATGCTACGACATGGCTCCTAAAGGTGCCATATACAGTAACTATATTGCAAGCCGACGCGTCGCGGCGAATGAACAGCGATTCCAGGAGTTTCTTCCCCTCACCTTCGTTCACGAGCCAGCGTCGTCACAGTGTTTACGTCAAAGCTATGCCCTGTTCTCCGGAAGTGTTAAACAAGCGCCGTCTTAGAATGCGTTGCATGAGTTGCTTTAACAACATCCCGTTTGCCTTCTTTAAGCCTCGTTGATTCTTTCCTTCCCGTTTTGCCGATGCAAGTCGCGTCGCAATGCCCGCATTGGGCTTGTATATCACCCTACTCTGATTGTCTGCAGGTGTGCAATCTTTGGGTTTCGCGAACACATGCCCCAGAGTATAACGGGACTTAGAAACGGTTTGTATGCCCAGCGGACGCAAAGCTAACCGAACAGGGTCTGATACACCTTGAAAATATATATGGAACAGACACAATGGACGTCGTCTTCATTCGTCACACACTCCGTTGCTATTTGCATGCGCTTCTGGGTGTCGTTAATAAACATCCTATGATACTGCTGTCGTTCTAGTGCATCAACCACATTTTCCATTTGAGTATCAGAGGACATTTGTTATTATTATTTGCAAATAAATTCCCTTTTTCACCAACGGTGCATGAACAACAAAATTGATGCAACAAAATGAGGTGTGCACAACAAATGCTTGTGTTTGGCCCCATATTAGGTTTACTTCGTCTAGGGTTTTACCACGTGCAATTTTGACTGCCCGCATGCCTTCATACATATTTAATAAATGAATTCTATCGTTTGGTTTGTAATCTATTATTTATTTTATACAGTAACGGAAAAGTAGCGATGTTACTTTGTCACAGTAACTGCAACAAAGTAACGACGTTACTTGTCACAGTAAGTGTAACTGTAACAGGTTACTTTTGGAAACTCTGTAACTGTAACTGTAACAGTTACTTTAACAGAGCCATTGACTTCACCCATCAAGCACGTGTTTTTCAGACACCCCTCTCAATATCACTTAAATTCCACATGTGGGCTTTTAAAAGTACGCCGCCCGCTTTCCCCGCCTGTAGTTGCCTTACCCACCATCTTCTGCAGCCCTTTGTGAGGGCTAGACGTGCCGCCCTTCTGCAGCCTTTCCAAGTGGCTTTCATATTCCACTCTTTTTTTTTGCCTTTGACGGCTCTCGCTCAGTAGACCCCCCCCCCCCCTTTTCCATTTTTTTTTCTTTTTTTCTCTCCTTTTTCTTGATTTTTTTTTCCTTCTTTGCAGCTCCCCTTACTTCTGAGATGAGAGGCCTGAGCGCCGTTGCAAACTTTCTTGAAATGATGTGGCAAGGGCTACACTCCTCTCTCTAGTTTTCTCTTTCCAGGCAGCAATTACCAACAGCGACAAGCACCACCGCTAGACATGACGTCAACACTAACCCTTTAAAACTAGCACGCCAAGGATGACAAGGTGCCTTCGATAAAGATAGGTCCCCCTATGGAAACGTCGGCCAGCCTGTCTGAGGCACTTTCTCCTGTTTGAAACCTATCCCACTTTTTTGGCTTAGGTAACTGTAACACTGTTACATTTTACTGGTAACGTGCCCATGACTGATTGCTTACTGTGTACATGTGTGAATGTTAAACACGCAATGGCACTCTTTCAATAGTCTGCAAGTGGCTGCTCCACTAATACCTGTTCTTATTGCACCCTGATCCCTTCATTCAAGGATCGATCTCTTTAATATATGAATATAGACTTGCCTGAGGACATGTTTGGTACTCACTATCTGTGTGTGGTTGGGTTTTTCTTGAGTGAAAATCAACATTTCCTTGTGGTATCTATTATGCGTGTATCAGCGATGAGAGCTGTTCATGGCACCGACACAGAGGACAGATTGCAGTACAAGATAGGAGCATACTTCCTGCAAGCCCGGGCAAGCCATAATGAGTGGTAGGCATTTCTTTTCATCACTAGATTGCGACAGTTTGGACACATAGCACCTATAGACCTTAAGCAAAATCTGCTGCCATCTAGCGGCTGCTGTGTGCATTTCCGCCATGTTGAAGGCTAAGCGCGCTCCGCATGTAGACAAGGAGCGTACATATCAACGTGTGGCGGCTGATAAGAACGAAAATACCAACATATTTTCGAGTGCTGTGTTGCTGAGATTGAGGAAATTGGGATGCTGAAAGAAGGTTTGCAGGAACCAAGCCTCCATGTTAGTACATTTCCTCGTGGCCGACGAGAATCAGCAGATCGTTCCGTTGCTTCGGTTACTGCTTACGACTAACGCCGTGTTTCCATTCGCCGTTAATATATGTGGTATGTGACAGCATCGGCACTCATCAGAGAACACTCTTTCATGTCATGCCAGAGCAAGAAAGTTTCGCACCGTGTGCTTGCTGCAGGCACAAACCCGCTTCGTGTACGAGCTTCAAAGCTGCATCGCGGCTACTCGCGCATGCCTGCGCTCCTGTTGATATTAGCTTGTTTATTAAATTGCGATAACAATTACATGTTAGACAGATAGCTCGTGCGCGTCATTGATTTGCAGCGGACGGACCGATTGTGCTGGAGCGTGTTGTTTGTAGTTTGTTTTCGATGGTGGAGTTTAACAAGGTAGCGTCTGGTGGGATGCTTTGCGTGCGTATTTCTTCACTATGCGTATTTTTCAAGCATTTCATGTGGTATCACTGCCAGGTTCAGACGGGTTGCCCGGATGTCCTGACCACCCCCACCCCTTACTTTTTTTTGTTTAACTTATACCCCAGGAAGAGCAAATCAGGTTCTCCCAAAAGCTGATCCCCCCTTCGGAAAAATCCTCTGTACACTCCAGTTTGCTATGAAATGTTAACAGGTGCTTCAAGTGCGTGGTACTTTTCTTATGAAACTAAATAAAATGCTGTTCCGGGAAATGTGCTACATTCTACCGTGGGTGCGCTACCGCTGGTTACGCGCTGAGGCGGTTTCAGTCGGCGAAGCAAAACTGCCTTGCCGCAACGGGTTTAAATTGTAAAGCACCAGTAGGCCCCTAAAGCGACAATGTGAACACGAATATTCTTGGCGTTTCCTGTTATATAGGATCACATATCGGAAGGATATTCAATAAAATACCAGCTGATCGGCATCTACTTCTAGGAGACACTACACTTTTCATGTTCACTTTCCACGTGCATGAGATGCGCAATTTTCTGCATTTTAATCGCACGGTAATTCTGTACATAACATAGGTCGGATGACTACAACAGCGAAATAATATTATTTCAAAGATAAAAAGAGGACAACGTTTTATTTAAAATTAGATGGACACTACGTCGGCTCGACATAGGCTGTCCCTCATGAAATATGCTTTCAATTGGGTCAACTGCACTTTCTTACCGTCATCGCTGCGCCTAGCCGCGCTAAATAAAGCCTCTTCCCAACCATCCTACATTATACAAGCATGATATTCAGATAGCTAACAACGCTTTATTCGCTACACTGAAAACAGACAGGCCAATTTGTAACCTAGCACAGAGCTTCATTATCGACGACGACAGGCCTGCACGTGACTAGCAGTGTCAAACTTGCACCTTCTTCTCGCTGTGAGGCGGTTCTTTACACGTAATAACCGTCAACGTAAAAACTAGGAAATGCCGGTAACGTGTACAGGCCCGCCTGACATTTTTATGCCCTGATTGCCGACTACCAAAGCGGATACAAGCAAGAAGTGATAGCGGCGACAGCAATAGAATTCGGGCACAAGCCTCCAACAAGGCGCCGAATCGTTAGCTTCGTCAAACCTCCAACAGATGGCAGCAATTTTGCATAAGGTCTAATGATATACAGCATATACTGGCCTTTAGCTTAGGAGTGAGAAACGTACCTTCTGCACTTCAGTGCAATGCATATTATTTAGTTTGCATTCCTTGAACATGGAACGTCGAATAGTTTGTATTGTTGAGCTTGTAATCTTTGAACATGGGATGTCGCTAAAGCCAACGTTTTGAAACTTGGAGTTGTCTTCATAAAGGGAGCAACTGTTAATTCTTGATGTTGCCATCTTGATGAAGGCAAGTCTACTCGTACAAGAGTTGGCTGCAGTGACATACCGTTTGAAGATTTTTTTCGTCTCTTCAAGCCTCCTCCATCTTCCATCGAACATCTGTGTTGTTTGTGCTGCCATGAAACTGTGGTGCAGCTGCCATGAAAAAAAAAAAATTGGGCGTGCGCAGGCACAGCTCCATCGAAGAAAAATAATTATTTCTTTGTTAAAGATTGTGAAGGCACACTAATGCAATCTCAGCCAGATTATTAATAGTTGCTGACTCAATTTCAATGTAGTAGTTTCGTTGCTGTGCATACGCACGATGAAACTCTCATCAAAAAGTGGGAAGCAACCACACATGCTCCAGTGTTCAGCTAACCAGTCATCACTGCCTTTCTTTATGTTTCAGTCTTCCCTGAGCCTTTCTTTGATACACTGCCCCATTTGCCCCACATAATGCTTATCCCATCATCTGATAAACGATGCCTTCCTTACAGAGCACATAATGTGTCCCTGTGATTCCTATTGCAGCAAGTGAGTGTCTGGGTTGCAACCTTTTTCATAGTTTAGCACGCTTATTTGAGGCCGTGAACACTGTGCTGATGATTGCCCGAGCACCAACCGTTCTTATATTGTCGGATATCCCGTGCAGGTATGACAAAGTGGCAAACATATTTTGGCCATCACGATTAGCCATTTCTTTGGCCTGGCAGCTGGAAGGTGTTTGTTTAGTAGGGCTTCTGCAGCCAATACAGCAAGGGGAGCAGGATATCCTGCTTGCATCCAGCGAGTTCTTGAAATCAAGCCTCGTCCACAAGAAATAGGAACATGATATTTAGTACAATATGCAAGCACATAAGTTTTTAAATGTTTTAGATATGAGGATGACTGCGTCTTTCTTTATTAAATACCACAAAGGTTCTTTCGAATCTGAAGCCACTAACATATTAACACTGGCACATGATTACTAACACCCACTGGTGCTTACCCACGAGCATCCGGTCAAGGATTGTACCATATCAGGTTCCTGAATGTACAATTTCATTTGCATAAAAAGTGCATGAGCTAGTTATACGAACTGATGGGAAACAAGCCATTGCTGCCTCTTAGTTTCTCCCACTCAATAATGGTAGAAAGGTGCATTGTCTGACACTGCTTGGACAGTGGCGTAGC